>NC_084460.1:70462500-71070500 GCF_027409185.1 Cynocephalus volans
TTCTCACATTTACCTCAGAGAAACCTCTTTCAATTAAAGGAAACTGGAACTAGTTTCTTCACATTTTCTTTAAAAACCACAAAAGGCTCCTGAAAGCATAAAACAGAATCAGCAACTACTTTCTTTACTTACCCTAAAATTTCTTAAAATTCCACTCAGATCTCATCTTTACTTTGAAGACTCTCCCAAATATTCTAGGATGCGTTTATGCTGCCTTGCTCTATACATAGCAGCTTTGTCCGAACAGTTCATCAGCTCTCACCAAAGCCGCAACTGTGTTGTTTAGATATTTTTATATGTATATACACTCATTGCAATTTCTCAGGGCATTTTTTTGTAAAACTATGTCCAATAATAAATTTCCAGTAAATATCTGCTAATTGACTATTCTTTCTACTAACTGGAATATGAAGAAGACAGATTTTTCAAAGATTATGGACAGATTAGACATTAAAATATAGCAGATATAATATTGTTCAAAACAAAAGGGCAGATTTTCTCAGAAGAAAACTGTAACGGGAAGTTAACAATAACCCTGGATGCAAACCTAAAACATGTGGAGTTATAAACCAGGCCTTTCCAGGAGAACTTATTATGGTGTCTTTACATAGCAAAATCCTTCTGGTACTGGTGTTGAGAAGAGTTTATTTCTGCTCTACTGCTCTGCAGCCAAATTTATGTTTCTGCTAAGAAAATGCCAGTATGAACTTTTATAGAATAATACAAGGGTGACTCCTTCCTATTGAACATCAAAAAAATTAAAATCACAGGAGCTCTGACTCAAGGAAAAATAGAACATTTGTGTAAATCTATATTCATTGATAAATTGAGCCATTAATTATATAAAACTTCCCACACATTGTCTGATGGATTTGCATATGAATTCAACAAAACGTTATAAGGATCAGCTCCAGACTTCCACAAAATTAAAAGTCTACTTTTAATTTTTGCTTCATGAAGTTTTATGCTACGATAGGCATAGAAAAATAAAAATATTATATTTTGATTGTAAATTGTGTTCTTTAACATTTTAAAGTGCTTTATTTGTTTTAAAAAGTGTTTAGCTTAAATATGACTTTATTTTATAAGATTATGACCTTCACTGAGCTATTTTATTATCCATCTATCAAATTAACTATCATCCACCGGCTCCTTCTATCTATTTATTTAATCATTTGTATTTGTATGGTATGTGTTTGGCCATTTATTATTTTCATTCTTTTTGAACATTCTGTTGAAATTGTTTCATATAACTACACAGTTTTTGATCTCTGTTCATTTGCATTTATATGTTGGTATTACATCTGTTATACAATTAGTTTAAGCTCTCTGTTTTACAGACTTTAAAAAATAACCATGAAAACCATTTCATTGGGTATTCTGTTTATGTGTATGTGTCTGTGTTTGTGTATAAAGAGATATGTAGATCTCTATTTTTTCTTTTTGAATATGAATTTTATGTTACAAGTGTCTCCTTTATCTTTTACTGTGTATCCAGTGATCCTGAACACACTCTCTTCCCCGCTCTCTTTCTCTATATATGTGTATATATATATACATATATATATACACATACATCAATATCAGGGGCCTAGTGATGTCAGAATACAAATAAATCTATGATTGAAAAGAGTGGCCCCTACCCCACATGGAGAAATACTGCAAACTGGTCTAAAACCTGGTGGAGAGAACACACTACTATGAAAAAGGGAAGGGCTTCGGAAATGTGCAGAATGCAAGACAACTGTCTTAGGAAGACACAACTGCTGTGTGAGAGGAAAGTGACCTGAATGGGGTGGCAACCCTTGCAGGCTTGAAGAAGAAAACCGTAGACAAATAGATCCCTTTAGAAATAGAATTATAAAGTCAGAGAACACACTAACCACTTGCACACAAAAAAGAGGTCCCACACATAAGAAGTCATCCAAAATCTTCATGCATGCCTGGTCCCTGGATACATAAATATCACAGAACATTTCAAATAACAGATAACAAAAAACTAAAACAACTTCCATATAAAGCTACTAGAAGAAAGCACTGAAAGAAGCTGACACTGATGAAAGTCTCCACAAAATGCCAAACATGAATGAAGGAAAACATTTACACATCACCCTAGCCTTGCTTAAATATCCTTGAGCAACTAGTCGTAGCTTTGGGGGGGAAAAAAACCCCACTTTCAAACAGAAAGTTAAAACCTTAGAAGAAAGCAAAATCTGAATTGAGAGATGCCTGAATTCAGGGAAAAAAATAAAGGGGAAAAAAATCACCTTTAAAATAAAAAATAAGTTAGAAAGTCTCCAAAGAGAAAGCAATGCAAAGACAATAAAATAAACATGAAATAAATACATATAAAAGATTAAAGAAGAAGTGAATATAAAAGATAAATAACTAAGATATAACATAATTATTTAGAGTATTCAAAGAGTGAAAAAACAAAACAACGCAATGGTCTGTTTAAAACTGTAATCCAATAAAACTTTTCAAAAATGAAATAAAGCATGAATCTGAATATTGAAAGGACCCCCAGGTATCTAAGAAATTGACTTAGTTACTTACAAAGGAAATGATTGCTGTATCTTCTTGCTGTCTTGAATCTTTTATCATTATATAATGTCCTCTTTGTCTCTTTCTATAGTTCGTGGTTTGAAGTCTATTTTATTAGATATAAGTGTGAGAACTCCTGCTTGTTTTTGGTTTCCATTTGCATGGAATGTCTCTTTCCATCTCTTAACTATTAGTCTGTGTGTGTCCTTCCTGGTGAAGTGAGTTTCTTGCAGGCAGCATAGAGTTGGGTGTAGTTTTTTAATCGATTCAGCCAGTCTGTATCTTTCAAGTGGGGAATTTACTTCAGTTACATTCAGGGTTGTTAAAGAAAGGGATTGCCTTATTCCTGCCATTTTATTAATTTCTGTATTGTTGTTTTATATTTCTTATGTTCTTTTCTTTCCCTTTTATTGCTTATCTTTGCTGTAGGGTGTTTTTTTGTAGTGATAAGACACATTTTCTTCCTCTTCCTCTTTTCTGTTCTACTAATGGTTTTTATTATTTCTCATGTGTTTATGGTGGTATATATCATTCTTTTCATTCCAAATGTAGGACTCTCTTGAGGATTTGTTGAAGGATCAGTCTTGTGGTGGTGAATTCCCACAGTTTTTGTTTGGGGAAGAAAGTGTTTCTTCTTGATTTATGAAGGAAAGCTTTGCTGGGTATCGTATTTTTATAGTATTCTTTTAGCACTTTGAATATATTGTGCCGTTTTGTCCTGGCCTGTAGGGTTTCCATTCAGAAGTCTGACATTATCCTGATGGGGATTCCCTTACAGGTGATTTGACACTTTTCTCTTGCTGTTTTTAGAATCCTTTCTTTGTCTTTGACTTTTGAAAATTTGACTGTAATGTGTCTCAGGGATGTCCTTTTTGGGTTGAATTTGTTTGGAGATCTTTGAGCTTCTTAGACCTGTAAGACCATATCTCTCCCAACATTTGGGAAGTTTTTGGCTATTATCTGATTAAATAGGTATTTAATGCCCTTTCCTTCATCTTCCTTTTCTGGCACACCCATATTACAAATGTTTGTACACTTAAGATTATCAGAAAGATCTCATACATTTTCCACTATTTTTAGTTCTTTTTTTCTTTTTTTGGTTCAGCTGTTAATTCAAAAAGCCTGTTTTCTAGTTTAGAGATTCTTTCTTCCACTTGCTCTATCCTGCCACTTATGCTCCTGGTTGTATTGTTCAGTTTGTTTAGTGAATTCTTCAGTTCCAGGATTTCTGCTTGGTTCTTCTTTATTGTTTCTGTTTGTTGAATTTCTCACACATTTCCTGGGTTGTTGTTTTCACTTCACTGTGATTTCTATCTATATTTTTATGCATAATGTTGAGTTTCCTTACTATTGCCATTTAGGATTCCTCATCGGGCAATAAATATACATGGGCCCAACATCAGATCACCCAGATACATAAAGTGACTGTTATTGGATCTAAGGGGAGAGATAGAAACTGACACAGCAAGACAAAGACTTAGCAGAAAAATATTAGATTTAAACAGCACTTTAGAAAAAATAGACTTGACAGAAATATACAGAACATTTCATCTAACAACTGCAGAATATATTCTTCTCATTAGCAGATGGATCATTCACCAAGGCAGACCAAATGTTAGGACACTAATTACATCTCAACAACTTTTCAAAGATTGAAATCATATCAAGTACTTTTTAGACCACAATGGAACAAAATTAGAAATTAACAACAAACAAAACTTTGAAAGCTACATAAATATATGGAAATTAAACAACATACTCCTGAATAACCAATGGGTCAAAAAGATAAAGCAGGACCTCAAAAAATTCCTTAAAACAAATGGAAATATAAGCACATATTATCAAAATCTATGGAATACTGCAAAAGCAGTACTAACAGGGAAGTTAGTCTATTGCAACAAACACTTACATCAAAAGAATAGAAAATCTTCAAGTAAACAACTTAGTGTTACACTTGAAAGGACTAGATAAACAAGAACAATCCAATCCCAAAATTAGCACAGAGAAAGAAATAATTAAGATAAGAGCAGAACTAAATGACATAGCAACCAAAAGAATTATACAAAAGATACATTTTTTAAAAAGCTGATTTTTTGATAAGATAAACAAAATAGGCAAGCCATTGGACAGAATAATTTTTAAAAGAACAGAGAAAACCCAAATTAAAAAAATAAATGAAAAAGAAGACATTACAACTGATATCACAGAAATATAAGGAATAATTTGAGACTATTATGAACAACTATATAACAACAAATTTAAAAATTTGGAGGAAATGGATAAATTTCTGGACACAGACAAACTACCAAAACTGAACCAAGAAGATATAGAAAACTTGAACAGACTAATGATGAGCAACAGGATTGAAGCAGTAACTAGCAGTGTTCCAATAAAGAAAAGCCCAGGACCAGATAGCTTCACTGCTAAATTCTGCCATGCATTAAAAGAAGAAATAATATCAATCTTTTTCATGCTACTACAAAAAACTGAAATAGAGCCCATTTTCCTATACTCATTCTATGAGGCCAGCATCACCCAGATATTAAAATCAGAAAAAAACAACAAAAAAAGAAAACTGCAGTCCAATACCTTGATGAATATAGACTCAAAATTCCTCAACAAAATATTAGCAGACAGAATATGACAACCCCTCAAAAAGAATATACACCATGATCTAGTGGGATTTATCCCAGTGATGCAAGGTTGGTTCAACAATGCAAATCAATGAATGTGATACACTATATCAACAAAATCAAGGACAAAAGCCATATGATTACCTCAATAAACACAGAAAAAGCATGTGACAAAATTCAATGCCCCTTTATGATAACTATGCTCAACAAATTAGGTATAGAAGGAAAGTACCTCACAATAAAAGTCATATATGACAAAACCTCTGCCAGTACCATCCTGAATCAGGAAAAGCTGAAATCTTTTCTTTTAAGAACAGGAACAAGACAAGGATACCCACTCTAACATCTCCTATTTAACACAGTATTAGAAATATTAGGTTGAGCAATCAGGAAAGAGAATGAAATAAAAGACATCCAAATTGGACAAGACAAAGTCAAATTGTCCTTGTTTGCACATGACATGATCCTGTATAGAGAAAAAACTTATAAACTCTACCAAAAAATCTCCTAGATCTGATAAACAAATATAGTAACATTACAGGATACAAAATCAGTATGCAAAAATCAGCAGCATTTTTATACACTGACAATGAATAATCTGACAAAGAAATCAAGAAAGCAAGCCCATTTACAATAGCTACAAAAAAGAATATGAAAGATCTCTGCAATGAAAACTACGGAACACTGCTGAATGAAATTAAAGAAAACACCAAAAGATGAAAAGACATCTCATGTTCATAGATTGGAAAAATTAATGTTGTGAAAATGTCCATACTACTCAAAACAATCTACACATCAATACAATCCCCATTAAAATACCTATGACATTGTTCACATAAATACAAATAACAATCCTAACATTCATACGGAACAACAAAAGACTGCAGTTAGCCAAATAATTCTTAAGCAAAAAATAAATAAATAAAATAACGCCAGAGGCATAACACTACCTGACTTCAAATTATACTACAAAGCTATAGTAACCAAAATAGCATGGTACTGGCATAAAAACAGATACCCAGACAAATGGAACAGAATAGAGAACTCATAAATCAACCCCTGTACTTACAGCCAACTGATCTTTGACAAAAGCAACAAGAACATACATTGGAGAAAGGACAGCCTCTTCAGTAAATGGCACTGGGAAAACTGGAAATCCGTGTGTAGAAGAATGAAACTAAACCCATACATCTTTCCATATCCAACTCAAAATGGATTAAAGACTTAAATATAAAACTTGAAACTACAAAACTCCTAGAAGAAAGCATAGGAGAAACCCTTCAGGATGTAGGACTGGACAAAGATTTTATGAATAAGACCTCAGAAGCACAGATAATGAAAGGAAAAATAAAGAAATGGGATTATATCAAACTAAAAATGTTCTGTATAGCAAAGGAAACAATCAACAGAGTGAAAAGACAACCTACAGAATTTGAGAACATATTTGCAAACTATACATCTGACAAGTGATTAGTAACCAAAATATGCAGGGAAATCAAACAACAGTTAAAAAGTAATACTCATCCAATTAAAAATGGGAAAAGGAGCTGAATATAAATTTCTCAAAAGAGGATGTGCAAATGGCCAACAAGTACATGAAAAATGCTCAACATCATTTGTCATCAGGGAAATGCAAATCAAAACCACATTGAGGTATCATCACAGTTACACTGGAAATTATCAAAAAGACAGAATAACAAATGCTGGCTAGGATGTGTAGAAAGCAGAACCCTCCTGCACTGTTGGTGGGACTGTAAATTAGTGCAGCCATTATGGAAATTCCTCCAAAGCCAGCATGGAGGTTCCTCAAACAACTACAGATAGAACTGCCATATGATCCAGCTATCCCACTGAGGATATATACCCAAAGGAATGGAAATCATCATGTCAAAGGGATACCTGCTCTCCCATGTTTATCGCAGATCTATTTAAATGTCTATCAATGAATAACTGGATTAGGAAAATGCGGTATTTAAACACTATGCAGTACTACTCAGCCATAAAAAAGAATGAAACTGTCGTTTACAGCAACTTGGGTGAGCTTGGAGAAAATTATGTTTAATGAAACAAACCATACATAGAAAGAGAAATACCACATATCCTCACTAATAAGCAGGAGCAAAAGAAAGAAGGAAATACATAAAGAAAGAAAGGCAATCATAATAATGTGTTGAACTTTCAGAAGGAGAGAACCAAACTGTGATTACTAGAGGTGGGAAAGAGGGAAGGACAAGAGGATTCATGAGAAATGGTTAATGGACAGAAGGAATGATTATGTTTTGTAATGACAAATATTCCAATTATCCTGATTTGATCATCACACATTGTACACAAGTATTGACATTCAACTCTGTACCCCACAAATATGTTTAATCAGTTATTTTGCAATTAAAAAAATGAAGGAAGCAAAATCAGGTTGTAAGCAGTCTTATTGAAAGCTACATGGAAATGAAGGCATAAGTAAAGCAACATTCTAAATAAATTAAATTTAAATATTAGCAAGTATTAAATTTAGACAAGCTATTCTTCACATATGGACCTATCAAAAAAAGTTTGAAAATGTAAAAACTGAGGAAACACTGCACTCAAGTGCTCTCCTGACAAATCTACTAGAGGATGAGCTTCTTGCAACCATGACATAGCTGGGGACCTTCCAGCTTTGACTAATGATGAGCACTGAACATGTGTAATGTAGACCTGCAAGTGAATCAGTGGAGGAGCAAGAGGAGAAATGAAGTCTGGCCATGTGAAAACAACAAAATAAAACAAATGGAAACACAAAGAAAAAATATGTTAAGTTCACTGAGTGTTATGTTAGTAATGACAAGATTTAAGACATTTAAATTTGACAAGTGTATACAGATGGTTAAGTTAGGGGGGAAAAAAGACTAAGGCCAGTATATGAAGTATTATTATAAGAGTACTCACTAGAACAAAATACAAGGGTACTTCAGAAAGTTCTGTGGAAAAATAGAATTAAAAGATAATATGAATCTTTCCATGAACTTTTTGAAGTATCCTCATGTATAGCTTCCTAAATACAATAGTAATTAAAATAAATAAGACCTCATAGAGAAAAGAATACATTAAATATGACAAAAATATACAGTAAACATAACATAAAATACATGATCTATAAATAAATGTAAATAGACATAAGTTAACTATTTAAAAAGACTTTTTCTCTTATTTTTATTGATATATAATTATTGTACATATTTCTAGGGTGGGTACATATGATAATTTGATACATGTGTACAATGTGGAATAATCAGTATGAGGTGATAAATATTCAAGAAAAAGTATTTTCAGATTAGTTTGCTTAGAAAATCTAACTCTATGCCATAGAGAAAAGATGTAACTAAAAGCAAAGTGATTTGGAAAAACTAAGAATAAAAGGATGGTCATTGATATTACAGGAGAAATACAAACAATAAGAAAACAGGGCTGCAAAAGACAAGGCAGAAATCAGGTTTAAAAGCTTTAAATGAATTTTTTTACAAAGGATTCTTTATTTAAAAGGCCTCAATTCACAATAAAGATAAAATGTGGAAAACATTTATGCACTAAATAATGTAGAAACCACTATTATACAGCAGAAGCTGCAAGAGATGGAAGAAGAAACAAATGGAAAGACACATGAAAAGAGACTGGCATGTCATTCTCAATCTGAGACAGGTCAGAAGAACTGAAATTAGTAAGAATATAGGAGATGTGAAGTACCAAATTGATTTGGAAGATTTTATGGATATATGTCTAACTCTGACCTCAGATAATAGAAAATATACCTTCTTATTAAGTACACATAAAACATCTAAAAACAAAACAAAAACAACCTTTTATTAGGACAAAGAAAACATAAATAAATTCCATCAGTTAAAGAGTAAATGCATTCAGTGACAACTATGTCAGGCAATCACATATGGTACATGCTCTGAACCCCAAAGAGAAATGCAGACAGCAGCAGGAACCATGTAGACCTCATGACTTTAAAACATAGTTCTTGAATCCTGGGTACATCAGCAGAAAACAACATTCCTTTAGCCTTCCAGGTAAACACAACCTATTAAATACAATCTGAATTGTGTCCATTGCTTATAGTATTTACTGTAACCCTGCTACTACTCCAGATTCCTAGGGCAAACTTTCAAACTCCTTCCCACCCCCGCCACTGGGTTGAGACCATAACTGGAATCTTACTTCTTTCCATTATGCTCAGACATTGTCCAAGAAATTCTCTGGCCTTGTAATATCTCAGAGACTTTAAAATCTTGCATCATACACACTGTGATAACTCAGGGTTTCAGAAATGGTGATTTCTGCTTGCCTTGGAAGTCAGCTGCCTAAAACAAATACAAATATATTCTCTTTTGCATTTCATCTCCATAATTGAAATTATGTTACATATTGTTTTAATAATTTCCCTGGAGAATTTCTTTCAACCAGACACAGAATGCTTAAAAGTTTAGCACAGCATATACTCATATACTACTCTGCTGATTTTTTCCAATTTTGTGCCAAGTCATCACATATGTAAATAAAGATAACTTCTCAGGGTTCAATTATGGTTACTTGGAAAATAATGTGGTTTTCTTAAAAGGCTGTCTTCTAAGTTAATCTTTGAAGGTTTTTGGATGTCTCCCACAATAGCAGGAGGAAACTAGATAAGTGGGTCCCATTCAAAGTCATCCCTGGATTGAAATATTTCAAAACAATCATAAAACTTTTACTGGTTGAATTATTCCAACTCCATTTTCACTAACACCTTTAATTTCCTTTCCCTTCTGCACTCCCACAATTCCTGCTCTGCCTGCCCCAAACTCAGATAAATGCCAACTGTTTTCTTCTAGGTACTTCCAGCCAAGCACTAGAGAAAAATCACATAAACCTTCCAAGTCGCTTCCCTACACATTTGTGGGTTTTCTTTTCTTTTTTTATTCCTACTAAATTATGTTTTCTGGTTAGTTGTCATGATTACCTGGCTTCAGGCCTCAAAAAGAACATAGAGTTTGGATGGATTCTCACACTGTCCTTCCTTCCAGATGCTTCTCCGTTCCTAGCTCCTGGTGTGTATACTTATACCCCCTCTCTGTGCTCTTGTCAACTGCCTGATTGTACAGGATAAGGTTCTGGAAGCACTCCCAGTCAAATTCCTGCAGGTAAACTGCTGCCTCAGAGTCAGCCTGCTGGGGAACCTAATTAAAGGGTGTTGCTAAGTTTAGGCAAGGAAGAAGTCCATAGAGGCTGGTGTGGAGGAACAGCTGGGACTTAGAGCACATGAAGGAGTCAAGAATGGCTAAATGGAGAAGGACTTCCACGTATTCTGAAGAGAAAGGTGAAAGAGTATTTCACAGTAGAAGAAGGACATAAGCCACATGACATAAGACAACAAATGCAGAGCGTTAGTCTGTCCATTGATGAACTCATTCACTGATACATTTCACAGTGAAGTGGATTTTTTCACAAACAAATCACTTTAATTCTGTGATGCTATTCAACGTCCTGTAGCTCTCTCTAGGGTAATGAGCCTCTACAGTTCTTACATTAGATATGGCCAGTAGATATGGCCAGTAGAAGCTACGAGGGCCCAGGGGCAAGGCTTTCTTTCATCATATTTCAGAATCCCTGGGCCTCTCCCTGCACGGCCCAAACTCTCAGATAGAAGACCCTTGGGACATCCAGAATGGCCCCAGACCTCCAGAGATCCAAATTTGTAAAACACTGATCTAGTATTCAGAACTGAGCTGCTGATGTATTTGGGGTATCTGTTCCATTAGTCATTTCCAAGGATGTGAAGTTGAACAAGATTGGAACAAATAGAACTTGTTGATTCAGTACAATTTGGGGAAAGTTCTATTTTGAGTTTGAGGGACTTAAAATCATGCTTTTAAAATGATGCTGAGAATTCTGAGCTATTTCAAAAGCAGAGGAATACAATTAGCATGCATTTCTTCTATGAAATTTTATGAAAAATTTATGAAGTTTTATGAAAAAAATGTTGTAGCTCTTGGAATTTCTAAATAACAGGAGTCCAGTTTGAAAAATTTGGTTTGAGACCACAAAAGGACTTTTCCTTATTCTACACTTACATAAGAAGCTCGTTGTTCTTACTTAAATTGGGTGCATATTTCAGAAAGATGTGTTTTAGGCAAGGGGTTTGGTGATGGGAAAAACACAGTGCTGAAGAGACCCCAAGTAGTCACTTACCTGTGAGGATAGATTTTCTGTTATGCCTGCAGAACTAAAAACTTTCCTAGAAAGAACATCCCACATAATCCTATCTTAATATCTCTGCCCAAAGTCACCAGTTTTGGAGTTTTGTTTGTATGCTACTAGAATACTTTTACTTTTGTTTGTTGAGTATTTCCTTCCAAAACTTCTTAAGAACATCACATTTCAGACAGGTCCTATCAATACAAACTCAACACAAAAGTGTGCTCAACTCTTCTCTACTACAATCAGGAATTCCCCATCTCTTCTCATATAGATCTATCTACTTCACCTTTTCTTTGAGACTGAATTCTGCTTTTACTTCCACCAGACCTTTCTCTGCACACTCAAATGCATGGTTTTTCACCTTCAGAACACTAGAATACTTATTTTAAATAGAGATATAATTACTTACCATAAAATGCATCAATCTTAACAGTGCAATTTTATAATTTTTGGTGACTGCGTATGCGCATGTCACAAATATTCCAGTAAAAATATAGGATATTGCACCACTCTAGTTATTGTGATTGTTTCTCATTCCCTGTTTGCCTCCTCCTGTCTTTGGTACAACCATTTAATTATTTCTGTTATCATAGATGAGATTTTCTGTTCTTAAATTTTGCATAAATGGCATAATTTGTTCTAATAATGTTTCTGTGCTTCAGTGAGTATATTTAGAACTTGTTCCTCTTTACCATTACACAGTATTTTATAGTATAAATATACCATAATTTGTTTAACCATTTTCCTGCTTGCTATAGGTCAAACGTCCCCCACAAATGTTCACATATTGGAAACCTGATCTCCACTGTAACAATGTTAAGAGAGTAGGAAATCCAATTGTAGTATTTGAAAGGTAGAATCTTTAAGAGGTGATTAGATTGTGAGGACTGTGCCCTAGTAAATGGGCTGATCAATTCACGGAGTCACGGGTTGAAGGTTTAATGTGCAGTCACAGGCTTTATAAAGAGAGCAAGTGAGCAGATTATCTCTGTTGTTCAGCCCATTCTTGCCGTGTGACACCCTGTATCACTACAGAGAGTCACCATCAGATAGAAGGTCCTCACCAGATACCTTCCCTGGACTGTGGATTGCCCAGCCTCTGAAACTTTAAGAAATAAGTCTCATTCCTTTGTAAATTACCCAGTTTGGGGTATTCTGTTTTAAACAACAGAAATGGACTAATACACTGCTGAAAGATATATAGGTTGTTTCCAGATTGGGGACATTATAAAAAGAATGTTCATGTATGTGTTTTTGGTTGGACATATGTTTCAATTTGGGGGGAGTAAATAAATAGGAGTGAAATTACTGTATCATAAGGTAAGTGTCTATCACTCTGAGATAGAGTGTTGTGTTACACTCTTGCCTACATGTAGCATTTTTGCTGTTTGTGATTCTAGCCATTCGATAGGTTTAAACTGTATTGCATTGTGCTTTTAATTTGCATTTCCAAAATGAATAACAATGTTGAACATCTTTTTATCTGCTTATTAGCTATTTTTATATCCATTTGGGGGGGCAGAATGCCTGTCTAAAGCTTTTGACAATTTTTAGAGTTATTATTATTGATTTGTAGGCATTCTTTATGTATTTTGGGTATGAATGTTTGTTATCGTTATGGAGTACATATGTTATCTTCCAGACAGTGACAGTGGCTTGCTTAATTATTTTCTTAATGGTGACTCTTGGAGAGTATGCTTTAAGTATTTTAGAAATGCAGCTTATGACCTCTCCTCTTTTTTTTTTTTTTTTTTTTTTTTTTTGATGCTTACTGCTTTTTGCATTAGGTATTAGAAATCTTCCTACTCCAAGGTTGCAAAAATACTCTACTATGTAGTCTAGATCTTGGAAATTTTAGTTTTCAAATTAGATTAACAATCAATCTGGGATTAACTTTTAGGTAAAATGTGAGGAGTGAATAAGATTTTTTTTCTCAAATGGATATACAGTTTTTCTAGCAACATTTGTTGAGTAGACTTTTTTTTCCCTGTTAAACTACATTGCTGTTATTTTCCTCTTCTCCCTTTTTCTCTTAACTAGTCTTGCTAGAGGTTGTTAATTTTATTAATCTTTTTAAATATTCAAATTTTGACTTTGCTAATTTTCCCTATTATTTGTTTGCATAACTTTCTCATATACTTATCATTTCCTTCCTTTTACTTACTTTGAGTTTATTTTGCTCTTATTTAAATAGTTTCTGTGAGGGAAAGTTAGATTTTTTTTAAGTTTTGAACAGTTTTTATTTTCTAATATAAGCATTCAAAGCTATAAATATTCCTCAGAGCATTACTAAAGAGGCATCTCATCAATTCTGAGATGTTCAGATCTTATTATTATGAAGTTCAGAATATATCTAATTTTCCATGTTATTTCTTCTTTAACCTATAAGCTATTTTCCAATGCATTGTTAAATTTTCAAATATCTGGGGCTTTTCTAGTTACCTTGGGTTATTGCCTAAATTGCAACCTTCCCAGATTCATATGTAGAAGTTCTAGCCCCCAAAACCTGAGAATATGGTTGTATTTGGAGACAGAGTCTTTAAAGAGGTAGTTAAGTCACAATGAATTCATTAGGATGGGCCCTAATCCAATATGACTGTTGTCCTTATAAGAAGAGGAAATCTGGACACAGATGTGTTTGAGGGAAGACCATATGAAGACCCAGGGAAAATACAACCATCTACAAACCAAGGAGAGAGGCCTGAGAAGAAACCAACCCTGCTGACATCTTGATCTCACTCAGACTTCCAGCCTTCAGAACTGTAACAAAATAAATTCCTGTCATTTAAGCCACCCAGTCTGTGGTATTTTGTTATGGTAGCCCTAGAAAAGTAATACATTTTATTTGTTATTGATTTCTTACTCAGGTCCGTTGTGGTCAGAAAATGTATTTTGTATTTCAAGACTTTGAAATTTTATGAGATTGGTTTTATTGCCCAACATATTGTCTATGGTAAACCTTTTATGCGCTTTTAAAAAGAATATGTATCTGTTAATTGGGGCAGTCTTGATAGTGTTATTCAAGTCTATGTAGTTATTATTTTTTAACATTTTTAAGTTCAATTGCTGAGAGAGGAGTGTTAAAGTCTTTAACAGTGTATTTTTCTTTGTATGTCACATAAAATGATTTCTTTTTGCTTCTATGGCCAATTGATATACAATCATTATACTAATATATATAATATACTAATCATTATAGTTTTATATTACTTTCTATTTCCTAAATTGTAATGTTATGTCCATGACAATGTAAGCTACTCACCATCTTTTCTATACATCTTCTTGACTCCTTCAGTAATGAATACATGCCTGTATCTGTGTCTAAACTAATCTTTCTCATACACTCTCTCTCTAAATATTCATGTAATTGTGGTGCATAATAGTTTCAAAACTACTGTGTGGTACCCATCTATAGAATGTTGTGTGACCTTTCCCTATCTTGGACTTAAACTCTCAAAGGTGGATTTAATTATAGGTCAACACCTAGATGTTCTCTACTGCCATCTGGAACAAATTATTTGAATGATGAACCCACAAACCTGATGAAAGGGTGATACCAACTGACCAGTATGTTGAGAAGTTTGTGAGTAAGACAGAGCCAATATATCTGTGAAGTCCAAGGGCTTATAAAAGACCAACTTATGACTCCAATACAGAGAAGCTGCTAATAAAGTCAACATCAGATGTAGGGAGTCCTAAAAGGAAGAGAAGAAATGAGGCACAGATAATAAGGAATAGAAATATCAATGTGTTCACAAGAATAAAAAGTCCAGAAAGGGGTGGATGGTGTATGAATTAATGAATTATGAGGAACTGCTGAGAGGAGAAAATTTATTTTTAAAATAAGATTGAATATATTTCTGATCATAATAGGTAGGCAATACAAGTTTGAATTAAAGTTGAGAATATCAAAATCACATTTTTACATTGTTTTTTATCTCAATACATGAAATGTTTCTAACTTTTTCAAGGCCCTGTCAATATTCTCATGCACAGAATCTTTCTCAAAGAAATGAGAAATATTCATAAGTTACATGATAAGGAAACGCCATGTCTAATGACAGGCATATAGTTATAATATTATGGAAACTGAGTTAATTAATACATCAATAGAATTTAATCAAAGCTAATGGCTAAGATTAATAATTAACAGTTTTTTAAAAAATGTTTGAAGTCAAAACAAAAATATATCCTGTTAGATAGACAAAGAAAACTAGATATTCTAGAAAAATGGGGTTTTAGAAGAAGACTAAGATTAATCTGGTAAGTCTACAAAATCCTTTGAAGAATCTCATAGATTATAATACTTCTGCTGTGGCTGCAGAACAGCAAATGATCTCAAAATCTCAGTGGCTTAGAACAACAGAAATTTATTTCATGTTTGTATTGTAATTCCTTTACCAGTAAATCTGTTCCACGTCTTTTATCCTAGGCTGAAGGGAAAGATCCTATGAGAAAAATGCTAATCTTTAGAAGAGGAAATAGCATACAATGGCTTGACAGCTTCTGCTTAGCATATAGCATATCTTCCTTCTAATTATAAGTCTAGACCTCAGAGCAATGGGGTCATAAGTACATTATTCTCTTCTTTTCACCATTGGAAGTTAGCCATGTGTTATGGACTGAATTGTCATATATTGTGCAAAATTCATGTATTGAAGCTCTAACCCCCAATGTGGCTGTATTTGGATATAGGGCCTTTAGAAAGTAGTTAAGATTAAGTGAGGTCACAAGGGTGGGGTCATAATTCAATAGAACTGGTGGTCTTTTGAGAGGAGGAAGAGACAGAATTCTCTCTCTCCATGTTCACTCATAGGAAATGCCATGTGAGGACAAAGTGGCTATCTATAAGCCAGGAAAGGAGTCCTCACCAGGGACCAAATTGATGAGCACCTTGATCTGAGACTTCTAGTTTACAGAACTTGGAGAAAATTAATTTTTGTTGTTTAAGGCACCTAGTGTGTGGTATTTTGTTACAGCAGCCCAGGTTCACTAAAACATATTTTGATACTAAAATGAAATGCTGTTGAAAAAATATCCAAAAATGTAAGAGTGGATTTGGAACTGGGTGATTGGTAGAGGCCTAGGAGTTTTGAGGTGCATGCTAGATAAAGTATAGGTTGCCAGGATGGGACTGTTGATAGAAATATAGACATTGAAGATGATTCTGGTAAAGGCCTAAAAAGAAAAGAGGACAGTTGGAAAGAAAGCCTACATCTTCTGAGAGTATACATAAATAATCATGAACAGAATGACAGCAGCTATATGAACATTAAAGGCGTTTTTCATGAGGTCTGAATCAGAAATGAGGAAGTCACTATCAAAAAATGGAGCAAAGTCAATCCTTGCTGTAAAGTGGCAAAGAACTTGGCTTAATTATGTTTATTTTCTTGTTTTTTGTGGAACACAGAAACTGCAAACAATAAAACTGAATATTTAACTGAGGATACTTTAAAGCAAATCATTGAAGAGTGGCTTGGTTTTTCCTTACTGCTTATGGTAAAATATAAGAGGAAAGTGATAAATTGAAGAAATTGTTAAGCAAAAAGTAACTAGAACTTGAAGATTTAGACAATTCTCAGTTTATCAAAATTGTGAATATTAAAAAAGTATATTTGGGAAAGAACACCAAGGGTGTGTCTAAAACCTATATGATAAGATTTTTAGGGATGTGAATTACAGATCTAATCAGGCGTCTCAACAGATGTGAGGAATAGAGATGGGACTACAGCAACAGAGACATTGATAGTTTAGACCAAAGGGAACAGAAATAGGGGCAAATAAAGGAAGCCTTTGGGAATTCCTCTATTTTACAGCACAAAACAATAGAGCTATTCAGCTGTGAAGGTGTACTATTCTTCAAAAAAGGGGAAGGATGACCCCAAAGGCAATTCAGAGATCATCCAGGTTGCCTCCTCAGTTTCAAAGGGTGCAGCCACTACTTCTATTTTTCATCAGGCCAGGCTGCTGCCACTGGGAGATTGGGTGTGGTGCCATCCAGTAGAGCCACAAAGTCAGAACCACCACCTAGGGTCATGGGAATAATGCTGCCCCAATAAGCTCAGAGGGCAGAGCATCCAAAGAGGATTATTCTTGAGCCTTAATATCTAATAGAATTTTCCTTGCTAGGTTTTAGACTTCCATGGAAACTGTCATCCCTTCCTTCTTCCCTATTTCTACTTTCTAGAATGAAAATTTCTATTCTCTCCTTGTCCCACCACTGTATTTTGGAAGCACATAATTTGTCTGAGTTCACAGATTCACAGCTGGAGAGAAATTTTGATTCTGGATGAGTTGTCCCTTGAGTACAACCCATATCTGACTTAGATGATATTTAGATGATACTTTGAACTATATACTTTAGAGTTGATACTGGACTGATTTAATACTTTTTGGGCTGTTGAGATGGAATTAATGTATTTTGCCTGCAATAAGGACATGGATTTGGTGGGGAGAGGGCAGGGGCAGAATGCTATGAACTGAATTGTGTTCTCTCAAAATTCATGTTGAAGCTTTGATCCTCAGTGTGACTGTTTTTGTAAATAGGGTTTTCAGTAGGTAATTAACATTAAAGGAGGTCATAATGGTAAAGATGTAATCCAGTGGGACTGGTGGCTTTTTAAGAAAAGGAAGACCTCTCTCTCTCTCTTTCCCTCCCTCCTTCTCTCTCTCCACATGCTCAGATAAAAGGCCACATGAGGACAAAGTGGCTGTCTACAAGCCAGGAAGAGAGGCTTCACCAGGAATGGAATTGGCTGGCACTTTAATCTAGGATTTCCAGCCTCCAGAGCTGTGAGAAAATAAGTTTCTGTTGTTTAAGCCACTCAGTCTGTGGTGTTTTGCTATGGCACATCGAGCTGACTAACATACCATGGCACAGCTATTTGCTTTGACCAATAAAATTGCTTCTGGACTAAAGTTTTCATCATTCCAAAACAGCACAGTGCCCCCTGCTCCCCGATACAGTCCCCTACCATATCATGTTGCATATGTGACATAAGAAATAAATAAAATTTTGTTCTTTTAAGTACTGGAATTTGTTACTAAGCATAACCCATCATGACTTATGTGACCACCTTTAAGCTCTAAATAAAATAATTTAGCTGTACTGATAAGAATCAGAGTAAGAACTCAGAGACAGGTTTCTCTGACTTCAGTGTTCACTCCTGTATGCCATGCTACTTTCATTTATTTATAAATAAATAATGATTAATCTGGCAGTAATATGTAAATGAGGAAGGAGATTAGATGTAATAGCCATTGTGTTAATTAATGAGAGTCTTAATTTGGTAAAAAAAAAAAAAAATAGAGAGCTGAGTAGGGATAAGATCAATAACTAAAAGATAGAATTGATGGAAAAGTCAGAGTTGATTCCAAAAGTCTTAACGTAAATAGAATGTTAACAAAAAATAACTGAAATAAATAAACAATGAAGCACAGGCTGGGAGAGGAGATAGTGAGTTCTGTTAATCAATAATTGACAATCAGCAAGATCCGAAATGAAGACACCTTGAAGACTGCAACAAATGTAGAACTGGAGTTACAGAAGAAATGAGTAGGCTGAGAATAAATAATAGATGATACCATGAAAATCATGAGATTAACAAGAAAATATGACAGGAGTCATATAGCACAAATAAGGAAATGAAAAAGGTGGCATCATTAAGGGCTAGAAAAAAACCCAAATAAGTATGGAAATCAAGTGTAGAGGAACGAGAGAGAGAGAGAGAGTGAGCAGGCACGCAGAATTCAAGAGTTGTGGAAACACAAAAGATCTAAAGTAGTTAGAAAGAAAGCTGGTGGTGAAGTCATAATTATGAAGTAGTCTGTCACTTTATGGTGAAGGAAAAAGAAACTGTATGTATTTATTGATATTCTCTTTGGTCTTAAAAATAAATCAGAGAAAACTGAGATCACGAAATAAAGCCAAGAACAGGTCTAATAAAAAGTGCACACCATTTAATGCACCTGCCTAGGTCAGCCACACACTGAGTTCTGTGCTTTTAAGATGTCACCAAGAAAAGGGAACCATTTTCACAAGATCATTCATAAGAAAGATAAACCAATTACTTATAAGTATCATAGCTGTTATCAATTTAACAAATAATAATTCTCTCTCCTGGGACTTATTTTCCAAAATATTGTGTATTATGGTGGCCAATATTCTCCACAATATGCTTAGGAAAAAACACAGTCATTTTCTTAGCTCTGGTTCACCTATCGACCTTCAATATAAACTTACAGCATCCCATGAAGAATAATACAGAAGAAATTATTTAAGTGGGTAGTTGAGAATTCTTATTTGCCTTTTATTTTTTGGATGTTGTTAGTTAGCATATTATTTGTTTTTTAGGATAAGGGATAAATGCGCATTTGGAGGCAGAGAGACAGAGATAGAGAAGGGAAGACTGAATGGAATGCACAGTAAAATCACAACTAGGGTATCTGAATACTTTGGGGAAGTAGGATCTTAAAGTGTTAAGCAAGTTGCTACTTTTAGGCAGCCAATGTATGCTTTCCCGATTAACAAACTGAGCACCTTTTTGTTTGTTTGTTTGTTTTGTTTTTGCATGGTTTGCTTTTAGAGTTTCTTCCCCTGGTATTGCTGTATCTCAGAACAGCAAGAAAAAAAAATTAAAATGGGTTCCCAAATAATGAGGAAAAAATTCAAATGATCTCCCAGCACCCAAGAGGTTGGCATTTCTTTCTGCACTGTAAGCACAATGAACCATGTAATTTGGGGAGAGGGGACAAGGCGGATTTACCATTGTGATTATTACAACAGCTGCATGCTTAGTTTCCCAAAATAGGCCATGTTCTGTTTCAAGCAGGTGCTACCTTTAACCTAGCAAGCCCGGGCTCCCAAGCTGATAGTGTGACTAAAATTTAATCATGCCAAGTTGCCTTCAGTGTCTCCTTTTAATGTGTTTTGGAGAGGCAAGAGTGATCTCACACAGAAAGATTAGAGGAGGCCCTTGGAAACTGCTCAAAGCTACTTATTAAAGGAAGCAGCAGAGATAATTAAAAGTAATTTTGCCAAACTCCAAAAGGGCATTAAACAAAACATGAAGGTGTAGGAGCAAATCAAATTCTGCTGTTAGCAGAAACCCAACTACCCACCTGTTTCCAAAGAATGAATTCTCCAAATGCGTTCAAAACATAAGGTTACATAGAGCTACAGTTGGGTTTTTGAAATATAAATATATAGTCATTCTAGCAAGTCTCCACGTAAAGAGATTGAAAAGTATTTCAAAAGGACAAAGGAAAGAAATAAAAAAAATGAATGGGAATAATCTAATTGACCTCCAAATAATGTTTTTGTTAGTTATCAAGTCTTGTTGATAGAAAATGGACAGATCCTCACAGCATATATTAAAATGACTGCAAGGATGGAGAGCCTACACAAATAGACAGTTGTGATTTCACTAACATTGACATATTTGCTCAAATATGCCTTTTACCCCTTTAAGTTATAGAGGTTTATTCAATGTCTATTCATTCATCCCTGGGCAGACATCTACTGAAGAGCCCATAAAACACACCAGACCTGGTAGGACAGAGGCTGGGAGGTGGACAGAGGAGATGAAGACAGCGTCCAGCAATGGAACCAGGTTTATACATTAAGTTTGAAAAGGTGCTGTTTTTTTTCCCCTTCTTGACACTAACCACAGCCCAACGCCCCATCTCTTTTTCTCCCATAGAGTGACTTCCCAAAGAGCTTGTTTGTTCCACATACAAGCAAAATAGACACATTGGCAGTGATTTTATCCTTGCTACATCAGTATCCTTTGTTAATAGGTTTTTATTTTACTTTACACCATTCGGAAGATGGAAAACATACCAGTCATAGAAATACAGGTGAGTAAATTTAAAGAATTGATAACTAGGTATAGTTAACTAGTTGACTGAGAGAGTAAAAAGAGAGCTGCCATGTATCTCTGAGTTGGCAATCTTTCAGTATAGGAGTTTGTCATTCTGCTGGCTTTAGTCTCCTGTCATGCACCAAGTCTGTGGGGAGAAGCGTCAGAGAGAGAGGAAAGGCAGGCAGGAGTGAGAGCTGTTTCTACGGACTACCACACACTGCTCGGGTCCCAGGTGTGTTCTCCAGTAGAGACACCTGAGCTGTTGCTTCCTATTCCTATGGGCCAACATTTATTTTGCTTTCTCTCCATTGCAGCTGCAAAATGTGGCACCAGACCATGCAATCTGAGAAAAACAAGATCACAGACCACCAGAACAAGTGGAGAGACATAAGACATCCTTTAACACAATAGCACCTCATTTTAAATCATGGTCTTTGAGCCCCAGAGAAGTTAAATTATGTTTCCTGAGTTCACATCCCTACATAATAGCAAAGAAATGACTAAAGTCTAGTTCTGAATATCAGTTAAGTGCTTATCCCAATACAACCTTGCCAGAAAATCCAACCCAAATACCACCGTCCACCCAATTCGATTCCCAGCAGAACAGAGAGGTCCCCACTCACGCTGGCAGCAGGATGAATACATGAGAATGTGATTTAAAAAAACAGTTTTGCTCCTCGCAAATTTATGAGCTATAAAATTCCACAAACACCAAATAAAATGCCATATTTTTTATACTTTCCTATTCAGCCTCACTCTTAAACATAATCATGTTCATGCTTGTAGTGCTTTGTAGTAACTTTTATTCATTCATGTTTCATTCATTACTTTCATGCATGTATTCTGAGACCCCGACCTATATCAGAAGAAGCAAGTCAGACTCACAGAGGAAATATGTTACTCTGCACTCCAGCTCCACTGCTATTCACCTCAGCCACGTGGCTTGCTTTCACCAGTGGGTTGTTAGCACATGAGACACAAGCAAAAGCTTGAAATGTGCTTCAGAGTTGGGTTTGCTAGTCTGTCATTGCACAATTAGAGCTTTGCTGTGAGGAACTGCTGCTGCCTCAGCTAGAATCAATTCTGCAGAGCAGAGCTGCATCAAGCGCATAGAAGGAAGTAGTGTTAGCTAGACCTGCAAGTTGAAGCAGAGCCACCCAGCTGAGCTCAGCCAAAACAAACCACTCCACAGCCACCCTCAGGCATGAGAGTAAGAACAAATAAATGCTGTTATAGGCCACTATCCTTGGGGTGATTTATTACACAATATTAGAGTGGTAATAATTGACTGAGCCACAGACCAACATGGGAAGTGAAATCATAACTAGCATTGTATTTGATAAGCATAAAATTGGAGCAGGCAGGAGGAATTAAATAAAAGAAATATTTAATAACCGTGGCAATGCCTCCCTGGCATACCCACCTAACACTCGAGGTGGTATCACAAACGAGGCCAGAAGAGCTGATGTGCATGACTTAGGTCCTTGCCCTCCTCAGTGCCATGGCTCACATCACAAGTTTTCTTTATCTACGGTTCTGTGGCAGATCAACCCCTCCTCTGATGAATGGCTGTTTTTCAACACAGTCATTCTGAAGCAGTTAATATATATAAAACTCAGATGCAAAGGCCACTCTGTTTCTTTGATGATACTATATAGGTATGAAGGTCCAGTCTTACTTTCAAATACTTATGTGATAATGAAGTGCAGACCCCAAAAAGTGACAACAGCATTTATACTCTGGGATAGAGTATACTTTATACTGATGAAGGGACCACAATTGAGAATAATTTACTGACATTCAGAATCATAAAATTAGTAAGGTGTGGATCTAAGCCTCCCAGATCAATAGTAATCCCAATATAATCCAACTGTCTTTCAAGTCGAGTCTTTCTTTAATGTTCTGAAAATTCTTTTCATAATGTTTTGCCACTTTGAAACCAGGAAAAAGCAACTGCATAGTTTAAATTAGTACTCTACAAGGCAAAGGATACTTTGGAAGGAGATAATAACAGAATGTAGAAGGACTTCTAAGTGCATTGAGTATGTATGGCTCATCTGAAACCCTTCCTTTCTTCCCAAAACAATCATGCTTTTATCAGTAATGAACCCAAAGTACACAATTAATTATACTTTATAAAACAGGAAATTTCTTGATTCAGCAGTGAGTTGGCATCAGACCATCAAATTAAATTTTGAAAAATAATTAAGTTGCTTAATGCTTTGAAAGGTCAATTTGCAGTTGGCATTTTAACGAATGCCTGGGGTAAAAGAAAATACAGGTTTGGGTTAGAATAGGGCCTGTTTATGAGTCCACTGATGGTTGAGGGAAAGATGCAGCCCTGCACATCTGTCACCGGGCACTTCATGATGTCCAGCATTTTACTCCCCTTCCCAGAATTTGACTCTTATCTGTGAAATCAGAGTAATGGATTAGAGAATTTGTTGGTTCTTTTAGGTTGCCAATTCTTTGATTCCATATTTAGAGAATAAGATTCAGCAAATTTCATGCTACGGTCTGCCTTGTGCTGAACGTTCTGCTCTGTACCTACCCCACGGTTAGGTGAACTAAGACCTAGCCACCTGTAACATTGCTACCACTTCTGTTCCATAAAGGGAGAAATTGCCACTCAAACAAGAAAGCTTTAGGATCAAAACTAGAATATGTTAGAACTATAATTCGGACTCAAAGACCAGTGTTTATTCCACCAACTGGAGCTACAGAAAAAAGAACGGTATTTCAGAAGGGGGAAACGGAGGAGGAAAACCGCAAAGAAGAGATACAGATGGGAAATGAAGATGTGAAGGTCTGGCCTGAACTCCAGACATCAGAGATTTCCAACATGAGTTTAACGCCACATATACACCAACAGAAATTGTTCTTTCTTTGTTATCTTCCATCTGACATATTTAAGAATATTACTTAAAAAGAAGTAAAGAAGAGTTACCAAAAAAATTTTTGTTGTTGTTGTTGTTTGGAGGAAACCCTTGACCTCGGTGTTATCAGCTCTAACCAATTGAGCTAACTGGCCAGTCCCCCCAAAATTTTGATTAACACACAGATTTCTTATTAAATAAGAAGACATATGTTTTGTCCTCTAGAAATGAATGAAATTTCAATCACAAAATATAAACATTCATTTTATTCAAACATAAAAATAATATTTAAAAAATGCATCCCTAACAGAATTTTTAGACAATAGATAAAATCTATGTATTTTCATTTCACGTCTTCAAATACTGACTTAGGGTTCAATTCAAGTTGCTTTATTACAATCTCCCAAAGTAACCAGCACCATATGCATAACCCAAATCCTAAATAAATATAAACTTTTAAAGAAGCCATGAAAAAATGTCAGAATTTGTATGTATTGGTGTTTATAAAGTAGCCATATTATAATAATTTTTATCTCACTATGTTTCATAATTCAAAAAAGAAAAGCTATTCTATTGTTAAATTCAAATAAGTATCTCATTTATTTTTTAAAGAGCAGTTGAGAGAAAAAAATGCAGACAATTTTTCTTTCTTCCACTTTATTTGAACAGCTGCTGGCACAGGAAAATAAAAGAGAAAGAGAGAAAAGCTTCTTTGATTTCCAAGGCTGCCTCAAAGAAGCCCCAGAGGCCCTCCTTCATGTTACATATCAAAGCCCTTGTTTAAAAATTAGTGTAGATACTGAATTGAACAGTACAGTAAACATGAATTTAAGATGTTACAAATAAAACAACTTGCTTATATTGTATAGACAATGTATTTACACATTTCGAGACTTTTGGGAAAATAAGTAGCTCTCACAAGACATATGTTTATTCATACAGAACACATTTTCCTTGGTGTTAAATTGAATATAATCCCTCCAAGTCAAAATTAAGCCTTTTCGCTAACAGACAACCCTACCGAAGTACAGTCATATATATATACAGAACAGAAAGAAAATTTGTTGATTGACCCAAGAAAATGTTTTTGATAAGTTTCTCTTTTTTATATTTTATCATCAGTAGGTGTATGCATTACGTTCAAATTACCTATTGCCATAAAGAAGGTGGTGGTTTAAGTTTCTCAAATGTAAGCATGAATTATCTCAAGGGTTCACAGACTGATGGTGAGAGGGTAGAGAAACAGAAATTTGTGACATTAACATGGTGTATCTTCCTGGAGAATCAGTTGTACTGAAAGGTGTGGGGGTAAATTAGTAAGAATACTTTCTCTTGCACTAGTGTCTACAAGCCTGAACTCACTGCTTTAAGAACATTTCATTGTCTCACATGACAGCAGGTCCCTGGGTCAGATGCTTCAGAGGTAGGTCAATGCAGAGACTCAATGGTAATATGATGAACAAATCTCCAGATTCCTTCTAAGTTTGCTCTGCCATATTCTTCACTGCAGAATTCTCCTCGGGCTGCCTTGTGGGTATTAAAGAATGACTGCTGCAGCTCTGAGTATCACACCCAGACACGAGAACGTCCAGAAAAGAAGGGTAATACATCGCCCTCTCTCTTTTAAGAACAAGGAATAAATTTCCAGAATCACCCTTCCAAATAACCCAGTCATCCCTAAATATGTGACAACAGTCATGAGATTCTCACAATTAGCTTAGGTTAGTCAGTATTGAACCTTGAGCTGGAGATAGCAAGGTCTTACCTGCACACTTGGCTGTATGGGGAGGGCAAACACAGGGACAGAACTAAGGATTTATAAATAAAAGGGAGGGAATGGATCCTGAGTAAGCAACCTACTGTCCCTCTAATTGAACAAATATGTATATACTTTATGGACATATTAGGAAGAAAATTTTAAAGTTCACATAAATTTTAGGATAAAGGAGAATATATAAAAGAATGCACATATTTGTGCATGGTGGACTTCCTTTGAACTATGTTCCATGATCCCTGGGAGGACTTGACAAGTTCTCTATGCTGTTAGGGACAATTTACCAGAAAAGATGATGAAATGTTTGTAGCCTAGTCTTACACGTTTGGGGTGGTTTCATTATTGCTTGCATTTTGATACTGCCAAGGGATACAAGAATGCTTAACAAAAAATTGTGATAAAATAATTACAAGTAAACACCCTACCCCTAAATATCTCTCACTGGCCTGTCATAATAGTCACTGAAGTACACTAGAATGTAAGGTTTTATTCTCCCAGATTCAATGTACCTTCCAAGACTTGAAACTAACCCACTTGGACAAGTCCACCATGCTCTAGTCATACTTACTTTTTTTTCTCTCAATAAATACAACATTTTCTTTGGTGCCTCTATGACATTCTACTTTCAGACCTCTCCCCTTGGACAGCCATAGTGTTACTCTGTCACCTGGGAGCCTTGTTCATTTTCTTTGAAACAGTGGTGGACATGTTGTTTTGTGGATGCCCAGAATTCAAAATATTCCCAACAGCCCCTGACCCCTATTAAAGCATTATGTCTTCTTCATTCCCTACAGTCTTATTGGGAGCAAGGCATAAGCCCCCTTCCCACACTGTGGAAACCTAGAAAGCCTGAGCCCTCCTGTCCCCTAGTCCCAACATCATAGAAATGAGCACATGAAGTCAGCTTAGAAAATGAGTCCTTCTCCCTGGAGTCTTAAAACCTTAACAGGGAAATGCAAAGAAAGAAGAAAAGTCACTCTTTATCAGACTTTGTCAACAGCAGGCTTGATGTCAACTCTCTGAACAGCCTCTTCCAGCCATAAGATGCTTCCTGCACTTGACTCCCTGGAGCACTCCTGGTGTCCGCCCTTTGATAAGCCCTTGGCTTCATCTCCATCTCAGCACTAATTCTATCTAGAACCAAGAACCCTGACTACAAAACAGAACTAGGTAATTGCTCAGCGCTTCTCTGCAGTCTGCATCAGAAGCAGCAGCGAGTCACTTGCTCTTCCTTGGCTCCTTGCCATATTGTACGTGGGAATTCTGGTCTTGGTGTATTGCCTCATTTTTTTGGAAAATGTGAGATTCTTGAAGACAGGAAATATATTATTATAAATCTGACCAAAAGAAGGCATCTTACATAGTGGAAAAAGCACAGCCTTTGGGATCAAAAAACTGGATTTGTATATTGGCTTTTTCACTTACTAGTAGTGTACTTCTGTATGAATTAATGAACTTTGCTGATCCCAGTGTCAGCATCTTAAAAGTAGGAGAACATAAACCTTGGTGCTATGAAAGTTAAATTGATGGACATATAAAGCTCTAGCAATATGTGGGTTTCAAAAATATTGCTGAAATAAATGGATAAAAAAATTAACTCGATTGCTGAAGAGAGAAGGCTGATGATATGCTTTAGGTCTACATATAAATAGCCACATCAATATGACCATACCACCTGGTGTATGTGTGTCTTCTCAGTTTGCAAAGCATTTTCACCTATATTGTTTTACTTAATGGCGAGGTATGTAAGAAGTCCATTTTACAGACGAGGTAATAAGGTTTGAAGAGGCTCAATGTCTCATTAAAGGTACAGTACAAGGTGTTAGGTGGAGTTCCAATGAAAAAAGAATCAGGTACCAAACTAATTTCCCTGTACAATTATTAAAATTTCCATGACAACAATTAATTTTTTTCCAAACTGTTTAATTTCCAATGTTGTTGAAATTACAGTTCATTTGTATTTATATGTAATAGTCACATTGAGAATGATCAGTAACTATTAGATACGTGAATCAATGAAATAAAATATTTAAAAAAGGAATAAAATAAAATTTCGGTAGTAAAAGTACTAAATCTGGAACCAAGATATTTGTTGGGGAACAAATCCCATGTTCCCCTTCTTCTAGCCATGTAACCTTGAGCAAGTTACACTGCCTAATTTCTGCTTTATTTTGTTGTTGGGAAAGTGGAGATAATAGCTGCACAGATTTTTTTTGGGGGGGGGAGAATTAATGGCTAACACACGTTTTGCACTTAAACTAGGATCTGGAACATAAGAAATGCTCAATAGAATATATCTGTCACTATATAACTTCTACTAATAAGATATCATAATAATCATCATCACTATTATTGAGTTTTGTAGTGATAGGCATCCAAGAACAGACAAGGCAAATGTCCAGCTAGCTAGGATGTATCTGGCAGATTGTCAAGGTCAGAAGAACAATAGGTTAACTCTGGGGAATGTGCCCAAGAGCAAGCAGGGGTAGGAATATGCAGTAGATACAGATAAGTTGTCTGACATCTAAGTAGCCAAAGCATTAGCAAAGGCATCTGAGCTGGCAGAGCTGGCAAGTGCTAGCTGTGTGGCTTCCTCTCTAGCTCCTTTACCTATATCTTATTGTATGCAACTTCCGACCTTAGGATCCCCTGGAATCAAAGGGCGAAGTACACTCAAAAATCTACAGAGGAAGCAGGAATTACCTCATCATCTCTTTGTTTGATATGTCGCATTTCCTCTCTGACCCCACAAACAACTTCATACCTTCAAGGAGAAAACTGGAGCCTTTTGGCAAGAGGTTCCTCTTCTGTCTGCAAGTTTCCTCATTATGGGTCAGCTACTGCCCTGTCCTCAGGGCATGATCAAGCTTGTAGTTAATCCAGATCTGATCACAGGTCTTCTCTTAGCTTCACTACAAAGAATGTACAGATCTTGACAGTTGACTCTGGGTAAGAATTTGTCATAGTTCCCATTTACTATGGGGAGAGAGGAAGCTTCACCAACTGACAAGCAGATCAAGACTTTTTTTATGCTGGCACTATAATCCAAAGAGAATGCCTCAAGGCAATCTTCAATAATACTCCAGAACTTCTAACAAATGATCAAAGACACAAGCTATTGGCTTAGAATGGGTGCTGCTCCTGATAACCAGCCTCTGCCAGCCTTGTGAGTCAACAAATACACCCAGCTGAGACCAGACAAGCATCTTGCAAAATAATTTTAAACAAATAATTATTCTACTGCTTGCCTTCTTGATTTAGCTATAGAGTGGCTTACATGGGAAAGGCTTGTGATCATTGTTTTGATGAATGGTACTTTGTAAATAAATTTGGAAGAGGCTAAGAATCGGCCTTTTGAAGCTAAAATGGAACTCAAGATGAAAAAGAATTGAAGATTAAAAAAGATCATAAGGGAATAAAGATACTATGACCTGACCAAAAGGAAAATAAGAAATGTCTGAAGCTTTTCCATGATACTCTCATAGCAGAACCATTAAATTTAATCTTCCAAAACTGAATAATCAAGTTATCTGCTCACTGGAGTCCCCTAGAATAATATAGCTCCCAGATACCTCAGTTTGGAGGATATACTTTCAGCAAAGACGTATTATGCTTTTCTGGGTTTATTTTATTTTTTTCTTAATGCAACGATTCCACACTTGCATCTTTTGCACACAAGTGAGGCTGGAATCAAAAAGCAAAATTTAAGTGCAAATTATTAGCACAACTTAATGAGATTTCCTTAATATGTTACGGTTCTTACTAAACTCTCTGAAGTTTCTGAATTTTCTTTATTTTTCATTTGTGGTAAGGCTAATCATTACACAAATGAAATAAGCATCTTTCATCAGAAGTAACCGAGAGAAACAAAGATTAATATATACAAAAAAAGAATGATATGGCTTTAAAAAGTTTCCTAAATCTCTCTAAACAGCAGATGTCAAATAATTTAAATATCCTGCTGGATGCCTAAAAGGACATTAAAATGTGCAGAATACTTGTAGATCATAATGTGAGTAGAACAGGAAGTAGAGTCTCAGTAGCTTTACATCTATAAAGTAGAAGGCAAAAATGGAACATAGGAGAGTCCCTAAGTGAATCAAGGGTTTTGACAAAGATAACTTAACATAGGAGAAATCATTTCTAAGAGAATGGCCACATTTTCTTCTGAGAGAGGCATTGCTAATACAAGAATATTTTTTAAATTTTGTGAAAAAAATTGAAATATAATATGAATCTTTTCGTGAACTTTTCGAAGACCCTTGTACATTAATGAGTCTGAAATCTTATTTAAGTACGACACAAAAAAGCAAGAGAGTACACTGCCAGTAATAAAGCAATATCCCAATTAATTACTTCCCCATTTTTCCCTTTATATCAATGCTTCTAGTAGAAGAAAAAAAATGCATTACAGAAAACAAACCTGTTTTTATTTTTCTGCTATCAATGAACAGTCATTAAGCATCTTTACAGAATACCAACTTGGTGACATCAAGCAATAGTGTGTTTGGAAAATGCTTTAAAAAGACACAAGTAAAAGTAGGATAATTATGTTATTCTCAGAATTGGGAACAACAATTGCTATTCTACCAAAATAATATAATCCTATTGACAATATTGTGGTACCCATGATAAAATTCTTATACACATATCACAGAAAATAATGACCAGCGACATTCAGACTCAACAGTTTGTAGATATTCACAGCAGATATTATAATATCACCTGGGCCCAGGAGGCATGTGTCTTGATACACCCATAGAGAAAACATCTCAGAGGACTTGTTTCAGCTGCCTGTGGCTAATACTCAGGACGAGTGAAAGAAGCTGGAATGATTTTCCATATTCAGAGAGGGTCACAGTATGCTGCAATTTCAACTTCTGCAGGAAGGAATTGGTTAATGACTTCTTTTCTCTAGGATCACATATTGTAACAGAAAATCCATTTGGTTCACTTTTATGAGATAAAATATGTATATGGATTTTTATTTCTTTATTATTTTTATTTTTTATTCTAACAGTTAAATGTACATATCTGTGGGGTACAGAGTTGAGTATCAATACTCGTGAGCAATATGTGGTGCCCAAGTCAGAATAATTATTATATTCAATAATATACACTGTCATTGCTGTTTGTGGCCCTTTACCAATTCTTCCCTCCCACCTCCATTCCTCCTTCTGGTAACCACAGTTGTCCTTTTGAAAGTTCAATATATTGTTGTGAATGTTGTATCTTTCTTTCATTTATTTATTTTTATGTTTATTATTTTAGCTCCCACTTATGAGTGAGAACGTACAGTATTTCTCTTTCTGTGCCTGGCTTATTTCACTTAATACAATTTTCTCTAAATTAATCCATGATTGCTGCGAATGGCGATACTTCATTCTTTTTTATGGCAGAGTAATATTCCATTGTGTTTGTACACCACATTTTCCTTATCCAGTCATCCATCAGTAGACATTTAGGTTGGTTCCAACTCTTGGCTATTGAAATAGAGCTTTGATAAACATAGGGGTGCAGGTATCTCTTCAAAGTGATGGTTTTTATTTCTGATTGAAGAATTTATGCCATTCATTTCAACTTCATATATATCAATCAAAACCACACAAAAATACCCCACAAATTCCAAGTCAGTGCTTTTAAATGTAATGCTATCTAAAGCAATACATTTTAAAACATCTTTCATTAACTTTTTTCAAAAACATAATCCTATAATGTCATATGTAAGCTGATCTGTTGACAGAGTTTCCAGACATTGAAATATTATCATAACTGAGGCAGGACAGAGTAGGGCCACGCTCCAGGGAGGATGCTCATAAATATTCAGACTGTTTCAGCCAGAGTGGCACACCAGGCAGGACAGGAGGAGGGGCAGAGGTAGGCTATTAGGAGTTTGCACATGGGACAGACAGGACAGAGAAGGTCAGGGTATGTGCTTCTCTCTCTGGAGGAGATGCCTGTGCACTTCAGTCTGTACGTTCACTTAGTAATAAAGCCCCATCATATTCCCTTTGTCAGTCTCCCTCTTCCTTTCCTCTTGCCAGTCCATGAAAGATTCTTCTTTCATGGATGAAGAAGAACCAGATATGCTGTGTGGTAGCATAACCACGTCAGAAAAACAAAACTGCCAACTTTTTAAGTTATTATTTAGAGAACACACACACATTTTTGGTTGTTAGAAGCTCAATTAGCCATGAACCAAAATCACCCATTTCGAAAGCAAGAAAAAAAGTAGGTAATGGTTTTTAATTTTTATTTTTGTTTTTTGCATTTTATCTGTTTTCTACTAATTTTTTTCCTGTTAGTTTTAGTCTTTCCCCTTCATGTTAAAGAAAAATTGCTACATTGCTGGAGATTATCTCAGACAATAAAGCCAACTAAGTGTTAATTTTATCGGTTGGCAGAACAACTAGAAGACAATTAAAATTTCAGGGGATTGCTCAAAAATTGATATATGTTTTCATTATTTTTAGAGTTAAATTCCATTCATCTCTGATATTTAGAGCTTCATATTGAAACCCACCCCTAACTATATCAAGAATATAATAATTTTTAAATAAAAAAAAGTTATGTTCACTTTCATGAAGGAAACAAATAGCAAAATCAAGGAAAAAACAAAAGTTGTTGATACATGAAATAAAAGCATTATGGTATTATATTCTCAAATAAATCACTTTATTATTTCTACTGGCGTGTGGTTGAAGAGCATAGAAAATGGAAGAAAAAAAAAGTGACTATAACTAATATTTATTGAGCCTCAGTCATGAGTTAATGCATTGCACATTGTGATTGTATTTCATACAAAAACCACACGTTAAACATATTTTGTTCATAAAGCAATTGCAGCTCATCAAAATTAAATAACTTGTCCAAAGTCACTAAAATATCAGAACCGAGGCATGGATCTACATCTATTTAAATCCAAAGATGGGGATTTAATCTCGTTTTTGTTACTAAAAGTTATGATCCTTCTCTGAACATTGGTTTCCCAATTTACAAGAAGGATTTTGGATGCTTACTGGATATACAATACATGTTTGTTAAATAAATGAATGAGCTTTTTTTAAATCCCCAAATTCTAGTATTCATAGAAGAGCCTTTTACTGCTTCAGCATTTCAGAGGCATTGCAAAAGAGGCATTCTTTTAAAAAGAATAAGGAAAAGTTGGAAGAAAATATATTTATGTCTGTGTTTTTATTTTATTCATTAAATATATTTAATTTTATATTTGTGTTTATTTAATTTGATTTATTTATTAAGTAAATAAAATGATCTTACATTTTTTTAATATAATTGAATATGGTTAATTTTTAAACATTCTTTGTATAACCCCTTTTAAGACAGCAATTTGGATTTCTGGATCTTAGTTCACATTGGGTCAATATTTACTTTACATAGCTATCACAACTGGAGAACTCTGTTACCTCAAAAATGGAAGAACGGTCTCTCAGTCTTAAGCCCTGGAGGGAAGTGCCCAGAGCTACAGCAGCCACTGAGGTGAGCTGAGACCATCATGGCATCGGGGACTCAGTTTTAGGCCCTTCAGGGAAGCACCTACAGGCCTAGCAGCTGCCAAGGTGAGCCAAGACGCACATGGCACCAGGGGCTCAGTCTATGTCCATGGATTCTAGAACAGGAGCAAAGATGGTGTGATATATCCACTGCCACACCTACTATCACCACAAGGACAGTTCACCATCACAGTAGCAGCCAGGGCCACTCTATAGCCAACCTGCTGCTCATCTGACTACACTGATATAAGAGTCACCAGTAGAGCCTGCAAATAAAGGAAGAAATCTGTGTCCTCATAGCCAGCCCAAGAGTAACAGAATAAGCAAGTCTTCTACCAGCTGGCCAAACATCAACAAAAGAATACTAGAACTACAAGCAAACAAGAAGATATGACACTACTGAAGGAATACAGTAATGCTCAAATTACAGACAAAATAGAACAGGGAATCCTTGAAATGTCTGAAAAGGAATTCCAAGCAATGCTCTTAAGAAAACTCAAAGAGATAAAGGAAGACTCAACAAGAGAACAAAAGCAAACAAGAAAAAATATCCAGAATATGAAGGAGAAAATTTACAAAGAGATTAATACCTTAAAAAAGAAAGTTGCAGAACTCCTAGAAATGAAAGATTTACTAAATGAATTAAAAAACACAATACAGAGCTTGAGCAGCAGACTACAGAAAGCAGAAGAAAGAATTTCAGATTTCGAAGAAGGTTTTTTTCAAAGTAACACAAGCAGACAAGAAAAAGGATAAAAGAATTGAAAATAAAGAGGAAAATCTAAGAGAGATAGCAGACAACCTCAAGGACTCTAACATCCAAATTGAGGTTATTCTAGAAAGGGAGGAGAAAGGAAAAGGTATTCAAAACCTATTCACAGAAACAATAACAGAAAACTTCCGAGGTGTAGGGAGAGATGCAGACCTTCAGATTCAGGAAGCTCAGAGGTCCCCAAACAGATTCAATCCAAAAATATCCTCTCCAAGACACATTATAGTCAAATTTGCAAAGCCCAAAGACAAAGAGAGAATTTTAAAAGCAGCAAATAAAAAGGGTCAAATCACTTATAAGGGAACCCCACCAAACTAACAGCAGAAGTTTCAACTGAAACCCTACAGGCAAGAAGAAAGTGGAATGCTATATTCAAAATACTAAAAGAAAAAAATGGCCAGCCAACAATTCTTTACCCAGCAAGGCTCTCCTTCAGAAATGAGGGAGAAATAGCATATCTCTCAGATAAACAAAAATTGTGGGAGTTCACCACCACACAACCATCCCTGCAAGAAATTCTCAAGGGAGTCCTTCATCTGGAATCTGAATAATGATGACCACTATCACAAATACACAAGAAAGAGCAAAACCTGTCATTAAAACAAAATGTCAGTGAGAAAGAGAAAGAATCTAAATTACACCATCTCAAATTTCCAGCTAATGGTGAAAAAGAGAAACAAAAGGGGAAGTAATTATAAAAAGATATTTAAATCATCTAAACAAAAAACAATAAAGAGATAGGACTAAAAAAATACCTGTCAATTACAACCTTAAATGTAAATGGATCAAACTCCCCATTCAAAGACACAAACTGACTGATTGGATTAAAAACTAGACCCAAGTATATGCTGTCTTCAAGAGACCCACCTCACCTGTAGAGACACACACAGACTAAAAGTGAAGAGATGGAAAAAGATATACCATGCAAATGGAAACCAAAAATAAGCAGCAGTAGCTATTCTTATATCAGATAAAATAGACTTTAAACCAAAAACCATCAAAAGAGACAAAGAAGGCCACTATGTAATCTTAAAGGGATCTATCCAGCTAGAAGACGTAGCAAGCATAAATGTGTATTCATCCAACACTGGAGCACCCAGATATATAAAGCAAACAATCTTAGACCTAAAGAAAGAGACAGACCCTTACACAATAGTACTGGGTGACCTGAACATCACTCTGCCAGCATTGGACAGATCTTCCAGGCAAGAAATCAACAAAGAAACAGAGGATTTAAACTTCGCCTCAGACCAGCTGGTCCTGGCAGATATCTACCGAACATTTCACCCAACAACTAAAGAATATACTTTCTTCTCATGAGCACATTGAACATTCCCCTGGATAGATCACATATTAGGTCACAAATTTAGTCTCAGCAAATTTTAAAAAACTGAAATCACTCCAGTTATCTTTTTCTTACCATAATGTACTAAAACTTGAAATTAATAACTAGCAAAACTCTGGAAAGTATATAAATACATGGAAACTAAACAATAGGCTTGTGAATGACCTGTGTGTCCAAGAAGAAACTAAACAGGAAATCAAAAAATTTATTGAAATTAATGAAAACTAAGACACATCATGCCATAACCTGTGGGATACCAAAACAGCAGTGCTAAGAGGGAAATTTATTGCAATAAATGCATACATCAACAGAATGAAAAGTGTCCAAATAAACAGCCAAATGCTAAACCTCAAAAAACTAGAAAAACAACAACAATCTTGTCCTAAAGTAGTAGACAGAAACAAATAATTATGATCAGAGAAGAACTAAATGAAATAGAGACCCACAAAACAATAGAAAAGTTCAACAAAATAAAAAGTTCGTTTTTCAAGACGACAAATAAAATAGACAAACCATTAACTAGATTAACAAAAAACAGGAGGAGACCCAAATAACAAAAATCAGACCCAAATAACAAAAAACATCCAATACCACAGAAATACAAAAAATCATTAGAGACTATTATAAACAACTGTATGACAACAAATATAAATACCTGGAAGATATGGATAAGTTTCTGGACATAAACAAACTACCCAGACTGAACCAAGAAGAGACAGAAAACCTGAACAGACCAATAACAAGCAACAAGATTGAAGCAGTAATCAGCAATCCTCCAACTAAGAAAAGCCCAGGTCCAGATGGCTTTACAGCTGAATTCTATTAAACCTTTATTGAGGAATTAATACCAATTCTTCACAAACTATTCAAAAAATTGAAACAGAAGCCAATCTCCCAAACTCATTCTATGTGGCCAGCATAACTCTGATACCAAAACCAGATAAAGACACAACAAAAAAGAAAATTACAGGCCAATATCCTCGATGAACATAGATGCAAAAATCTTCAACAAAATATTTGCAATCAGAATACAACAACACATCAAAAAATAATACACCATGATCAAGTGGGATTCATCCCAGGGATACAAGGATGGTTCAACATATGAAAGTAAATGAATGTGATACATCACATCAATAATATCAAGGACAAAAACCATATGATTATCTCAAAAGATATTGAAAAAGCATTTGACAAAATGCAACATCGCTTCATGATAAAGACTCTCAACCAAATAGGAATAGAAGGGAAATATTTCAACACAATAAAAGCCATCTATGACAAGCCTACCAGCAGTATCATTCTGAATGGGGAAAAACTGAAGTCTTTTACCTTAAGAACAGGAAGAAGACAAGGATGTCCACTCTCACCACTTCTATTCAACATAGTACTGGAGATACTAGCTAGACCAATCAGGCAAGAGAAAGAAATAAAGGGCATCCAGCTTGCAAAAGATAAAGTCAGATCATCCCTGTTTGCAGATGTCATACTATATATAGAAAGACCTAAAGACTCTATCAAAAAACTCCAAGAGCTGGTTAATAATTTCAGTAACTTTGCAGGATACAAAATAAATGCCCCCAAATCAGTTGCATTTATATTCTTCAATAATGAGCTAACAGAGAAATCAAGAAAGTAAGCCTATTTATGACAGTCACCAAAAAAATAAAATACCTAGGAATCAATTTAACCAAGGAGGTGAAAGATTGCTACAATGAGAACTACAAACCACTACTGAAAGAAGTTAAAGAAGACACAAAACGATGGAAAGACATTCCATGCTCTTGGATTGGAGGAATTAACATTGTGAAAATGCCCATACTGCCCAAAGTGATGTACAGATTCAATGCAATCCCCTCAAAATACTAATGACATTCTTTACAGAATTGGAAAAGACAATCTTAACATTCATATGAAACAACAAAAGACCCCAAATAGCAAAGCAATCCTGAGCAAAAACAATAAAGGTGGAGCATAACACTACCTGAGTTCAAATAATTCTATAAAGCTACAGTAACCAAAACAACATGGTACTGGCATAAAAATAGACACTGAGACCATTACAGTGGAATAGAGAACCCAGAAATCACCCCTCAGGCTTTCCGCAATCTGATATTTGACTAAGGCAACAAAACCATACATTGTGGGAAAGGCTGCATCTTCAATAAGTAGTGCTGGGAAAATTGGATATCCATATGCAGAAGAATAAAACTAGACATGCACCTCTCACCATATACTAAAATCAACTGAAAATGGATTAAAGACTTAAGTATAAGACCTGAAACTGTAAAATTACTAAGGGAAAATATAGTGAAACACTTCAGGAACTAAGTCTTGTTACAGACTTTATGAACAAGAGCCCAAAAGCACAAGTAACAGAAGAAAAAATAAATGAATGGGACTATATCAAACAAAAAAGCTTCTGCACAGCAAAGGAAACAATCAACAAAGTGAAACAACAACCTACAGAGTAGGAAAAATTTTTTAGTAACTATGTATCCTACAGGGATTAACATCCACTATATACAAGGAACTCAAGCAATTACACAGTAATAAAACAAATAACCCAATTAAAAATTGGGCAAGGGAGCAGAATAGAAATTTTTGAAAGGTAGACATACAGATGGCCAACAGGTACGTGAAAAAATGCTCCACATCAGTAGTCACCAGGGAAATGCAAATTAAAACCATATTAAGGAATCATCTCTCCCCAGTTAGACTGGCTATCATCCAAAAGAGGAGAATAACAAAGGCTGGCAAGGCTGTGGAGATAAGTGGTTGCTCACATACTGTTGGTGGGACTGTAAATTTGTATAACCACTATGGAAAACAGTATGGAGGTTTCTCAAACAACTACAGATTGATTTTCCATAGGATCCAGCAATCCCACTTCTGGGTATATACCCAAAGGAATGAAAATCATCATTTCAAAGGGATACCTTCATTCCCATGTTCATCACAGCTCTGTTTACAATAGCCAGGATATGGAACCAACATAAATGTCTATTGATGGATGATTGGATAAGGAAATTGTGGTATATATACACCATGGAATACTACTCTGCCATAAAAAAGAATGAAATTCTCCCATTTGCAACAACATGGATGAGCCTGGAGAAACTTCTGTTGAGTGAAATAAGCAACGTGCAGAGGGATAAATATTGCATGTACTCACTCATAAGTGGGAGCTAAGAGAGAAAGAACGAAGTAAAGAAAGGCCACAGTGGTGCATTGGACTTGCAGAGGGAGAGAGCAGACCTAGGGATACATAGTGGAGTGGGGGAAAGGGATATGCAGAGGGAGGTCGGAGATAATTGTGTGGGGGACATGGGGTATAATCAGCACATGTGTTAATGGGCATGCTACCAGTATGGATCTGGCCATCATGTCTTGGGCAAGACTGGTGACAATCAGCTTTGTATCTCATGAATATTCACAACCAATAAAAAAAATTAGTAGGAAAAAAAATGGAAGAAGGGAATCATTGGCTTTGCTTACTACCTCATCTTCCACATACAAAAATGTTTGCTATAAATACTGCTATTAAGTTTCATTTTCCCTCATGTAAAACAATTTTTCTGAAAAAATAGAAGGAATTGCATTTTCTATTTGTAACAGCTGTGTTGAAAACATAGTGTACACTCAGGCGATCAAGGTCCATGTCAACAGGGGTGAAGTACTGCTGACAATATGCTCTCCTGATGTGAGGTGATGAAATGGTGGTTTGCTTCTTTGCTCTTCCTCCCCAAAACCCCTGAACACAGTCAGGAAAAAACAAGACAAGAAAGGGAAGAAAAGGGACAAAGAGGGGAAGAAAGGGGAGAGGAGGGAAGTACCTTCAGACAAATTTCAATCGAGGACATTCTATAAAATACCTGACCAGTTGTCTGAGTCCATTTAGGCTGCAGTGACAAAATGCCTTAGACTTGGTAACTTAGAAACAACAGAAATGTATTTCGTACAGTTCCAGAGGCTGGGAAGTCCAGCATCAAGGTTCTGGAATATGCTATTTCTGGTGAGGGCTTGCTTTCTGCTTCATGGATGGTGCCTTTTCCTTGTGTCCTCACATGGTGGAAGGGACAAGACAGCTCTCTGGGAACTGTTTTATAAGGGAATTCATCCTAATCATGAGGGTTTGGCCCTCATGACTTGATCACCTCCCAAAGGCCCACCTTCTAACAATATCACATTGGGGACTAGGTTTCAACATGTGAATTCTGGGGAACACAAACATTCACATCATAACACCAGTATTTCTCAAAACTCTCAAGGTCATCAAAAAAAAAAAAAGAACTTTTGAAAAATAATCACAGCCAAAGAATCCTAAGGAGAAAGAACCACTAAATGCAATGTGATATTTTGGATGGAATCCTGGAAGAGTAAAAAGAACATTATGAAAAAATTAGGGAAATATAAAAACACTACAGACTTTAGTTAATAATAATGTACTGGTCTACCAATTCAACAAATGTGCCACACTAGTATAAGATGTTATTAATAGGGGAAACTGGGTACAGGATATATGGAAACAGTCTGTAATATCTTAGCAATTTTTTTGTATGTCCAAAATTGTTCTATAGAAAAAAAAATTATCTAATATAACTCCTCATTTGGAAGATTTTGAAATTTATTTCTAATGTGTTTTTTATTATCGTCTATAAATATAGAAAACCTGCATGTGAACATACTTATATCATATTTTGAAACACAAATCATGGAAAAACCAACACATTTTCAAAAAGCTCTTTTTAAACTAGTACTCCTTTCATAGCATGAGTCATCCCTCCCCAAAACAGCCCCTGGTTTGGATGCATTATGAGAGCATCTCCAACACTGAATGCTAGATCATGTCGGTAGGATTATGACGACCTGCTATTTTCTTACTGTTTGTTTGTACTTGTCTTGGTATCTTTTTTGTTCTAATAGATTTTTGTGTGGTAATATTTTTTCACTTTTTTTTTTTGTCATTTTATGAGAGTTGTTTTGGTTAAAATTGGATAATTATCAAATCCACTTTACCAGACAAAGGTAAGTTAAAACATGCTGCAATATTCAAAAGTAAACCCAGTGACCTAAGTGCCACTATCAACATCTTACAATGAGCAATTCCTACTCTTTCTTCCATTTCTACAACCATTTGCTCTCAAAGAACTTTGGGCCTTTCCCTCTCTCAGGAAACACACAAATGGAATATTGCACTTGAGCTAGGGAGGAAAAGACGTGTGTATTTCAGTTTTGTTTTTTGATGGTGAATATGCTAACTACCCTGACTGGATCATCACACACTGTATACATGTAATGAAATATAACTGTGTATCCCATAAATATTTATAATCAATACATTTCAATTAAAAAAAGGTAAAGTTACCAAAAACATAATAGTGATAGAAGTCACATTTTATATTACCCTCCCTCAATACCCAAGACACTTCTGCATATTAACCTCCCTGATAAAATGTAAAAAATTTTACATTTTGTAAAATCGCCAGGTAGAATTTGATTATTTTCTAGGAAAACAATGGAAAGCTCATGAAATTCACAGGGAATTATCTCATAAAAGAACAGACAAGTAAATCAAGGATAATTTAATGTGAATCTAAGATCTTAGGACATAATACAGTTACTGTTTTCTCCTAACTTTCTCTTGTTCTTTCTTTTCTTCTCCTTTTATGAGAGAGTAGGAAAATATATGTAGAAGTGTATTCCTAGTGCATGTTTCTGAAAATGTCACATGGTAATGCTCCTTGTTTAGATGCAAAGGAAAACATGAGGTTTAAAGAATCCTTTTTTGTTTGGTCTCAATAAAATGAATGTGTTGTTTCCTATTTATCACTCTTTCATAGTAAGATTTTTTTGTAACCTAGAGTTTTCCTAAGTTAAATATCCACGGCAACATGAGAAAATTAAACTTAATTTTGCCCAAAACATGAAAAAATATGTATTATATGTGGCACTATATTTTATATTTGTTGATTGTATATTTGAGGTAGTTGGCTTGACTGGAGTTGTTAGTATAGGGTTCTCTTGTGAGAAAAGACTTGTGAAATGTAAACATATTGGTGGAAATGCAAGATTTTCATTTACTAATTGCTGTCATCAAGGCAGAGATCTTAAACCATTACCTTTTATGTGGTATAAATAATAAACTGATTAATTGTCTTCCACAAAGATATATTCACCATTTATGTATTTTATAGCTACACTGTGACCTTAGGTTAATTAATGGCTGTTTTTCTACTTTGTTTACTCATTTGTTTACTAAAGAAGCAGAGGATTTTAGAGATTGACAGAGCATGTAGGAGAAGAAACAGCAAAGATAATTCCTAGAATGGAAGACATGAATTGCATTATAGAATAGATATAGAAGACCTTGAACTTGCTCTCTGCATTTGCAACTTAAATCAGCAAACAAAAGAAAGAAATAAAGTGAATGTTTGCAAGGACTCTATAGGGAACAATAGGATGTCCAGCTTAATGAAACAGTAAATGTTACAATTCTCAAAGACACAGTAGAATTCTAAATATTACCTAACAGGATAGAAAGATGAATTATCACTAGTGTTAACTAAAAAGATAAAGAAGAATTCCCTTACCATGTTGCAACTAACAATTTAAGAAGGAAGACAATTCTATATTCAGGTCACTATTAAATAAATCAGTTGGTGAAACATATTCAAACCAAGTGTCTGGGAGTCTGGGGTTTGGGAAGCTTGACTCAGCTTGAGAGAATCTGGCAATGGGAAACTCGGTGAGGTCTTCCAGGATGAGTAGGTTGATAATTGACTTTTGTAGAATGTACTTTCAACGTCTTTGCTTTGATTTCTAAATATTATTTTCAATTGTAAGTGTATCACACAGTCAGCAAGAAAGATTAGAGATGTAAGTGGAAAAAAATATATATCAAATACTGTGAGAATTTTTTTATTCTTTGGAGTTTAAGTTGCTAAAAGAAATTTGGATAAAAACATGTGAAATCATGTAAACATTTAAAAATCGTGCACATGTTTACTTAGATCACTTAATAACAATATAACATGTCAATATGGTAAATTATGATTTATCAGTGTTTTTGTACCTGTCATGTTATAATTGATATAATCATTAATAATTATTTTATTGAGGGCTTATTATATGCCAAGTATATTGCTAAACACTTTAAGCTCATTAGCTCATTTAATTGTAAAAGCCCATGAGGTAGAAATGTTTTTAACCATATCAAATTTTTCAGATAAGGATTCTGGATCAGAGAGATAAGTTAACCTGTGGAATGTCACATACCATGTAAGTGGTTGATAGCTGACATAGGCCTTGGGTCATTGGGTTGTCTGTCTCCAAACCTCATCCTTTAATCTCCATGCCAATGGTTTACCAACACTATAGCCTTTCTGTTCTCTTTTATTCTGTGGGATTTTTTTAAATGCTGGGTGTGACCCACTAAACTAATTTCATGACCCACTAAACTGTTTCACTGTTTGAAAAATCCTGACCCAGGCAATGTACTTAATTAAGGAGATGTTTGGAGTTTAGGAAGTGTTTCTATACAATGTTTACTCATCTTACTCTCACAACACCCTTTGAAGATGGTAAAGTAGAAAAGAAAACTAAAGCTTAAATGGCTTGACCAGCGTCTCCTTGCTGATATATTATAGAATTAGAATTGAAACCCAGGACTCTAGCTCAACTTTCAAGTTCTCCTCAGCATCTCTACCATTCCACACTGATCCAAGTCGTGATCTTCCCTTAACTGGGCTGTTACATGAGCCCATAAGTGGGCTCCCAGTCTGTCTCCTCTCCTCCAAGAGTCTGTTCTCAACAGAGCAGCCACAGTGATCCTTGCAAATCCCAAGTGGAGTCATGTCACTCCTCTGCTTAAAATGGTGCAGGTGTTGCATGTCCCAGAAGCCTACATGAACTAGCTCACAGACAGAAAGACACATACCAACTCTGTTCCTTGATGTACTGGGTTAATTTGATTAATTGGGTTAATCCTGAATGAACCTGGATAGGCTATTTTCAATGGAGAAGTCATTGTATAACTGTATTGGAAATTATTCTGATATCTAGAAGTGTCTAACTCATATTGAGGAGAGGGATGTTGAGAAGCAATTTAACCTGAGACTCAGACTAGAATTTGGAAATAATGCCAAATCCAGTCTAATAAAGAAGCATTTAAATTATATTAGTCATCATAACATACTATGAGAGTGAAGAGTATGAGGAACGATCCCTAAAATATAGTGCACAAGAATACCCATTGAATGCGGATAGAAAATATTAGAATGTCCATATTTATTATTTTCCAAATAAAATGTTTTTTACTACCTTTCATGCAAGGCCATTGGTGCCCCCACTTGGTCATGTCAGGCAGACATGTGTTCAACAGTTAGGAATGAGGTATCCTAAGGAAAAGAGTGTGAGATCAACAATAGTAACAGGTTGATGGTGGCAGATGAGTCACTGGGTTTCCTTTTAAGTATTTAGTGTTGTAACTTATCTTCATTTGCACAGTGTCTTGTTTCCTCTGCTCTGCTGTTGTATTAGTCTGTTTCTGCTACTTATAACAAGATACCTGGAACTGAGTAATTTATTTAAAAAAAATTATTGCCTACACTTTCAGAGGCTGGGATGTCCACAGTGCAGGGAACACATCTGGCGAAGGCCTTGGCAGTGGCAACAGTGACAACAGGGTATCACATTATGAAAATGCTGGAGCAAAGAGAGAGACTAACCTACTCATTCACCCTCCTTTTAAAGCCCTCCAACACACACCCATGACTACCATTTCTAATCCATTCACTATGGCATAGTCCTACAATCTAATCACCTCTTCAAGTCCCCACCTTTCAGTTACCATAAAAGGATTTCCCACCCTCAACAGTTACAGTGGGAATTAAGCCTCAGTGAGGTTGGGGTGTGGAGGGCATCCCATCTACATCATTCCACTCCTGACCCTCCAAATCTCATGTCTTTTCCACACCCAAATACATTCATTTCATCCCCCAAAGTCTTAACTTGTTTCAACTCAAAAGCTCAAAAGTCCAAAGTTCAAAGTCCCATCTGTGAAATCAAAAGAAGTTATCTGCTTCCCAGATACAGTGGTAGGACAAACATATGGGTACACATTCCCATTCAAAAAGGGAGAAATAGGCCAAAAGAAAGGGGTAACAGGTCCTAAACAAGTCCAAAACCCAGGAGGGCAGGCATCAAATCTTAAAGCTGGTGAGTCACGTAATGTGATTCCACGCTCTCTGCATGCTGGCATGAGGGTGGGGCCACCAAGTCCTCAGGCAGCTCCTCTTGTAGCTTTCCTGGTCTCAGGTGATGCTTCAGCTCTCCCAGGCTGGTGTTGCATGTTGGTAGCTGTGCAAGCCTGGGGTCTCCATGGTGGTCCCGTTCCCATAGCTCCACTAAGTATGGTTCTAATGGGGTTTCTCTGTTGCAACTCCGACACCATGTTTCCATTCATCATAGCTCTAGAGAAGACTCTATGTGGTGACTCTGCCCCTGTGACAGATCTTTTCCTGGATCCCCAGACTTTTCCATACACCTTGGCATTCTGTGATCCTGCAGACCTAATACAACATAGACACCACCAAGGTTTCTGGCTTGTATTTTCCAAAGCTGCATGTCCAGCCGTGTCTGGGGCCAAATTAGCTATGGAGCAGCCAGAGCAGCTGGGGTGCTGGTGCTGGCAGCAGTTTCCTGAGGTGGCCCTGGGCAGTGAGCCCAGGCCTGTTCCCCCAAACATTCTATCTTCACAGGCCTTTGGGCCTGAAATGGAAGAGTTGGCCCAAGAGGTTTCTGCAATTCATTCAGGGGCTTTCCCCCCTTCTCTTGATAATCGCTTTCTTTTGTACTACTCTTCTTAGGATCCTGCATTTTTCTTCTGAAAATGCTCTCTGCTTCTCTACCACATGGCCAGGCTGTAAATTTTCCAAATCTTCACACGCTACTTCCCTTTCAAATTCTGGCTTTATGTCATCAGTTTGCCACCATAATTCAGCATGGGCTGTTACAACTAGCTATACAGCTTCCTTAATGCTTTGCTGCTTAGAAATTTCTTCTGCCAAATACTCTGGTTCACAACTCCTAAGTTCCAACTTCCACAAAGTCCTAAGGCATGGACATAATGCAGCCAAGTTCCTTGCCAGTTCATAGCAAGGTCCATCTTTGCTCAAGTTTCCAGCAAGTCCTTTCTCATTTACATCTGAGAGCTCCCTACAGTAGTCTTTGTAATTCGTATTTCCAAAAGTATTCTGGTCACCACCATTTAACCAGTCTCTGAAAGTTTCCAAATCTTCTGTGGTTTTCTTATCTTCTTCTTCTTTTTTTTTTCTTCTTATGTGAAGAGCTGTTTGGTAAAAGTGTAACAGTTTTTTTTTTTTTTTTAAGTTTTATTTTGTCGATATACATTGTGGCTGATTATTGCTCCCCATCACCAAAACCTCCCTCCCTTCTCCCTCCCCCCCTCCCCCACAACAATGTCCTTTCTGTTTGCTTGTCATATCAACTTCAAGTAGTTGTGGTTGTTATATCTTCTCCCCCCCCCCGTTTGTGTGTGTGTGTGTGTGTGTGTGTGTGTGTGTGAATTTATATATTAATTTTTAGCTCCCACCAATCAGTGAGAACATGTGGTATTTCTCTTTCTGTGCCTGACTTGTTTCACTTAATATAATTCTCTCAAGGTCCATCCATGTTGTTGCAAATGGCAGTATTTCATTCGTTTTTATACCTGAGTAGTATTCCGTTGTGTAGATGTACCACATTTTCCGTATCCACTCATTTGATGATGGGCATTTGGGCTGGTTCCAACTCTTGGCTATTGTAAAGAGTGCTGCGATGAACATTGGGGAACAGGTATACCTTCGACTTGATGATTTCCATTCCTCTGGGTATATTCCCAACAGTGGGATAGCTGGGTCGTATGGTAGATCTATCTGCAATTGTTTGAGGAAACTCCATACCATTTTCCATAGAGGCTGCACCATTTTGCAGTCCCACCAACAATGTATGAGAGTTCCTTTTTCTCCGCAACCTCGCCAGCATTTATCGTTCAGGGTCTTTTGGATTTTAGCCATCCTAACTGGGGTGAGATGGTATCTCAGTGTGGTTTCGATTTGCATTTCCTGGATGCTGAGTGATGCTGAGCATTTTTTCATATGTCTGTTGGCCATTTGTATATCTTCCTTAGAGAAATGCCTACTTAGCTCTTTTGCCCATTTTTTAATTGGGTTGCTTGTTTTCTTCTTGTAAAGTTGTTTGAGTTCCTTATATATTCTGGATATTAATCCTTTGTCAGATGTATATTTTGAAAATATTTTCTCCCACTCTGTTGGTTGTCTTTGAACTCTGTTAATTGTTTCTTTTGCTGTGCAGAAGCTTTTTAGTTTGATATAATCCCATTTGTTTATTTTTCCTTTGGTTGCCCGTGCTTTTGGGGTCGTATTCATGAAGTCTGTGCTCAGTCCTATTTCCTGAAGTGTTTCTCCTATGTTTTCTTTAAGAAGTTTTATTGTTTCAGGGTGTATATTTAAATCCTTAATCCATTTTGAGTTAATTTTAGTATAGAGTGAGTGGTATGGATCTAGTTTCATTCTCCTGCATATGGATATCCAGTTATCCCAGCACCATTTGCTGAAGAGTCAGTCCCTTCCCCAGTGCATAGGCTTGGTGTCTTTGTCAAAGATCAGATGGAAGTAAGTGTGTGGGTTGATTTCTGGATTCTCTATTCTATTCCATTGGTCAGTGTGTCTGTTTTTATGCCAGTGCCATACTGTTTTGGTTATTATAGCTTTGGAGTATAGCTTAAAGTCAGGTAGTGTTATGCCTCCAGCTTTATTTTTTTTGCTCAGCATTGCTTTGGCTATGCGTGGTCTTTTATTGTTCCATATAAATGACTGGATAGTTTTTTCCATTTCTGAGAAAAATGTCTTTGGAATTTTGATGGGGATTGCATTGAATTTGTATATCACTTTGGGTAGTATGGACATTTTCACTATCTTGATTCTTCCAATCCAGGAGCATGGGATATCTTTCCATCTTCTTGTATCCTCTCTAATATCTCTCAGCAGTGGTTTGTAGTTCTCATTATAGAGATTTTTCACCTCCTTGGTTAACTCAATTCCTAAGTATTTTATTTTTTTGGTGGCTATTGTAAATGGGCAGGCTTTCTTGATTTCTCGTTCTGCATGTTCACTATTGGAGAAAAGAAATGCTACTGATTTTTGTGTGTTGATTTTGTATCCTGCTACTGTGCTGAAATCATTTATCAATTCCAACAGTTATTTTGTAGAGGTTTTAGGCTGTCCGATATATAGGATCATGTCATCTGCAAACAGGGACAGTTTGACTTCATCTTTTCCAATCTGGATGCCCTTTATTGCCTTCTCTTCTCTGATTGCTCTGGCTAGTACTTCCAACACTATGTTGAATAGGAGTGGTGAGAGTGGGCATCCTTGTCTAGTGCCTGTTCTTAAAGGAAAAGCTTTCAGCTTTTCCCCATTCAGGATGATATTGGCAGTGGGTTTGTCATATATGGCTTTAATTATGTTGAGATATTTTCCCTCTATACCTAACTTATAGAGGGTCTTTGTCATGAATGAGTGCTGAACTTTATCAAATGCTTTTTCAGCATCTATAGAGATGATCATATGGTCCTTGTGTTTGAGTTTATTAATATGGTGTATCACATTTATTGATTTGTGTATGTTGAACCAACCTTGCATCCCTGGGATGAATCCCACTTGATCGTGATGAATAATTTTTCATATGTGTTGCTGTATTCTGTTTGCTAGTATTTTAGTGAGGATTTTTGCATCTATATTCATCAAGGATATAGGCCTGTAGTTTTCTTTTTTGGTTATATCTTTACCTGGTTTTGGTATCAGGATGATGTTTGCTTCATAGAACGAGTTTGGGAGATTTGAGTCCGTTTCAATCTTTTGGAATAGTTTGTAAAGAATTGGTATCAATTCCTCTTTGAATGTTTGGTAAAATTCTGCTGTGAATCCATCTGGTCCTGGGCTTTTCTTTGTTGGGAGCCTTCTGATAACAGCTTCAATCTCCTTTATTGTTATTGGTCTGTTCAAATTTTCTACATCTTCATGGTTCAGTTTTGGGAGCTTGTGTGTGTACAGAAATTTATCCATTTCCTCCAGATTTTCAAATTTGTTGGCGTATAGTTGTTTATAGTAGTCTCGAATGATTCCTTGTATTTCAGATGAATCAGTTGTAATATCGCCTTTTTCATTTCTAATTTTTGTTATTTGAGTCTTCTCTCTTCTTTTTTTTGTTAGCCATGCTAATAGTTTGTCAATTTTATCTATCTTTTCAAAAAACCAACTTTTTGATTTGTTGATCTTTTGAATTGTTTTTTGGTTTTCAATTTCATTCAGTTCTGCTCTGATCTTAATGATTTCTTTCTGTCTGCTAACTTTAGGTTTGGATTGTTCTTGTTTTTCTAGTTCTTTAAGGTGAAGTGTTAGGTTGTTCACTTGCCATCTTTCCATTCTTCTGAAGGGAACGTTTAATGCGATAAATTTTCCCCTCAATACTGCTTTTGCAGTATCCCACAGGTTTTGGTATGATGTATCATTATTTTCATTAGTTTCAATAAATTTTTTGATTTCCTGCTTGATTTCTTCTTGGACCCATATGTCATTAAGTAGAATGCTGTTTAAATTCCATGTGTTTGTATAGTTTCCAGAGTTTCGTTTGTTATTAATTTCTAGTTTTAATTCATTGTGGTCTGAGAAGATACGTGGGATAATTCCAATTTTTTTGAATTTATTGAGACTTGATTTGTGACCTAATATGTGATCTATCCTGGAGAATGATCCATGTGCTGATGAGAAGAATGAATATTCTGAGGTTGTTGGGTGGAATGTTCTGTAGATATCTGCCAATTCCAATTGGTCTAGAGTCTTGTTTAGATCTTGTGTTTCTCTACTGATTCTTTGCCTAGATGATCTGTCTAATGTTGACAGTGGGGTGTTCAGGTCCCCTGCTATTATGGTGTTAGTGTCTATTTCCTTCTTTAGGTCTAATAGAGTTTGTTTTATAAATCTGGCTGCTCCAACATTGGGTGCGTACATATTTATGATTGTTATGTCTTCTTGATGGATCAGTCCTTTTATCATTAAGTAGTGTCCCTCATTGTCTCTTTTTATGGTTTTTAGTTTAAAGTCTATTTTGTCAAATATAAGAATAGCTACTCCAGCTCGTTTTTCTCTTCTGTTTGCATGGTAAATCTTTTTCCATCCTTTCACTCTGAGTCTGTGTGAATCTTTATGGGTGAGGTGGGTCTCTTGTAGGCAGCATATAGTTGGGTCCTCCTTTTTGATCCAGTTAGCCAATCTGTGTCGTTTGATTGGGGAATTTAAGCCTTTTACATTAAGAGTTGTTATTGAAAGGTGTTGATTTATTCCTAGCATTTTATTGGTTGTTTGGCTGTCTTAGGTGTCTTTTGTTCCTTGCTTTCTGATTTACTGTTTGGTTTCTGTGTTTGTTGGTTCCTTAGGTTGTAGATAGTGTTTTTGTTTGCTTGTTTTCTCTTCATGGATGCCATTTTTATTATACTAGTGGGTATTGATTTTTCTTGGGTTTTTATGGCAGTGGTAGTTATTTTTCAGGAACCAAACCCAATACTCCCTTGAGAATTTCTTGTAAGGGTGGTCGTGCGGTAGTGAACTCCTGCAGTTTTTGTTTGTCTGAGAAATATACGATTTGCCCTTCATTTCGGAAGGATAGCCTTGCAGGGTAGAGTATTCTTGGCTGGCAATCTTTGTCTTTTAGTATTTTGAAAATATCATCCCATTTCTTTCTAGCTTTTAGGGTTTGTGATTAGAAGTCTGATGTTAGCCGGATTGGGGCTCCCTTATAGGTGATTTGACGCTTCTCTCTTGCAGCTTTTAAGATTCTCTCTTTGTCTCTGAGTTTTGCCAATTTGACTATGACATGTCTTGGAGAAGGCCTTTTTGGGTTGAATACGTTTGGAGATCGTTGAGCTTCCTGGATCTGAAGATCTGTCATTTTTCCTATACCTGGGAAGTTTTCTGCCACTATTTTGTTGAATATGTTTTCAATGGAATCTCCATTTTCCTCCCCTTCTGGAATACCCATGACTCGGATATTTGAGTGCTTGAAGTTGTCTGATATCTCTCTCAGATTTTCTTCAATGTCCTTGATTCTTTTTTCTTTCTTCTTGTCTGCTTGTGTTATTTCAAACAGCCCATCTTCAAGTTCAGAGGTTCTCTCTTCAATTTCGACAAGCCTGCTGGTTAAACTCTCCGTTGTGTTTTTTATTTCGCTGAATAACTTCTTCAGTTCAGCAAATTCTGCTACATTCTTTTTCAGGACATTGATTTCCTTGTACATTTCCTCTTTCAGATCCTGTATACTTTTCCTCATTTCATCATGATGTCTAGCTGAGTTTTCTTGTATCTCATTCAGTTTCCTTAGAATTATCACTCGAAATTCCTTGTCAGTCATTTCAAGGGCTTCTTGTTCTATAGGATCTAGAGTTTGAAATTTATTAACTTTTGGTGGTGTACTTTCTTGATTTTTTGTATTTCTGGTATCTTTTTTTTGATGTTTATTCATTGTGGCAGGGGGTTTCACAGACCACCGGTTTGAGACTAATGACTAACTAGGATGTTGCTGTGGTTGCCAATTTCGTATGGCTCCCTCCGTGACTGCTCAGTTGGCCTCTAGTGCCTTGTTTGTGTGGTTGCCTCGGGTCTTGGGCTTCTCCGGGGAGCCACCTTTCTGGTCAGCTTGGACTCTGCTGGGCTGGTGGATCACGTACCACAGGGTGTGTGATCTCTGTTGAGCTTTCACTTCTTGTGCAGGACTTCTCCCTGTTCCCTGTGCTCTGGCCCAGGCTGTTGGATCATGCAGTGGCGCCCCCACCGGGTGTGTGGTTTCTGTCAAGTCCCCGCCTCCCATGTCACACGTCTCCCCACTCTGTGCGCACTGTGCTGGGCTGAGGCGTGTCTTCTGCGGCCCTCTTCTATCATCTGGGCCTTCAAGACCCTGCTCGGCACCGCCTCGCCCAGGAATTCTACCAGGTTTCTTCTAGGCACAGACGACCGGTCTCTCTGGGTGCCTTTGTAGCACTGTGTAGATCTTTCTCGGGGCTTGTTCACCTTTATATCCCCCTGGCATAGACCAAATCTAGCGCCCACCTGCAGCCTGCTCTCCGGCAGGTTCAAGTGGACCTGGGAACTCTCCTACCACACTGTTCCCAACCAGAAATTGGTTAGGCTTTTTTTCCAAACTGGTGGCTGCAGAGATGGTATCTGCCTCCCAGTAACAGGAAGTTTACTGGGGGCCGGAGTCCAGGGTGTGGTGGAGTGACAGTCAGCCTGCCCATACTTCCTTGCCCTCGCGACACTGGCCGGGGACTCCCCCGCCACCAGCCCTGCCAGAGAACCGCGGAGGGAGTGGGAGGGGAGGCCGGCCCGCAGGCTCCAGAAAGCCCCACGCCGGGCCAAGCAAGTGGGAAGGCTCAGTGATGGCCGAGCCGGGCAGGGCTGCGAGCACCTGGGAAAATGGAGGCAGCCCCGGGGTGGTGAGTGGCCTGGTGGTGCAGGTGGGAGCTGGGTGGGCGTAATCCCCCCGAACAGATCTGGGCCAGGGGTCACTCACAGGGTTGTGCCAGGTCAGGTGTTCACTCTCTGTCTCTGGTTTGTCGCCTTCCCTGTTCTCGGCCGCTGCCGCCTCGGGCTGTTCAGTCGTGGCGCGGCTCGGGCGCTCCCAGGAATCTTCTTTAATGCCGGCCTGAAACCTCAAAACCTGAGTAGGGCAGCTGGTCGCCTTCAGCGCGGCCCCGGCCTCCGGGATCCTGTCTGCATCCACAGCAGCCCTGGCGCCGTGTTCCCTGTTTCGAGACTCGCTTTTGCAGCTAAGAAACAGTTCTTTTCCTGCTCCACACTTCAAAGCTATTGCCTGTAAATGAGGCAGCCTCTCCTGCCGGGGGCAAAGTGGCGGTCACCTCCCACGACCGGCCAGCAGCTGCGGTCCTCCCTTAAGAGATGGCAAGAGGAAGGTCCACAAGTTTCCCGGCTGCCTGAGGCCCAGTGGCCACCTTTTCCACCTCAGCTACTCCACGCCAACCACCGCAGCCACCGCCATCTTGAAACTCCAAAAGTGTCTGTGGTTTTCTTATCTTCTAAACTTTCACAAGCATCTAGGCTTTTTCCAGCCTACTCCTTAAAATTCTTCCAGCCTTTCATCAATACCCAGTTCCAAAGGCATTTCCATGTTCTCACTGTTTCTTCACACATTCCATGTGTTTCTTCATCAAGTATCTATTATAAGCAATACCCTAACTCTCTAGTACCAATTTTCTGTATCAGTCTGTTTCTGTTGCTTATAACAAAACACTTGGAACTGAGTAATTTATTTTAAAAAAGAAAAACTTATTGCTTACAGTTTCAGTGGCTGGGATGTCCACAGTGCAGGGAACACATCTGGTGAGGTTCTTGGTAGTGGTGACAGTGACACAAGGTATCACCTTGTGAAAAATGGTAGAGCAGAGCGAGCAGAGAGAGATGCTAACCTCCTCATTCACCCTCCTTTTAAAGCCCTCCAAACCATGCCCATGACCACCATTTTTAATCCATTCACTAAGGCATGGTCCTACAATCTAATCACTTCCTCAAGGCCCTACCTTTCAGTTACCATAAAAGGATTTCCCACCCTCAACAGCTACAGTGGGGATTAAGCCTCAGTGAGTTGGGGGGAGGGGCATCCAGTCTACAGCAGGTATCCTGGCAGAGCAAGCTCACACCGATCTTAGACCCTGTGTACAGTCTTCTTCCCTCAATATCAGTACAACTCCCTTGCTCAGCTCCTACAGGTCTCTGTGCAAACATTACATCATCGTCTGACAACCATCGCCCTCTTCCCATCCTCTCCCCTGCTTTCTTTTTCTGTGTATCACCCATCAACATCTAACATAGCAGTACCTCGCTCCATTGTTTGTTTATCCCCACTTCAAAGGTAAAACAAATACGAATAGCATGTTGTCTGTCACGTTTATTCATGATGCTATACTCTGTGCCCATCTCAGAGTAACTTTCAGCAACAACAACAACAAAAATTTGCAAAAATGAATGAAGATGTATTTTATGCATCACAAATTCATAAAATCAAACAAAATTTAATTTTTGCTTACCTTGCCTAGCTTAGTGGCATACTATTTAGATTGCTCTCCTATGTTTTAAATGAGAAGCTTATTAATATAATGGGAGGGGTCTTCAAGAAGTTCTGACAGATTCATATTATCTTTTAATTCTGTTTTTCTATGAACTCTTTTAAAGTTCTCTCACATTTGTAAAATACAAAATTTAAAGACAAAGATAAAGAATATTTTCCTGTGTCTCATTCAAATTTTAGTGTACCATTGCTATCACATCTTCTATGATGAACACACTGGACTCTCTGGTTTAAAATATTTCTTCCCAAAACCCTGAATACAGTCTGAAATAAAGATTTGCTTTCCATGCTTGCCATTCTTCCTCCAAATATTTCCTTGCCAAAACCCCCTTTCGCTCTGCAGTTAGTTGTTCCTGCCCAGCCACACACTATCCACATGCCAGTCTTACTGTTAAGAGTTGTTCCTGCCCAGCCACCTTTCACTCTTAGTAGAACAGAAATTCTCCTGATTGATGAAGAAACACATGGAATTAAATCTCCCGCATTGGAATTCCAGGGTTGGAAGGAAACACACTACTGAAATAACAAACAGGAATTGCCAGTTTAACAGCCTGCTCATTTATTCATTCACAAGTTTGTTCAAACACATTCACCCTGGTGAGCTCTGGGGCTGTTAAAGTGAACAATAACACACAGTCCTGTCAGCAAGAAGCCCACAGCCTGGTCCCCAAGGAAGACCAAATGTTTATGACAAAGACCTCCAAAAAATATTTGAAATGCCCAGTAATGCTAACAATGGACACCAAAGACCTGCTATACAATCTTTCAGGAAAAAAGGTCAGTATTTCTGCTGATTGATTAGCAGTGGAGATTCCTCAGGATGTCCTTTGGTGACATTAGACTGATTTTTTTTTTTTTTTTTTGTATTAGAAAAGCTACAGCTGCTGCCTCAGAAGAGAGTAAGTGTTGGTGACCAAGAATGCTGAAACAATTCAACAAGGGGAGTGGTGCCAAAATCACTGAAGTAGCCAGAAATGGGAGAAGAGGACACCAGAATTAAATCCCAGACAACCAGGTCACAGCATGAGAACTAAGACCATAAAGCACAAATCCAAAGGAAAGAGGAGGGTGCCAGGGTTCGGGGAAGGGGAATAGTGACATGAAAGTTAGTGGACATTTATGCTGGAGGCAAAACTTGCTGATATTAAATACTAGCATTGACCTCTTTTGGAACTGTACTCGTCTGCCATGAACCACTTTCTAATTTACACATATATTTTTCTAAAGATACTAGAATCTGAGAGGGACAGAATCAATTTAAGCAAAAGAACAAAATTATTAAGAATCTAAAGAGCAAAAAATATACAGTTTCAGGTTCACTTAACAGAGAAAACATGGATTTTAACTTTAAATATTCTATTTAACTGTCATCTTTGTTTCACAAATTAGTAGTAGTAGTAATGATTTTATATCCTATTTCTCTAAATCTTATTCCTACCTACTGTTGGTAAGTGCTTGGCACCCTTCAAAGTTACAGCATCATTTTTGAGAGGAGATCCTAGGGATATCATTTTATCTCCTCTTTTCCCAGATCCTCTTTTATATCATTTATGGCCTTCCAGTGTGTTCCTTGCATGTTTTCCCTAGAGAATTCAGCCTGTTCTTCAAAGAGAATCCAGCCTCTATGCCTACAAAGCCAGTAGGGTTTTAACGTTATTGTTGGAAGTTATCCAAAGAATGTCAATCTTCATACGATGGCTAATATCTGTGAATGGACTAAAAGTTTTGAGGACTAACTTTTCATCAGTCCCACAGCTTCCTGGTTTGTGCCACCACCATTGGCCCTCCATGGCTACCAAAATTGTCACTGCAAAGTATCTGTGCTCCTGGATGAGCAGTGTCTTAGCCTCAATTCCCCGAAGGCAGAACTTAAGGAACTTCACAGTTTCTCTGGAAAATGGCTTTAGCTCTCTTTCGGGAGAAATTGGGGATTATTACTCAACAGCTACATTTGCAGTCATGTTTCAGAGTCCTTCCTCAAAAAGATCTGACCCTCCCTTCAATCCATGGGCTTTGCTTCTGTGACTTACATCTTGGAAGTTATAAGGAACCATGACTTTCCATTTGGGTAGCTAACATCAGCCTTCTAGTTACTAGCACATGGATTCTCTCTCTTTTTAAAAAAACTAACAAAATCTTAATTGGTTAAGTAACATCATAGTTGGTTGATTGTCCATCTCTCTTTCCTCTGTAAACACCAAGCTCTACAGGCCATTGCCTCCCGTCCCTGCATGTCACGGCACCCTGACTGCCACCCAGCCTCACTGCCCACTGCCCACTCCCCAATGCACTAACACATCCACATTTCCTCTGACAGTTAAGCATTACCACTGGCCTTGGCTTTCCAGGAATCTCATCAACCCTCACTGATTCTGGGGAATCCTGCTCCATTGTACCAGCTGCCCCTATGAGCCACAGCCTGCAGAAGACACCATGAAGCTTGTGCCAACCCTCTAACCTGTGTATTTCCTGATGCCTTAGAGAAGGGCATGTCCTTTGAACTCTCCTGGGTTCTCACATTTTATATAGTAAATATAGTCTAATATTCTGATGTCCCTGAGCCATCTGACCCTTTCCTCAATGCCAAGAAAGTTCTCATATCTCCAACTGCATTTACTAAAGGACAAACTTACATCATGGAATCACACCCATGAGCTATTAGGACCAGCTAGTCCCAGGAGGCCTTGACACTGAATCGAGCATCTTGAGCAATGTGCCTTCTTGTCAGTGAATCCTTCCCCATCTGGCCTTGCATTCTTCTTCCAACCCAAGACCATAACTATCCATTCCTGCACATGTTTTCTTGATTGCTGTTGTACATATTAGCCAGATTCTGCAATTCATTAGTGTGTAAGGTACTTCCTCCCAGAGGAGGGGATATCTGTCTCTATTCAGACTATGCAGAGGCCTGGACCTGTTTATCATCCAGGAATTGGGGGAGAAGGGCAGATCATGATGAGAACAAGTATCCTTTTACCTGCTTCAGATGAGGTCTTTAAAGAGGCTTCAAGTAGGAGGAGGTTCTTCTCCCATAGACATTCAGAAGCAGCGTGTGTCTCTGTAGAGGTTTCAGAGAAAACTGAGGCTACAAATTTCTCCAGATCATCCATTTATGTGTTTCCATCTGAGGCCCAGACTTTCCCTCTTCACATCAGTGTCATGACTGCGATATAGGGTGCCTGTTAAGAATGTGCATTGAGTTACCATCCTTACAAGGAAATCCTGAATATGGTATTCAGCTTTACATGAAGTTTCCATTAAGCTGTCTGTCACGGCAACACCATAGCTCCTACAGCATGCTTTGAGCTGCAAATGGGCTTCCCTGGGGTTAAGATTTCTTCCCTTTCTCTATCTCTTTCACTCTTCCTCTCTCTCCATCAGTCTCTCTCTCCCTCAACCTCTTTCTTGCTCTCTCTTCTTTTCAAAGTTTCCAGTGCAGATGAAGTGCAGCCTGTGGCACCATCTTACAAATATTGTTGCTGTGTATTATGCAGTCACCACAGCCTCCTCTCACCCTAATGCCTTGCCTTTTTTCTGCAGCTCATTCTGTGTACCCCAAAGTTAAAACCTCAATAACTGTTATGCCACTGTATGTCAGGAGGTAACACCACCCCCACACTTAACACCAGCAATGGGGGTCTAATTGTCATCTCTTCAATGAGTAAACAGAGTCCAGAATCCCATCCTGAAGATATGCTTTATAGAACCATTCCTATTACCAAATGTCTCAACTTGTTGTATGTCAGAGCAGAGTCTATGGCAGAGAGATTATGTGCTATTATTTTACTGGAAAATAGAATCTCAGAGAACAGTAATAAGGGACAAGCGGAATAAAGTGGAAAGAAAGAAAGCTGCAACCCAAGGACATATTATGTAGCTGTTGCAGATAAATGCTACAGATGGCTCAAGCTGCAGAGATGCACCTTTGAGAAGCTGTATGAACACATCTCATGACCACAATTTCAGTGGGAGAAAAAGTAAGCATTTATACACTGACCTCCACCTCCCAGAACTCAAAAGTTGATCTTATTGGGAATTAATTCCTGACTTCCAGGTTGTACATAAGTGAATGTGGGGGGGCACTAACTGAGGTATCAAGCCTGGTCAAGCGGGAAGTCATAGGGCAGAAGGAAAAAGGCACGGTTTGTGGGCAGGAGGCAAAGGGCTAGTAGGTTTCATCAAATCAGTCTGAACGCATAAAGAACTAGCTTGTGTATCACCATTTGGAGGAGGAAATGGGTGACTCAGACTGGATTTGTTAGAGTAGAGGCTGAGCACCCCAGATCCAAAAGTCTGAAAATTCTAAACACTCCAGAATCAATATTCTTTTGAGTGCCAACATGAAACTCAAAGGGAATGCTTATTGGAACATTTCAGATTTTGGATTTTCAGATTAGGAATGGCCAACTGGCAAGTTGGAATATTCTGAAAATATTCCAAAATCCAAAAAAATCCAAAACCTGAAACACTTCTGGTCCCAAGAGTTTCAGAAAAGGGCTATTTAAGGGGTTCCAAAGAGATTTCTGATCTACGCAGGACTACAACAGATACCAAAATTGTACTATCTTCTACTTGAAGCTGAGAAAAGTTATATCTTCCCTTTAGCATTACACTGTATTAGATAGATACCAAAGTAGCAATGCAGTCAGTCCTCTGTATCTATGAGTTCTGCATCCATGGATTCAACCAACCACTGATCAAAAACATTCAAGATAAAAAATTACATCTGTACTGGCCATGTACAGAATTTTTCCTTGTCAATATTCTCTAAACAAGACAGTACAACTATCTACATAGCATTTACATTGTATTGGGTGTTATAAGTGATATAGAGATGATTTAAAATATATGAGAGAATGTGCATAGGTTATATGCTCAGGTACTTGAGTATACACAGATTTGGGTATCTGTGGGAGGTCCTAGAGCCAATTTCCAATGAATACTGAGGGACAACTATATATTTTTATAATACTTTTTTCAGTAAGAACAATTTTTCCATAAATTTTTCACTTCACAGTGTGGCATTTATATAGTGGATTCAGACCTGAGGCAGCCATGGTCAGAGCAGGGACAAAGCTCAGAGAGAGAACACATACTGTTAAGGAAAGTACCACCTTTCTCCTGGCTGCTGAGACTCTGTCATCGAACTAGGCTTTACTGTCAGACTCAGAGATTAGTTTGCCCCTTTAGTACACTTCCCAGTTGCTCAGAGAAATACACCTGCAGTCCTGACCTACACCTGCAGACACAGCAGTCCTGGTGAGCTGGCCACCTGAGAGCGAGTCACAGTCCCTTTCTCCTTCCTTCCTCTGGTATGGGAAATAGAAAGCTGAAATGCTCATCCCTCAAGGGCCATGTGATCTAATGAGCAATCTGCTAAGAACAGCTTTCCTTCCTTGAACAAAAAGTCAAAACCTTGTGGCCCTTGATTCCTTTTTTCATCTGGAACACAGAAGTCTTGTCTAGAGAAACAATATCCATTTTCTGACAATAGAAACAAAAGTCATTCACTAAGAAAGGTAAAGCAGATAGGATGAGTCTGAATTATGACATATTTTTGAGCTATCATGAGCCCTGGATTCCCTACTACCAATGCAAGAGAGGAAAACCCTTAGAGTTTAAGCTGAACCTTAGCTGCATTCTGATAATGGACGTGGCTCAATCTGGGGGTCTCCTACTATATAAGTAACAGATTTTCGAAATCAGACAATGTACTGGGCAACACTAGATAGTTTTTCTCCACCTTGTCAGAACATTACAATTACCTGGAGGGTTTATAAACCTACCAATGCCTGGGTGCCACCCTAGACTTAAACCTTGGGATGAAGGAAAAGATATGAGGAAAACAATGGCAGTGGAGATAAAGAGAGAAAGGAGATATGCCCTGTACCTTAAAGGAGCATGTAGATGCATGTGGCGGGGGGGAGGGCTGGGTGTGAGATAGATACAAATATCTATATATATTTACCTGCATAATCATTGATATATATTTTAGTTAAAATATACTGTGATAAATAATATTATAAAGACATCTGCAAGGTGTTTTGAGAGTAGGGAATCACGAGTCACCTACAGGGCCTACTTGTCAGAGGTGGTGACACTGCAATGGGTCTTCATGGCTGAATATGTCATTGCCAGGCAAAGAGAATAACATGTCAGCACATAGATATGAAAGGGAAAATGTAAAATTTTAAGAACGCTGTTACCTTGCATCATATTTTTTATTCATTCCCCCTATTTTTATCGCCCACCACCAACCTGGTCAAGCGATAGCTCAGGTTCTGAGCTCTGTGAGGGCAGCTGGCATTGATTTACCTGCACCTTCCTCACTGCTCACTCCCACCCAGCAACACGACTGGATTAAATCAATGCTGGTGATGGGCAGAGAAGGCGTACATAATATATGGGTTCTCTTACCTCCAAAAGTAGTTTCTTTTCACTAAGGTCTGTAGGAACAACCATGATGAGCAGCATGTTGATTTCCTCTGGGGTTTTGTGAAGCCTTTTCCTTCTCTTTTTGAGTAGGATATCTCAGCAATCATCCCTATGCACCAGACAAATAATTAGCCTCCTTCCCTGTCTCCATGAGATTCCTGGGTGCCGCAGAGGCAATGGAAATGGAAAGAAGAAAAAGAAAACTGCTCAGTTATTCAGGGATACAAACCTTAAAACCCAGCCAATCCTCAAGCCAAGGTAAAGAAAAACCATCATAAATATCCTAAAAATTATCCTTGCATTTGTGTAGCAAATGTATATTGAGTTCCTCCCATGTGTTGGGTAATGTTCTAACCTAAGGAGGTAGCAGCAGTGAGCAAAGCATTCCAAACACCCTACCCTTACGGAGCTTAAACTTCCAAGCGAAGGAGGAGAATAAAGAAACCACCAAGTGTCAGGCGTGGTGAAGGGGAGGATGGAGAGCAGATGTGGAGTGTGGGGATGAGAATAGGGTCGTTATTCTGGATTGGGTGCTCAAGTAGGGTCTTGCTAAAATATGTCACATTTAATCACAGACTTACAGGAGGGGAGGGAGGGAATCTTATGGGTATTGTGAGAGGAGTGAGGCAATCTGGGCTAAAGAGCCAGCGAACAGAGATGGAAGCATGCTTGCTCTGCTTGGGGAGCAGGAGGGAGGCCAATGCAAGCCAGAAGGAGAGTCCCGGTCAATGAGGTCCAGGGAGGAAGAGGGGTTGCGTCACTGAGCACCTTGTAGGTCTCTGTGTGGCCTTTTCCTTGCACTCAGAGTGAAAGGAGAAGACATTGGAAGATTTTTAGCTGTTATGTGTTTTTACTTACCTTTACAATACTACTTCAAGTACAGAAAACTTTTTAAATAAGAAGGAATAAATGGCTTTGTCAAATGTTGCTGACAGGTCAAATAGAAAGATGAGTTCTGAGACTAGGCCATTAGATTTAGTGCTAGAGAGATCATGGAGGACCTTGCCAAGAGCCGCATAGGTGTAAGGGAGAGGTTGAGTGAACATCTGGCATCATAAAATTTGCAGGTTTCTGTAGAAAGACAAGAGTTTCTATCCAGAGACAGAGTAATGGGTGGTAGCTGGAGAAGACATGGGCTAAAATATATTTTTTAAAATGAGAGAATATACAGAACTTTGTATGTTACTGTTACTCATGATTTCCAAACAATTCCTGATGTCAAATACAAACACCAGCCAGTCTGCCTGCCTCCTGGAAGACACACACCTCTATTCTAATATCACCAACTCGAGCAAACACGAAGAGAGACTATTCTTATTCTGAATAGGCTGTGGCTTCTTACTAGCCTCACTGCATATTTTGTACCAGCATAGAGGACTATTCTATACAGCATACACTGCTTCACAGATAGCATGTTGTGCCTTAGGAATCACTGAATTACTTGCAATATGTCTTTGTCCACCTTCCACGTTAGACTAAGCTTTCAAAGGGCAAGAACCATGACAGCTTCATTAACCTGCTGTTCCCAGGTCCAGCACAGCCACCATTGTATAGCATATGCTTGTTTAAAATCAATAAACTCAGGGCTCAAGAGTGGAGCAGGGCTAGAAATGCCAAAGCGTTTTCAAGATACACCAGCACAAAAGAAAGAATCTACGTAATTTGGACTGACTGACCCTAAAGAGCTAAGACATTATGACAATTAGGCTAAAATGTATTTAGGCTTGAATCTAAGAACTTCCAAGCTTTAAAATACCTGTTAAAGGAGAGAACTGCTCTTTATCGATTAGATTAGTCTAAATAATCCTCTGCTTCCCTATAATAGCTGCACTCTTGGGAAAAAAGAGTGCTGTAAAGAGGGGATCTTAGACAACGTTCTTATTCATATAAAACAAATATGATGTTCATCCCTATATGCTATATAGAGCCAAAGTCTGAACCAAAACAAGAAATCAATCTAACAATAAGAACATATGAACCAAAGCAGATAGAAAGAAAAGGGATGCTGTTTTGGAAAAAAAAGCCATTTGATACCCCTCAAATATTTATACATTTAGTTAAACGGAAAATAATCTCACTACGGAATTCAACTCAGGGAGACACTGTTTTTCTTTCAAACATAGGTTAATTAATGGGTGTGATCAGCAAGATGAGGTTTCAGGGCCTCGTCTTAACAGGATTCTACTGAGAGTGACAAAAAGCTAAACTGTTAGGTAAAAAAAGAAATAAGCAGGAATTAGCTTTTTCTACAGCTCAAGAAGGGAAGAACATAAAGAAGTTCGGGAACAGCCACACCACCATATACGTAGAACCAGGAGATGTTAGGAATCTAACAGATGACAAGTGAGGTCCTCAGAAAATAGATCTTGAGGCAAAGCCTAAATTCTACTATGTTATCGAGAGGTGCAATCTCAGGACAGCAAAAGCATGGGAGAATGGTAGTGAGTCAGGAGAGAAGGGGAAGCAAACACAATGTGGTGTATAACTGAATCAATCACTGTTTCATGAAAAAGAAAACCAATACTGACAGGCGTTTATTAGTCACAAAATGGCATCATTCGCACTAATCAGATGGGGGCCCTGCCTATGGGGCAGAATATTTCCAGGAAGGGCCTCATAACAGAACTTCCCAAAGTAAACCACAGAGACTTCATGCCATTTGTACACCTGCAAAACCCTTTTTCTGTACTAACAACCCATGCTTAATAACCTAAAAATTGCCTGTTTAACATATCACCCCAGGAGCTCCCATTGGACATTTCAACTTTCATCTCATTAGCCTAAGCTTCAGCCAGTTAGAACAGTAGACTCAGCATAGCCCCCGGGATCCCAGGGAGGCTAGGTTCTGTCCCTATGCCTTCACCGCATCACCTGTGCCAGTAAACTTCTTTTAGCCTGATTTCTCATCTCAGTACCAATTCTTTACAAACCTTTCAGTGTTCAGTCTGACACATCTTTAGGTATGTCTTCAGTGAGACAGCATGCTGCCAAACAGACTAAGGAATTGGAAAGATGGTGAGGAGACTAATCTGCTAGATCCCTACCAACTTCAATCCCTATTGATCAGTATGGATCAATCAAAGTAAAATCTCCTATACTCCCAGCTTCTGCTACTTCATGACCTCAGCAGCCCCAGAGGAAGGCAGGTGGCACTCCCCATACCCGGTGCTTCATCGAGGAGCGTCATCACTGAAGCCAGAGTTTCCATCCAGAAAAGCAACTCCTTTCTTTGCCTGCTCTTCCAGTGGAATATGAATCCCAAACTGGCAAGTTGTTTGTCATAGCCTCTATCTCCCACGGAGGAAATAGTTCTCCTTTGAGAATCAAGACCCCTATTCTGGAAGGGCTGAAGTTTAAGTGGGAAGGACAAATATTCAAGAATGGGTCACCAGGAGTGACAATAGAGGGGCTACCTCCTAAACTGTGTATTCTAACTCATGGGACATGGTGCCATATTCAGCAATGTGGTCAGTGACTATACTGAAGACATGTCCCATTGGAAAGTGCTTCACCCCACAAGGGTTTCCCCCGTGGCTAACCATTAGCTGAGCATTCTACCTGGTCAACATCTTCTGTATAGTGAAACACATAGTAGGACTGGTGAATCCCTGGACAATGTAATGCCTTAAAATAAATCTGAGTCAATGATGTATCAGATATGATGTTGATGGTGAAGGCTTTCTGTAAACCTTTGGGTGGTGGTACTTCCAGGTGGACTGCTGGTACTGAAGGCAATTCAATATTAAAATACGTTAACAATTCTGGTAAAGACAAACTGCTGCTCCACCCAAGATAAAATGACCTTGTAATTGACAAGCCACTGAGAGGCTGGAAGCTCCCTGGGAAATAAAGTCATACCCATCATACCCAGGCTCAGCACTGGCTTCTACTGCTAGAAGAATGGGCTGTATAATCATCAGCCTGGTGAGAGAAGCCCATGCTCTTGGGCCCATGTGTGCTCTCCATCTGTACTTCTAAGGCCACCCTACTCATGGGCTCACTGTGCGATCCTTGAGGTGGCTGAGGAGAATGGCTGACTGACATCAAAAATCCACGTGCAAAAGGGCATCCAGATTGGAAAAGATGAAGTCAAACTGTTCCTGTTTGCAGATGACATGATCCTATATATCGAACAGCCTAAAACCTCCACAAAAAAACTGTTAAAATTGATAAATGATTTCAGCACAGTAGCAGGATACAAAATCAACACACAAAAATCAGTAGCATTTCTTTTCTCCAATAGTGAACATGCAGAACAAGAAATCAAGAAAGCCTGCCCATTTACAATAGCCACCAAAAAAATAAAATACTTAGGAATTGAGTTAACCAAGGAGGTGAAAAATCTCTATAATGAGAACTACAAACCACTGCTGAGAGAAATTAGAGAGGATACAAGAAGATGGAAAGATATCCCATGCTCCTGGATTGGAAGAATAAACATAGTGAAAATGTCCATACTACCCAAAGTGATATAAAAATTCAATGCAATCCCCATCAAAATTCCAAACACATTTTTCACAGAAATGGAAAAAACTATCCAGTCATTTATATGGAACAATACAAGACCACGCATAGCCAAAGCAATGCTGAGCAAAAAAAATAAAGCTGGAGGCATAACACTACCTGACTTTAAGCTATACTCCAAAGCTATAATAACCAAAACAGTATGGTACTGGCATAAAAACAGACACACTGACCAATGGAATAGAATAGAGAATCCAGAAATCAACCCACACACTTACTGCCATCTGATCTTTGACAAAGGCACCAAGCCTATTCACTGGGGAAGGGACTGACTCTTCAGCAAATGGTGCTGGGATAACTGGATATCCATATGCAGGAGAATGAAACTGGATCCATACCTCTCACCGTATACTAAAATCAACTCAAAATGGATTAAGGATTTAAATATACACCCTGAAACAATAAAACTTCTTAAAGAAAACATAGGAGAAACACTTCAGGAAGTAGGACTGGGCACAGAGTTCATGAATACGACCCCAAAAGCACGGGCAACCAAAGGAAAAATAAACAAATGGGATTATATCAAACTAAAAAGCTTCTGCACAGCAAAAGAAACAATTAAAAGAGTTAAAAGACAACCAACAGAGTGGGAGAAAATATTTGCAAAATATACATCTGACAAAGGATTAATATCCAGAATATATAAGGAACTCAACCAACTTTACAAGAAGAAAACAAGCAACCCAATTAAAAAATGGGCAAAAGAGCTAAGTAGGCATTTCTCTAAGGAAGATATACAAATGGCCAACAGACATATGAAAAAATGCTCAGCATCACTCAGCATCTGGGAAATGCAAATCAAAACCACACTGAGATACCATCTAACCCCAGTTAGGATGGCTAAAATCCAAAAGACTATGAACGATAAATGCTGGCGAGGTTGCGGAGAAAAAGGAACTCTCATACATTGTTGGTGGGACTGCAAAATGGTGCAGCCTCTATGGAAAATGGTATGGAGTTTCCTCAAACAATTGCAGATAGATCTACCATACGACCCAGCTATCCCACTGTTGGGAATATACCCAGAGGAATGGAAATCATCAAGTCGAAGGTATACCTGTTCCCCAATGTTCATCGCAGCACTCTTTACAATAGCCAAAAGTTGGAACCAGCCCAAATGCCCATCATCAAATGAGTGGATACGGAAAATGTGGTACATCTACACAACGGAATACTACTCAGCTATAAAAACGAATGAAATACTGCCATTTGCAACAACATGGATGGACCTTGAGAGAATTATATTAAGTGAAACAAGTCAGGCACAGAAAGAGAAATACCACATGTTCTCACTGATTGGTGGGAGCTAAAAATTAATATATAAATTCACACACACACACACACACACACACACACACACAAACCGGGGGGGGGGGGAGAAGATATAACAACCACAATTACTTGAAGTTGATATGACAAGCAAACAGAAAGGGCATTGTTGCGGGGGAGGGGGGAGGGAGAAGGGAGGGAGGTTTTGGTGATGGGGAGCAATAATCAGCCACAATGTATATCGACAAAATAAAATTAAAAAAAAAAAAATCCACGTGCCTTATTCCCAATCCCAAGAATCCATCAGCATGTCTCTTCCCCCAGACCTTTTTATTACCCATATACCAATCACACTCCATCCAGGCTCCTGAATGGCTGACTGACCCATCCATCCGCTTCTGCCCAGGAGACACTGTACATCTTTACGTCAGATCACCTGTTCCTCTACAGCAAAAGACAACCAAGTGTTCTACCCCAAACTCCTCCCACTGGACGTACTTCTCTTTACCACTGCCTTTCAGGATCATCTCTGAGATGGGGATATAACATGTCAGCTAACTGTTGTCGGTTAAATTGTGTCCTCCAAAAATGTATACTGAACTCTTATCCCCACATACCTGTGAAAGTAACTTTATTTGGAAATAGGATCTTTACTGATGTTATCAAGTTAAGATGGGGTCATCAGGGTCGGCTCTAATCTAACATGACTCGTGTCCTTATTAAAAGGGGAAATTTGGGTACAGAGACAGATATGTGCAGAGGGAAGACAACGTAGAGTCACACAGAATAGAAGACAGCCCTGTGACGACGGAGGCAGAGTGATGCATCTGTAAGCCAAGGAGTTCCGAGAACTGCAGGCAGGCTTGAGAAGCCACAAGAGGCAAGGAAGGGTGGTCCTGAGATCTGTCAGAGGAAGAGCAGGCCCGGCTGACACCTTGATTTGAGAACTCTAACTTCCAGAAGAGTGAGAGGATAAAAGCCCATTGTTTTAAACCATCCCCCTGTGATACTGTGTTACAAAAGCCCTAGAAAACAAAGGTCATATTATGCCAGTGTCTATGACCCAGGCTCAAGTCCTGTTCTCTCACATTTGGTCATGGGGAACCCCACAGGTTTGAGCAAAAGGAAAGTGAAAATTTAAGGAGAGATTGGCATGACATGTCCTCTCGCCTCCTGAACCTGATCAAGTCTGATTTTAGATGTCCCACTTAAACTGTACAATTGCTAGCTGCAGCACCCTCCCTAATTTTGGCTCACCAGAATCAATGACACACAGCTTGTTAGGGTTAGTTGAGGTCTCATAATTACTTAGTGTCTCATGTCTCAGTCTGTACTAAAGCCAGAGTAATAAGAGGTTCCTTCTCAAGTGGACAGTAGTCTTAGGCTGGGAAGGCTATTACTTTGCTTCAGAACCTCTTGAGGTCAGTGCTGCAGTGCACCTGTTCGAGGCTGACACAGACTCCATTCAACAGCCTTACCCAGTGCACAGAGATAGCACTAGCAGATTTGCTGTGTACCGTGGCTACGGGGTGGGCTTCATAAATCACAGCCAGTTCCAGCTGCAGAATTTTCTCTTGCTTTGGGCCCTAGAATCTGTGATCTTTTTGGATCATTTGACAAATGGGTCACAGCAGTATTCCCAAATGTGATAGACACACTGCCTCCAAAATTCAGAGGCCAACAAAGCTGGCTGCCTACTTCTGTGTCAGGTAAACTTTCAATTTACCTGTTCAGAAATGTACTGGCATGGCCCAGACCACTGGCTCTGAAAAACTTCCTCAATGTGGCCAGACTCTGAATCTTCCTGAGATCTACCTTTCATTCTGTAACACACTTTTCTCACCAGACGTCTGTGGTGTTTATTACCTACTATTTGTGTTCCTCCCATATTTACAGGTTGAAGCCCTAGCCCCCAAGGTGACTGTGTTTGCAGGTGGGGACTTTGGGAGGTAGTTAAGGTTAATGAGGTCATGAATGTGGGGCCTTCATTATGAGATCAGCACCCTTACAAACCAGAGAATGAGCTCTCTAAATCTCTGCCTTACACTTTCTCTGCCATGTGAGGGTGCAGTGATAAGACAGCTGTCTGTAAGCCAGGAAGAGAGTTTGCTATAGACCGAATGTTTATGTCTCCCCCCAAATTCATATTAAAACCTAATTCCAGTGTGACAATATTAGAAGGCGGGGCCTTTGGAAGGTGATTAGTTGTGAAGATAGAGCTCATGTGAATGGGATTAGTTTCCCTACAAATGAAACCCCAGAGAGTTCCCTTGTTCCTTCCACCATATGAGGACACAGCAAAAAGAGAACCATCTGTGCACTAGGAAGCGGGCCCTCACCAAACACCAAATCTGTCAGCACCTTGGTCCTGGGCTTCTAGCATTCATGGCCATGAGAAATAATTTCTGTTGTTTATAAGTTACCCAGCCTACAGTATTTTTATTATAGCAACCCAAATGGACTAGGACTAGGACAGAACCCTCATCAGAAACTGAATCTTCTGGCACCTTGATCTTGAACTTCCAGCCTCTAGAACCATAATAAATTTCTGCTGTTCAAGCCATCCAAGGCTATGGTATTTTGTTGTGGCAGCCAGAGCTGACTAAGTACTTATCTCCTGCTGTTCACAAGATCCAATTAGGATAATGTCATCAACATAGTGGGCCAACAAGGTGTTCTACAGAATGTCAAGGAGATTACTGTGCAATCACAGTAGTACTACTTTCCTTGCTATGTAAAGACAAACTGCTTTTTATCATCCCTATTGAATGATTTCAAGTTCAGTAGCTACATGCCAAGCTTGGAGGCTACGTTTATCTGCTCCAGTAAAAATATCACATCTGGCAGCCAGCACAGAAGCTGAGATTGACGCTACCACCTGCTCCAGTATAGGGTAGTCCACCATCATCTTCCAAGGTACACATTATTTTGCAAAGGCCAAATTGAATGACATCCCCTTCAAAGGGCTCCACACCAGTAAATTGATACTGATCAGTAAACTGGGTTAGAGATCATAATTTTCTGCTGCAGTGGTTGACTTCAACCTTCTGCTTGTCAGCTCTTGATTTTTTCTGAATGTACAACTAGAAAAACACTTTAGTCAGCCATCCATCTATCTAGTGACTAAAATCACCATGATCATTCAGCTATTGCCCCAGATCACTGTGGATCGAGGTATCCTGATTGTCACTCCAGCCTTGTGGCCCTTTATGTAGCACATTGCATCTGATAAATAAGTTGTGCTGCTCCTGGTCTCTTATTCAATAAACCTGTTACTGCCATTATAATTAGGGAAGCCAGTTACAGGCTAGAATCCTTCATCACTGGAGCCACTGTAAGATGGAATTCCAGGCTTTAGAAAACCATACCAGTGAATTTTTCCAGGTGTCTCTGGGAAAATATTAAATCTTGAGTCAAAAGTGCATGCCTCTCTGAATTCTCCCATATTCATGTTTTTATTTTAATTTATCAATATACAATATGGTTGATTTTCATGTCCCTTTATCAATTCCTCCTTTTCCTCCCTCCCTCCCCCCATCAACATCATATCTGTTCACATGTCCTAACATAAGGCCTGCACCAAAAAACCACAAACAGTCAAAGCAATCCTGAGCAAAAACATAAACCTGGAGGCAGAACACTACGAGGCTTTAAACTATACTACAAAGTGACAGTAAACAAAACAGCATGGTACTGGCATAAAAACAGAGACACAGGCCAATAGAACAGAATAGAGAATCCAGATATCAACCCATGTACCTACAGCCATCTGATCTTTGACAGAGACTCCAAGACCATACAATGGGGAAGAGACTGCCTCTTCAGTAAATGATACTGGGAAAATTGGATATTCATATGTAGGAGAATGAAATTAAACCCATACCTCTCACCATATACCAAATCAACTCAAAATGAACTAAAGAATTAAATATACATCCTGAAAAAATAAAAGTCCTTAAAGAAAACATAGGGGAAACTCTCTAGGAAGTAGGATTGGGTAGAGGCTTTATGAATATGACCCCAAAAGCACAGGCAACCAAAGGAATAATAAACAAATGTGATTATATCAAATTAAAAATCTCCTGCACAGCAAAAGAAACAATTAACAGAGCAAAAAGACATACAACAGAGTGAGAGAAAATATTTGCAAAATATATATCTGACAAAGGATTAATGAATATACATGGAACTCAAACAACTTAACAGCAAAAGAAAACTCGCCCAATTAAAAAATGGGGAAAGGAGCTGAATAGGCATTTCTCAAGGGAAGATATATGAATGGCCAGCAGACACATGAAAAAATGCTCAACATCAGTCAGCATTTGGGAAATGCAAATCAAAATCACTTTGAGATACCATCTCACTCCAGTTATGATGGCTGATATCCAAAAGACGGGAATGACAAATGATGGCAAGGAAGCAGAGAAAAAGGAAGCCTCCTACACTGAATTCTCCCATATTCTTTCTACTATTCTAGATTAACACCATAGCTTCCAATCCCACCTGTGTTCCACCAGTTTCTGCCAACATATATCAGTCAGATCTCACAGTACCTTTCGCATTTTGCCTATTTCTTTCTGAAGCAGTGATTGTACACCCTTGTTCAGAATCTATGGAGGTGGTGGGTCCAGGTCTTAAGGAACATGAACATCATCCTGTGATGCCTCTTCTTTAGGTGAAGCTCTACAGGAAAGATGAGGCTGTTTCCTTCTGGCAACATAAAGTATCTGCTTCCATCAACAAGAAGGTTCAGGGAATTAGAGGGTTTAAAATCCTTGGGCTCATCCCTCAAATGGCATTATCTCAGAGTTCAGGGAACTTACTACAGAACTTGACTTTGACATAGGGACATTTAAATTCAGGGTAATTAGTTTCCTTTCTAGATCTTTTAGCCTTGTAGTCAGATCCTGGGCCTGATTTTCAGTGAAGTGTACCCTGTGGCTTCAGGGGATATTAGTTTCCTTCAAAGGTGATATTGGAGGACTCTGGTCTTCAGAACATGTCTTAAGTTAGCAACTAAATGGCATAGTTCTGATATTTTCTTTCCACAATGCTTTTAAGGCCATTAAAATAAGCAACTCCACTCCACAAATTTTACAATTATCATTGCTTGCATGCTTAAGTGCTGCAGGTACTTGTTCTCCCAACACCTGTCACTCCAGTTAACTGCAGGTGAAAGCTAAGTAATCTTGCTGCCACTGCATGCCCAGAGTCATACCACACTACTTACCACCAGCATTGCTTTCAGACAGTGGGCAATCCACCTTCGAAATCTGACCCTAAGGCCTGCTTTCTAGAACCACATAGGTATAGTTCCCCAGAAAAGAGAGTCCAAGGCAAAGCTTAAAACTACATTCTTTATTAGAAGGTACAATCCCAAGGAGTAAGACTGAGGGAAAAGAGAACAGAGGGGGTTTAGAAGAAAATGCCCCTTTGTGCATGGCCAACCTGCCCAGTGCTTTTGAAGAAACACTGCTAGTCATGGATTATGGGATATTTCTAGATGAACTCTACAGAAAGACCATTGGGATAGTCTGTGACAGAGAAGACGGGGGATAGAGTGTGCCAACGTCTTTGTGGTCTGTTGAGAATAGTCAACAGTTGATGGACATAGGAATTCATCTGCTGGCTTCTCCTGTCTGTTCTTCTCCCATTGACCAAATTTCACCTTGTGGAAATTGAACTCCCCACACACATTTTCAAGTTGTATCACCTGAATCATGGAGCATCTGCTGGGCAAGCCAGGTTGCTTGGACAGTGGCAGGTACTTTACCAGAGACAAAAAGTGGGAGAAGCCAGGAAACCCGCAGCCAGCCTCAGAAGCTGGGGTGAAGCAGGTGTCCAAAGGCTCAGGAAAGACTAAAGACCACCAGAATCTGAGGCAGTGTACTGCAGAGCTCCACTGGCAGGTGTAGAAAGATGAAGTTTTAAAAAACAGGGATATCTAGTATCTAATATTTCACTGTCTGTTATGTGATGAGATGCGATGCTCCTCCTCCATCATCATGAATCCTCAGGAAAGGTCTATTAAGGTGAGATCACTGCATTGCACGGTGATATTATCTGGAAAATTGAGGCAAGGGAATTATTTTTACACCTAGGACAGTGTAAGGCAGAGAGATGAGATCACATACCAGAGGGAAGACCTGAGTCAGGCGGAAAGTTTGGTGGTCAAGAAATCAGAATGTGAAGTCTTCATGAGAATATAAACACTTGGAAACTCATAGAACACTTGGGAAGACTCTGGACTTAAGAGATATTGAAGCAGGACTCAATCCAGTTGTATTTAAACTTTAAAGGACACGTGATACCAACTCACATACAGATTTCACATGGTTGCCACTTGTTGGTTTGCTTAGGTCACCAGACAAGGACTTTGTAAACCTAGTCAATGTTGTGACCTGGCGGTGACCTGCACAGTTCATTCTTATCCAAGTCTCAATTACCCCAGACATGTTGTGAGAAAACTGATTTTGATGCTATTGATAGCTTCCACTTCTATCTGTGACTCTAGTTCTGACCTACTGAAAATTTGGCAATTGTATTTAAGTAATGATTAAAGAAAAACAAAATACTTTAAGAGCCAATTTGCTATTTGAACACAATCATACCTCTGTAAATCTTGGTTAAGCGTTTTGTCATGCTGGATGGTAATATAATTTCTTCCACCGCATGTCACAGTATAGATATCTAGATTTAAATTAACTGGTTCTGTTCAAAGAATGGATTACTTTATCAGTTTCATCAGTATAAATTACATAGTGTTTTAATTTATTCTCTGGGAGCCACTACAGGTATTATAAGAACAAATTTGATCAAAGTTCAATCTAAAAGAAAGAAAACATATATAATGCTGAATGACATTTTCTATATTAAAGTGGCTTAAAATCTGTAAGAAGAGACAATTTTAATGAACTTTGTGAATATGCTGACCTCATTTCTGATAGAAGCACACATCATTTCAAGGGGAAAGTCTTTGAGAGTTGCAATTAAGGTAAATGTGCCTTGAGATAGTAAGTCCCTCTTTGTTCAAGCCCACTAGCTGGATATTGATGGCTTTCATTTGTATTAGCATCAGACACTACCTTCTAATTAATGAAAAAAATTTCTCCTTGCCCAACATCATTCCCTGGTATACTTGGCTTAGATATTTAAATGTCTGAAATGCTCAAGACCATTCTGGGTTCTTTAATTACTTTTCCTCACATTATGACTGACTTTTAAATAGCCAGAATATTGTAGCCAAAGTATATGCTGCTTATAAGGCTACCCAGTAGGTGGTTATTGTGAAATCACTAAGGCAGGTTTGTTGCATTTTTTGTCTAAATTCTTGGGAAAGTTTCAAAATTTTAATTAACCTTCATTATTTTTATATTTAATTTCTCCACTTTTTTTTTTTTTTTTTTGTCTTTTTCGTGACTGGCACTCAGCCAGTGAGTGCACCGGCCATTCCTATATAGGATCCGAACCCGCGACGGGAGCATCACTGTGCTCCCAGCACCGCACTCTCCCGAGTGCACCACAGGCTCGGACCAATTTCTCCACTTTTATTATGTGGATGGAGATAACTCTGAGTGGTTTTTTGGTTTGTAGAAACTGATTTGAAATCACGTTCTTTTTTAGATTTTAGAAAAATTGCCAGGGTGACCCATGTGAACTAAGGAAGATCAACTGTGTGTAGTGTTTTTCAAAGTCACAGTTTCTCCTTCCTACTAAACTTTGTTGTCTTAAAGTAACCATGTTTAGTGGTTGACTGACGAACTATTTAAGGCATATTTTGTTGTCTATATCCCCGGAACATTCTAGATTCAAGCACACCATAACATTACCATGACTTTTCTTGTGGAGCATAGAAAGTTTGGGAAAGTGGCAGACTTATTAACCTGAACACAAGTGGTGTGACCAGAAATTTAGCAGAGAGACCCTGGAAATGACAGAGCCATAGAAGCTGTCCACAAACTCCTGGTTATCTCAGAAAAAAATTGTGCATGTAGGGGAGAACTGAGACAGCCTAGTGGCAAGTAAAAGCTGAGAAAATTTTGAAAACTTGTGATGTGTTCCCCCACCCAACTCGCACATGCACATATCTATCTGCAGAGACTGTAAAACTTACAGACTTGAGATGTTTGAGCAAAATCTTTCCCAGAATTACTAGCTAACCACTATGTTAGGCAGTCACAGGGTTAAGACCTGGAATACTAGACTGAAAAATAAAATACAAGAATTCAAAAACAGAACACAGACATCAGCAGCTACACACCACATAGGAGGACACGTTCCTTAGTTTAATTCCAGGAAAATTCCTTTAAAGTTAAGGGAAAAATCAAAACTCAGAGATTCTATAATATATTATCTGGAAAGACCAGTTTTCCACCAAAAATTAGGAGACATGCAAAGAAACAAAAGATATAATCAAGGGAAAGTGTCAAAAGAAATTGACTTAGAACAGGGCCCAGATGTTAGATTTAGCAGGTGATGATTCAAAGCAACTATGTAAATATGAACATATGTACAAATATGTTCAAATAATGTAAGAAAAGTATGTTTAAATAATTACACAAAAAAGTGGTAATGACTCAACAAATAGAGAATCTTAAAAAAAGAAAAAATATCTATCAAAAACAAATCTAAGGAAATACCAAAGTTGAAAAGTTTTAAAAAGTGAAAAATTCACTAGATGGACTCAATAGCAGATATGAGATGACAGAAGAAAAGGAAAATGAATGTGAAGATAAATTAATAGAAATTATTCAGTTTGAAAACCAGAAATGAAAAAGATTGGGGAAAAAATTGAACATAACCTCAGAGCCAAGCACACCAACAAACATCAAGCATACATACATTGAGAATCCCATAGGAGAGGAGTGGGAGAAAGGGGTAGAAAAAGTATTTGAAGAAACAATGGCTGATAACATCTCAAGTTAGATGGCAAACACTGATGTACATGTCCAAGAAACTCAACATGCTTCAAGTAACATAGAATCAAAGAGGTTCACACCTAGACAAGGACAAAGGGAAAAATTGAAGACCAGGAGAAAAACTACTCATCACATACAAGGGAACAAAAGTATGAATAATGGCTGACTTTTCATTAGGAATAGGGTAGGTAAGAATGCTGTGGAAAGATATAATCAAAGTACTGAGACAATAAAGTATCAACCAAGAAGTTCATATCCTGCAAGACTGTCTTGCAAAGTAAAAATGAGACCAGCCTATTAGACAAAATGAAGTAATAAGGAAATGAATTACAGCCTAGTCTAAACAATTAATTTTTTAAAAGGACCCAATATATAAAGTAATGTTTTCAAGACATTGGGAATCAGGTAACAGAGGACAAGGATCCTAGACAGTGGGAATCAGGTAACAGAGGACAAGGATCCTAGAGAGATTGAAAATGACCTGGGTGAGTCCTGTGATTGCCCCAGTTTACCGCCTGGAGTTAGATTCGAGGCTTTGGCACAGAGAGGGGAGACTCAGGAGGAGCCTGGTGGTCTTCCTTGGAGTTCAGAAAGGGTAAGGAGTCTGGAGTGTTCAGGGAAGACCACCAGAGAGGCTCAAGCTGGAGGGAGGGAGGGAGGGAGGGAGAGAGAGAGAGAGAGATCAGAAGATAGTACCCTTGAGGCTGAAGATGAATTCTTTTTTTTTTTTTTTTTGTCTTTTTTGTGACCAGCGGCACTGTGCTCAGCCAGTGAGTGCACTGGCGATCCTATATCCGAACCCTCGGTGGGAGCGCTGCTGCGCTCCCAGCGCCACACTCTCCCGAGTGCGCCACAGGGTCGGCCCCTGAAGATGAATTCTAACCAGCACATTCACTTGAGGAAACAACAGGAAAGCAAGGAAATAATCACCCAAAAGGATTAGAGGAAATAATGTTCTTAGCTCACAAAAAGTTAGGAATAATTCCTGCTTCTAAAGTGAGAGCAGAAAACATCATAATTCACAGGGCATCAGGAACAGTAATCAGAACAGTTTTGCCTCAGCAATCAGGCAAAATTAGCCACAGAATAAGTGCTGCTCTGCTACCTCCCAGCAAAGCTTAGAGCAATGACTAAAATGGTAAGAGTTTTCCAAGTAATTTAACTGCATTCCAATAGTAAAGCTAAGAATATTTATAGGAATACCTAGTACCTATAAAGGTAAAATGCACAGTTGGCATAGAAGTCGAAAATCACCAGGCATGCATAGAAGCAGGAAAACAACGACTAATAATGAGAAGAAAAGTCGATAAATTAAAATCAACTGTGTAATGACACATTAAGAAGTTACTACAACTGTATTGCAAGTGTTCAAGAAGCTAGAAGAGTGTTTGAATAGGATAAGTAGAGACAGGGGAGATTTTTTTTTTTAAGTAAATCAAATTTCTAGAGATGAAAACTATAATGTCTAAGATGAAAATTAAACTGGATAAAATTAATTGCAACCCTCGTTGCAGAATAAAAGATTAATGAAATTGTAAACACGAATAAAAACTATATATTCATACAATATATGAATATGAATATGAAACAGAGAGAAAAGACATTAAAAAAGCAAAGCATCAGTGAAGCTTGGGATAATTTAAACAATTTAATAGATTCTAAATTGAAGTTTCTGAAGGAGAGGAGAGAGGGGAGATGACAGAAAAATATATATATAAAGAACTAATGTCTGAAAAATTTCCAAATTTGATAAAAATTATAAACTTTCAGATCTAAGGAGCACAAAGGCCTTTAAGCACAAGAATATGAATAAAACTCAATTAAAATAAAATTACTTAAAAACAGTGATTACAAGAAAGTCTTAAATGCCACCAAAGAAAACTATTAGAGAAGTAAACATAATAAGGACTTTCCATCAGAAATAATGTGAGAAAATAGTGGGGCAATATTTTTAATGTGTTAAAAGGAACAAAAGAAAAAAACTTAGAATTCTGTACCCACAATAATAATGGAAATAATAAAGAATAATGGAAATAATAAAAAATTAATTAATAATATATGAAATGTAAAAGAGAAAAAAGTAGAGAAATGAAAAGCTGATTCTTTAACAGAAGTAATAAAATCAATGTAACTCAAGAATATAGTTATGAAAAGAAAAAAATGGACACAAATTTTCAATGTCAGGAAAGGAGATAGCATTACTACATGTTTTATAAACATTAAAAGGTTGTTAAAATATTATGAACATTTTATGACAATAAATTCAACAACATAAATAAAATAGACTAATTCCTTGAAATACCTAAACTTCCAAAACTCACTCAAGAAGAATAAGATATCATGAATTGTCCTATAGATCATAAAGAAAGTGACTCTATCGTTAATGCTTTCTCAGAAAGAAAACCCCAAGTTTACAAATTCCACCAAGCCTTCAAGAAAGAAAGAATATTAAGTCAACAAAAATGCTACTAGAACTGATAAATGTGTTCATCAAACTTGCAGGAGACAAGATCAACATATAAAATATATACAAAATCAATTGAGTTTCTATGTATTAACAACAAACAATGAGAAATTGAAATTTTAAAATCAATACAATTCACATTATCATTGAAAATGTAATATTAAAGGTAAATCTAACAAGTAATCAATAAAACTATAGAAAATACAAAATGCTACTGAAAGAAATTAAATTAAGACCTATGTAATGGATATATATATATATATATATATAATCATATTCATGATGCAAAAAACTCGGTATTGTTAAGATGTTGTGTTAGTTTGGGCTGTCATAATAAAATACCATCGACTGGGTAGCTTGAACAACAGAAATTTATTTCCTCGCAGTTCTGCAGGCTGGATGTCTGAGATCAAGGATGCCTGCATGCTTGAGTTTCGGTAAGTGCTCTCCTCCTGGCTGTAGATGGCCAACTTTTCCTTGTGTCTTCACATGGCAAACAGACAGAGAGACTGAGAGAGATAGAGATAGAGATACAGAGAGAGAGAGAGAGAGAGAGAGAGAGAACATGTTCTCTGTGGTATTTTCTTCTCATAAGTGAACTAGTAATATCACAAGGGCTCCCCTCTCATGACCTCATCTAAGCCTAATTAACTCCCAAAGGCCCCATCTCCAAATACCATCAAATTAGAGAATAAGGCTTCAACATATGAATTTGGGGGAACACAATTCAGTCCACAGCAGGTGCAATTTTTTCTCAAATAGATCTATACTTCCAGTGTAATCAAATTCAAAATTCCAACAAACTTTATGTAAAAATGGATAATTTTATAATTAAGTTCTTATGCAAAGAACATAGAAGAGAAAAAAATTTTTTGAGTAAGTAGAACAAAGTTGGAGGATGCACACTATCTGACTTCAAATATTATTACAATATTAGTAATAAGACCGTATTGTATTGGTTCTGAGACTGCTGAATAGACCAGTGAAACAGAACAGAGGGCCCAGAATTATGGTCAAGTGATTTCCAACAAAAGTGCAAAGGGTTTTCAACAAGTGATGCTGGGACTACTGAGTGTTCATATGCAAAAGAAGAGGAACTTAGATCCATACCTTGTACATCTATAAAAATTAACTCAAAATGAATCATAGACATAAATGTAAATCCTAAAACTTAAACATGTAGAAGAAAGCACAGAAGAATACGTTTGTGACCTTGAGGTAAGAAAAAAATCCTTAAATGGTTTATAAAAAGCATAAATCTTAAAATAAAATATTAACAATTTTAACTTCATTAGAAATTTTTAAAAATTATTTTCTTTTTAAAATATTATATTATGAATATGAAGAAACAAGTTATGGAATTGGGAAAATACTTCACAAGTTGATTAAAAGAATACAGACAACCCAACAAAAATAGGCCAAATATTTGAACAAGTACTTAAGAAATAAACTATATGAATGGTCAATAAGCACATAAAAATGCTTATTATCATTATACATTAGAGAAATGCAGATAAAACACACTGTGAAATAACAGTACACCCACTACCATAAATAAAATTTAAAAGACCAACAATAGCAAGTGTTGATAACAAGGTAGATCTCATATGATCTTAGGTAGGAAGGTCATTTATGCACTGCTGGTGGGAATGTACAATGGTACATTTTTGACAAATTCTTTAGTGATTTCTTGAAATGTTAAATTTTCACCCATTATATGAGCCAGTGATTCTACTCTTAGGTATTTAGCAAGAGAAATGAAAATTATTTTGCTTACAAGGATTTGTAGACAAATTTCACGACAGCTTTCTTCATGATAACCAAGAACTGGGACTAATCCAAATGCCTATTGGCAGATTTTTAGGTAATTAATATGGGTACAACCGAGTCTTGGGATAGCACTCAGCAAGAAACAGAAACAAACTCCTGATACACATAAAAACAAGGATGAATATCAAAACGTTTTTGTTGAGTGAAAGAAACCAGACATAAACGAATACATAACATATAATTCCATTTATATAAAAAGCAAACTAATCTATTTGACAAAAACACATTAGTGGTTTCTTGGAGCCAAGAACAGAGGATGGACTTCAAAGGACATGAGGATTCTTTGGGGGATGATGAAAATTTTCTGTCTTGATTATAATTATAGCTTCTTAGGTATATACAAATCTCAAAAAACAAAATTAAACACAATTTTTGTATATAAAACTCAATCAAATTGAAATTGACATAGATTTTCATAGAGTGTGGGCTCAAAATTGGAAATATCCATTCACTAAAAGAAAGAGTAACAAAATCAAAGATTATAGACTTAGAACCTCTAACACTTCTATAGAGGTTGTATTAGTATTACAAGATAGCACGTATAAAATGATATTTATATGTTTAAAAATAAGATGAATATGCTAATTAACCTGAATAGCTTATCACATATTGTATACATGTTTTGAAATATAACTCTATAGCCCATAAATATGTACAATCAATATGTTTCAATGAAAAATTAAAATAAAATAAAATAAAATAAATAAATAAATTGGGAAAAAGAGATCATTTTAAAAGTGTAATTAAATAACAGCAGACAATCAAAAAGATCTTAATAATCTTAAGAAGACACAAGTGAAAATTTAGAAACACAATGGGAGGTTAAACAGTAGACCAGACAAGGTGACAAAAAGTTAGAGAATGAGTAGGTAAACGAGAAGGAATACAGAATGCAGCACTGAGAGAAAGTGAGACTTTAAAAATATAAAGAAGTAAAGAAAATTGAAGGAAACAGTAAAGAAGCTGAAACAACATTTAATCAGTTATGAAGGAGCCACTAGAATGGGGAAAAGACACATTCAAGGAAATATTAGCTGAAAATACATAAACAAAAAGAAATAGTCTCTCACAAATTGTGCTTAGTTTCAGAAAACTAAACACAAAGAGAAAACATCAAAAGAATTACCTACAAGAGAAGAACCACTGAACCAAACAGCAGACTTTTCAAGACTAACTCTAAAAAACAAGGAAAGTAAAATAACAATATGAAAGTTCCAAACTAATGTAACAACCAACCAAGAATTGTGTTTCTGAAGAATGTACATGAGAAAAAAGTAAAGTGATTTTAGAGGAAGGTCTAAAATGCAACAGGGAAAGTTGAACACGGAAAATGTAAGGATGATAAGATGTTATGACTTTCTTTGATCTTAATTTTTCCCCAAAGATCTATGCACTGTCTGTATTTTAGTAATTTGTTTAAAGCAGAGTATCTGCAACCATTTATTACAGGAGCGCTTAGCACTGAGTCCTCAGCAGGCCCAGGGAGCCCGGCTGTATCACCGCCACACAGCCATGACGGATGGTGCAATCATATACAATTGGGAAAAGTTGAAAGCAAAAGGGCCTTAGAGAGTATCCTGCACAACCCTTCCCAATTTTTAGTGAGGAAAGAGAAGGTCACATTATAATATGGTCTTTTTTGTAAAGGTAGAAACATTTGTAATATATTTTAGGAAAATTTCCATCCAACAGAGCTGAGCACTTTCAAAGGGTTTAACACTTTAAGGGTGAACTGGAACAATGTGGCAAGTTAACTTGAATGAAACAGTTCGTTTCCAGATACACGCAAGCATTAATTGCATCTAATTGTTCAATAGAAAAGTTAGAATTATTGAGAAAATTATTCCTAATATATAACATGGAGAAACAAAGTCTTCCATTCTGAACACAAACTTCTAGATGGCAAGAAACAGTTTCTTATTAACTTTTGTTAAATTTTCACACCTTTACCCATTTGGTACCCAATACACTATTTGGCATATAGTAAAAGTTTAATAAATGAACTGAAAGATAATTTACTAAAACTATTCAAAGTTTGCAGTTTCTTTTGTATAGGTAGATAATGGTCAGGATAATGCAGAAAAATCAACATGATACTTTATGATTAAATCTTCATATTCCTGTTGAGTTTAGAATAAAGCAAGGAACTGATGATGATCCAAAGAGTATTCAGGGGAACAAGAATCCTCTAACTCCCATTAGCCTGGGTATAGGTTAGTACTATGAGGATCTGTTCAACGAAAGAGAACAGCAGAGAGAGAGAACGAGAGGGACACAGAAACAGAGACAGACTGAGACAGAGAGCCATGGTCAGAAAGAAGGACAGAGAAGACTACGTTAAATTCTGTCAAAAAGTATAAATACTTAGGAGGCTTTAGACTGTGATTTAATCGTACCCCTGAAGTTTGCTGAACAAGATGAAAAAAGAAAGAAAAGAAATAGAATGGAGAGAAAAAAGAAAACAATTATAATGTGTTTCTTGTTCAAAGTTCCCAATTAGAAACGGGAACTCTCACACACTGTTGTTTATGTGTGATGGCAAAAGACTGGATACAGCCCATCAACAGAGGATTAATTAATACATTAAACTAAGGGGCAGAAAGTATCACCAGGCAGTTAGAAAAAGAATGAAGAAAATCTTCATGTACCGGTAAAGAAACTGAACAAAGCAAGGGGCAGAGCAGCATATATACTGTGGTGTCATGTGTGTATGAAATGAGGAAATGAGACTGTGCCTTGTTATTCCGTTTTAATTTTTAAGCATGTGAGTGTGCTGCATATTCAAAACATCAAATCACACACACACACACACACACACACGTGCCCGCATGTTCCTAATTAAAATGTGTAATTCCCTGATTATTGCATTTGCTTTGTACACACACCTTTCTTCACATGTCTACATGAATTTCTTATCATATGAGTACAAGAAAACAATAATTTTAAGTACATAGGCTCAAACAGAAAACAGTAGAAAAAAGTAATAAACACAGCAAATGTTTTCTGCTTGCATTTGTGTGAGGTGCAGTGGTACATATGAGTCTGTGCATATATAAAACAGAAAAACAGCATTAACATAGTCTCAGGTTCCCCTCATCCCTCCCACCATGAAGAGACTGTGTTTGCTGCCTGCTGTGAAAAATTGGCACAACATATATAGGGGCAAAACCAAAACACTAATAGTCCAGGTTAATTTCCTTCACAAAGAATGCAGAGTTGCTAGAGGAAAGTATATAATTCATGCAAGAGTTGAGGAGACCAATGAGAAAAGAAAGAAGTGAACACAATGTGTTAACTTAGAGAGAAGAGAAATATTTCAAGGATTGCTACCATAGATTTTTGTTTCTTTCTTTTTTGGCTGGCAGATTGATGGTTTACTATTTCTTTTCTTTTTTTCTTTCAATGTGTTATTGAAATAAACCCTAAGAAGGAAATATATATATAAAGGTACTTTCAAAAGTTCATGAAAGATTCATATTATCTTTTAATTCTACTTTTCCATGAACTTTTTCAAGACCCCTCATATATATTTGTTTACAAAGCACTTTCACTTTTTCTAGTTTTTGTCATTTGATCATTATAACAAATGTTAAAGAAAGCATCCATTTTTAAAATAAGAAGCAGGATCAAAGTAGTTAAGTGACTTGTTCACCATAATACAGCTAATGTTGGTGAAAGACAGAACTTAGTCATTTAATAAATATATATATTGACAGCTTACCATATGCCAAGGACTGTAGTTTGCTCTGACAGACAAGGATAGATAAAAAAAAAGCCTTCGAGAAGCTCATGTTCTGGCAGAGGAAAACAAAAGTCAAATGCATTTGTGCTGTGGAAGAAATATAAATAGGTAGATGGGCAGCTCAGAGGCATAGGGCTCAGTGCTGCCTGATAGGCCAGGCACAACTTTGTGGACAAGGTCACCTAGAGCTGACCTGGAAATCATGCAGGTATTCTCCAGGTAGATGGGACAGACTAGAAGAGTATCTCTGGCAGAGAAGCTTTCCACGTATGAAAGATCCGGATGCTTTCGATGAGTATTACATAGCAAGTTGAAAATGACAAGTGGTGAGAGGATGTTACTGTAGTGGTGGGGAGTCAATTCACAAAAACCTTTCTCTATCTCCAAACCCTATCTCTGTCCATAGCACCATTAGTTTTCAAACTTCAGTGTGCACAGTAGCACCTGGGGTGCCCTTTCAAAATTCTCAGGGACCATCTAGAGATTCTGATTTGAGTTCACACAAGGTCACATAGAACAGAAGAAACACTTCCAAAAACTTTGGGCTAAGGATGGATTCTGTGAGGTGCGTGACAACAACAGAGGACAGAAGCAGGCCTGCCAGCCCTGGATTGGCCTCTATCAAGCTCCTTCACATCTGTGGGCCTATGTTCCATTGTGATATCTGCAAAGTGACAGTTTTGCATCAGGAAGTTTTCAAAACCTTGACTTTTTGCAGTGAATTTGTTTTATTGTTCAGAAACTTCTTACATGGAACAGGAATATATAGATAGCTAATAAATTATTCTAAAGGGAGTGGGAGAGAAAATTCTGGAATCCCTCACAGCCTCCGCTGCCTTCTGAAGAAATCCAAAATGTCCCAGAGCCCTGCTGTATAGTCCTAAAGCCCTCCCACACATAAGACATCATGGGTGCCCATGGAGGAGGTGTGGAAACAGGTTTCAGAATATAAAAAGTGATAAATAAGTTGATTAAAATAAGGATGGCCAAAAATTTGTCTATGAACCTTAGTGGGATACCATCCAAAGTAAAGTTGATGGTGCCCAAAAGTGGACATGTAAATTTTTTCCCTCAGGATAACACATCTAGCCTTATAAGTGAAAGCCAGGTAATTCCCTCATAGACAGAAATCTTCACAAGGTCAGGCGCCATGTCTATTCTACTCAGTACTATAACCCCATCACATAGTGCTGTGGTTGGCATTTTGTAGTTGCTTAATGAATATCTTTTGAATGACAAGAGGTGATGAGAAGAAAATTAAGAGCAAATACATTCAACCAAAATATATGAAAGGAAAGAAAAAGTGGAATGTCTAAATCCATTGTATTACATAACCAACCTTCTTACATGGAAAGAAATGAGTCCAGGAAGAAAAAAGGAAGAAAAAAAAAAAGCAATAAGGTAATACACAAAGACAGTATATTTTCCACCCTAGAAACTACCAGGCTGTCCAAGAGCCTGGGGTGAAGTTAGATTAAACTAGGCTTCACGAAATTTATCTGAAAATATTCCACTGGAAAGGCCACAAGAAAAATGGGCAAAACATGAGCACATCTCATTCACATGCATCTATATGTGAAAGTGCTGATAAATGATCACGTCTCTGACCTGTTTTATACTTTCTCATTGAAAATGATGAATTAGGAGACAAAAGTAGCTGAGACATGATTGGAATTACTTGGCACCCAAGCTGAATATTTTAGAGTTGATATTTACTTTGACCCTCAAGGGCAGGCTGGACCATTCTTATGTATTAATACCTCTCCTTTAGTGGCTCAGGTATGGGTCCTAATTGTTTGGAGATACAGAAATAAGTAAAAGTTTATTTGACTGTTTCTAAAAATGTGAAGATACTGTACCAAAAGGGACTTGACTTATGACATCAACATCAGAGAAACTTGCTGACATAAAGGCCTGGGACATGTGCTAGCAGGGAAAACAGTGTTGAATTGTGAGACAATTTTCCTCAGTTGCTAATGTGATCCATCACCTGCCATGTAGCATGTTTTAAGAAACAGCTACAGGTAGCCAAAGAGCATTGATTAGTACAAACAAGTGACAAGGTATTGATATCTGAAAGCTGGAATAAAGCTCACAAATCAATATGTTTTGGCTTCTTCCTGAATGTATAATTCCCAAAAGAGAAGAGTTTATGCTGATGATGCAATAATTCCTAAACAGTACATTATAAGCCACATTATTCTGATATGCTCACTTATACTGGCCATAATTATCATACAGCCAGCAGAAGGTTGGTGTTTAGTATATGTTGATGATTAAATGAATAAAGATGAATGCCTTAAACTGAAAATAATGGAAGCAAAATATGAAGAAACATTGGAATTAATTTTGAAATAAATACTATTGCAGCTATCATCTATAAAAGATAGTTATGTTAATCTAACTTTAGAGTAATTTTCTGTCCTCTTTAGAGCTTCAAAGAAGTTAAAACTTGAACCATTTTCTGTCCATATGCCCATGTTTCTCAAGAGAGTTTAATCACTTGGTTTTCATACTCTTGCTTGTCGGGCTGTCCTTCCTTTCACTCACGTGTCCCTCCTCACATTCACGCACTTGTCATACTTGTGTGACTCTCCATCCCTGACCCTAGCATGCTCTCTACCCTTCCTGATCTCCCTGGGAACACTGGAAAGCAGTCTGCCTTTTCCTCTTTATTTTCATTCAAAGTAGAAAGTCTCTCACTACAGTAAATGAATGCAGCTATTTTAACCCCAAAACAAGAGTTTTCCTGGGAGACCATGTGACAAAGTTTGCATAGCAGTGAATCTTAAAACCGTCCCTTTGCTTGCCATCTTCTGAACCTCTGAGAAGAGCTTTTCAGACCATCTCTGTTTTTACAAACCATTTTAAACATCATGTTAGCCACAGTATAAAGGAATCCATAGCCACAGAAAGGGGAAAAGAATCAAAAATGGAAGGAGGGAAGGGCGGGAGGGAGGCCATTCAAAAAAATAAGTCAGAATCATTAGCAGGCAATATTGAAAATAAAATCAGTCTTCCTTCCCTCACATCTATATACAAAAGAGAGAAATAAAACTATCAGCCATTAGTGCTAATAGGAAATATCTAACACTTGACATGATCCTATATATACAGGAAAACCTAAAGACTACCAAAAACACTTAGAGCTGATAAACACTTAGAGTTTTATTTCAGTAAAGTTGCAGGATACAAAATCAACATGCAATAATTGGTAGCATTTTAATACAACAACAACAAACTAGCAGAAAAAGAAATCAAGAAAGCAAGCCCTTTTACAATAGTCACCAAAAAAATGAAATACCTAGGAATCAATTTAACCAAGGAGGTGAAAGTTCTCTACAACGAGAACTACAAATCACTGGTGAAAGAAATTAAAGAGGACACAGAAAGATGGAAAGACATTCCATGCTCTTGGACTGGAAGAATAAGCCTTGTGAAAATGTCCATACTACCCAAAGTGATCTACAGATTCAACGCAATCCCCATATAAATACCAATGGCATTCTTCACAGAAATAGGAAAAGGAATCATAACATTCATAAGTAACAACAAAAGATCCCAAATAGCCAAAGCAGTCCTGAGCAAAAAAGAATAAAGCCAGAGGCATAACACTACCTGACTTCAAATTAGACTACAGAACTATAGTTACCAAAACAGCATGGTACTGGCATAAAAACAGACACTTGGCCCAATGGAACAGAATAGAGAACCCAAAAGTCAAACCAACTGATCTTTGACAAAGGCAACAAGAACATATATTAGGGAAAAGACTGCCTCTTCAATAAACGGTGCTGGGGAAACTGGATATCCATATGTAGAAGAACGAAACTAGACCTATACCTCCCGGCATGTACCAAATCAACTCAAAATGGATCAAAGCCTTAAATACAAGGCCTGAAACTATAAATTACTAGAAGAATCATAAGGGAAACACCTCAGGAAATAGGACTGGGCAAAGACTTTATGAATAAGACCCTAAACACACAGGCAACAAAAGAAAAAATTAACAAATGGGATTATATCAAACTAAAAAGCTTCTGCACAGTAAAAGAAACAACAGAGAAAAAAGACCTACAAAATGAGAGAAAATATAGCAGACTATGCATCTGACACAGGATTAAAGTCCAGAATATGCAAGGAACTCAAATAACTTAGTACTAAAAAACAAGTAATCTGGTTAAAATATGGGCAAAAGAAGTGAACACACATTTCTCAAAGGAAGATATATGAATGGCCAACAGACATGAAAAAATGTTCAACACTACTAGGCATCAGGGAAATGCAAGTCAAATCCACATTGAGATATCATCCCCTCATTAGTCAGTCTATTATCAAAAAGACTGAGAATAACAAATGCTGGTGAGGATGCAGAGAAATGGGGACCCTCCTACACTGTTGTTGAGACTGTAAATTGGTGCAGCTAGTATGGAAGACAATATGGAGTTTCCACAGACAACTACAGATAGAACTGCCATATGATCCAGCAATCCCACTGCTGGGTATATACCCAAAGGAACGGAAATCATCCTGTCGAAGGGATACCTGCTCTCCCATGTTAATCATAGCTCTATTTACAGTAGCTTAGAATTGGATCCAACCTAAATGTCCATTGATGGAAGACTGTGGTGTGTGTACATACGTATACACACACAGAGTGGAATGCTACTCTGCTGTAAAAAAAGAATGAAATTCTGCCATTTGTGGCAACATGAATGATCTTAGAGAAAATTAAATGAAATAAGCTAGGCACAGAGAGAGAAATACCGCATGTTATCACATAAGTGGGAGCTAGAAAAATAAGGAAATAAACTTTTTTAAAAAAAGAAAGATACAACAATCACAATAATTCATTGAACTTTCAAAAAGGGAATGGAACTGAGGCCATCAGAGGTGGAGAGGGGGGAAGGGTACTAGTGAGAAAATGGTAAATGGCAATAAAAAATGACTACATTGTGTAATGGTAATTACAGTAGTTATCCTGATTTCAGGATTGCTTATTGCACACAGGTATTGATATTCAATGCTGTACCCGACAGATATATACAACTAATTATTTTTCAATTAAAAAAACAATTCAACTACTAATTTGATTAAATTAAGGATTTAATTAAGTGGATTACATTAAAGTAAATTTTCTATGCCAAAAAAAAAGGAAATATTTAACACTGATGGCAATATCCTTCTTACACCATGGTGATAATATAACATGATAACCCTCTCTACTAAGAGGACTTTTCTCTCCTCCTTTTTCTGTTTTCACTTCAGCCTTTAAACTGAGGGGTGTTTCACATTTACTTACTCTCTGGGTTTTAGTATCTGCAACCACACTGGGTGGGCAAAAATAAGTGATCGTTTCCTGCAGAAATTTATTGCTGCACTATTCCCACATACATGCTTAGAAACAGATGGATTATTTCATTTCTAAAGTGATTGTTCTCTCATCTGAAAAAAATAAATAAATAACAAGTCTTCCCCATCTTTAATAATTTTAATTTTTATACTTAGAATTCTGTCTATTATTTCTGGGCTGCTAAGAATACACCATGTGAGAAGATTCACACTTGTTATAATGTACTTTAAGATGCACACCTCACTCATGATCTCAGGAACATGGGGCATCCCACTGTTGAAGTCACCCAGCTTCAATGCCAGTTGCTTCACTGTACAATAAAATCAGTGGGCTTTCTGTAAAGGTTGAAAAAATAAGTTTGACCTCATTTGAAAAGCATTGATTTAATCAGATTTTGTGGACTTTCCAACAGTCATTTAAAAAATAAATATAAACTTATTAAAAGTTTCTTAGGTATCTGACAGGAAGAGAGCACCACATGAAGAAACAGAGAGAATCAAGATGCAGTTCCTGTACTCGAGGAACTTACGTTCCTGTGACTGAAATAAGACCTACGAGGATACACCAATAACCATTCTCCCAGGCAATATATAGCAAACACTATAGTATAAGTATAAACTGTTACATGAAAAGCAGAGGTGAGAGGTTAACTGTCAAAAACCCAAGAATTCTTCCCAGAGGAGATGATGCCTGAGATGCAGCTTGGATTAGGTAAAATCATTGCAGGTGGAGACAGTGGAGCTAAGCGTCCAGATGGAGTTTGCCTTAAAGCAAGTCAGAATTCTATGACTGGAACACAGAGGTTGGGAGAAGTAGTAGGAAACAAGGTCATGGAAATAAGTTAGAACAAGGAAACAGAAGAACTAGTTTAGACTTTAATGATTGGGCATTGAAGATTTCTAAGCAAAGAAATAATATAATCAGTATTGTGTTCTTGGAAGATTTTGGAAACAGAAAATGTTCCTGCAGATGTGGGATGAATATAAATTATGTTTAAATCATTGATGTGTTGAATTCATAAAATTTTGTTACTAGAGGACTATTGCAACTGTTAATACCTTATATTTGCCAAGGACTTCACTATTAAATAATTATGTTTTCTGTCTTCTATCTTCACCTTGTCAAGTAAGTAACATTATTCTCACTTATAAATAAAGAAGAAATTGAGTTTCAGTCATGCAACAACTTTCATATACATCATAATTAGGAGAAATAGGACCAGAGTCCAGGAATTATGAAACCAAGATTTCTTGTGATATCAGCTGTTATATGAATTAGATGTCAATAGTGAGGAAGGGAACAGGAGACCAGAAAGAGCAGTAAATTGTAAAGTATCATTTAAAGAACATAGGTACCAATTTAGGATGACATCATTGCTTCTACTTCTGCTTCACTTGAACACATAATTCCATGTTAAGAAAAAAGAATAAGAGTTAACTTAGAAGATGATAAGATTAACAGGAGAGAGCAACCTTGATACCCTGGCCAAATTCAGTGCCATTCTCCCTGAAATTTAACGTGAAATCCACCACATTTAGGTTATCTAGTTTTGTATTACACATTTCATTATCAGACTCTACTCATGTCTGTCTTTGTGCCACACAGGCACCTAAATCTTTAGACAGACAGAACCTTGGGTCCAAGGTCATGATGCTCTTTACAAAAGCTACTGTAATTATTTGATGAGAAAACTCATAGAATTTAACCAGAGTGAATTTTAGAAAGAAAACTCCCTTGGGGGAGGCAAAATTTTAGGATTCCTCACCACGATTCTGGCTCCTGGTGTACTCACACCTTACCCCAGCTATTCAATCGAATATTAATCTGGGTACTGCTGGGAAAAGGATTTCCCAAATCAGTCAACCTTAAAATAGGGAGATTATCTAACTATATGGGGGACGGGGTTAGGGAGAAATTGGTTAATGGGCACAGAGAATGATTGTGTTTTGTCATGAGGAGTGAGGAATATGCTAATTATCCTGATGTGATCACCACATACTGTACACAAATGCTGATGGTCTGCTCTGTATCTCCCCCAAAAAAGAAAAGAAAATCCATTATAAGGATACCAATGCCTCATTAGTACACGAGCTCTTTGAAAGCAGAGAAGTGTCTCCTTCTGGCTGCAGAAAAAGAAGCAGGAGACACACTCTGGCTGTCCTGAAACAAATCAAACATGTTGTAACCTATGCGGGCCACATGGCAAGAACTGCAGGAGTCTCTAGGAGCTGAGAGCATTCCCCCGCCTGCAGCGAGAAGAAAAACGGAAACCTCAGATTAACAGGTACAAGAAAATGAATTTTGTTGACAATCAGTGAGCTTGGAAGAGGCTCCTGACCCACAGCCCCCATGACACCCGATTTCATCTCAGCTCTCTAAACAGTATCCAGCCATGTCTTGCTTGGATTTCTTATATAAAGAAACTGTGAGACACTAAGTTTGTGTCATACACCATAATATAGAAAAACACACTTTATTTTGTAAACAACAAAACAGTCAAGAAAGATGTCCTTATTTTATTCAAGGTCATCCAGTTAGCTAGTGAGAGATCTGTGAAACTAAGATTTCCTGACTCCTGGTATGATGGTATTTTCCTGCTTTGGTACACTCACAGTTTCTTCTTATATACCTTGAAGATTCTTCTTCCCAAACTGGATCTCTGGTGTTGAATATTATTTTACTTATGCTTCTTCTTCTACCATGGCCCAAAGCCCATGGTATATCTCTCCTGTTTGACAGTGCTCACGTCCCTCTGCTTTATTCCATTGCCAAACCCCAAATCAGTATACAATGAGACAATTTCAGGATCACAATGTGGCCTGTCCCCACTGGGATCACTTTAAGTACCATAGGCAGTGAATATGGCAAGGCACTTAAGAGTTGGACAGTGGCCCCAGATTCATCCCATCACCAATATGCAGTCTTGAACTCCAAAATCAGGTGTCTGACATGCCCCTCCACATCCCTTCAAGCACTCTCACTGTGTACTCCTCTTTGCTCTAGTTTTCTTTCTCAATTTTTAATTTCTACACTGGCACCCTGGTACCTTGACCTTGCTGACACTTTCATTTCTAAGATCCCCACATGTGACTTCTATGGTATTAACTACACAGCATCAATTCATCCTAAGGAAACCACATAAACTGAGAAGGCTAAGTATATATAATTAGTAATGGTTATTGTTCTGATAAGTGTATGTTAGCATCTCAACATAATATCAATTGAACCAAGACAATTCCTTGAAGTTGATACAACAAACGAACAGATAGATGTTGTTGGGAGGGAGGGGGGAGAGGGAGTAGGGAGGTTAGGGAGAAATTGGGAAAGGGGCACAAAGAATAATTACAATTTGTAATAATGGATCAGTAAGAAAATGAGTAGCCCAATTAAAAAATGGGCAAAGGAGCTGAATACTCATTTCTCAAAGGAAGACATACAAATGGCCAACAGACACATGAAAAAATGCTCAACATCACTCAGCATCAGGGAAATGCAAATCAAAACCACACTGAGATATCATCTCACTCCAGTTAGACTGGACATTATCAGAAAGACTGAGAATAACAAATGCTGGTAAAGATGCAGAGAAAGTGGAACCCTCCTGCACAGTTGCTGGGACTGTAAATTGGCGCAGCCATTATGGAAAATGGTATGGAGGTTCCTCAAACAACTACAGACAGAACTGCCATATAGTCCAGCAATCCCACTGCTGGGTGTATACCCAAAGGAATGGAAATCATCGTGTCAAAGTGATATTTGCATATCCATGTAATAATAAATATGCTAATAATAATATTAATTTGATCATCATACATGGTACACAAATAATGATAGTCAACACTGTACCCCCTAAGATATGTATAATCAATTAAGCTTCAATAAAAAAAGTAGCTGTTTTTGAAGAGGCTAACAACTATCAGCCACATAAAGGACTATGCCTCCTGTTGAGGGTCAGTCTAATATGAGTGCTGAAATATATAAGTGCAAGTTCAAATGAAACAGGACTCATTGATGTTATTTATGGATAAATGTATAAAAGCCAAAAGGTGTCCCATCCCAAAGAATTTTCAATACTCAAAAATAAGAAAAATCTCATTTTTTATTTATTATGTCTGAACATTTTCTTAAGGGATTAAAAACTTCCACCAGCTGACTTTGGGATGAATTGAGATATGCGTCATAGTCACATTTGTAAATATGTACACATAGTTTAATTTTCTTTTAAGGGCTGGCAACAGCCAATTGAAAAGTAACTAACTTGCTCTTATGAGCACATTTTAAAATAACAGCTAATCAAAGGGTAGACATTCATTATCCCTGAACAAAAACATTTGCTTCATTAAGCAGTATGTTGACAGCTAATATGATAAATTTAAATAACAAATACAAATTTTACAAGCACATTAACTGATAACAAAAGATAGAAAAGAGCATACTTTTGAAAAGAGTGATTGCTTCTTGTAGATAATTTTTGTCACATTTACTCGAAATACACATGAAAGAACACTGATGTTGAATAAATTATCATAGTAATCCAACTTTAATTTCTAGCATAATACTACTTATAACTATACATAACAAAAGATACAAAAATTGTGAGTAGCAAATAAAGAACTAGAAAGAATAGATAAAATAATTCACTCAATGTGTGAGCCAAGTATTCAAACAACATTTTAATCCTCAAAACACATTTTTGTTAAAACAAGATAGAAATAAGAGATAGATATATTAACTCCCCATTTGAAATTTATATACCCCCAAACAAAAGAAAACAAAAAGAAATCTACTATCCCATTTTTGAAGGTATCTTCCCTCATGTATCTAGTGTTTCTGGAGTAAATGACACTGTCTAGTAACATATAATAAGCACTTTCCCTCCATTTATGATTCTAGTGAATATTGTACAAAAATTTGAAGTGCCTTACAACAAGAAAATTTCTACTTTGTGAGAAAGCTAACCAGTTTAATAAATGAAGAAATTCCAAACAAAAACATTAACTTACAAAGAGTATCCTGTTGCCTTTTTAACTCCTCTTTAGTGTCACTGATGGAACTTAGCTAGCATAGAATATTCCATTTGTTTCCTGAATTCTGATATCCTTAAATCAATTAGTAATCAATTTGTGGTCAAATTCTCATAGATTATTTCATTTCTATAATAATGAACAAAATTTTTTTGTAAATGTCTTCCCCAACATCAAACACAGCAACTACTTACAGATTCTAAAGAGGCCCTAGCCTCAGAATTCCTCCTTCAAGTAGGATCTCTTATCAAGTCATGTCAAATGGCATTGTGGTGTTTAAGATGGATGCTGAGTCACCTGAAGAACAAACAAGTGAAACAGATAATACTACTGTGTTCTTCCAAAGACTGTAAGACTATGGCCTCTGTAGGATAGCAATCCTGTATAAAAGTTAATGTCTGTGGAGCACAGAGTTGCCTTGTTTTGAGGAGATAACAGTGAGACTTTGAGAATGTCAGATGGAGGTCCTTGAATGGTTTTTTTGAGGAGCATCTGCCTAGGGTGATTTCTATTTTTAAAAGTAAATCTACATCACTAACAGTATTGTATAACAGAAAATCGATCAGTTCTGGGGTCAAGTGTATTGTACTTCACTACTCGGCAGTAGAAATAGCTTCTCCAGCACGAGATCTTTCCTATTTCAACAAGGGAGCTAAGCTTCTTTCCTTTAAACATCCAGAGCATTTTTTCTTTATTTCTAATATGATATTAGAATAATACCTCAATCATACAAAGTCATCTTGAATCTTGTACTTGGGATTTATAACAACGAGATGAAAGCTTTAAGGGAAGCTTTTTTCATTCTTATTGTCTTCACCATAATGCTTAAAACCATGTATTGCATGCAATAAATGCTCAGTAATTATTTGTTAAATTAGCAAATAAATAACTATCACAATTTTTTAAATACTGAGAGTCCAAATATAGCCACTCGTTATTGTATTTTTAGATCAGCTCACTCAGGTACTAAGGTATTTTTAATTTACCACAGTAGATCTGATTTAGGGCATCTTGCCATAATATGCTAATAGTGCCTTCATTGGCATGCTCTTCTGATAAATCTGTAAATATTACTCATTCTCTGAGATTCCCATTGTCTGCTCAAGACAATGCAATTAAAATATCTATGGTTTTTAGATGTTTCTTAGAAAAACATAATTACTTATTTAAAAAGCAAGAAAAGAAAGCTTCACAAGGCACATGTGTAAAGATAGTAAATATAAAAAACACTGTATAGAAAAAATATCTTCCTAGGAGTGGAAGCCATGCAATGTGATAGTACAGGTACATAACTGTTTCCTACTCTGTTTTCAATTTAGTTCATGGAGGAGATGGCATGCATAGGAGACATTTAATTTACTTGTTTCCTCTCAGCTAGCTTTTCTAATTTCTAATTTCCTACGTAATAGTCTCACCAATGCAGTTTACCCAACACCAAGGGTAGCAGCTTGAAAATAATAAGCTCTTAAATGTCTCCTGATTTAAACAGCTATACCAAAAGCCAGTTAAGATAAACAGATAAAATTGATTATAAAACTGAATTTATAATGTCCTTGAACTAACAAATAGTTTTTAATAATTGATTATCCTTCACATGAAAAGTTCTGACATAAGAATCATATTAACTAAAAAGAAAATGATAGTTCTTATAATAGATAATTCCCCCAAGCCTCAGGGGATTAGAATAATAGAATTATTTCTTGCCCACAGAAAGTTCAAAAGGGATGTTTCGGCTTGTCAGGAAGACTCGAAGGCCCCAGGCTCCTTCTGTATCACAGATCTGCCTCCTCTAGGGTTCACAGTCCTGGCATTTATCCAGTGATTGCAAAGGGCATCCTCATCTCTTCTATTTCACTAGCTAGAAATCAGCTACATGATATCCACACCTGAGAAAGGAGGCTGAGATGCACAGAATAATTGTGCACCCAGAGAGAAAAAAAAAAAAAAAAAACAGTCTGCTGAGCAGCTAGGCAGGCACATGAATGATTTGCCTGTTCTTCTTTATTACATATTTTAACATCCAGCCATCAATGAGGTTCAATACACCTTTTACCAAAGTCCCTCATGAATACGTGAGGATTGGTGTGTATATACAGCATGGAAATAATGTATATTCTATAAGAAATAAGTATTTCATTTTTAAATTGTCTAAAAATTCCTTTCATCAGTCTTCATATATTTTCTTGAAATTTTAACTTATTTATTAATATTCACAATTCTCTCTCATGAGAAAAAGTTTCAGTTGCTGTCACTAGCCAAGATTTCCACATATGTAGTTTTTCCCTTTAGAAATAACTCAAAGAAATTTTTTGGGTGAATTTAATTGCTTGAAATACACTTTTGTTCCAGTAGCTGTCAGCTTTCCCTTAACCTGTTGAAGTAGATCTGCTCCAATCTTATGCATCCAGCTCTCTTTACATCTGGCACTTTGATGCAACTCCTTTCTGTTTTGCTCCAGTCAAGTCAAAATGACTTCAACTCTGGTTAGTTTCTCACTTGCTGCATCATAAAGCTGTCCTCAATGTAATTTAGGAACGATTCGATAGCTGTATTTGTAACCCAGCAGATGTCTAGATAGTTAAAGTTCCCCTGGAGTATGGTGCCATGCAATCTGGAACTTCTTGAAAGCAGTCCAGTATTTATCATTTTTGCTATCATTTTGTCCCAAGGGACAATAGCAGATGTAGCAAATGCCCACTGGGTTTTCTCCTCTCCTGTTCATTCTTTATATCCTTTTCTAACACCCAATAATTTTTAGTAACAAACTACAGTCCTTGGCAATGCAAGTCAAAACTGCATCTCAAATATAACTAATTCCTTCTAAAGAGGTCGACAGGAGTCATCACATATTTTCAATACAGCACATAAGATACACATGAAAAGATGATGTTGCTTCCATTGCACTGAACCAGAATTTTGAGAATCCAGAAGTAAAATAATACTCTTATAATCTATTATTATACAGATATTATATAGATATCTTATTACTACATATTAAATGTATGTATGCCATCTCATCCCTCAAAATGAGAATTCAGAGGAAAAAAGCAGTATGGATTTTTAAGAGGGGCAATTGAACTTTTTTGTTCTGCCAAAATAAATCCATTATTAAATATCCTCTATGTGCTCATGTTTAAATTGATTTTCATTGTACCAAATGAATTGTCAGTAATCCACCTGAAATATAGCATCCTTTCTACTCTTCCAAATCCTTTCTCACCCTTCTTCCTGCTCAAACACATCCAAACTATACAGAACTGAAATAAAATTGAAACAAAGGTACAGATGCCAAGAATTCCATGCCATATTTTGTGGGACATAATATTTTAACCAACATTTATTTGTGAAGTGATTTGTACTTGTTGATTTGCCAAGACAAAACAGACTCAATCCAGAAATTAGAATCTCTGAGTGTAATGAGAATCCAACAACCCTTTAACTATAACGGAAGGTTATCATAGGATCATAAAACCAACTCTGCCAATATGAACCCTATAGAAGGGCCAAAATTTCTTGGCAACATTCTTCAGTCACACAACAAGCACAATTCACTAGAGCAAGAAGAGGTATATTTTCTATCACTGAGCAGTTGTGAGACCAGTTTTATCTTGATCTTATTATTTTATTATTGAGATTCTATTTAACTCTCTCGCACACACACATGATTTTTACATTCACAGGTCATGTTTCCATATAAACAATAATCTCATTCACCTACTTACTGCATAAATTATTCAACGTCAAAGTGAATAGTGTATGTTAAACAATATTTTTGTTTCAGAACTTTGATGTTTACTAAATAGATTTTGAATTTTTCAATACTTTTAGGAGACCTTACCTTCACAGAGATTTTTCCCAACTCTTCATAGCATTAAAATGAAGCTACATAATGAAGAAGCTTACTGAGGCAGCAGTAGCTGTTTATTCATGTATCACCAGGGCCTGGAATAAGACCTGGCACATAGCATGTGCACAATAAATTTTGTGCCTTTCAATAATTAATTATAAATTTATCATAGAGGAGACAATGTCTCTTTTTTTCCCCAAATGTTTACATTGGAGAACTATAATCAACTGAAATTGTAAATATGTACCTATAAATATTTACAAATAGATTATACAACTCTTTATTAGTTCAGATAAAATTCACCATCAATATTCTTTTTATTTTAATTCAGTATAGTATAGATATTTAACAACAAGTTTGTGGACTTAATTGACTTGTCACTCATAAGCCAGACAAGATAAGCAAGCCAAAAATTAATTAGAGATTGGTAGAACTCTTTCCTTATTAAAATGGGAATGATTTGGCACATGGGTACCAAAAAATATTAGATGATTCACTAAAAATCATTGCATCCAATTCCTTGACTATAGTGCAGCCAGATGCCTAAAGAAGAAGAAATTAAAGTTGATGTCACATATTTCTAGGTATCTTTCTTTACATAGCTTTGTGTGTTCCTAAAACACAATTCACAAGGGAATGTTTGTTTGTTTGTTTGTTTGTTTAAATGAGTGTTTGTTATATCTTGGGCTTAGGTGTATTGTTTTTCTTGTCAAGAGGTGTCTTCTAATTTCTTCTGCATGGTTTCTAAATTTTAAGTCCTGTTTTTAGTCACACAAATTTATACAATTAAGTTAGATAATACCAGATCTCTATTTTGACCACATCATTCCATACACACTTGTTTTTTTTCTAAACTAAGCTTGCTAAGGGTAAGTGGCCACCTGCTGCTCAGAGTTTTCTGTCTTCATGCCCAAAGCTATTTAGAATACCTATACTTCATTTTAAACATCTTTAAAAATATTACAGGTGAAAGAGAATTTCACAAAATAACATTTTCTCTGTGAATATCCAAATATTGAATTAATGGAAGCTTGGTTTGTCCGTCATATGCCTTCATAAGTCTTTGCCCATGTTTTACTCTATCGGGCAGTGAGACCTGCAGTGTGGGAAAAGGGGTGATTTGGAAGTTGAACTTTTGGATAGCTTCAATTACCCTCCCCGTCATCTGGAGAAAATGATACTAAAGAGATGCCACTATCTTATGACATGTTTTTAGTTATACATGTATATAAACCAAGACTGAGATGCTTGCCACCCTCCAAGCATACCACCTGGAATCCCCACTTCCTCCAAAGTCCATACGATCACTCTGAAGGCAAGACCTTTCCCCATTCTCTGTCCTGACATTCCTTGTCTACCTGAAAATGCCTACTTCTCTCCCTGGGCCCCACCCAAATCTTAGAAAACGCTATGAGCCTTTTTATGACCCCCTCAGTCACCAAGTAGAATTACCCACTCTTGTCTTTCTATCCATACTCTACCCTGCACAGACATTGACTGAAAGTTGATTATTTTCTGTTAGATTCTGAAATTCTTAATGAAAAGAACCACATTTGTATATAAAAAGCAGAGCATCATTTCAGTACCTGATGGGAGATCAGTAAATGCTTGCTGAGTGAATGAATTATCCATGAGTCACAAAGTCAAGTGATGCACCAACTTATCTGGTCCCCCAAGAGCCTCCTGAGTAATTTACACTTGGTTGAGAGAGTTTAGCTGAGCCTAATTTTAATCTGCCAATATCTCTTGGGATACTTTATTTGACAGTAATAGAAACAAACTCTGGCTAACATAAAATGATATATTTAAATTGGTAGGCTATTTATAGCTAAGGGAACCAAAGGAAGGCTAAAAACTGTCAAGATTCAGTGAAAGTCAAAATCAGAGAGGCTCTCGGGATATTGACAGATTTTTCAGGATGCCACTGTCAGGATGAATAAGCTTCTAATGTTCTCAGCCTCTGTGTCGCTTATTTGAAATTAAAATTCCAGGTGGGCACCTGGCTGGTCTAGTTTAGATCAGGTTATGATCCTCTATAAGGTGGAGTAAGTCAACTGTCTTTTTCTTTTTTTCTTTTTAGGGTATTCAATCATCCCAATGTGCCAGGGATTCTTGTTTGTTTTCTAAACTACTTTCCTGAGGTATCATGGACATACAAAAAGCTGTACATATTTAATGCATACAACTTGATGAGTTTGGAAATAAGTACAGTCATCCCTTCACATCTATGGGTTTTATATCCATGGATCTGACCAACTGCAAATCAAAAATACTCAAAAAAAATTGCATCTGTACTGAACATGTACAGACTTTTGTTCTTGTCCTCTTCTAAACAATACAGTATAGCAGCTATTTACATAGCAGTTACATTGTATTAGTATTATAACTAACCTAGAGATGATTTAAAATCTGCAGGAGGGTGTATGTAGGTTATATGCAAATAATACACCATATTATATCAGAGATGTGAGTACCCGAGAATTCTGGTAACTGTGAGAGGTCCTAGAACCAATTCCCCATGGATACTCTATAAACCCATGAATGTATCACTGCGCTGTATGACATAAACCTATCTCTCACCTCCAAAAGTTTCCTCCAACCCTATTTATTATCATTATTTTTGTGATAAGAAACTTAACATAAGATTTAGCCTCTTAGCAAATTTTAAGTATACAGTACAGTATTATTAACTATAGGCACTATGCTGAACAGTAGATTGCTAGGACTTACTCATCTCACATAACTGAAATTTTCCACCCTTTCACTAAAACCTCCCTATTTCCCCCCTCCCTCCAGCTTCTGGCAAACACCATTCTACTCTCTGCTTCTATGAATTTGACTATTTTAGATACCTCATATAAGTAGTGTCACACAGTGTTTGTTTTTCTGTGCCTACTTTATTTCACTTAGCATAATATCCTCCAAATTCATTCATGTTGCAAATGACAGCATTTCCTTCTTTTAAAAACTAAATAATATTCCATTATATGTATACACCACATTTTCTTTATCTATTTATTCATTCTTGGACATTTAGATTCCTTCTATGTCTTGGCTATTGTGAATAATGTTACAATGAGCATGGTAGTGCGGATAACTTCAAGATTCTGATTTTGATTTCTTTGGATATATGCCCAGAAGTCAGATTTTTAGATCATACAGTACTCCTCTTTAAAATATTTACAAACCATATGTCTGATAAGGGGTTAACATCCAAAACACATAAGGAACTCCTACAACTTGATAGCAAAAACCAAACAAAACAATATAAAACCTTGATTTAAGACTGATCAAAGGAACTGAAAAGATATTTCTGCAGAGAAAACATATGAGTGATAAAAAGGAAGATATAACAAGGTCAACATCATTAGTCACCTGGGAAATAAAAACCATAATGATACATCACCTCACACATGTTAGAATGGCTATAATAAAAAAATGATAATGAGTGTTAGTAAAGATGTGCAGAAAAGGGACATTTACATTTTACTGTTGGTGAAAATGTAAATTGGTACAGCCACTATTAAAAACCATATGGAATTCCCCCCAAAATTACAAATGAGTCAACTTCTTTGACTGTGCCAAGTGTGCTTTATGATAGGGAAAGGACTTTTAGTCAAAGAAAAATTAATCTGTTGTTTAAAAAAAAAAAAGAGGAAAGAATGGAATTGGATAACGAAAAGAGTAAACATTCCTTACACTAATCATCTGGGCACCAGCTCTAGCCTACTTTCCCTTATGTCTTTTATCTTTTATTCTTGTTCTGGTGGAAATTTATTATTTTTTTCCATCCAGTAAATATTTATTTAAAAACTGCTACATCAGGAATCATTCAAGTACTGAGTAAATAGCAGTGCATAAATCTGACACATCCCCTGTCCTCATGGATCTTACTTTTCAATGGGAGAACATAGACAAGAAACAAATATGTAATATGTCATGAGGCAATTAGTGAGGTTGAAAATAATAAATTAGAGAGAAAAGGTAAGTAGGACAGGGTCTGAAAGACAGATATAGTTGCTACTTCATAAAAGATGTCTAAGGAAGGTCTTCTCTGATAAAATGTTATTTGAACAAGATACTCCAAGAACAGACAGAAAGTCATGCAGATATCTGGGGTAGCAGGAGGTTGGGGGACATTTTGGGCAGAGAAAGAATATGGTGGTCATGTTATTAGAAAAGTAAATTCATAATAAGGAGGTCGGTATGCCTGGAATGAAATGAGGAAGCAAAAAGTTGTAGGAGAAGGACCACAGGCGTAGTGGCAAGACCAACAAAATAGGGTCTTAATTCTTGGTGATCTTGAAAATTACATTAAATTTTACTGTGAGTGAAATGGGAATTTTTGGAGGCCTTTGGAAATGTAATAAAATGACCTAATTTATATTTTCAAATGATCCCCTTGATGTCTGTGTGCATAACAGACTCTGTGTGGCAAGGAGATAGGCATGGACCACACTGGGATGCCACTGCAATGCTGGCTGGAGATAATTTTGTCTTGGAGTAGAGTGGAAGAAATAAGGGACAGATGATCGAATGTATTTGGGGAATAGCATTAACAGGATTACATTCAAATGTGAGGAATAATATTTAGCTTGATCAACTCTAATGATGAGTTTTTATTTATTGAGAAAAGGAAGAATATAAAATATAAAAAAGGAATTTGGGAGGCAGGTTGTCAGCAAGAATCATGAGGTCAGTTATGCACACACTGATTTTAATGTGTGTTGTATATTCAAGGGAAGATATCCGACAGTTAGATGTGTGAATTCAGGGAAAGTTCTGGCCTGAAGATATAAATACGTAAATTATCAGGAAAAAAAGTTTTTAAGGTCACAAGGCTGGATAAAATATCCTATAATACAGCTGTAGATAAGGAAGAAAATATATCTTAAAAAGTGAACGTTATGATCCTCCAAACTTTTGAGGTTAGAGACCTGAGCAGGACCCATCAAAGAAAACTAAGAAATAGTGAGTGATGAGTGATGCTGTCAGAGAACAAACAGAGGTGGGTGTACCAGAAGTCAAAAATTATTTTCTAACTATTATAAGAATCTAAACAGTTTATTAAGGAGAAGACCTAATGGCAGCAAACACTATAAAAAAAACAAGAATGAGAACCACAAGTCTGACAATAAAAACAAATGCTAAAAGACAACATGAGCAAAGATAGAAGACAAGTACAGACTACGAATAAATACTAGCAACATATATTTAAATATCTAAGACACAACAAATTCCAACAGATCAATATGAAAAAGACAAACCCAACAGAAAAATAAGCAGAAGATAAAAACAGAAAATTTGAGAAATGGAAATACAAAAAGGCTAATAAACATTAAATGACATTCAACCTTGCTAATAATCAGTGAAACACAAATTAAAACAAAAGTTACCAATATTTACCCATAATAATGGCAAAAATGTAAATGTGTTACATTAATAAATTTGGAAAGGCTATGAGGAAACCGATAAAAAAAAAAAAAAAAAAAAAAAAAAAAGAAAAGAAAAAGTAAAAGTGCTGGTGGGAATGTAAAATGGTACAGTCACTTTGGAAAACAGTTTGGTGCTTTCTGAGAAAGCTAATAAAAATTACATATGATCCTGCAATTACACTCCTAGATAGCTATCTGGGAAATTGAAATGTATGTACACAGAACAAGTAGCCACTAGTGTTCACAGCATCATTATTCATAATAGTCAAAAAATAGAAAATAATCAAATGCCCATCAACTAATGGATAAACAAATATGGTATTTGCATACAATGAAATACTCTTTTAGCAATAAAAAAGAACAAAGAACTGATACGTGCTAAAACATTAGATCAACCTAAAAAATATTATACTAAAAAAAATAAGCAAGATTGAAAAAACCACAAGTATTATATGATTCCCTTTATTTGAGATTCAATAAAAGGCAAATCCATATAGACAGAAAGTAGCCTAATGGCTGTTTGGTACTGGCAATGGAATGGAACGTGAATGCTAACAGGTATGAGAAACATTTTAGGGGTGATAAAAATGTTCTAAAATTAAATTACAGTAATATTTGTACAACTAACTCAGTAAATTTCCTAAAAACTGTTAAATCATACACTTAAAATAGGTAATATACTTCACCTATACTTAAACAAACTTGTTAGAGTAAAATAAAGAGAAAGTGATCAATCTTGTCAAATTTTTTTAGAGTGCAAGTCAGATAAAGAATAATATTTGACCTTAGGATTTAGCCACAACAATCACAATTCCTTGAACTTGTTAAGACAAGTGAACAGATATGATGTTGATGAGTGGGAGGGGGAGAGGGACGGGGAGGGAGGGATTGGTAAGGGACACAAAAATCAACTACATTGTATATTGATAAAATAAAATTAAATCAAACAAAAAAAAGGATTTAGCCACATGCAGTTACTAAACTATATAGTTAGTATAGTTTACAAGAGATATTTGCATAGTCTTGTAAAAACAAACAAATTTTTGCTTTTATTGTTGAAAACAGAATAGTAGAATAAAAACTGAAATGCTGAAACCATGCTTCCAATTAGTTTATTGGATTAAGATGAAATATTCCTATAGCAGCTACATAACAAAAGCCAAAGAAAATTTGCTTTGGGGAAGATAACAGTATCCACACCCTCCAAAATTGTTCATGTACAGTATCTGACAATTAATATAAAATTACCAAGCATGCCAAAGATATGGTATCAAGAGAAAAAACACAATTTAGAAACAAACCCACAGTCCAGCATTAGAGAAACTAACTATACTTAAAACAGTGGCAACCAATATCTTCAGAAAAAAGGTAAAAGAGTTTACCAGACAACTGGAATTTATAGAAGAAAGCAATTATAGAATTAAAAAATAAAATACTTGAAATTAATAACCCAATAGTTATTTTAAACAGCAGATCAAGCACAGTTAAAAAGAGCATTAGTGATCTCAAATATTGGGAGGCTGAAAATATCTAGATTATCTTCAACACTAAGAGAAAAAAGATAGAAAATACTGAAAAGAATATAATAGTCAGATGGGAAATGATGAAATGCTTTAATAAGTGTATATTATTGAAGTTCCAGGCAGGAAGAAGAAAGAAAAAGAACAAAAACATTACACAAAGTGATATGTTTGGAAATATTACAAAACTGAAAGACATTGACCCTCTAAGAGTCAGTAAGCTCTATGAACCACCAGCAATAAATAAATAAATAAATAAATTCTCCCCAAGGAATATTATAATAGAACTGCTAAAACCTTAAGACAAAGAAAAATATTTAAAATGTACACAGAAAAAAAATGCACATTAAAGAATCAACAATTAGATTTTTTTATAATTGTTCTTAACAGAAATGATAGAATCCAGAATCTAATGGAATGTCATATTCAACTTCTGAAAGGAAATAACTGCCTACCTAAAAATAAAAAGCAAAAATATCCTACAAATTAAGGAAAAACATTAAAAAATAAAAATGAACAGGTACATGGTTATCACCAGCCATGCATTAAATTCTAAAAACCAGTCTTATAGAAGCAATATGTAAATTCAGAAGGAAGCATAGAAGTTTCATAAAGAGCAATGGAAAGAGACAATATGTGCATAAAATGGTAGAAAACAATCAATAAAAAAATGATAGTAATAATAATAATGAGGAAGTTTCAGCAAATATAAAATTTAAACACATAACCAAAAAAGAACACAACAGGTACTGAAGGGGTTCTTACATTGGAATGGTAAAAGTTTATCACGCTGCCTTTGTAAAAAGTCAGTTGGCTATACGTGCATGTATTTATTGGGGGGCTCTCAGTTCTATTTCACTGGTCAATTTGTTTGTTTTTATGTCAGTACCATGCTGTTTTGGTTACTATAGCTTTACAGTAATATTTTGAAGTCAGGAAGTATGATGTCTCCAACTTTGTCCTTTTTGTTCAAGATTGTTTTCACTAAATTGGGTCTTTTGTGGTGCCATACAAATTTTAAGATCATTTTTTCTATTTGTATGAAGAATGTCATTGCTATTTTGATAGCATATTAGATATATAGAATGCTTTGGGTAATATGGGCATTTTGATGATGTTAATTCTTCTGACTCATGAACATGGGACATCTTTCCATTCATTGGTGTCCTCTTCAGTTTTTTTCACTTTCATCATTAAAGGTCTTCCACTTCCTTGATTAAATTTACTCCTAGGTATTTTGTTTTTTTGGTAGCTATTGTGAATGGGGTTACTTTCTTGATTTCTTCTTCAGCTATTTCCTCCTTGGCACATAGGAAGGCTATTGATTTTAGTATGTTGACTTTGTATCCTGCCACTATACTGAATTCATTTATTAGTTTTAATAATTTTTTGGTGGAGTCTTTAGGGTTTTCTATGCATATGATCATGTCATCTGCAAATATGGAGAGGTTGTCTTCTACCTATCTGAAATGAACACACGTTATTGTTATTGCTTTTTCTTGCCCTACTGCACAGGCTAGGACTTCTAGTACTATGTTGAATAAAAGGGAGGAAAGTGAGCATCCTTGTCTTGATCTTGGTCTTAGAGGAAAAGCCTCCAATTTTTGTCCATTTAGTATGATATCAGCTGTGGGTTTGTTGTCCATTGCCTTTATTGTGTTGAGTTACATTCTGTATATCTAATTTGTTGAGTGTTTTTAATCACAAAGAGGTGTTAGATTTTATGAAATGCTTTTTCTATATCTATTGACGTAATCATACAGTTTTATTCCTTCATGCTGTTGATATGATGTATCACATTTATAGTTTTACTTATGTTGAACCATCCTTGTATCCCTGGGGAGAATCCCACTTGATCATGGTATATGATCTTTTTAATGTGTTTTTGGATAGTGTTTGGATATTGGTCTGTAGTTTTCTTTTTTTTTTTTTTTTGGTAATATCTTTTTCCAGTATAGGTATACATTTTCCTCACTTTTTTGGAAGAAATTGACAGAAATTGGTATTAGTTATTCAAATGTTTGGTATAATTCAAAAGTGAAGGCATCTGGTCCTGGACTTATCTTTGTTTGAAGACTTTTTATTATGGCCTTAATCTCATTATTCTTTATTGGTCTGTTTATGTTTTCCAGTTCTTTATGAGTCAACTTTGCTAAGTTGTGTGTGTCCAGGAGTTTATCCCTTTCATCCAGATTTTCCAGTTTCTTCACGTATAGTGTTCATAGTAGTTTCTTATGATCCTTTGTATTTCTGTGGTATCAGTTGTGATGTTTTCTTTATAATAACTGATTTCATTTGTTTGGGTCTTCTTTTGTTATTTTTTAGTCTAGCTCAAGGTTTATCAATTTGGTCTTTTTGAAAAAGCAACACTTTGTTTCATCAATTTTTTCATATGATTTTTCATCGTATTTTTTAAAAATCTCTAATTTGTTTATTTATGCTCTTATCTATGTTATTTCACCTCTTCTACTTATTTGTGGTTTGGTTTGTTCTTTTTTTCCAGCTCCTTAAGGTGTAATGTTAGGTCATTGAAACAGGTGCCAAAAATACACAATGGGGAAAGGGCAGTCTCTTCAACAATCAGTGCTGAGGAAACTGGATATACATGCATGGAAGATTGAAACTAGACCCTATCACTCACCATACACAAAAATAAACTCAAAATTGATCAAAGACCTAAATTTAAGACCCAAAACTATGAAACTACTGAAACAAAATATAGAGGAGAGACTACACTAAATGGGAAGGGATAACAATTTTTTGACTGAGATTATAAAGGCACAGGCAAGTAAAGCAAAAATATGTAAATGGAGCTATATCAAACTAAAAAGTTATTGCACAACAAGGGATGCTTATCAACAAAGTGAAGAGAAAATTTACAGAATGGGAGAAAGTGTTTGCCAAATACACATTCTGGGCTAATATCCAGAATATATAAGGAACTTAAGTGACTCAACAGGAAAAAAAACAAATAAACCAATTTAAAAATAGGAAAATTGGCAAATAAGTCATAGAAGGAAAGAATTTTAACACAATAAAAGCCATATACAACAAACTCACTGCCAATATCATCCTGAACGGAGGAAAGCTTTCAGCTTTTCCCTTAAGAACAGGAACAAGACAGCAATGCCCACTCTCACATCCCTATTTAATATAGTATTGGAAATATTAGCCAGAGCAATCAGGCAAGAGAAGGAAATAAAGGACATCTAGATTGGAAAAGACAAAGTCAAAGTGTCACTGTTGGCAGATGACATGATCTTATATAGAGAAAAGCCTAAAAACTACAAAAAAAAACCTCTTAGAGTTGATAATCTATTTCAGTAAATTTGCAGGACACAAAATCAACACACAAAAATCAGTAGCATTTTAATACTCCAACAATGAACTATCAGAAAAAGAAATTAAGAAAGCTACCCATTTACAATAGTTTCTTTTAAAAAAATGAAATAAAATACCTGGGAATAATGTTAACCAAAGATGTGAAAGAGCTCTACAATGAGAACTATAAATCACTGTTGAAAGAAATTAAAGAAGACAAAGAAGATAGAAAGATATTCCATGTTTTTACATTGGAAGAATTAACATTGTAAAAATGTCCATACTACCCAAAGAAATCTACAGATTCAATGCAATCCCCATCAAAATACAAATGACATTCTTCACAGAAATGGAATAAAACAATCCTAACATTCATATGGAACAACAAATAATCCCAAATAGCCAAAGCAATCTGAGAAAAAAAACATAAAGCCAGAAGCATAACACTATCTGACTTCAAATTATAATACAAAGCTATAGTAACCAAAACAGCATGGTACTGGCATAAAAACAAAGATACTTGAACAAATGGAATCAAAAAGAGAATCCAGTAACTTATAGACTTACAGCCAACTAATATTACACAAAGGCACCAAGAACATACATTGGGAAAAAGACTGCCTCTTCAATACATGGTGCTGGGAAAACTGGACATCCATTTGTAGAAAAATGAAACTAGACCTGTACCTCTCACCATATACCAAAATAGACTCAAAACAGATTAAAGATGTAAATATAAGATCTGAAACCATAAAACTCCTAAAAGGAAACAGAGGGAAAACACTTCAAAAAGTAGGATTTGGCAAAGACTTTATGAACATAACCCCAAAAGCAGAGGCAACAAAAGAAAAAATAAACAAATGTGATTATATCAAACAAAAAATCTTCTGCACAGCAAAAGAAACAATTAACAGAGTTAAAAGACAGTCTACAGAATGGGAGAAAATATTTGCAAACTATGCTTCTGACAAAGGATTAATATCCAGAATATACAAAGAACTTCACAGTCAAAAAAAAACAAATAACCAGATTCAAAAATGGGCAAAGGAGCTGAATACATATTTCTCAATGGAAGACATACAATAGTCAACAAACACATGGAAAAAATGTTCAATATCACTCAGCATCAGGGTAATGCAAATCAAAACCACATTGAGGTATCACTTCACCCCAGTTAGACTGGCCATTATCAAAAAGACTGAGAATAACAAATGCTGGTGAGGTTGTGGAGAAAGGGGAACCTCCTACACTGTTGCTGGGACTGTAAATTAGTTAGTGCAGCCATTATGGATAATGGTACAGAGATTTCTCAAACAACTTCAGATAGAACTGCCTTACTATCCAGCAATTCCACTGCTGGACATACACACAAAGGAATGGAAATCATCATGTCAAAGGAGTACCTGCACTGCCATGTTTATTGCAGCTCTATTTACAACAATAACCAAGAGTTGGAACTAAGTGGCCATCGTTGGATGACTGGATAAGGGAAATGTGGTATATTTATACAAAGAAAGAATACTCTGCCACAAAAAAGAATGAAATACTGCCATTTTCAGCTACATGGATGAAATTATAGAAAATCATATTAAGTGAAATAAGCCAGGCACAGAAACAGAAATACTGCATGCCCTCACTCATAAGTGGGTGGTAAAAAAATTAAAAAAAAAAAAAAAAAGAAGTAAAGAAAGGGAAGAAAGAAAGAGAGGAAAAAAAAGAAACAAACAAACAATAATCACAGTGATTCATTGAACTTTCAAAAGGAGAGAATGGAACTGAAGTTACCAGAGATGAGAAAGGGAGAGGAGAGTAAGGGAGGAATCAGTAAAGGGACATGAAAAATGATTACATTGTATAATGTTGAATATACTAATTATACTGGTTTGAGTATCACATATTGCACACAGATACTGATATTTAACTCTGTACACTACAGATACATGCAATCAACTATGTTTAAATTTAAAATAAAAAAACAAATGGACAAAGCACCTGAACAGACATTTTTCAAAAGAAGACATACAAATTGCCAACAGGTACATGAAAAAATGCTCAACATCACTAATCATCAGGGAAATTCAAATTAAAACCACAGTAAGATATCACCTTGCTCCAATCAGCATGACTATCATCAGCAAGACAAAGAATAACAAATGCTGGCAAGGGTGCAGAGATAAAGAAACTCTCCCACATGGCTGGTGGGAGGGTACATTGGTACAGCCACTGTGGAAAATGCTATGAAGATTCCTCAGAGAACTGAACATAGATCTACCCTATGATCTCCCTATCTCATTACTGGGTATATATCGAAAGGAAATTAAATCAATATATGAAAAAGACACTTGCATTCCCATGCTGATTGCAGCACTATTCAAAAGCCAAGAGATGAACCAACCTAAATGTCCATAACAGATGAACAGTTAAAAAAAACTGTGGTGTAAATACACGATGAAATATTATTCACCTGTTTAAAAAAACAATATCCTATCATTTGCAGCCACATGGATGGAATTGGAAACCATCATATCAAGTAAAGTAAGTCAGGTACAAAAAGGCAGGTACTGCATGATATCACTCATATATCAAATCTAAAAAAAAAAAAAAAAGTGGTTCTCATATAAGTAGAAAGTGGAATAATGTTTGCCAGTGGTAGGAAATGTGGAGGACTAATAGGTACAAAACTATGCTGCCTACCATAAGTGAATCATTGTACAATATATGCAAGTATTGAAACATCACACTGTACCCCACAAATATGCACAAGAAAATGTTAAAATAGTTTGAATAAAAAAAGTTCATTATGTTTCTGTTATATTTTGATATGGTAGGTATTAAAACTATTACTTTGTATGATAGTCTCTAGGGTAACCACTAAAAAAAAAAACAAAGAATTTATTACTAAAGAGATAGAGAACAGGAAATGTTTTTTTAAAAATTTGAATAATCTGAAAGAAGTAAAAGAAAGGATAGGAAATAAACATAGAAATATTAAACAGAAAATAAGTCATAAAATGGCATTATATATCTAATATATAGTTCACTAAATAAATGTAAAATTTCTAAATATTTTAATTAATATACAAAGATTAGGTCACAAATCAAGTCTCAATAAATTCAAAAAAATTGCAATTATCCCATGTATCTTCTCAGACCACAATGGATTAAAACTAGAAATTAATAACAAACAAAACTCTGGAAACTATACAAACACATGGAAATTAAACAGCATTCTACTTAATGACATATGGGTCCAAGAAGAAATCAAGCAGGAAATCAAAAAGTTTATTGAAACTAATGAAAACAATGATACATCATACCAAAACCTGTGGGATACTGCAAAAGCAGTATTGAGGGGAAAATTTATTGCATTAAATGCTCACTTCAGAAGAATGGAAAGATGGCAAGTGAACAACCTAACACTTCACCTTAAAGAACTAGAAAAACAAGAACAATCCAATCCTAAATTTAGCAGACGGAAAGAAATCATTAAGATCAGAGCAGAACTGAATGAAATTGAAAACCAAAAAACAATTCAAAAGATCAACGAATCAAAAAGTTGGTTTTTTGAAAAGATAAATAAAATTGACAAACCATTAGCATGGCTAACAAAAAAAAGAAGAGAGAAGACTCAAATAACAAAAATTAGAAATGAAAAAGGCGATATTACAACTGATTCATCTGAAATACAAGGAATCATTCGAGACTACTATAAACAACTATACGCCAACAAATTTGAAAATCTGGAGGAAATGGATAAATTTCTGGACACACACAAGCTCCCAAAACTGAACCGTGAAGACGTAGAAAATTTGAACAGACCAATAACAATAAAGGAGATTGAAGCTGTTATCAGAAGGCTCCCAACAAAGAAAAGCCCAGGACCAGATGGATTCACAGCAGAATTTTACCAAACATTCAAAGAGGAATTGACACCGATTCTTTACAAACTATTCCAAAAGATTGAAACAGACGCAAATCTCCCAAACTCATTCTATGAAGCAAACATCATCCTGATACCAAAACCAGGTAAAGATATAACCAAAAAAGAAAACTACAGGCCGATATCCTTGATGAATATAGATGCAAAAATCCTCACTAAAATACTAGCAAACAGAATACAGCAACACATACGAAAAATTATTCATCACGATCAAGTGGGATTCATCCCAGGGATGCAAGGTTGGTTCAACATACGCAAATCAATAAATGTGATACACCATATTAATAAACTCAAACACAAGGAACATATGATCATCTCTATAGATGCTGAAAAAGCATTTGATAAAGTTCAGCACTCATTCATGACAAAGACCCTCTATAAGTTAGGTATAGAGGGAAAGTATCTCAACATAATTAAAGCCATATATGACAAACCCACTGCCAATATCATCCTGAATGGGGAAAAGCTGAAAGCTTTTCCTTTAAGAACAGGCACTAGATAAGGATGCCCACTCTCACCACTCCTATTCAACATAGTGTTGGAAGTACTAGCCAGAGCAATCAGAGAAGAGAAGGAAATAAAGGGCATCCAGATTGGAAAAGATGAAGTCAAACTGTCCCTGTTTGCAGATGACATGATCCTATATATCGAACAGCCTAAAACCTCTACAAAAAAACTCTTGGAATTGATCAATGATTTCAGCACAGTAGCAGGATACAAAATCAACACACAAAAATCAGTAGCATTTCTTTTCTCCAATAGTGAACATGCAGAAGGAGAAATCAAGAAAGCCTGCCCATTTACAATAGCCACCAAAAAAATAAAATACTTAGGAATTGAGTTAACCAAGGAGGTGAAAAATCTCTATAATGAGAACTACAAACCACTGCTGAGAGAAATTAGAGAGGATACAAGAAGATGGAAAGATATTCCGTGCTCTTGGATTGGAAGAATCACCATAGTGAAAATGTCCATACTACCCAAAGTGATATACAAATTCAATGCAATCCCCATCAAAATTCCAAAGACATTTTTCTCAGAAATGGAAAAAACTATTCAGACATTTATATGGAACAATAAAAGACCACGAATAGCCAAAGCAATGCTCAGCAAAAAAAATAAAGCTGGAGGCATAACACTACCTGACTTTAAGCTATACTACAAAGCTATAATAACCAAAACAGTATGGTACTGGCATAAAAACAGACACACTGACCAATGGAATAGAATAGAGAATCCAGAAATCAACCCACACGCTTACTGCCATCTGATCTTTGACAAAGGCACCAAGCCTATTCACTGCGGAAGGGACTGCCTCTTCAGCAAGTGGTGCTGGGATAACTGGATATCGATATGCAGGAGAATGAAACTAGATCCATACCTCTCACCGTATACTAAAATCAACTCAAAATGGATTAAGGATTTAAATATACACCCTGAGACAATAAAACTTCTTAAAGAAAACATAGGGGAAACACTTCAGGAAATGGGACTGGGCACAGACTTCATGAATACGACCCCAAAAGCACGGGCAACCAAAGGAAAAATAAACAAATGGGATTATATCAAACTAAAAAGCTTCTGCACAGCAAAAGAAACAATTAAAAGAGTTAAAAGACAACCAACAGAGTGGGAGAAAATATTTGCAAAACATACATCTGACAAAGGATTAATATCCAGAATATATAAGGAACTCAAACAACTTTACAAGAAGAAAACAAGCAACCCAATTAAAAAATGGGCAAAAGAGCTAAGTAGGCATTTCTCTAAGGAAGATATCCAAATGGCCAACAGACATATGAAAAAATGCTCAACATCACTCAGCATCCGGGAAATGCAAATCAAAACCACATTGAGATACCATCTAACCCCAGTTAGGATGGCTAAAATCCAAAAGACTATGAACGATAAATGCTGGCGAGGCTGCGGAGAAAAAGGAACTCTCATACATTGTTGGTGGGACTGCAAAATGGTGCAGCCTCTATGGAAAATGGTATGGAGGTTCCTTAAACAATTGCAAATAGATCTACCATATGACCCAGCCATCCCACTGTTGGGAATATACCCAGAGGAATGGAAATCATCAAGTCGAAGGTATACCTGTTCCCCAATGTTCATCGCAGCACTCTTTACAATAGCCAAGAGTTGGAACCAGCCCAAATGCCCATCTTCAGATGAGTGGATACGGAAAATGTGGTACATCTACACAATGGAATACTACTCAGCTATAAAAACGAATGAAATACTGCCATTTGCAACAACATGGATGGACCTTGAGAGAATTATATTAAGTGAAACAAGTCAGGCACAGAAAGAGAAATACCACATGTTCTCACTTATTGGAGGGAGCTAAAAATTAATATATAAATTCACACACACACATATCCACATACACACACAAACCGGGGGGGGGGGGAAGAAGATATAACAACCGCAATTGTTTGAAGTTGATGCAACAGACAAACGGAGTGGACATGGTTGGGGGGCGGGGGGGAGGGAGAAGGGAGGGAGGTTTTGGTGATGGGGAGCATTAATCAGCTACAATGTATATCGACAAAATAAAATTTAAATAAAAAAATATATATATATATACAAAGATTGTAAGAGTGTTAAAAGCAAAACCTAATGATGCTTAAAGTCATAAAACTTATAAGGGTAGAGAAAGATTAAATATAAAAGGATAGAAATTTATACCATAAAAACGATGGTAAGCTCTATTAATATCAAAGTAGATTTACGACAAGAAACAATATTGGTGATACAGAGGAATATTTCACAATGACAAACAGAGTAATTCTAACAGAAAATATGCAAATTGTAAATGTTTATGCATGTAATAATGTAGATTTGAAATGCATGAAGCAAATTTTACAAATCCAGTAACATTTATTTTTTAAATACCTTTCACAGTAATTGATAGAAGAAGCTGACAAAATTATTAGTAAGAAAATAGGTGATTTAAAAAACATAATTAACAAACTTGCCTTAAGTATCACATACAAAGCACTTCACCAATAACTACAGAATACACATTTTAGATATAATAAGACATTAACCAAAAGTAATATTATGTAGGAACATAAAGCAAATTAGCAACATTTCAAAGTATTGCCATAATACAGAGCATGTTCTCTGATCACAGTGAAATAAAATTAGAAAAGAATGTTAAAAAGATAACTTAAAACATTCCAAATATTTGAAAATATAGCAATGCATATTTTTTTAAAAAGCGCTTTGTCAAAGAAAAAATCTAACAAAGAACAAACCAAGTAGAAGAAAAATAATTAAGACCAAATTTTAATAATACAGAAAATATAGAGTAGCGAAAGGCAACAAAGCTAAATATTTGTTCTTTAAAGAACTAATAATATTTACAACCTATTAGCAAAACTGATGAAAAATAAAAATAGAAGGTACAAATTACCAGCATCAGAAATAAAAAATAAAAGACACACCACAGATACTACACGTATAATACACTGCCATGAGAATATTTATGAACAACACTTTGTAAATAAATTTTAACACTTAGATGAAATTTATAGTTTAAGAAAAACACAAATAAATAAACCTATTTTAAAAATTAGTGAAATATTTTCTCTCTGTATTAGAAAAATTAAATATATAACTTAAAACTTCTCAGATTAAAAACTCTATGCCAAAAGTGCTCTGTTAGTAAAGTCTTCCAAACTATTCCAACTTTCAAGTAAGAAATAAAGTCAAACATTTACAGAAACTAAAAGAAAAAAAAAAGGAATAATTTCAACTGTTAATTTGCTATGAAGCTAGAATAGCTTGTTGCTAAAATTTGATAAGAGCACGATAAAGGAAAATCCAATACCAACTTTTTCTCATAAATATGAATGCAAATTATCTCGACAAAATACTAGCAAAAAAAATCAAGAAATGTATTGAAAGACAATGCATTTCTCCTGAGGAGAGTGAAATCGATGTGACAAATCCAAAGTTATTTTAAAAATCACATAAAATACTACACACACACACACACACACACACACACACATACATATATATTTATTTAAAAGCATAAGAGAAATTCTGACAATTGAGAAGTGGTGGGTATGGGGTCTCATGGCTGGCTTAGCTTCAGCGCAGCCATGTTGAGCCTCCGCCCCCCACCCCACCCCCGCCACTTTCCTTTCTTCTCTGGGAATGGAGATTTCTCTCCTGGGAAGGGGTAAATAATACTGTTATCATCAAGGGAACATCTTGTGAGTTGTGTCTAGCAGGCTTTGGGACTGGAATGCTTTGTACTGAGATAGTGGCTAATCGGGAGCCTATGAATTAATCGAAATTAATCGACCGATGTCATCCGACCACAGGGACTGTCACCCTGCATACCACTGATTTCAAAATTGCTCATGACTCTAAACCCTCCCTAAAAGTCTTATAAGCCCCCTGCTTTGGGGGGAACTGATCTGGCTCAGTCTCCCCTTCGTGCCTGGTTCGAGTCTCTCTCTCTCTCTCTCTCTCTCTCTCTCTCTCTCTCTCTCTCTCTCTCTCTCTCTCTCTCTCTCTCTCTCTCTCTCTCTCTCTCTCACACACACACACACACACACACACACACACACACACACACACACACACACACACACACACACACACACACACACACAGTCTAACCAAGTATCCCTTCAACATGATGATTTCCACTCCTTTCCGTATATACCCAGCAGTGAGTACCATTGTTGGATCGTATGGCAGTTCTATCTGTAGTTGTTTAAGTAACCTCCACACTGTTTTTCGTAATGACTTTGTTAATTTACAGTGCCACCAATGGTGGAGAAGCATTCCCCTTCTCCACATCTTTGTCAGCATTTGTGATTCTCTGTCTTTTTTATAATAGCCAGTCTAACTGGGGTGAGATGATATCTCAAAGAGAAATACCACATGTGGGAGCTGAATTAATAAATAAATAAACAAGAAAGAAAGAAAAAATGAAAGAAAGAGAAAGAAAGAAAGAAGAAAGGAACAAATAAACAACAATCATAACAATATGTTGAACTTTTAGAAGTAGAGAATAGAACTGTAGTTACTAGAAGTAGAGAGGGGGAGTAAGAGAGGGAGAAGGAGGAGGGTCAACAAGAAATTAATGAAAAACTGGTTAACAGACACAAAGAATGACTACATATTTAATGATGCATAAGCTAAAAATATTGACTTGACCATCACATACTGGACACAACTATTGATAGTCAATTTTGTACCCCACAAATCTGTAAAATCAACTATGCTTCAATTAAAAAAAAGAAGAATCTAACTAGTGTTCTCTAATCACATCACCCCTAGGCATTTGCAAATTTTAAGTGCAAAGCAGATGGATAAAAATCTGTGCTTCAGATTTGAGAAACCAGCAGTGTTTTGGGCTATTTCCCGTGGCTAGAAAGACAAAAGTGAATGTTTGACTACAAAGGCATTGGCATTTGCCCCTGAGACACCTGCTATATTTCAAAACTGCATGGGCATGGGTGGGAGGCTAAAATTCCAAGGAAATAGTCTCTGAAAACCAAGCAGAGTTTTCCAGTTTCCACAGTGCAGAAGAGACAAAAATTGGAGCTCAAGAGAGGCCCTGTGAATACACCAGGCACAGAGAATGGATGCTATGACTCCTGCTATAGGAGCAGGGTCAAGTCAGAGACAGACTTACCAAAACCATAGTCCATCCCTTACGCAGCTCCGTTCCTAATTAAGACTAACTTTTCCTCCTTAGCAGAGGAGACAGCAAATCCTCCAGGAAACTTCTATATTGTTTGTTAAAACCTTTTTTTATTCCACAAAAATGAACAAGTATGACAAGAAAAAGTCCATAATGTCAACCAAACAACAAAAATAATGATATGAATACATGTATATTTTACCCTAATATTGAACTTAAAAGATAAGAATTTAAAATAAATATGATTAATATGTTGGATGGAGAAAAAGATGAAACTTTAGAAAATCTATCAAGAGAATTAGACACTCAACAAAGACAAAAGTTGGTTCTTTGGGGGGGAAAGTACAAAATGGGCAAACAGCTAGCAAGACTATTTCAAAGAAAAGCAGAGAGAGCACAAATTACCAACATCAAAAATGAAAAGAGTATCAGTAAAAGTAATAGACACATTAAAAATATAAGAATATATTATAAACAACTTTAAATATGTAATTTTGAAAATTTGCTTGAAATAACTAAATTCCATGAAAAATACCATTTATAAAACAAGACATAAAAGAAATGAAAAGATTTTATTGTTATAAGATTGTTAAAACAGTAACTCATAGGTCAAAACATTTAAAAAGAAAAATAACTTCAGGCCCAGATGTCTTCAGCAGTAAATTCTTCCAGTAACTGAAGAAATAATGCCAACATAACCAAACTTGTTCTGATAATTTGGAAAAAGAAATACTTCCCAAAATTTTTCATGATGATCATCTTAATAGCTACAGATAAATAATAATTAGATAAAATTAAAAACATATTTATGATTTTAAAAATTAGCAAAGAAGGAATAAAATCAATTTATATGATCTGTTAAAAAATCTTCAAAAATACTTACAGAATCATAGGGAAAAAAATCTAATTTAATCTTGATAAGAAAATCAAGGCTAGAGGGTTTACAGTACAGAATATTAAATTACATAGTTCTAAATCTATTGTAATTAAGACGGTGTGGTATTGGCACAAAGTGGGGAAAATACAGCTGAGGGATAGAATAAAGAATCCAAAAATTAGCCTTTCCATATATAGCCTCCTATATTTTGACAAAATTCTCAGTGGAGAGCACTGGGGTAAGAATAATATTTTCAATTGATGATTTGGGAGCAAATATACATATTAGGAGAAAAATTAACTTTGACCCCTACCTCACACCACAAGAAAAATAATTTCCAGGGGGAATTCTAGATCTAAATGCAAAAGGTAAAGCAATTTGGCAAATATCACAATTTTTTTTCATCAGAATGTAAAAATACTAAACAGATAAAAGGACTGGAAATTGGACAACAGCAATTTGAGAAGTTCTCTTCATCAAAAACATAATAAGAAAGTGAAAAAGCAAGCAATGTGTCTTCTTCTCCCTCATCCCATGCGGTGTGTGGCGATAAATGATACAGTGCAATGAAGCAACCCCAATGGCTTGTGGTGAATCTATTCACCTATCCATCTATCTATCTATCCACCTATCCATCTACCCATCCAATCAGCCACTTCCTCAACCACCCACCCACCCATCCACCTATCCATCCAACTCTCCATCTGTCCATTCATATCTATCTTCCATCTATTTATTCAACCAACCAACCATCCACTTACCCACCCACCCACCTATCCATCCAACCATCCATTTATTCAATCATATCTATCTGTCTACCTTTCCATCCATTATTTTATCCGTATGTATCTGTGTATACAAACACACACATAAAACACACATGAAAAGCAAGTGATACAGCCATAAGAAGAGTGTAATTTGGGACTCAAATTCCTTGAAAAATGTCCCTAGGTCACTAAATGAGTGACCTGTCATGAGTCTGTAAAAGGCAGATATTAATAATAGTACAACATGACATAGATGTGGGACTCGGGTGAAAGCACTGGGTATCCTGAAGTGTTAACTAGAGGTCAATGTATCTTCTTGTCATGATATTTTTTGAAAAGCTGGAAGATCTTTAGGTCTTTGACTAAATTCAGTGTACTTTACCCAGTACTCATGCTGCTCATAAAATAGATTTTGACCTTGGGCCAATGATGGGATTTTTTCTTATAAATGAATTATATAGAATTATAATCATCTTGTGATCTAATTTAAGGGCAAAAAGTTCCTAGCTACTCTCTTAGATATGTAAACACATACTTCTCTGCCCTCAAGAGACACAGGGGCTGAATAGGCCAGGTTCAGAGAATCACCTCAGGATAATTCACTCACCCTCAGCAAGAACTGTTTTGCCTCTTCTCACCTAAAGAGGAGTTTATCATGTTATCTTACAGACATAGTTGTCCAAAATTTGCAAATGGCTTTACATGAGCCATTCTGTCCCTCTGCCTTGTTCTGGACACTCACTCTATAAAGAGTACAATTAGGTAGAATCTAGAGAACCAGTTATAAAAATATTTTTAAAACATGTTCTCACTTATTGGTGGGAGCTAAAAATTAATATATAAATTCACACACACACACACACAAAAAAAAAAAACCCGGGGGGGGGGAAAGAAGATATAACAACCACAATTACTTGAAGTTGACACGACAAGCAAACAAAGGGGACATCGGTGGGGGGAGGGGGGAGGGAGGAGGGAGGGAGGTTTTGGTGATGGGCAACAATAATCAGCCACAATATAAAATAAAACTTAAAAAAAAAAAACAGTATATTCTTTCTTAGATGATAGCTCAAATGTTTCTAAAATCCTGGAGCTATGTAAACATTAACTTTGGAAGTGCTACAACAAGAAAGAAGAATGGAGAAATGCATTACTTTTAAAAATTGCTTAACATTCACATCACAGAATTTTGAGCACATTGTCTAAGTAATAACCACTAGTCATAATACGCTGATGAAAGCAGTCGTAGATGGACAGTAAATTCCATTCTAGTGAAAACAGTTAGCTGATGTACAGCTAGGGCTAGGGTCTGGAGCTCACAGACCTCTTGAGCCTATTCACAAACCTTCACATGCAGGTCTATGAGCTAGATAACCGGCAAAAAGGTCCTTGGAGCCTTGTTGAAGAAGGAATAGTCTTTATTCAGCACACACACGCCTAGGATTTAGGCGCTACAAAGAGAAACTCAGAAACTCAACTGCTACCATCCAAAGAAAAACTGAGCAGCTGCCAGCAGAGTAAACATGCTCTATTTTTAGGCTCAAGCTCTGCCAGCCAGCACTGCTTCACAAACTCAAGAACACACAATAGCAGCAAAACTAAAAAGATACATTGGTGCACATGTGTACTAACTCCATGGACACACAACTTGCTTACAAGAAATGTGCTGCTAAACCCCCAACCAGACCTGAGCTGAGGGAGCCCAACTAAATTATCCTATTTTCCCCACGGCTGATAAAGTTGAATTCCTGTGAGAAAATGAAGTGTTAAGAAACTTAGAAAGGTACTGCTTTGAAGATGAATTACTCTAAACCAGTATAGTAACTGTGGAGCTAAAATTTTTTTTAAAAATTACAAAATAGTGCAAAAAGGCAATGATCTCAAATTGTTCTTTTAGTTCAAACCTCATCTCTCAGTCTCCAGAGCTACATTTTCACATGGCTAACACAAACCTCAGCTTGCTTACAGCTCCACTCTCTGTATTCCCTTCAGCATTATCCAACTGCTGCTCTGTGTTGAGAAACAGTTCTCCATGGTCACTTGTGCTTCTGTGAAGTGACAAAGTGACTGCCCTTTGTTCCAGACTATAGTTTCAGGAATGCTTGTATAATAAACATTCTTGGAATACAGAGCGTCTCCCTCTAGAGAAAAGGGCAGGCATACTCACTGTCTGTTATAAGGATTTCATTCCCTAAACTCAGGGTTTTCCTCCTAGAATGAAGCCCATTATATATAAAGGTGCCATTTGAACTTCATGTGTCAACCTGAGTGAATTATGGCTGAAGGAAATGGCACAAAAAAAGATCAAACTCTGACTACTGCTGTTGCTATGCATACTATGCTGTCCTTCATTTCTCACTCAGGAGTCTCATGTCTTCTACCAGCATCTATGGAAAGCTAATTTGTTAGTTTGCAGGTAGTGGAAAATCTCAGACCCTTCATAGTTCTTCACAGACCACAAAATTCAAACTCATCCAGGTTCAAAAGCTCAGAGTTAATTCTGACTTCCTTTTCTCTCTCAACTTTCATATCTAATTAATTGACAAGTATCAGCAATTTTATTAAAGCCAAATAAATATTAATAATTGTCATTTATTGAGACCTTACTAGTTATAAGTACTTTCCCAATATATCTATGTGCATTATTATTCCTATTTTACAGAAAGTTTGAGACAAAGACAAAACAAATAACTTTTCCCAGTTTACCCAACTAGTACTTGGTGAGTCTGCGATTCAAGTACCCCCATTTGTTCTCTTTACCTGAGCCCTTAACCACTTTCCTATGTATCTCTTTTGTTGATTTCCTTCTTTGTCACCTTTTTGTCCTGTGGCACTGTTGTTTCTAAGCACCTAGGGAACCACAATCTCATATGCTAATTTCATAGTTTCAATGTAAAATAAGCACACAATTTGCATTAATATAAGTAATATGAGCTTATCTCTTTAAAGATTAAAAAAAAGTAAAATGGAAGTCAAGATAAGAAGAGATTCATTCTAGCTTGAATGATCTACAAAAGATTTCTAGAGAATAAAATGCTAATGTGAGTGAATTAGTGCTATTGAAAATCTCTGGTCTCTAGTCTCACTTGACCTCCCAACATTTCTGAGCAAATCTTCTACACACTATGATTAAGCTCTTTACCCACTCTCCTGAGTGGTTCTTCCAATCTTCACTAACCATCAACAGCCCACTCCCAGACCACCGCAACCTTTCAGTTTCACTAGATAAATTCATCAATTAATTTATAAAGATTATAGGTTATCACACCAAAAAAATAAGAAAATAAAACTAAAAACTCTTTGTGATCCCCCAAAAACTTATTCATGATTACTGTAACTCTCACAGACAATTTACTTTTCCTTCCCTCTCTGTCTTGTCTACTTTCAATCCCCTCTCCTCATCCCCACAACACCTCTGTACTGGATTCCATTTTCACAAGTACACATTTTATCAATTAATCAGTCAATTTTCCTTGATCCTGTATATTTATTTCTCCATCTTCATTGAGGCACAATTGACAAATAAAATTTTATGTATTTAAGCTTTATAACATGATGATATGACATACATATACATTGTAAAATGATTACTGCAATCAAGCGAAGTAACCTCACATAGTTACCTTTTTTGGTGTGGTGAGATTTACTCTCTTATTAAGTGTCAGGCATATAGCATATTATTAACTATAGTCACCGTGCTGTACATATATTACGTTTCCAGAATGTACTCCTCTATTCCTCCTGTCTAATTAAAACTTTTTATCAACATCTGCCCATTCCCCTCCCCAATTCAAAACCCAAGCAAACAACATTCTACTCTCTGTTTCAATGAGTTCAACTTTTTCAGGGTCCACATATAAGAGAGTTTGATCTTGGTTCCTTCCCCTCCCCATAGAAAATTATCAAGCTTTTCCCATTTCTTTTTTGAGACCTATTATGAGTTTCCATAGCCAAACTTCTAAAAAGAAGTATCGCCCCCACTGTATCCACATTTTAACCTCCTGCAATGTTTCCTGCAATCTGTCGTTTGCCCATGCTACTTCTCTGAAGTTATTCTATAAAATTATTTATTTTAATTATTATTCATGTGACTTTTAACACCAAAGCCCTTTTCTCTCTTGGAAACATTCCCTCATTTTGGTTTTCATTGTAAAATAACTCTTCCTTTTCCTCCTAAATCTGTGAAAAGTTCTTCTCAATCTCCTTCAAGGTCCTCCAGCCCTCTGCCTGCACCTCAGATATTGAAGTTACTCTGAGTTATTTCCTTGACTTTCTTTTCTTCCTCAAGGATCTCTTCCCAGACAATCTCAACCAGACCCATTTTCCAGTTCCTATACATCAGGGCTGAATTTGATTGTGACTACTTAGACTTCTGAGTTGACTGATTATAACATGAACCTTGAGTGTACAGAAAGAACCTTGAGTGTAAATGTTATGATTGAATAGCGAAGGCTTCCAGGGGCCCAGTAAGATGCTGAGGCTGCAAATGGCCCACATTTACCATTCTTTACTTACGGGCTCATAAACGCACAATCAATTTCCCCTGGGCAGATCTCTATTTCACCTGCCACCTGGACAACGCTGTAGATCTACCAAGGAGATCAGAAACAAGGTTTGTGAAAGCATCATATATCAAGTATAATGACATATTCCAAAAATGACATTTGTTGGCATGAGTGACACATAAGCTATAAGGTCCAAAACCTGAATTTATCACCTTGTGCCAACCCTCTTTTTCATGTCTCTTTTATTCTGGATAGTGTCATTTAAATTCAGGGTCACTGTGTACAGCTGCATAGGTTGGGCACTTCAAACTGAGATGGGTGCCACTCACATAATGTACAATGGGAATGGGCCTGTTAGAGATATGTGGAGCCATGAACCTGTCACTTCTACCATGTCCTTAAATCCAATGGGTCACTACATCCTCTCACACCAACCCCCACAAACTCGACTATCTCCATGCCCACTCTTCTGCTTTTGGTTAAGCTGATTGCCTCACATGTGTATCATTGCAAAACTCTGTCTCCATTCATGGCCTCTTCTAATCCAGCTGTCCATATAACATGGCAGACAGAGTAACATGGTTAAAATACACAGTGACTGCCCCTTGGGGATCTTTGAATATGATGTATTCTAGAGAATCTCCAATGAGGAAAGTGAGAGAAAACCACACCCTACATGTAGAGCAAAGCCTTTAATTAAGGTCACAGCATAAAGCACCAGCATAAAGTGATGTCAAAATAAATGAGTGCCTAAGACGCATCAATAGCCACATGTCCACAAACATATAAAGATCTATTGACAAGTAAATCATGACCAAGTACAAAATCCTCACCTTGTAAAACTCAGGCCACTCAGGAAAGATGTTTCTGTGTTACAGATAGAGGAAAAGAGAGGTGAGGAAGCATGCTTGTGATAAAGGAAATAAGGAAAGTAAGAGCACAGAAAGATGAGCAGAGTGAGAGAGACGCTATCAGTTAAGACTGGAGAAATAGGAAAAACTCCTCTTTCGAAGGTTAGACTCCTGTACCGTATTATTTCATTTCCAAAATAAGTTATCAGCTCCACCAAAACAAAGCAATTTACAAAAATTAAAACACTCAAAAGCTGTGTCAAGCAATGATAACCAGAAGAAGACAGGATTACAGTATTAATAATGTAGAATTCAAAGTCAAAATAATGTTAAAAGGAGAGATTTATAATACTTCATTGTGAAGATACAACAGAAATATAATACCTCCAAAATATATACATCATAGAAATATATATGCAAAACTGATATTTTTTTAAAAAGGAGAAATTGATAGGCATGAAAGAGACATTCGTATACTCTCGCTCTTTTGCATCTTAAGCAAGCAAAGTATAGAAAACCTATACTGAATGCATTTTAATAGATTATCAACCATATAAACAGAATGATAGGATTCTTGTGACATTCAAGAGAAACAAATGAAAATGTGTTTGGATAAATAAGAGAGCTAAGTAGGATATATGGATTACAAAATATTATACAAAAATCTATTGCTTCCCTTTATACTAGAAATAATAATCAGGAAAACATAGAATAAATATTCTATTCAAGAAAAACAATTTAAAAATATTGTCAAGAAAATGAACTTTAAAATATGTGTACATAACATCATGAAGAAAACTATAGAGCCATATAGAATGTCCTATAGAATGTCTTAAGAAATGGAAAATCCTTACATGGCAAGAATCAATAGGATAAAACTGTCAATTCTATCCAAATTATAAATTTTATGTCATTGCTTTTATAGAATTATCTTAGCTTGCTAGGGCTGCCATAACAAAGTACCATAGACTAGAGGGGATTCAACAACAAAAATCTACTTTCCCACAGTTCTGTCGGCCAAAAGTCCAAGATCAAGGTGCCAGTAGTTTGATTTCTCCTGAGGTTCCTTCTTGGCTTACAGATGGCTATCTGCCCTCACATGTCTTCTCTCTCTCTGCCCTTGTGCCTTTCGTGTCCATTTTTGTGTGTCCTTTTATAAAAAGACGTTAGTATCTTTTTAGAAAGACAGCACTCAGACTGGGTTAGGGTCCACCTTAAGGACCTCATTTTAACTTAAAGGCTCCATCTGCAAATAGTCACATCTTGAGGTTAGGACTTTAACACGTGAATTGTAGGGGGATACAATTCAGCCCATTACAAGAACATAGCAGGCTAGCAGGGACTTACTAAATAATTACAAATCTTGTTTCCTCTGCCTGCCTCCTTCACAACTGATTTGGATTATGCTCCAAAGGGTTATAGGTAGAAGTAATGTGTTCCATTTCAGGCCTGACCATGAAACACACATGACTGCCCCAGCTATCTTCTCTCCCCTTCCACCATGACTTTGGAGAACTTATGTATAAGTGGCAGCATTGCAAAACAAAAGGTGGCTGAATTTCTGACTAGCCACTGGAAGGAAAGCCTTTCACCTGCACCAGGCTATGATTGAAAACTCAAATCACTATTTTTGTTTGGTCACCAATTTTTTTTTTTTTTTTTTTTGGATTGCAGCAAACATAATTAGACTAATAAAGAATACATACAATACCACATAGTCTGAAACATTCTCCATCTGAGAGTTTAAAAACTCTTCATAATTCTTAGTTATAGGTCCCATCAAGCATTTAAGTATTTTAATGAAGAGGAGTGTTAGTAGCGAAAATATTAAACCAAATCAACATCATTTACTTGTGGGAAAAACCTGCTTTTCTTGGTGATCAATATTATTACAGAAAAAATAGTCCCTTTGAGGGACTTTGAGTATTTTCCAGAGAATCCACAATGATGAATGTGAGAGAAAACTACACCCTACCTGTAGAGCAAAGACTGACTAAGGTCACAAGCACAAAGTGATGTCAAAATAAATGAGTGCCTAAGACGCAGCAACAGCCACATGTCCACAAACACATAAAGATCTATCGCAAAGGAAATTGTGACCAGGTACAAAATCCTCACCTCATAAAACTCAGTCCACGGCAGTCGGGAAAGATGTTTAATGGTGTGACAATGGACATATGGAAGCGTCCATTATTCTGCCAACTTCTGGTTTAATTCGATCTAAAATTATCTTCCAACTGAAAAACTAGGGACTTTAAAACTTTTTCAGTACTTTCAAAGGTAGACATCAGAGGGCACAGAGATGTCTGAGCAAACACGCACACACACAACACAGCAAAGCTGCAGAACGACACACCTGCAGGAGCAATTCTCTCCCAGAGACAATTGTAACAAAATGTAGTCCTTACTGATGAGAGCACTCCCTTTACTCAATATTAATGATGACTGTAATTAAAATTTAGTTTTATAACACATGCCTATGCAAAAACTGAGACATCTTTGAAAGAAATAATGAAAATCCTTAAAAAAAAAGCCAAAACCCTTACAAAACAGATTGGTACAAGGCAAGAACACTCCAGCAGGCAAAGAAGGAGCCAAAAAATATGAATTTTTTAAAAAATAAGCAAAAACAGGAAGATTTTTCTTAGCACAGTGACGAGTTTTTATGACTGCTTTAATAAAGCTATAATAGAAGTAACTGCATGGGGTTTCATCCCCTTAGTGTAGGTTCAGTTATTCCCAGTGTAGGTTCAGTTATTCCCAATGTTTCTTTTCCAAACATGTCCAAACACCTGAAGTATGTTTCAACCTGTGCCAGCACCGGTTGCTTGCAGAGCTCCAAACACCACACATATGGGCCGGCCCGTGGCTCACTCGGGAGAGTGCGGTGCTGATAACACCAAGGCCCCGGGTTCGGATCCCATATACAGATGGCCGGTTCGCTCACTGGCTGAGCGTGGTGCTGACGACAAACACCACACATATTTGAAATCTTGGCAGCTAAAAAATATTAATAAGGTGCCATTTCAACACTGGCTATCTAAAACATGAATTTTGTGCTAACTGAAAGTACTGTACAGATGTAAGATGCAGATTGTTTTGACGGTGCTCTAGCATTAGTGGGGAGAAGTCCATGCCTTTGCTTTCCTTCACTAATTTATCATGCAATGTGGGTCAGAGATGACTAGAATTAATAATATCGGGAACAGCCACAAACCGAAGATCATTTATACTAACCAGAAATTATTCTAAAATTTTTAATAGCACTCAACATTTTTTTAAATAATAAGGCTTGGATTTCTACTTTATGTCATCTCTATCATTTTAAAGAAAAATAAATTTGTACTGTAGCTAAGCCAAGATAAAATCTGAGCATGGCAGGTTTGGCACAGCTGGAGGATCTGTAGGCAGGGCCCTCAGGCTGTGAGTAGGGAGAAGAAGCTTGACTGCAAGAGTGGAGCTGTGATTTTCAGTGTGATGATGGGGCTGTCACTCTAAAGGTCCCCTGGTCAAGCTCCATGACCTCATGCTGGAGACTAGTCAGAGGAAACTAAAATAAAGAGTAATTAGAAAAAAATCAAAACAGCCATTTCTCTACCCTCTCAGAAAGAAATTGAGAGCATCACAGAACATTGGTACATCAAAGACTAACAGAATAGGACACACGTAGAGAACGGGATGTCTCTTCTCTGCAGTAACTGTAGGAACATGACACAGACGAGGGGTCCTGAGCAGTGATCTGGATGGAATCACACCTAGGACTGAAAATAGCCGGAATAAAGCTCAGAGAGTCCACATCACCAGGAGTATCAACGTGGGGATCCAGAGCTAGGGAGAGCAAGCCGCGGTGGTGTCCTGTGCCTTCTGCCATGACCCAAGAGGTCAGCTTCCGCAAGCATGTGGGAAATACCAGCTGCAGAAACCCAGAGCTGATTGGAACTAAAGTAGAGTTCTCTCCATTGAAAGTGGGGTTGAAAGCCAGTGGAATATCTCTGTTCTCTTTTGTGATATTAATTTAATTCCCAGTCTCATGTGGACAGGGAAACATGAATTTAATTTAGAGAGAATAAATAACTGAGCTATGTCTTCAATGTGCTGGCATTTAGTCTTTATAGTGATGCTAATTAGCAAACGGACTTGGCCTTTGAGGAGGCAGAGTGAAACCTCCAGGCCTTTTGCTGTCTCCTCCATCCGCTTCACAGCTGTACAGAAGCCTGTGTGGAGGGCGGGAAGCGAATTTCATGTCTATCGCATCTACTTCCATCAGCATGTTATAAAAATTAGAGGCAACAAACTAGCTATTATGAAGCCTTAGAAAGAATATTTTGTGACTGAAGACTGGCACAGCCAAGAACAATTAGGGATAACGACACATGATGAAAACGTGTGGAAAAATATAGTTTAAAAGTAAGCCATATAACTTAGAAGTGTATTAGAGAAAAAATTATTGTTTTAAGAAAATAATCCATATGAATAGTCAATAAGGAACTGCCAAATTATTAAAAAAAAAAATGTATGAGGATGACCTAGACTGTATTAGTAACAAAAATCTTCACAACCTCTTTCCCTAACAAAGGCATGCCTCTCCCGTGACTGCAGGCAAGGATCAAGACAGGCACAGAGACTGAAGTGCCTCCTGAACAGACGCTGGTCGCCTGGTGTACCTCACCTCCATCGTGCCCACTTATCCCAAAATCAGTGAGAGCAGAAATAACACACCGCTTAAAGAGAAAGGGGGCGTGAAAATAGAAAGATCTATTACATAGATAATCTATAAAACACAAATGATAAAAAATATTTTACTAGATAGCAAAATAGTATTTAAAATAAACAATGCCACATGACCAATCAATAGACAGACGGGTCGATGTGACAAGATGGAAAAATCCAAAACTAGATGCAATACATAAGCATTTTGTAATAATAAGGCATTTTGTAAATAATAAAGACAGCATTTCAAATCAGTGGGAAAAAAATCAGTAACTATGTTATGATAAGTAGATAGACATTTGGGGGAAAATGAGTATCTGTCTCACAACTGATATCCAAGAAATACCAGCTGGGGCAGGTTTTCTAACCTGAGAAATGAAACAAAAAGCATGAAAATGGAACAATACAGTTTTTACGAAAGTCTCTGAGAGAAGTCATGTTGGATCAAGGCATAAAATCCAGACACCATAAAAGTAAAGACTAAAAAATTTGACTACAAAAGTAAATAACTTTTGAATGGCTAAAAACAAGTCAAGGTGAAAAGGCAAGAAACAAATTAGAAAAAGTATTTGCAATATTCCCATAAATGGGATTCAGGTACTTAATTATTTACTAAGTTTTAATGGTGCTGTGGTCTAGAACATAGCAGAATACTCCCTCTAAGATACAAAGCAAGTCATTGCATCTCCCAAATCTTACCCTAAAAAAGAATGGCATGTGGTAAGTATTTATGGATTTTTTAATATACCTTATTTTTTACAACAGTTTTAAGTTTACAAAAAAGTTACATAAAAAGTAGGGAAAGTTCCTATGTACTTCCTTCCTCCTCCCCCCCCCACACATAGTTTTCCATAATATCAACATATTGCTTTAGTGTGGTACATCTGTTACAATTAATTAACCAATATTGATACATTATTAATAACTAAAGTGCATAGTTAACATTAGAATTCACTCTGTGTTGTACAGTCTATAGGTTTGGCAGTTGTACAATGACATGTACCCATGATTGCAGTACCACAGAGACTAGTTTCAGTGCCCTAAAATTCCCTGTGCTCCACCTATCATCCCCACCTACCCCTGAACCCCTGGAAACCACTGATATTATTACTGTCCCCATCATTTTGCCTTTTTCAGGATGTCACATAGTTGAAATTATACAGTATGTCACCTTTTCACATGGGCTTCTTTCACTTAGTAATATGCATTTAAGATTCTTCCTTATCTTTTTATGGCTTGATAGCTCATTTCTTTGTTTACTGAATAATATTTCATTGTCCAGATGTACATTTAGAAGTGTCCTAGACTTCTCGACCATTTTTTTCCATCTAAATTTTAAAATCATCTTAAGTCATGTGAAAAAATCTTCAAAGACATTTAGGAATTTACATTGCAGCTTATACATCAACTTGGGAAAAATTAAAGGACATCTTGGTTGTTTCAATTTTTAACAGTTATAAATAAAGGTGCTATAAACATTTGTGTCCATGTTTTCATGTCGATGTAAGTTTTCAAATCATTTGTGTATAAGCAGCACAGTTGCCTCTTTGGATTCCGGAGGCAGTATCCATAGCACTTGAAAACACCACTCTGAGCCATTTACTGGGCAACTTGCAATGCTGCCTCATTTAAGTACAGCTAGAGCAAGAGAGATTTTCAGCAGGTTCAGATTTTAGTGCAAGTCATGTGACCACATAGTCCTGTGGATCAGTGGTGATTAGGATGCCCTTTGAAGTTTCTGGCAAATCCCCACAAGAGAATTGCCGCACAGACCCCTGACCAGCAGACTATAGGATGCTAGGTGACTATGCATAGGGAATTTCCACTAGGAAGTGGAAATTAAAAGTGCCACTGACCATTTGCCTGGGAAGATGATGGTTTAGAGGTGCCTGGGATGCATTTCTCTCACATAAGATTGAAACAGGTACACTGCCACCACCATCGCAATTGCCAGAGCCATTGTCTGGTCCCAGAACCATCACCCATTGTAGAGCAGCTCCCCGCAGCGCAGCAGTCCTGCAGGTGACCTGTCTCAAAGACGATGGACTCCACAGACAAAAGAGAGGCAGTTGCAACCACCACCACTCTTGTGTGCCATGGCTGCCACAGTGAATTAACCCTGCAGTGGCCAGGGCAGCTGCAGATGTGAGTGAGGCAGCTGTAGCCCCCAGCACCACTGCTCCCACAATGAATTAACCCTTCAGCTGCCTAAGCTGCTGCAGATGTGACTGAGGCAGTTGCAGCCATTGCTACTGCTGTCGTTACCAGGAGGTAACAACACTGCCACCTAGAACACTAAGGACACCACAGACGAGAATGAGGCAGTTTCAGTCACCAGTGGTTCTGTGGCCCCCAAGATATAACCCCACTGTCACTGCAGACACAGCAAACTAGAGGAATGCAGTTGCAGATGCCAGTGCTGCTGCCACACTCACAAGGAAACCCCACTACTGCTGTGGATACTATAGACACAAAGGAGGAATTTACAGCCACCAGTGCAGCTGCTGCTGCCATCACTGTAGATATGCAGGCTGCTGTGGAGGTCACTACAGCCAAGTGGAAAGCTGTTGCAACCACCACTGCTGCAGTCACTGGCACCACCAGCACAGCCAGACAGCCACCACCATTGTGCAAGCAGCCCATCACTGCTGAAATGCAGGCAACCCATCAAAGCAATAACAACCACCACAACTACATGGGTGGCCTGCTACCCAGTGGCAGCCATAGCAGTCACTGCAGCTGTGCAGGCAAACAGCCAACCACTCATATGAATTGTCACAAAACGGGCTACCAGCAAAGTTCAGGAAAAGAGAGTTATAGAAGAAGCAGCTGCTCTTCCAGATGACTAAACATCAACATAAAGATATTAAAAATATGAAAAACTAAGAAAACGTGAGTCCACCAAAGGAATATAACTCTCAAGAGCCAGACCCCACATAGCAGGAAACACTTGAAATGACTGAAAAGGAATTCTGAGTAAAAATCTTAAGGAAACTCAATGAGATATAAGAAGGCACACTTAGATGACACAATGAACTGAACAAAACTATCCAAGATATGAAGGAGAAAATCTACAAAGAGATTAGTACTTACAAAAAGAATGTAGCAGAACTCACACAACTGAAGGAGTTATTCAACAAAATAAAAAAACACGACTGACAGCTTAAGCAGCAGGCTAGAGCAAGCAGAAAAGAATTTCTGATCTTCAAGACAATCTCTTCAAAATAACTCATGTAGACTAAAAAAACAATTTTAAAAAATGAAGACAATCTAAAAGAGATAGCAGATAAACTTAAGAGTACAAACATCCAAATCATAGGTATTCCTGAAGGATAGGAAAAAGGAAAAGACATTGAGTGTATATTTAATGAAATAATAACAGAAAACTACCCAGGTATAGAGACAGACATGAATCTTCAGATTCAAGAGTCTCAAAGATCCCCAAACAGATTTAATCCAAAAAGGTCCTCTCCAAGACACATTGTATCCAAACTGTCCCAAGTCAAAGAGAGAATCCTAAAAACAGCAAGAGAAAAGCATCAAGTCACATATAAAGGAGTCCCCATCAGACTGACAGTAGACTTCTCAACAGAAATTCTACAAGACAGAAGAGAATGGGATGATATACTCCAAATACTAAAAGAAAAAAACTGCCAGCCAAGAATACTATATCCAGTGAAGCTATCATTCAGAAACGAAGGAGAAATAGTATATTTCCCAGGCAAACAAAAACTATGAGAGTTCACCACCACATGACCACAGCCTTACAAGAAATCCTCAAGGGAGTCCTGCATCTGGAATCCAAAAACAATAATCACTTCCATGAATGCACAAGAAAGAACAAAACTCACTGGTAGAAAAAAAAATGCACATGAGAAACAGAAAGAAACTGTATCTTACCACCTCAAAAAGCCAAAAATGCCAAAGAAAAACAATAAAAGAGGAAGAAAGAAATTAGATATTCAAAACCTCCAAATGAAAATTGATAAAATGCCAGAAGTAAGACAATACCTTTCAGTAACAACCATAAATGTAAATGGATTAAATTCCCCACTCAAAAGACACAGACTGACTCATTGTATTAAAAAGCTAGACCCTACTATGTGCTATCTACAAAACCCAAATCACATATAAAGACACACACAGACTAAGAGTGAAGGGTTGGAAAAAGATATACCATGCAAATGGAAATCAAAAACGAGCAAGAGTAGCCATTATTATATTGGATAACAGACTTCAAACCAAAAACTATAAAAAGAGACAACAAAGGCCAGTATTTAATGCTAAAGGGATCTATCCAGCAAGAAGGCATAACAATGATAATATATAGGCATCCAACACTGGAGCAGCCAGATATATAAAGTAAACACTATTAGACTTAAGGAAAGAGATAGACCCCAATACAATAACTGTAGTGGATCTGAACACCCCTCTCTCAACATTGGACAGATCGTCTAGGCAACAAATCAATGAAGAAACACAGGATAAAAACAACACTTTAGACCAGGTGGATGTCGGAGATATCTACAGAACATTTCATCCAAAACTACAGATTATACATTCTTCTCACCAGTTCATGGAACATTCTCCAAGATAGACCACATGCCAGGTCACAAATCAAGTCTGAACAAACCTAAAAAAAATGAAATCATTTCAAGTATCTTTTCAGATCACAACAGATTAAAACTAGAAAGCAACAACTAGTGAAACTCTGGAAAATATACAAATACATGAAAATTAAACAACATGCTCCTAAATGACATATGGGTCCAAGAATAAATTAAACAAAAAATCAAAAGATTTCTCAAAACTAATGAAAATATGGTGTTTCAACACCATAGCAAAACATGTGAAATGCTGCAAAAGCAGTTCTAGGAGGAAAGTTTATTGCATTAAATGCTTACATCAGTAGAATACAAAGATTTCAAAAAACAACCTAACACTGCACCTCAAAGAATTAGAAAAACAAGAACAATCAAATCCCAAATGTAGTAGATGAAAAGAAATAATTAAGAGTAGAAGAGAACTAAATGAAATAGAATCAAAATACAAAAATACAAAAGACCTACCAAACCAAAAGTTGGCTTTTTGAAAAGGTAAATGAAATACAAACCATTAGCCAGACTAACTAAAAAAAGAAAAGAGAAGACCCAAATAACAAAAATTAGAAATTAAAAAGGAGATGTAACAACCAATACCACACAAATACAAAGAATCATTAGAGACTATTATGAACAACTATATGCCAACAAATTTGAAAACCTATGGGATATGTATAAATTTCTGGACACACACCAACTGCTAAGACTCAACTAAGAAAAAATAGAAAACCTGAACAGACCAATAACAAACAAAGATATTGAAGCTATAATCAGCAGTCTCCCAACAAAGAAAAGCCCAGGACCAGATGGCTTCACTGCAGAATTTTACCAAACATTTAAAGAGGAATAAATACCAATTCTCTTTAAACTATTCCAACAAATCAAAACAGAGGATATTCTCCCAGATTAATTCTATGAAGCCAGTATCAACCTGATACCAAAGCCAGACAAAGATTCAATAAAAGAAAAGTATACTCCAATATCTCTGATGAACATAGATATGAAAATCCTCAAAAAAATATTAGCAAACAGAATAGAGCAATACATCAGAAAAATTATACATCATGATCAAGTGGTTTTCATCCAAAGGAGGTAAGGATGGTGCAATGTACACAGATCAATAACGTGATACACCATATCAACAAAACCAAGGATAAAAACCATATGATTATCTCAACAGATGCAGAAAAGCCATTTGCAAAATTCAACATCATTTCATGATAAAGACTCAGCAAATAGGTATAGAAGGAAAATATCTCAATACAATAAAAGCCATAGACTACAAACCATCTGCCAATATCATCCTGAATGGAAAAAAGTTGGAAGTTTTTCCCTTGAGAATGGGAAAAAGACAAGGATGCTCACTCACATCACTCATATTTAACATAGTATTGGAAGTACCAGCCAGAGTAATCAGACAAGAGAAAAAGATAAAGGACATCCAGATTGGAAAAACGAAGTCAAATTGTCCCTGTTTGCAGATGACATGATCCTATATACAGAACAACCTAAAATATGTACAAAAAAAAAAAAACCTCTTAGAGCTGATAAATGATTTTAGTAAAGTTGCAGGACACAAATCAACATGCAAAAAATTGGTAACATTTTTATACTCCAACAATGAACTAGCAGAAAAAGAGATCAAGAAAGCAAGCACATTTGCAATAGTCACACACACTAAAACATACCTGGGAATCACCTTAACAAAGGAGGTGAAAAATCTCTACAATGAGAACTGCAAATCGCTGTTGAAAGAAATTAAAGAGGACACAAAAAGATGGGAATACATTTCTTGTTCCTGGATTGGAAGACTTAACATTATTAAAATGTTCATACTATCCAAAGTGATCTATAGATTCAATGTAATCCCCATCAAAATACCAATGACATTCTTCACAGAAATAAAAAAAAAACAATCCTAATATTCATATGGAATATCAAAAAAACATAAATAACCAAACCAATCTTAAGCAAAAAAAAAAAAAAAAAAAGGCATGTCATATCACTATCTGACTTCAAATTGTACTATAAGGCTATAGTAACCAAAACAGCATGGTACTGGCATAAAAACAGACACACAGAACAATGGAACAGAATAGAGAACCTAAAAATCAACCCACAAACCTACAGCCAACTAACCTTTGACAAAGGCAACAAGGACATACATTAGGTAAAAGACTGCCTCTTCAATAAATGGTGCTGGGAAAGCTGTACATCCAGATGTAGAAGAATGAAACTAGACCTGTACCTATCACCATGTACAAAATCAACTCAAAATGGTTTGAAAACTTAAATATAAGACCTGAAATTATAAAACTCCTAAATGAAAGTTCAGGGGAAACAGTTTAGGAAGTAGAAATTGGCAAAGACTTTATGAAAATGACCCCAAGGCCAAACCTACAGCCAACTAACCTTTGACAAAGGCAACAAGGACATACATTAGGTAAAAGACTGCCTCTTCAATAAATGGTGCTGGGAAAGCTGTACATCCAGATGTAGAAGAATGAAACTAGACCTGTACCTATCACCATGTACAAAATCAACTCAAAATGGTTTGAAAACTTAAATATAAGACCTGAAATTATAAAACTCCTAAATGAAAGTTCAGGGGAAACAGTTTAGGAAGTAGAAATTGGCAAAGACTTTATGAAAATGACCCCAAGGCACAGGAAACAAAAGGAAAAATAGAGAAATGGGATTATATCAAACTAAAAAGCTTCTGCATAGCAAAAGAAGCAATTAACAGAGCAAAAAGACAGCTACAGAGTGGAAGAAAAGATTTGCAAACTATACATTTGACAAAGGATTAATGTCCAGAATATACAAAGAACTCAAACAACTGAAAAGTAAAAAAACAAATAACTAGATTAAAACACAGGCAAAGGAGCTGAATACACATTTCTCAAAGGAAGATGTACAAATGGCCAACAAACACATGAAAAAATGCTCAACATCACTCAGCATCAGGGAAATGCAAATCAAAAATCACATTGTGATATCACCTCACCCCAGTTAGACTGGCTATCATCAAAAAGACTGAGGATAACAAATGCTGGCAAGGATGCAGAGAAAGGGGACCTTCCTACACTTTTGGTGGAACTGTAAATGGGTGCAGACATTATGGAAAATGGTATGTAGGTCCCTCAAACAACCACAGATAGAATTGATCCAGCAATCCCACTGCTTGCTGTATACCCAGAGGAATGGAAATCATGTCAAAGGGATACCTGCACTCCCATGTTTATCACAGCTCTATTTATAATAGCCAAAAGTTGGAACCAACCTAAATGTACCTCATCAAATGACTGGGTAAGGAAAAGGTGGTATACATACACAGTGGAATACTATTCTGACAGAAAAAAAAAAATACTACCATTTGCAGCAAAATGGATGAACTTGAAGAAAATTATGTTAAATGAAATGTCAGGCACACAAAAAGAAATACTGTATATCCTCACTCATAAGTGGGAGCTATAAAAATAAATAAATAAATAAAGGTACAACAATCACAAAATACTTTGAATTATCAAAAGGTGTGAACAAAACTGAGGTTACCAGAGGTGGGAAAGGGGGAGGAGAAGGAAGATAATGGAGAAATTGTTAAAGGGCCATGAAAAACAATTACAGAGTATAATGTTGAATATAGTAATTACCCTGATTTAAGCATCACATATTGCACACAGGTATTGATATTCAACTCTGTATCCCACGGATATATACAATCAACTGTTTCAATTTTTAAAAAAACTGATATTACCCAGTCAGTTTGAACTCATCATGTAGGTGGGCCCACAGACAAAAAAAGGATGTACTCTACTGACAGAGGTCATCAACCCAGATTACCACGAGGAGGTAGGGCTAACTGTTTGTGGAACCAGCCCAGGTTTCCTTACTTGGTGTTTTTCTGGCCAGAGATTACAGTAAATTAGGATTTGTAGCACACAGACTCCTCAGGAATGACCATAGTGCTCTGGCTAATGTCAGAATCCTGCCGACGTCACCAATTGTCGAGCTAGGGCTGGGTCTGGAGCTCACAGACCACTCAGGCCCATTGTCCAGACTGCGTCATGAACCCTTCACAAGCCAGGCTGGGTCCCCAGACCCCTCACATGCCAGGCTGGTTCACCAGACCCCTCACATGCCAGGCTGGGTCACCAGACCCCTCAAACATCAGGCTGGGTCACTGGAAACCTCACACATTGGGCTGGGTCACAAGACCCCTTACATGCAGGTCTATGAGCTAGGTAACTGTCAAACAGGTCCTTGGAAGCTGTAGGTTGGAAAGCATGGCTGTGTGGAGCAGCATCCACCAGAGACGAGCCAAACCATGGCACCACGCATGTGCACTAAGTCCACCCACACAAACGCAATTTGTTTACTGAACCACCCCCAACTGCCCTGAGGCAAGGGGAGGCTAATTAAATTATTCTGTTTTCCCAACAATCCACCCCTTCAGGGTCCTTCACCATACAATCTATTCATTGAGAATCTCCTGCAGTGTTCTTAACGAGGATAGATGACCCTCACATTCATATATTACACATTCCATCCCAGTCCCAAAAGTCTTTAGCTTGTTGCAGCAACAACTTTAAAGTCCAAAGTCCAAAGTCTCCTCTGAGACCAAAAGCAAAAATCCTTCCAGCCATGAACCTGTAAAGAGTCAAAAACAAAGTTGTCTGCTTCCAAGATACAGTGGGACAGACACTGGGTACACATTCCCATTCCAGAAGGAAGGAATAGAAAGGAAAAACAGTCCCCAAACAAATCCAAAACCCAAACAGGGCAAACGTTAAGCACACTGGGGCACTCAGACCCCGAAAGTGGTGGGCAGCCTTGTTCCTACAGCTCTGCCAAATGCAGCCCATTGAGCTGCTCTGGTGCCTGCAGCTTTTCTAAGCTGGTGCTGAACATTGCCAGCAGCCCCACAGTTCTGGGATCCTGGTGGCGGTCCCACCACCCTGGCTCCACTAGACATTTCCTCAGTGAGGGTTCTCTGTGGGGGCTCTGACCCCACTTTTCTGCTCCACATTGCTCTAGTAGATGACCTCCATGCAGCTCCATCCCTGCAGCAGGTCTCTGCCTGAGTGCCCCTGGCTTTTTCATACATCTTCTGAAATCCAGGTGGAGGCTGCCACGCCTCCACTGCTCTCACATACTGCTGGCCTGCAAACTTAACACAACGTGAACGCCAGCAAGGTTTTCAGCTTTTGCTCTTTGGAGGTGCTGAGGCAGGACTGCTGCAGCCAGAGCAGCTGGGATGCAGGGAGCAGTTTGCTGAGGGCAGCTGGGCCCCAGGTTTGTCCTCCAGGACAACTCAATTCTCATAGGATAAGGGGGTGCTATCTCAAACTTCTCAAATGTCCTCAGGGCCTGTGATGGGTGGTGTACCTATCCAGACTTCTCAAATGCCTTTAGGGCATTTTCCCCATTGTCCTGGTTTTTAGCATCTGGCTGCCTCACTGCCAAGATAATGTCTTTAGCAAACAGTTTATCTGCTTCACCCTTGCATTTTTCTCCTGCTCTCTGCTTTTCTACTTCATAGTTCAAACAGCTGCATTTGCCCAGTTCATCAAGGAGTGGCTGCCCTGCCCCTGTGCATATCTGCAGCTCTCCTGTAACCGCTGCCACTGAGACAGGCATATAGTAATGGAGACTAACTTTTCCACCTTTTCACCAGGTAAAAACATACCTGAAATTCTGCAGGGGTACCCATCCTTGGGTCATGTGCCCATCAGCATGTGGCACTCTTTTCTCAGGCTTATACAGCACCCAGCTGGCCATTGGGTTTAAGTGGCACCCTCCAAGCCTTTTGCCTTCAGACAAATGCAACATGCATTTACTACATCATCTCTAGAGCATTACACCATCCACACCTAGATCCCATAGCTGTAGCAGCCAGGGGCTCTCCCTGTTTTTGCTGCTTTACTGTCTCAATTTCTTGTGCACAACAGGTTGTGCCTAGAGATGCATGGTTTCCCCAACTCACCACTGGGTTGGTTGTCTTTCCTGGTGTGAGGGGCAGGAGTGGCCAGTCACTGCACATCATCCTCCAGGACATTTATCCATGCTTCCAACAACTCTGCTTTCTACCATAAATCTCAATCAGTTTTCAGCCATAGGACAGAGCAAATTCAAAAGTAGCCACATTTCCTCCTTTGTCCAAGGGCTTTTGGCTACTATAACTGCTCAGAATCCTGTTGCAGACTATGCCAATTTTAGTGCTAGGCTAATGTTGGAATCCTGTCGACATCACCAATTATCGAGCTAGGGCTGGATCTGGAGCTCACAGATCCCTCAGGCCCATTGTCCAGACTGGTTCATGAACTCTTCACACACAAGGCTGGGTCACCAGACCCCTCACACACCAGGCTGCATCACCAGACCCCTTTCATGCAGGTCTATGAACTAGGTAACCAGCAAACAGGTCCTTGGAAGCCATAGATTGGAAAGCATGGCTGTGTGGAGCAGCGTCCGCCCGAGGCAGTCACCAGCCAAACTGTGGTGCGATGCATGCACACTAACGCCACCCACACACCCACAATATGTTTACTGAACCTTTCCCAACTGGCCCTGAGGTGAGGGGAGCCTGATTAAATTATTCTATATTCCCAAAAATGACAATTGGGTCACATCACTAGCCAAACACCCCTGGTGAGCCAAATGCTGAGAGGAGGGAAATCTACAATGGGTGGTCAGCTATTAATCTCAGCTTTGTTTCACCATTTGTCTTGCCTTCATTATTCTCTGATATTGTCTTTAACAAAGGAGATTCTCAGACAGATACCATTTGTACCCTGCTCTTGGGTTGAACAATGACATCCTCTTTTCACAAAATTTGAGGCCCAATTTGTTACTAAGAGCTAGATATAATGAGGGGTGAAGTGTATTGAATGGCACAAGGAGTGGATACCATGAGGCACTAATTCTCTATTTAAGGTTCTCTCTGCTTCACTTATCTTGTTCCAGACCAGATATGTCTGGGTTCAGAAGAGTTTCTTGCAGGGGGCAATCGACAAGCATCTAATCTCATGCCAATGTCTGAGGCCTCTTGCCTTTTGTCCCAGGGCTTCCCAGTTGATGAGGAGCCAAGGTACATAGTGGACATCCAGGAATGCAAAATAGCTAGTGTGCTGTGGGGTGAGCCTCTGTTCCAAGACACAGGTGATAGACACAGTTTCTCAGAGGATAGCTCTGAAGATCAAGCAGGAAGTTAATACTTGGTGAAGGTGAACTCAGTAGTGCTCTCTTCTGCCACCTCTCCCTCCTGTTCTGCCCCATTTCCAGCATCCCTGACTCCTGCTCCCTGGGATTGCACTTCTTCATAAAGAAGTGGCAAGTATATGAGCCTCTGGCTCTGCTTTCTGGAGAACCCAGGTTTAAAAAAAAATGCAATGCACACACACACATGCACAGAGTTCATAATTTGGATGATTACACAAAATTAATCTACCCTCTCTTCCAGGAATATAGACACTTACCCTAGGTGATGAATGAGGAGCGTTAATCTAGGTTCCTCAGAGGACAGAGGATTTAGTGATTGCCCCCATACAACAATTTCTGTCCATAAAATACACAAAATAATTCTGATTCTTGTAGCACAATGAGTGAGAATAAACATGCATCATCCTGATTTCAGTGGGAATGTTTACTTTCCCCTGCAAGAAAGGCTTAAATTTTAGCAAAAGATCGTCAGGTCTTTGCTCAAGGACAAAACCCTGCCAGGGGCCAACAGCTGGGGCAGAAACAGAAAATGACCTCAACTGTCAAACTTCAGTTGGGGCATTAGCTCTTGAAGAATCATGGTGTGTACAGAAGGAAAAGGAAGATACAGTTACTAAAACATTGCTGCAAGATGAAAATCTCTTGATATCAGATTAAGACAGTTACTTTGTCAATAAATCTTTGTCTGGATATGGAAATAGAACATACTCCAGACTTTCAAGAGCATAGGAAGATTAGCTCTTTAGCCTCATTTAACCTTTACCTAAGAAGGTGAATGACTTTCAGATGATGCACAAGTTACTAGTGAACAATCTTTTCATAGCACTAAATCTAAGGTGTACAATCAGAAATGGAGCATTAAAGAATCTTTACATAAATGCCTCATGAAATACCAAAATAATTTTGTGTTAACAAGCATCCAGGTGCATGCATGCATGCACACACAAACACACACATCACAGGAAAGACAGCACTTCATTTAATGCTAAAAAAATGGACTATCTGCTATTTTAAAAAATAAGAAAACAGAATAGAATATCAGATTAAAAATACAAATATTCAATAACATGCAATATGTAAGTTTTTGTCTAAATATATATTGGACTCAATCCATGACATAGTCTCATCCAACTTCCCTTTCATTAATCTAACATATATTTACTGAGTATTCACCATGTGCAAGGCACAATTTAAAGCATGGAGGATGCATCTTTGAAAAAATGCAGGCAAAAATCTCTGTCCTCATGGAGCTTATATTCTAATGGAGAAGATACACAGCAAGCAAAATAATAAAGTACACAGAGGCTCCATGAGCAGCCCCCACCACCTTTGAGAAGGCAGGAGCACACTTGGGATCCTATGCAGGAGCCATGGGCAGCCATCCCACACACACCAGGCAGAAGCCAGGAGCATGCCCAAAACACCACTTCTGCATGGGTGGTCCACCAAGCCAATGCTGCTGCAAGGGTGGCTCACCACCACAGTAGCAGCCACAGCCACCATGCAGGTGGTCCACCACCCCCTGAACTGCACTGGCACACAGAGTCAGAAGCAGAGACCATAAAAAAAAGGAGGAAATCTCTCTCTTGAGAGCCTACTTTAGAATAATAGAAGAAGCAACTGCTCTACCAGATGAGCTGACATCAACAGAGATATACTAGAAATATGAAAAACCAAGAAAATATGACACCACAAAAGAACACAGTAATTCTCAAGCACCAGCCCCATAGAGCAGGAAACCCTTGAAATAACTGAAAAGGAATTCCAAGAAACAATGTTAAGGATATTCAATGAGTTATAAGAAGACAACATAATAAAATGAGAAAAAGTATCCAGGATAAAAAGGAGGAAATTTACAAAGAAATTAATACCTTAAAAAAGAATGTAGCAGAACTCCTGGAACTGAAGGATTCATTCAATGAAATAAAAAGCACAACTGAGAGCTTAAACATCAGGTTAGAGCAAGCAGAAGAAAGAACTTCTGATTTTAAAGAGAGTCTTTTCTAAATAATCCAAGTGGATAAAAAAATGAAAAAATAATTTTAAAAAATAAACAAAAAGTAAGAGAGCTAGAAGAAAGCCTTAAATGCACAAACATCCAAATCATGTGTATTCCAGAAGAGGAAGAGAAAGGAAAAGGCATTGAAAGCCTGTTCAATGAAATAATAATGGAAAACATCCCAGGCACAAGGAGAGACATGAACCTTCAAATCCAGGAGGCTCAAAGATCCCCAAACAAATTCAATCCAAAAAGATCACCTCCAAGACACATTATAGTCAAACTGGCAAAGCATAAAGACAAAGAGAATCCTATAAGCAGCAAGAGAAAAGTATCAAGTCACCTAGTCCCCATCAGGCTAACAGACTTCTCAACAGAAACTCTACAGGGAAGAAGAAAATGGGATGATATATTCAAAATACTGAAAGAGAAAAACTTCCAGCAAAGAATATTATACCCAGAAAGGTTACCCTTCAGAAATGAGGGGGAAATAGTTTATTTTCCAGATAAAAAACTGCAGCAATTCACCACCACATGACAAGCCCTGCAAGAAATCCTCAAGGAAGTCCTGTATCTGGAATGTGAAAAATGATAACCACTACCATGAACAAACAAGAAAGAACAAAACCCACCAGCAGAACAAAAATGTAAATGAGAAAGATAAAGAAACTAAATATTATCATCCACAAAACAAACAAACATCAAAGACAAACTCAAAAAGTGTAGAAAGTAAAAAAGATATTTAAAACATCCAAAACAAAAATTGACAATATACCAGGAGTGAGACAATACCTTTCAATAACAACTGTAAATGTAAATGTATTAAACTCCCCACTCAAAAGACACAGACTGACTGATTGGACTAAAAAACTAGTCCTAACTATAGGCTGTCTACAAGAGACTCACCTCACCTGTAAAGACACACACAGACTAATAGTGAAGGGATGGAAAAAGTATTACCATGCAAATAGAAACCAAAAATGAGAAGGAGTAGCAATTCCTAAATGGCACAGAATTGACTTTAAACCAAAAACTATAAAAAGAGACAAAGAGGACACTATATAAAGATAAGGGAATCTATCTAGCAAGAACACATAACAATCATAAACATAGATGCACATTACCCTTGAGCATCCAGATATATAAAGCAAACACTATTAGACCTAAAGAAATCAATAGACCCCAATAAGATAATAGTAGGGGACATGAACACCCCTCTCTCAGCACTGGACAGAACTTTTACGCTCAAAATCAAAAGAGAAACACATAATTTAAACTACATATTAGACCAATTGGACCTGAGAGATATCTACAGAACATTTCATCTAACAACTACAAAATAAACACTCTTCTCATCAGCACGTGGAATATTATCAAGGGTAGAATACATGTTACGTCATAAATCAAGTCTCAATAAATTTTTTAAAATATTGAAATCATTTCAAGTATCCTTCAGAACACATCAGATTAAAACTAGAAATGAATAACAAGCAAACCTCTGAAAACTAAACAAATAAACAGAAATTAAACATTAATTAGAAATTAAACATGCTCCTGAACAACCTATGGGTCCAAGAAGAAATTAAACAGGAAATCAAAAAATTTATTGAAACTAATGAAAATAAAGACACATCATACCATAACCTGTGGAATTCTGCAAAAGCAGTACTAAGAGGGAAGTTTATTACAACAAACACTTACATCAAAAGAAAACAAAGATTTCAAATAACTTAATACTACACTTCAAAGAACTAGAAAAACAAGAACAATTCAATATCCAAATTAGCAGATGGAAAGAAATAATTAAGATCAGAGCAGAACTAAATTAGAGATCTAAAAATGATACAAAATATCAATGAAACAAAAAGTTGTTTTTTTGAGAAGATAAACAAAATAGACTGAATCATTATGTCTGGACCAGGTGTACTGTAAGTGCCAAGTGCCCTAATGCCAGAGGGTGCCACTAAGAGTCAGGTACTTAATTACTAACTTAATTACTAACTAAGTTTTAAAGTTTTTGTGGTTCAGGACATAGCAGAATATTCCCCCTAAGATAAAAAGCAAGTTGCTCCATCTCCCAAATCTTATCCCCCCCAAAAATGGCATGGGGTAAGTCTTTCTGGATTTCTCAATATACCTTATTTTTTAGAGCAGTTTTAAGTTTACAAAAAAATTACATAAAAAGCATAAAAAGTAGAGAAAGTTCCCATATACCTCCTTCTCACCCACCCCCACACACAGTTTTCTTTATTAGTAATATATTGCATTAGTGTGGTATATTTGTTACAACTGATGAAGCTCCATAATGTTTTCCATATGCTGTACTATTATACAGTCCCACCAACAGTGTAGAACAGTTCCCTTTTCTCCACATCCTTGTCGCCATTTGTTATTCTCAGTCTTTTTGATAAGAGCCAGACTAACTGATCGAGATGATATCTCAGTGTGCTTTTGATTTGCATTTCTGTGATGACTAGTGATGTTGAGCATTTTTTCATGTGCCAAATGGACATTCATCTGTCTTCCTTTGAGAAATGTATATTTAGCTCCATTGCCCATTTTTCAGTCTGGTAATTTACCTTTTTTACTTTTAAGTTGTTTGAGTTCCTTGTGTATTTTGGGTATTAACCCTTTGCCAACTGCATAGTTTGCAAATATTTTCCCCTACTCTGTAAATTGCCTTTTTGCTCTGTTGTTTATTTTGCTGTACAGAAGCTATTTAGTTTGATATAATTCCACTTGTTTATTTTTTCTTTTGTTGCTTATGCTTTGGAGATCTGATTCTTAAAATCTTTGCCTGGTCCTACATCCTGAAGTGTTTTCCCTATCTTTTCTTCTAGGAGTTTTATAGTTTCAGGTCTTATACCTAAGTCTTTAGTCCATTTTAAGTTGATTTTGGTGTATGGTAACAGATATGGGTCTAGTTTCATTGTCCTATATATGGATATACAATTTTCCCAGCACCATTTACTGGAAGGCTGTCTTTTCCTCAGTGTATGTTCTTGGTGCCTTTGTAAAAGATCAGCTGGCTATAAGTACCTGGGTTCTCTATTCTGTTCCACTGGTCCATTTCTCTGTTTCTATGTCAGTACCATGCTGTTTTAGTTACTATAGCTTTGTAGTATAATTTGAAGTCAGGCTGTGTGATGCTTCTGGTTTTATTTATTTTCAATTTTTTTGTTCAGGATTGCTTTGACTATTTGCAGTACTTTTTTGTTTCATATGAATTTTAGGATTTTTTTTTCTACTTCTGTGAAGAATGTCATTGGTAATTTGATGGGGATTCATTGAATTTGTAGATAGCTTTAAGCAGTATGGACATTTTCCCAACATTGGTTTTCCCAAACTATGAATCAGAAATGTCTTTCCATCTTTTGGTGTCCTGTAATATTTTTTCAGCAGAATTCTGAAGTTCTCATTGTAGATATATTTCACTGCTTTGGTTAAATTTAAAATTATATTAAGTGAAATAAGCCAGGCATAGAAAGAGAAATACCACATGTCTTCACCTATAATTGGGAGCTAAGAAACAAAAAAAGAAAGACTGTGATAAAATGTTGAACTTTAAGAAGGAGAAAACAGACCTATAGTTACTAGAGGTGGGAAAGGGATGAGGGAGGGTGGATAGAGAGCTATTGGGTAAGGGATACAAAAAGTAATTATGATTTGTAATGATGAACATGCTAATAAGATTGATTTCATCATCAGATACTGTACGCAAATACTGATAATCAACTCTGTACCGCGTAAATATGTATAAATAAAAACAGGAAAAAGAAAAAGAAAATATAAAAAATCTTGACATTCATATGGAACAACAAAAGACCCCAAACAGCCAAAGCAATCCTGAGCAAAAAAAGAAGAAAGCCAGAGTCTTTATATTATATGACTTCAAATTATACTACAAAGCTACAGTAACCAAAACAGCATGATAGTGGCAAAAAAAAAAAGGCAGACATTTAGGCTAATGGAACAGTGTAGGGAACTGAAAAGTCAATACACAGACTTACAGCCAGCTGATATTTGACAAGGTCAACAGAAGCATACATTGGGGAAAGGGCTGACTCCTCAATAAACAGTACTAGGAAAACTGGACATCCATAAGTAGAAGAGTGAAACTAGACTTGTACCTCTTACCATATATGAAAATCAGCTCAAAATGGATTAAAGACTTATATATAAGACCCAAACCTGTAAAAATACTAAATGAAAACAGAGGAAACACTCCAGGAAGTAGGACTTTGCAATGACTTTATGAATGAGACCTCAAAAGCACAGGCAACAAAAGAAAAATTAAACAAATGGAATTATATCAAACTAAAAAGTTTCTGCATGACAAAAGAAAAATTTAATCGAGTGAAAAGGCAACCTACAGAAGGGGAGAAAATATCTGCAAACTATACATCAGACAAGGGATTGCTATCCAGAATATTCAAAGAAGTCAAACAACCTAACAGTAAAAAAATAAGTAACCTGAATAAAAAAAAATGGGCAAAGGAGTTGAACTGGCATTTCTCAAAGGAAGATATACAGATGGCCAACAGACACATGAAAAAATGCTCAACAGCAATAAGCATCAAGGAAATGCAAGTCAAAACCAAATTGAGATACCATCTCACCCCAGTTAGATTGGCCATCATCAAAGACACAGATAATAAATTCTGGTGGGGATGCAGAGAAGGAGAAACCCTCCTACACTGTTGGTGGGACTGTAAATTAGTGTAACCATTATGGAAAACAGTATGGAAGTCCTCAAACAACTACAGATAGAACTGCCATATGAACCAGCAATCCCACTGCTGGATATATACCCAAAGGAATGGAAATCCTGCGCTCCTATGTTTATCACAGCTGTCCAATAGCTAACAGTTGGTACCAACCAAAATGTCCATTGACCAACAACTGGATAAGAAAAATGTGGTTTATACACACAATGGAATACTACTGTGCTTATAAAATGGAATAAAATACTGCCATTTGCAGCAACATGAATGATCTTAGAGAAAATTATGTTAAGTGAAATAAGCCAGGCACAGATAAAGAAATACCACATGTCCTCACCTATAAGTGGGTGCTAAAAAAGATAAAGAAATAAAAAAAAAAAGAAAAGTACAATAATTTGTTGAAGTTTTAATAGATGAGAATGGAACTGGGGCCACCAGAGTTGGGAGAGGGGGAGGGGAAAGGGGAGGGATGTCACGGAGAATTTGGTAAAGATCCACAAAAAATAATTACATTGTAAACATAAATAAGTAAAATGCATTCTATGCAAAAATAAATAAATTTTTAAATATTTTAAAAATAAAAATGTATATAATAAGTTTCATTATAAGTAAATAATAATGTGAAAACTTCCAGGAGAAGGATAAAATAGGAAGGGATTTACAAATTCCAGAAAGGGAGTTGCAATTTTAAATATGGGATTCAGTGAGGCCTCAATGAGAAAGTAAGATTTGAGCAAGGTGTTGAATGCGGCGTGGAAAGTGTCTGGGAGCAGAGGATTCTTGACAAAAGAAACCGCCAGTACAAAGGCAGACTGTGTCGAAAATCATTGCGGTGGGAGAGGAGTGAACAACGGCAAACTCACAGAGAAGAAAGCTGAGAGGCCATCAGGCCAGGCTCTGTAGGGCCTTGGGAGCCAGGTTGGGTCTCTGGGTATTTCTCCCAGTGAAATGAAGAACCAGTGGAAGGTTCTAAGCAAAGCAGTAACAAAAATTGGCAGATTTTTATTGAATCTCTTTGGCATACCATGCTGAAAATAGATTGCAGGTGAAGAGCTGAAGCAGCAGACCAGCGAGGACATGATTGCAAGAATCAGACAGAAGTAACATGAGCTTGGATCAGAGCACGGCTGTGGTGAGCTACAAACAGATGGGATTCTAGGCACACTGATGAAAGAAGAAACAGGTTTTGCTGAAGGATTAGCTGTGAGTGAGTGAGAAAGAGATCAGGGATGACTCCAAGACTTTAGCTTAGAGCTACTTCAAAGATGCCTTTGAAGAAACCAGACAGAAATCCCTACCAATTGTGAACACTCTAAGAAATCTTACTTGTCTGGAAAGTGATCTGAGTATGCAGAACAAAAAATATCCCAGGTTCCATAAAACAGTAATTTAAAAGTTAATCCCAGCCAAATACTCATATATCCTGGAAAATTTTTGAACTTCAAGGGCATAGAAAAAAAATCTAAAAGCATCCAGGCACTAAACAAAAAGTGTTAACTACAAGGAAAAAAAAATCAAACTTCTCTTCAGCTCTAAATATAAGAAATCAACCAAGACACATGTAAAGAGTTTTGATGGGTAATGGATGTGATCCAAGAATTTTCTATACAACCAAGTGATCTTTTAAACATGGAAATGAGAAAAAGGCGTTCTCAGATATACAATGAAAGTCCTCAGAAAATATTCCAACTATGTAAACCTGCAAAAATTACTAGACTACATAAATATAAATTAAGGACAGGAATTCATAGTATTACATAACTTATATTTATGTTCACCTTTTTGGAATCTATAACAAAAAAATCTTAAATGCAAAAATTCACAAATATATGCTTGACATTGATATTATTAATAGTAAAAATTGGATAAAAACTCAATTCCAGAATTTGGGTCATGTCTTTATGGTGGCATACTATTGAGCCATTAAAAACTCTAATGCAAACTTTTAATACTTTGGGAAAATAATTATACTGTGATGTTTAGGAAAAAAAGAACATTGCAAAAATTTACATATGATATAATACCATGTAAAGAAAATGTATAACATTAAAAATGATTTGAAAAAAATCACAAAATATTAACAGTGGCAATTTCAGGACAGTGACACTATTTGTACCCTTTTTTGTCTCTTTTCTTTTACATTTCTGTATTTTTCTTATGTACCATTTTTAAAATGAGGAAGAAAAGAAGTGAAAATGTTAACACATTTTCTATTAGTATGACACCTGAAGGAGAGAAAACAAAGATTAAATATGCAAATAACAGCAGCTCATGGATATGAAGACCAAGCAAATAGAACAGAAACAGTAATCAAGGGTATAATTGAATACATCTAAGAAATTGAAAAGTCTAGAAGTTAAATGGGCTAATCATGCCTCACGTAAAAATTAACAAATATAAACCAATGTTAAGACAAATACTGATAAAATTCTTCAATTCTAATAAGGAATTTTCTGTCCTTTGATATACAACCCTCCCCCCACACACACAAAAAATAAGCAAGACAGAAAGACAGAAATGAGAGAGAAAGAAATGAGGGGTGTTGTTTTTCCAAAGCACGGTTGCTTTAGGCTTCTTTGTTTCAAAACATTAATGTCAGAATACAAAGGTATGATAGCCCAAGAATCCTTCAAGAAAAAGTTTGTGACCCAAGAATGCCAGGAATTGAACAAAGACAACTATTTATTTATATATGACGGAAACAGAGATACATGCCAAGACCTGAGAGCTTTTCCACTGAGTTACTTTATCTGTGAAGGTCCGTGGAAGGCGGCAGACAAAGTGTGAGGTGGAGGGTGGGCTGGGAGGGAGAACATGAGGAACCTTGCCTGAAAAGAGTGCTGAGGAACCTTACCTGCTGTGACGAACAAGTGTAATTACACAATCCTGAGAAATGAAAATATCATGAATGTGGGTGATTTATTCCTGAGAGAGACCAAAAGTGAATAGACTAAGCAGGGGAAATGTTGCTAATTAGCATAAATTAATTGTAGTTATTGTTGAAACAAATACAGAATTTTTTAAAGATATGGAGAGAAGTCTCATTTCAAATCTACAAAGTAAACTAATGGTGAACAGGAAGAGTCAAGGGAGAGAAAGGAGAAATAGGATATCTAAAAGTCTCAAAATTCCCTATTGTCATACAGAGAAATGCAAGACAAACTGCATGAGTGGAGATCATACAGAGACACACAGAGAGAGAGGTAGACAACATTCTTTTCACTAAATATCAGGAAGGATCTTGGCATCCAATGTTGGTTCTCAGTACTGAATATTTTTGCATTGCCTATACCTCAGGGAGAAATTGCTTAGATGGCCTAAGGGACACAGAGGTCACAGGAAGCCCCTTGCCAAGATGGCCAGATCTGAGGGTTCGGGCCAATATGTTAACAGCTGAAGTATAAGGAATGGGGCCTGAAATACATTTGAATAAAAACTATATGAGTCCTTGTAGAGGTTCTAGATACCACTCAATGCACTGTAGATTTTACAAAGGGCCTTAACATACATATTTGATTTCAACAATCCCATGAAGCAATAGTAACTCCTACATTACTCAAGAAAACTGTGACCCAACAAATCTTCAGCAGCTCCTGGCTTCAGTTTCTGGCCTCAGATACAAATCCTGGTGCTTCTATTACTCTTGCATCCATTTGCTGCAAGAGAAGGACATGTACCCCTCATCATTTTCCAAGCCTGAGGAGAGATTCCCTAGATTTTCTACAATGGTGGAATAATTGTCATCTACTACAATTTACCAGTGGGTCAAATGTACCCTAGCTCCACAAAATAAGGAGCAGCACACATAGAAATTGGACATGACAGACTCTCCTGTACGTGAGCTTTTGAGGCTCTATCTACTCTCAATTGGCTGCTGCTGGAGAGATAGCTACACACCCAGGCCTCAACCAAGTTGATAAATAGCTCTTCATTCAATCCAGTACTGGTAGTCAAAATAAAGTATGTAACAAGGCCTAGATTTCTCTCAGAAAAGGATGACAGCCTCCCCTAGGTCTAAATCTGTGTTACCCAATACAATGGCCACTAACTGCAGGTGGCTGTTGCACTTGAAATGTAGCTGGTTTGAACTGAAATGAGCTGTGTTAAACACACTAGATTTCAAAGACACAGTACCCCCCAAAACATAAAATATCCATTAATAGTTTATATTAATTACATGTTGAAATGATGACATTTTAAGTATAACATGTTAAATAAAATATATTATTAAAGCCAATTTAAGCTGTTTTCTTTTTCTTTTACTTTTTTTAATGTGGCTACTAGAAAATTTTAAATTACCTACATGGCTCACATTATATTTCTATGAGTGCTGGCCTAAATGGTTCCTGATAGATTATTGATAAGAACAAATAGACATTTCAACATGTTTGTCACGTCTAACATACAGAACTGTGACTCTCAGACTTGCGCTCTCATTAGAATCACAAGAGGGATGGTTAGACAAAGATTGCTGCTCACCCCCCCCCACCCCAAAGTGTCCTACTCAATGGGTCTGCAGTGGGCCCAAGGAATTGCATTTTTAGCAAGTTCCCAGGTGACACAGATGCCACTGGGCCAGGGATCACAGTTTGTGTTACAGCACATGGTCAAATTTACACCACTACCTCCAGTGGTTTAAGAAAAAGGTTTCTTTGGATTGTGTAGTTCTTCTGTTTAGCCAACATAAAATTTATTTAAAGGGAAAAAAAAGAAAGAAAAACAACCTTTCAGTGTAGACCATTCACAAATTTATTCTGGAATCTCACAATGAATGTGATTAAGGTCATAAGCCACTATCTAGCATTCTGCAGGCTATTACTAGGTAAACTGCTGCCAAAAAAAAATTTTCCATTAATCTAGAATAACATAGAAAATGCTTACAGCAAGAGCAGGCCAGATTTAGTGCTCAGATTGCAAAAGCTGTTGTACGCTGACACTGAAATATAGAGATAAAAGAAGGCAGCTTCTCCTTTTTATTCCAATGGACTTCTTATTAAAACTTGAACTTCTAAACACACACTAAATCTATTTCTCTCCACTGACACAAGTCTGGTGGCCTGGCATATTGCTGAGTACACGAGTTTTGTTTTTTAGACTTGCCTAGGTCAAAATTTCACTCTCCTTTTCATCATAGCCTGAAAAGTTATTGCAGGTTCTGGATTGTCCCTTTTCCTAATGGGGAGCTAGGGCATATTGGAGAAGTAGTGTAAGATGGATTTGTTCACTGATGCTAAGAGAAACTCATCCCAAATGGTGACTGAGGTCAACTGCAGGGAAGTACAATAGTGGGCCCGTTGAGGGTGTTACAATAGATCATCTCCACCAATTATTTCATTGGACTCTACATTATCTTTATTTTGTATCATTAAAGGATTTTAAATTTTTGTGTTATTTTTGTGACATTATAAAGCTAAGCTCTGATAAAGTCAGAGGACACAGACTTGCCATCTGTATCTCTCACCAGGATATGGTTGCATTCATTTTATAGGTTAGGAATAATTTTATGTTTATACTTTAGTTTGCCTAGTTACTTCTCAATGAAATTCATTTCCAAAACTCCATGCCTAACTCACCAGAATTCAGTAATATAATCTTGCCGATTTAAACATTTACCTGCTATGATCTCAATAAACATAGACTACACCCACAGATGCACCCACTCAGTGAGCTCAGCAGAGGATTACAATACACCCCTTTAAAAGTCAGAATCCCATTGGCTGTGTTGATTAGTACTTAGAATTTTAATTTTACCAGTTTGATAGATGATCATAATTCCTGGGGTTTTAAACAAATATTCTCTAAAGAATATACGAATACAGTATCAATTCATAAGAAACATACAAATGAAAATATTCATTTACCACTCCCCATTCTAATAGCATTATCTTTCATAGAGGCAAATACTGTTATCATTTTCATGTAAATTTTTCTGATTACCTAATATTTGTTTAGATACATACCTGTACATATGCAAATACTTTTTTGCTTTTATATAAATGGGGTTATACTCTACAGATTTTTTTGGAATTGTTTTTTTGTTTGTTTCTTAAGAATAATATTTTAATGTTTGGGCATCATTTCATACCTTTCTGAGAACAGAAAAAAGAATACATGTGTGTTTGTGTGTGTGTGTGTGTGCATGCGCACACAAGCCTACAAGTGTGTATCAGTCTCTACCACTAAAAAGTACTTCACAGTATGGATGTACCATTATGAGGGTACTTTAAAAAGTTCATGGAAAGATTTCTGTTATCTTTTCATTCTGTTTCTCCACGAACTTTTTGAAGTACCCTCATTTATTAAAGCATTAAATTCGGCATCCCTCCATGATAAAGACTCTCCACAAATTAGGTATAGAAGGAAGTATCTCAGCACAACTAAGGCCATATAAGACAAACTCACCACCAATATCATCCTGAAGGAGAAAAACTGGAAGGTTTTCCCTTAAGAACAGGAACAAGACAAGGATGCCCACTCTCACCACTCCTATCAACATAGTATTGGAAGTACAAGCTGGCGCAATCAGGTAAGAGAAAGAAATAAAGTGCATCCAAATTGGAAAAGACGAAGTGAAATTGTCACTATTTACAGATGACATGATCCTTTATACAGAAAAACCCTTAACCTCTGCCAAAAATCTCCCAGAGCTCATAAATGAATTCAGTAAAGTCACAGGACACAAAATCAATACACAAAAATCAGTAATGTCTTTAAACACCTACAGTGAACCAGCAGAAAAAGAAATCAAGAAAGCAAGCCCATTTACAACAGCTACCAAAAGAATAAAATACCTATTTTATTAAATAAATTTAACCAAAGAGGTGAAAGATTGCTACAATGGGAACTACAAAACACTGCTAAAAGAAATTAAAGAGGACACAAAAAGATGGAAAAATATTCCATGTTCATGGATTGGAAGAATTAACATTGTGAAAACATCCATACTACCCAAAGTGATCTACAGATTCAATGCAATTCCAATAAGAATACCAAAGACATTCTTTGCAGAAATTTAAAAAAAAAAAAACAATCTGGGCCGAGCCCGTGGCGCACTCGGGAGAGTGCGGCGCTGGGAGCGCAGCGACGCTCCCGCCGCGGGTACGGATCCTATATAGGACTGGCCGGTGCACTCACTGGCTGAGTGCCGGTCACGAAAAAGACAAAAAAAAAAAAAAAAAAAATCTGAACATTCACATGGAACAACAAAAATCTCCAAAGAGCCAATGCAATCCTGATCAAAAAAAATAAAACCAGACAGCTTACACTATCTGACTTCAAATTATACTGTAAAACAATAGTAACCAAAATAGCATGGTACTGGCATAAAAACAGACTCTTGGACCAGTGGAACAGAATAGAGAACCCAGACATCAACCCAGGTACTTATAGCCAACTGATCTTTGACAAAAGCACCAAGAAAATGCATTGGGGAAAGGACAGCCTCTTCAGTAAATTGTGTTGGGAAAAATGGATATCCATGTGTAGAAGAATGAAACTAGACCCATATCTCTTGCCATATACCAAAATCAACTCAAAATGGATTAAAGATTTAAGTAGAAGTCCTGAAACTATAAAACTCCTGGAAGAAAACATTGGGGAAATACTTCAGGAAGTAGGAATGGGCAAAGACTCTATGAATAAGACTCCAAAAGCACAAGCAACTAAAGAAAAAATAAACAAATGAGACTATATCAAACTAAAAAGGTTCTGCACTGCAAAGGAAACAATCAACAAAGTGAAAAGACAAGCTACAGAATGGGAGAAAATGTCTGCAAACTATACGTGCAACAAAGAATTAATATACAGAATATACAAGCAACTTAAACAACTTCACAGTAGAAAACACAAATATTCTAATTTAAAAATGGGCAAAGGAGCTTAATAGATATTTTTCAATGACATACAAAAGGCCAACAGGTACATGAAAAAATGCTCAATGTTGCTAATCATCAGGGAAATGCAAATCAAAACCACATTGAGATATCACATCAACCCAGTTAGACTGGTTATCATCAAAGAGACTGAGAATAACAAATGCTGACAAGGATGTAGAGAAAGGGAATTGTTCTATTCTGTTGGTGGGACTGTAAATTAGTGCAATCATTATGGAAAACAGTATGGAAGTTTCTCAAACAACTACAGATAGAACTGCCATACGACCCAGCAATCCCATTTCTAGATATATACCTAAAGGAATGGAAATCATCACGTCAAAGGGATACCTGCATTCTCATGTTCATCGCAGCTCTATTTACAATAACCAATATATGGAAACAACTTAAATGTCCATCAGTGGATGACTGGATAAGGAAATTATGGTATATATACCCAATGGAATACTACTCCACCATAAAAAGAATGAAATTTTGCCATTTGCAGCAACACAGATGAGCTTGGAGAAAATTATGTTAAGTGAAATAAACCAGACACAGAAGGAGAAATAATACCACATGTCCTCACTCATAAGTGGGTGCTGAGAAAGAAGGAAAGACAGAAAGACAAAAAACAGGAAGAGAGAGAGAGAGAGAGAGAGAAACCACAATAATACATTGAAATTTTAGGAAGAGAGGACAGACCTATGGTTACTAGAGGTGGGAAAGGAGGAGTGGGAGGAGGAGGGAGTTAGGGAGAAATTGGGGAAGGGACACAAAGAATAATTACAATTTGTAATGATGAACATGCTAATAATATTGATATGATCATCACATATGGTACACAAATACCAGTAGTCAACTCTGTATCCCACAAATATTTATAATCAATTTCTTTCAATTAAAAAATAAATTTTTTAAAAGCATTAACCATTATTAATTATGAATCTATTCCCTTATTGATGGGCATTAATTTTCTCTACAATATTTCTCTATTTCTAACTAAGTTATAATGAACATTGTTGTGAATTATGTGAATACTTTCAAAAATAGAAAACTAGAAATGGAATCATACATGGGTTTTGTTTTGATGGATATTGAAACTGCCAAGTTCTTCTTCAGAAAGACTGAACAAATTTGTATACTTAATATCAACATAGCCATATCAATATTGGATGTTATTTATTTTTGAAATATGATGCACCAAATATGCATACATCATTTTGCCACAATGTCAGAATAACAATTTCATCATGTACTCTATTCTAGTCAATCTCTCTACATATCTGTCCCTGTGCCAATACCACATTCTTTAAACACTATAACCATTTAAATTGTGATTGTTTCTCTTTTTAAAAATTTTCTTCCCTATTCTTTTGATTACTGAGTCTTCTAGATCAATTTTTAAATTGGATTGCAGGGATCTAATAAAAAATTTCTTTGAAATCTTTACTGGCATCATGTTGAATTTATAAGTTTATTTGGAAAAAAATTAAAATTCTTATTCTATTTATGAACATGATACACCTCCCTGTATTCATATTTCTTTACACTATAATTCATTAGATTTATTCCAGCATGTGAATGTATGTAGTCATTGCAGCTCTACCACTTAATGCTCTTGACCTTAGATAACTTACGTTTTCTGTGCCTCGATTTTCTCATTTATGAAATTGATATACTTGCTACAAAAGTAAATGTTAGTATAAAATTATGAATTTCTAAAAACCATGCCTACACTTCCAGATTCATTTTTAATGTTGTGTGTCAAGCTATATTTTCTTCTTAATATAGTTGACAAAGGTTTATCTATATAATTGGTCTTTTCAAAGTACCACATTTTGTTTTATTGATCAAGAATTCCTTCTTATTGTTCTTTTCTGTTTTTATTGACCTTTGCTCTTATCTTTGGCACTTCCTTACCTTTCCTTTCTCTAGATTTGTTTTGCTCATCTCTTCCTGTAGTCTGGAGTTGAGCACTTGGTTCTAACACACAGCTGCCTCTCATAGCAAGGATTTCTGGGTGTTCACATGCGTATTGTACATATTTATATATTTATTCAGGTAATACTACTATTCTACGTTGTATGTACTGTTATTATCACAATTTTAGAAATGACAAAACTGAGAGACTATGTAACTTGTTCAAGATCACACAAAAAAGTAAGTGGCAAATAAATGGCAGGCTTGTTTGGTTTCAGGGCAGGGTCCACATGCTTGGCTGTTTGGCTTTTGAGTCCATGTGATTGGCCACTGCACTATTCTGCTTCTGAATACTGCCTTAGCTGTACCCCCCACTAGTTTTTTAATGAAATTTTGTCATTTTTACTAATTTCTAAAAGTTCATTCATTTTTCTTTCTTTTTAATGCTAGATATATTTAAGGTTTTGGGTTTTGTTTTTTTGTTGTTATTGTTTAATTCCAAAGAGACAGACTAGGAGGGGGATGACATTTTATGTTTGTTTTTACCTATCTTTGTTGTAATTACTAAGATTAATACATTGTTTTAAGTGAATACTATACTTTCATATATGATTTTCTCTTTTGAAATCTAAAATTGCCTTTCTTGCCTAATAAAATATTATTTGTGGTAAGTAATTGTATTTTAAATTGTATTTTAAATGACTACATATTGTACATTGGGTACAAGCAGATATCACACTTGCTGTTTTGTTGATGTATTCATAGTACTTTCATGTTGCTCGTGTGTTTGTTCTGTCAATTTTGAGTAAAGTATATTTATCTTACACACTGTGAATATGTCATTTTTGACTTGTATTTTAATACTTTCTTCTATATTTTAAGTTTATACACACCATTTAATAAAAGTTTGACTCATTTTTAAGGTAAATTGAATATTTTACCAACATAAAATATCTGCTACCACTTTAAGTAGTTTGGGCTTTCCGTGTGTGTGTGTGTGTGCGTGCGTGCGTGCGTGCGTGCGTGTGTGTGTGTTGTCAAACTTGTTTTCCCTTTTGTTTAAATTAGTCAAAAAAGACAAATCTCTTCTTGTTTCTTTATTTGGAAAGGTTCTCCAACATTTATTGTAGGTATATTTCTTATACACTCTAGCTAATTTTTAAAAAGTGGTCTCTCTTTTTTTTTAACTGAAATTTAATTAACTTGCATTTATGTGGTTACGAATATGTATTTGTTTCTTTCTCTCCTTAACCTCCATTCTCTTACATGTATTTGGTTACAAATATGAGCTTTCTTTCTTCTCTCCTTAACCTCCATTCCCTCCATCTGAAACTCCCAGCAGATAACTCATGCTGAGACTTCTAGATTCACCCTCATACCTGCAATCTTAAATTTTAACCTAGTTTTTCTTTTTGCTCTACAGTCTGGGGCAATTCTTCAGTATCTCCTACAATACTATATTTTTTTCTGATATATCCATTTCACAAATTATATGCTGACATTTTAAAGAAATAACATGTTTAATTTCTAGGACTAATCTTGATCTGTGATTATTCCTTTTTAATGGCATCTTTTTCATTTCATGGAAGTATAATCCTCTCAAATATCTTCAAAAGTATAATGTGAAATATTTTTAACTTCTCTGTATTCTCTCTGTTGTGTCTGAAATCAGTCTATTTGTGTTTTTCTGTTTTGTTTTGTTTTGTTTTGTTTTGTTTTGATCCTACTATTTAATGCTTTTGATTTTCTTCAACAGTTTGCATTTTCTACTTAGGTATAAAGGCCTAACATTATATCAGCAGCCAAATAACTTTTTTCTGAAGTTGTGTAGGTTGGTTTTCTCAGCTAATATTCTCCTGGAATTGGTTTGCTAACTGCTGATTGATAGGTTTCTCCTTAGTACATATGGGAGGGAAGCCAGCACCTAGGGTGGGATTCCAGATGTGCAAAAGAATGAAATATTTATTCTGTGTTTCAAGAGTTACAGTAAGTTTTATTCCTTAGGAGAACTGAAACTCAGAGCCTTCTTTCTTTTTGTCCTTTCTATATATAACATGAAGGTATTGAATTATCAATTTCTGGTCTGAATTCCTTCAAGCCCATACTCAAAATAAAGAAGATGGTTCACTTTTGCTGTGCAGTTGTCGGTCTGTGCCCAAACATTGACATTATGTGTGTGCTCGTGTGACATGCGTTTGCATTGCCAGGGAGGGATAACAGGCTGACTTCTGGCCCCACTGCCACAAATTCAGTTTTGTAATCAATTACCCAAAAGATCATCTTGGGGCAACCCCCTGCTCTTTTTGTTTGTTCACTCTGATCTTAGGACTTCTCTGAATTTGCTCTTAGATTAAAGCAGTTTTTCAGCTTGTTTTTTGAGCTGTAGTATTGCTGCATCTATGAATTCCATTCCATTTGCTTTCTATATTCCAGGAATTCCTCTTAATTTTGTTCTGGTGTTGGAAACCCTTCTTATTATTACAAAATAAAGATTTATTCTTTACAGGCCAATATCCTTGATAAATATAGATGCAAAAATCCTCAATAAAATTCTAACTAACAGAATAGAGCAACACATACATAAAATTACACACTGAGATCAAGTGGGATTCATGCCAAGAAGGCAAGGTTGGTTCAACATATGCAGATCCATAAATGTGATACACCACATCAACAAAATCAAAGACAAAAGCCATATGATCATCTCTACAGATGCTGAAAAAGCATTTGACAAAATTCAACATTTGTTCATGATAAAGGCGCTCTATAAATTGGATATAGAAGGAAAGTATCGCAACACAATTAAAGCCATATGTGGCAAACCCACTGCCGATATTATCCTGAATGGGGAAAATTTGAAAGCTTTTCCTTTAAGAATAGGAACAAGACAAGGAGGCCCTTCTCACCACTTCTATTAAACATAGTGTTAGAAGTACTAGCCAGAGCAATCAGGGAAGAGAAAGAAATAAAGGGCATCCAGATTGGAAAAGATGAAGTTAAACTGTCCCTGTTTGCAGATGATATGATCCTATATATAAGAACAACCTAAAGACTCTACAAAAAACTCTTAAAGTTGATAAATGATCTCAGCAAAGTTGAAGGATACAAAATCAGTGCACAAAAATCAGTAGCATTTCTACATTCCAACAATGAACTAGCAGAAAAAGAAATCAAGAAAGATAGCCCATTTACAATAGCCACCAAAAAAAATGAAATACCTAGGAATAAAGCTAACCACGGATGTGAAAAATCTGTATGAGAATTATAATTATAAACCACTGTTGAGAGAAATTAAAGAGGACACAATAAGATGGAAAGATATCCCATGTTCTTGGACTGGAAGAGCATTCAACATTGTGAAAATGTCTGTACTACCCAAAGTGATCTACAGATTTGATGCAATCCCCATCAAAATTCCAATGACATTTTTTTCAGAAATGGAAAAAACAATCCTAACATTCATATGGAAGAACAAAAGACCATGAATAGCCAAAGAAATCCTGACCAAAAAAAATAATAAAGCTGGAGGCATAATACTACCTGACTTTTAGCTATACTACAAAGCTATAGTAACCAAAATAGCATAGTACTGGTATAAAAATAGACACATGGGCCAATGGAACAGAATAGAGAACCCAGAAGTCAACCCATACACCTACAGTCATCTTACCTTCAACAAAGACACCAAGTCTACACACTGGGGAGGAGACTGCTTCTTCAGCAAATGGTGCTGGGAAAACTGGATATTCATATGTAGGAGAATGAAATTAGACCCATACCTCTCACCATATACCAAAATCAACTCAAAATTGATTAAAGAATTAAATATACATCCTGAAATAATAAAACCCCTGAAAGAAAGCCTAGGGGGAACACTCCAGGAAGTAGGATTGGTTAAAGACTTCATGAATATGACCCCAAAAGCACAGGCAACCAAAGGAAAAATAAACAAATAGGCTTATATGAAACTAAAAACTTCTGCACAGCTAAAGAAAGAATTAACAGAGTAAAAAGACAACCAACAGCATGGGAGAAAATATTTGCAAAATATGCATCTGACAAAGGATTAATATCCAGAATATACAAGGAACTCAAACAACTTAACAGTAAAGCAACAAGTAACCCAATTTAAAAATGGGCAAAGGAACTGAACAGGCATTTCTCAAAGGAAGATATATTTCATGGCCAACAGACCCATGAAAAAATGCTCACTGAGGAGTAGTTAGCACACTATTGTTATGATTTTCATTAACAATAGCAATTCATAGACCAATTTCACTCTCCACCTTGTGAACAGGCTTAAGATACAGCTTCTGGTTATAAAGCTGGCAACACTAAAGTGTGAGGAGACAGAGAAAGGGGGAAATTGCTGGCCAGATTGAGGGAACCTGTGTCAATGACCAGGGTCCCCAGGGCCCACTTTGTCCCTTTCCACTCTCCAGGGCCTTTGTCTGCTCTTCTTCCAAGCTACCCTGCTTTAAATAAAAAGCCAATGTAAACCCTAGAATTCAGTGTCCCCTGGGCATCAGGAAGACTATTGTTACCATTCATACATGTGAGGAGTTTCTTTCTTTAGAGAGAGCATCATCTGCTCATTTCCTGATTATTAATGGCCATTAACTTTTGATGCCAACACACATTAACCCATTATTTGGAGCCAGCTGCTTCATCCTCATGCTAATGGCTTTTCAAAGAGCCAAGTGGCATTTTTAGAGCAGTCAGAAATTACCTAGCACATGGCAGGAAAGGATACCTCTGCCCTCTCCTGCCTTCTGTTTGCCTCTTGTGATTTATAAGGAAGCACAGGAGTCTCCTGGAAAGATAATTCAAATTTTCCATGTGTCCAGTAGTCATGTGAGACACCAAAGTGCAATGTCAAAGAGCAGTGGCCAGCCTCCTGAAAGCAAGTGCCTCCGAAGTGAATATGACACAATAAAATAGTATTCTCTTTCTCAGAATTTTGCACAGCCCTTTAGAATAAAACTACTTCACTAGCATGTTGGCTCGTGGAAGTAAGCTGTCAATGCCACCTCATTAGTAAGGAAACTAACCCAAAACTTGGCCAGCAATGGAACTCTGCTTCCTCTTCCAAAGAGAAGCAAGGTGGCAAGTCTGAGGCAGACAATTCCGAAGTGTTGATTAGTTCCCATATAATCTTCAGCCAACGCTTCCAAAGAATTCTCAGAGACAGAGCTTTGCTCACTGATGACACTGAAAAATTGTGTGAAAAGAAAATAAAAAGGAACTTAGCCTAAGCAGTTCAGCATTTGTTTGTTGCCTCTTTCGATAAGAAAGTGTGGCACAGTGTGAGTAGTGTTGGCCACAGGCCAGGGAACACCACAGAAACATGGAGCAGTGCCCAGAAATCAAATCCAAAGGGGTGAGCCTGTGAGAAGCAGTAGGTTAGCAGTCTGCTGTTAAGAGGAGCCCCAGCTGTTTTGGGTGCAGGGAGGCCTTGAAGGTCCCTGGAAATGTTCCTGAAGATAAACCCCTGAGTTGTAATCAAAAATCTGTGTATATGTGCATGTTCTTGGGGAGAATTCCATCTCTTTTATCAGATTCTCAAAGTGATCCAGGATTGAAATCCAAGGAGAAAAAGAAAGGAGGAAGTAGAGAAATGGAATTCAAAAGCTTTGGAAAAGGAGGACAAGTTTAAAGCCCATTTTTGCATGTTAGACTTGAAAATCCACTACATATTTTAGAATAACCAGCCCTCTGTGCTTTGAAATGACTTAAGATTCTTCAGCCACACCCACCATCCTCCTTAAAATGCTTGCTCAAAATTTATTTGTTTACAATTTATCCTTCTACCAAATCAGGCTAAATATTCTTGTTTTTCCTCCTTTTTATATCTGCATGTAGTCATGCACCAATCCCAATAGGGTAAGACCTTTAAGTCTTAGTACTCGAGCCACCTTTTGGACTTTTGCTGAGGTCATTTCAAGCTACCAACATCGCTCAACACTGAAGGTTCAAAAACTTCATCTTCCTGCTGAACTACCAAGTTGCCCCTCCCAGCATTTCAAAAGAACATCACTCTGGTCACAGCCAAATTCCCAAATAATCAACTATCCTTTGCGATTATGCAGAAATTATCCATTCTTTTACCTTACTTTTTCCTTCTTGCATGCATCAGCTGGAATGTTTTAATCAGATCAGTAGTGGTTTCTTTCTTCCCACATTTCCAATTTTAACCTTGTCCTTGATTTCACACTTGACACATATTTACGGAGTGACTGTTAGACATTCTGCATCTAGGCATTGTGTCATTCACACCTTGGAAAAACAAAATCCCTGACCATTAGAAATATTCATCCAAGGACATGATGGCAAGTTCACAAACAAGTATGAAGTGTGAATGTATCCTAAGAGACATACAGACGAATGTTCTGAATTCTGAGAAGAGAGAAATAACACCCAGTGTGATATTGTAAATACATATTTGGTCTTCATCCCATTTCCTAACATACAGCTCCTAAAACTCTTGGATTTTCTGGAGTGATAAGCATATCTTTAGTCTGCTAATGAAGTAACTGGTGGCTGGGGACCTGCACAGCTTCAGGATGGGGGCTGGTCATCAGGAAAGACCAGCACTTAATTAGAGGGTTGAGACTTTCAGCCCTCAACACTCAACCTCCAGGAAGGAAAAAGGAGCTGAAGGTCAAGTTGATCACCAATGGCCAGTGATTTAATCAATGATGCTTAAGTAATGAAGCCTCCATAAAAAACCCAAAGAACAGGGTTTGAGAGCTTCCAGATAGCTGAATGCATGGAGGACCAGAGAGGGCATGGAAGCTCTGTGTCCCTTCCCACAGACCTCACCCCATGCATCTCTGCTACCTGGCTGTCCATCTATATCCTTTGTAATATTCTTTATAACAAATGGGGAAAATAAATAGTGTGCTTCCCTGAGTTCTGTGAACCACTGTAGCAAGTTAATGAAACCCAGTGAGGGGGTCATGGGAACCCCTGACTAGTCAGTCAGAAGTAAAGGTGACAACCTACTGTGAGGGTAGTTCAAAAAGTTCATGGAAGGATTCATATTATCTTTTAATTCCATTTTTCTTTGAACTTTTTGAAGTGCGCTGGTACTTGCAACTGGCATCTGAAGTAGGGGGTGGTCTTGTGGAAATGAGGCCTCAACCTGTGGGATCTGCTATCCAGGTAGATAGTGTTGATATTGGATTGAACTGGAGGACAAAAAGCTGGTGTCCACTGGAGAATCTCTTGGTAAGTTTGTAGGGAAATACCCCACACGTCTGCTGTCAGAAGTGTTGTCTTAAGTGGTGTATGATTATAGAGGAGAGAAAAAACACAACTTGAGTTTTTCCTATATCCTTACATCCAACTAAATGCAATTAAAAAAGGCCTCCTGGAAGAGATATTACAGTGGAGTCTTGGAAAATAGCAGGAAATGTCAGATAACACTCAGTAGTTGTATTAGTCTGCAGCCTACATTTTATTTAGGGAAATTATGGAAATCATATTATAAAGGAAGATGGTGGCCATCGTATGGAGATCCTGGCATGAAAGAGTCTAATAAATTCAGTCAACTTGCTAGTGTATGATTAATTCCATATATTAATAAATACACTTTTCAGCATTCTCCTTGCTTAATCTTTAATGAACACATAGCTAACTAAGGAATGTTGAAATGTGGACTTTGACAGATGGAGTTTCTCACATAACTAACTCTTGACCTTTCAAGTGTTTTTCATTTTGGGAGGTTATAAATCTCAATACATGGACATATTTCTTTCATACATGGGTCTGTCTTTAGGTTTTACATGAACTTTGCCCCCTCGGATTCCTTTCAGTGATATTCTTTCCCACCTCTTAAAGGCAAGGACAGCCCAGATTAGCCTGGTGTCAATGTGTGGGCAAGTTGAGGCACTTCATTCCCTCCTGGGCCATCAGGGACCATCTCCATGCCATTCACCCTCCAGCCCAGTCTCTCTCCTGCATTCTTCACCCACATGGCCCTGCCGGCCAGGCTCTCCCACTTGCATTTGGAGAGGCATCTCAAACTCAACATATTCAAGACTCAACAGATTCTTTCCCACCAAATTTTCTTTCTCTTTCTTAGGGTTGGTGGTTATTCAAACTGGAAACCTCCAAGTCTCCCATGACACTGCCATATCCCTTGAGGATTTCCCATGGAATCTGTCACTCAATCCTTTCCATGAGACCACCAGAAAATTTATGAATTCATTTCCATCCCTGCTATCAGTGCTGTAGACAAATCCATATCATTTCTCACCCAGATTAATCTCACCAGCAGCTGCATGACAGATCTCCTGCCCTGGGTCATATTCTCTTCCAATCCATCTCCACTGAACTGCCAGAAGAGCCTTTCCAAACATTAGTTACACTGAGTTTTTTTTCCAGCTTAAAGCCTGTCAGTGAGCCCTCATTTCTACCAGTATTGAAATTCAAGTTTCCTTAAAATGATTCAAAAGGACTCCACGATCAGGTTCCTCTTCACCCCTTCACCTCTAGCAACTCCCCTACCCACCTCCTCAGCCCAACTTGATGGGAAATGAGTAATGTCTAGCTCCCCAGTGGAGCCAGGCTTCCTCGTGACTGCTCACTGCCCTTCCTGACATGAATGTCACATCCCAGGTGGAAGATCCCTGCTGTCCAGCCTCGTTTGGGTCAGGGGTTCCTCCTGAGGTGTCCTGCCTAGAGCGTCCTACATGTCCTGCCATTGTATGCAGCGGTCATGCTGCATTCATTTCCCTCTCTCTCCCCCCATTCCATATTCCACTGTAAGCTCCTTCCCATGGTGCCTCATGGAGCAGATGTCCTGCAAAGCGGGTTGCATTGGCAGGCACGAGGGAGGAGAGTGACTTTGTGCCTTTCTTCGACTCCCCATGAGAAACGTGTGTAGACTACGGGGTCTACACATGTGCTTCCATGATCTAAGAACCTTTTTCACGTGCATCTAGGTAGATCATTATATTTTATAAATGAAAAATGGATGGAAATATGACTTCTGAGTAATCAGACATCATCTTATATCCACAAGGGATTCTAAAGGACTGTTCCTAATAAAGTAGGGAATGAACTCACTGGCCTAAAATTCCATCTTAGAATGTAGGGTTTTGTTAGTTTAGAAAATATTCAATAACCATTCCTGCCCAAACTTAGCTACAGCTTGGTCGAATGTTTAATGTATGTCAGATACTATTTTAAGTAGTTCTTCTAATAGTTTACTGAATCTTTACAACAACCCCATGAGAAAATTACTATGATTTTTAACCCCATTTTACAAATGAGAACATCAAGGCATAAAGAGGGTGAAACCTTCCAGGACGGCACAGCCATCAGAGAGGCAAGCTGGGATTCGTGCTCAGGGGCCAGGCTCCTGAAACTCAACCACACCACAGTGTCTGACCTCTTCCTCTGTGTAGCTGGATACTTGATGCCTTTACTATTTTTATCTAATATTTAAGCCAACTTTCCTTTCATGTGCCTGAAAGCTATCAAGTAGTTTTGCATAATCTTTCCAAATAAAATGAAATAAGCAATGTTTTAAAAGCCATATATGTACTAATGTTTGTTGGCTATTTATTATATTCCAGACAATATCCTAAGCACTTTATTAAAATTAACCCATCTAATTCCAACAACAAAGTCATGGCCTGTTCCTCTTATTTCCCCCATATTTCAAACATGTTTAATCCTATTCTCCATTATATATACTATAATACAAAGTGCCTGGATTCCTCTTTGCAAAAACATGCCCTAAAAATATTATCAAAGTCAGCTTGCATAATTTGTTCTATTAGTAAGCCCTAGATTTTTTTGACTCAATTATAGATCAAAGATTATAGATATCATTTTAAAATGAAGAAAATCTATCTTAAAATACAGGAGGGAAACCCCACCTCACAGAGAATAAAAAAGAAAGAAAAATAAGTTAATTTTAATAAAAGTAAACTAGAAAAGACATGCATGAAAATAATTCAGATTTCTAATCTGAATTAACGTGTTAATATTTTAGTAAGCATCTGACAGACCCATAAGAGAGACTTGAGCAAAAGGGTCAGTTCTGAAAAATACAATTCTTGACGGGTGCTAGTTAAAAGGTCAAGGGTTGATGGAACATGCCGGCTTCTAAATATGATCATCCTGGTGATCCGTGAATCTTAAACTTTCCCAGCATCTTTACAGACTAGGTCCTTAATGGTATCCTCTGATTGGGTTTGCTTCTCACCTGTCATACACTATAAGTAAACATGATTCTTACCTCCAAAGCTAGAAGCAGATAGGTTGGCTCACTCACATCTGCACTGAGACCAGTCCTCCAAATCAACTTTTCTACTACACCGAACCTAAATTGCTGGGGGAAAATTCTGAGAAGTCAAAGGAATTGCAAATGTAAGAATTGGAGGGGATCTGAAGGAAATTTTACCCACGACCATCAGGTTGGAGGAACCAAGGCCATATAACAACAAAGGACAAACCCAGAACATAAATCCTCATCTCCTCTTTTGGGGAATTTCCAGCCACTCTCCAAAAGTAGGTGAAGCAGACCTGAGAGTTTTTTGAGGATGCAGCAAGCCTCCAGAGCTGCAGCCCTGTCCACCTGGCCTCTTACCCTTGTGGGGTGACTAAGGCTTTGAGCCAATTCAGTTTCAGGAAATGAGTCCTACACCCAGGCTCAGAAGAAGTCACTGAGGAGGCAATTAGAGTCACATGGGCTTTGAAATCACCTTCTAATCCCAGGCAACAGCAGAAGTGATTCACCTGATTTCACAGAAGCCCCAGCTTACCTGCCACTGAAACTTAGTGCTATCTTCTAATAATTAGCTCCTGTGAGACTCAGATCCTATTAGGCAAACCCCTGCCTTAAACTTCTCTTTTAAAACCTGTCCTAGGCTTCCAGTGCAGTTTTGTTCAACTTTTATTGAAGCCGTCTCCCTCTGGCAGCTCACTTTCCCTAGTCTCCTGAGTAGCCGCTGCAGGCAGGCTTCATCATCAATGAAATGCACACCTATCAGCAATGTTGCACTGATGACAAAACCTAATTTTATCTGAAGTGCTGTCGATGTGGAAAAGGCAGAGCAGCTTGAGAAAGGGCAGAGTTTCCAGCAGCTGTTACAGAAATAGCACAGCCAATTAAGATTCCAGCTGCAGAGACAAAGATGTATCTGGAGCAATGATAACTCTGCACTGTGGATCTTTAGAGAGACAGATGTGCCTTTTACTCACAGGCTTGGTGATAAGGATTTGGAACAGTGCTGGCCAACTGGCAACCCATTGAAGCTTCTCCCTTTATGTTCTGACCAAGTTCTCCCCACACCACCACATGGTTCAGAAGTTCAGAGTTCCTGTGGATTTCCCCACTGTTTGCACTGGTCTTCTCCAGTGAAGTCAAAGAGCTTGCCCAAAATAGTTCTCAGGAAAGGAATTAGCTTTCATAATGGGAGAAAACTGCAGGAAAAATTGCATCCATGGAAATGTCTGGGCAGTGTGTGAATACAGGAACTATTTCAGTGAACAGAGAACAGATTGCCACAGAGGAAGCCAGCATCAATATTTCATTTTTCACATGGTTGTGGATGAAAAGCAAGGATGTATAGATTTCCAGATGCCTGGCAGAGGGAGGACGTGACTTTTGTGTGAAGGACTGAGTATGGGCATACCCTCAGTGCATAAGGCCCTATTTTATTTTATTTTATTTTTAAAGATAAATAAAGCCATTTATTGAATAACTAAAACATCAAATATAAAGAAGACATTTCTTGAGAGCAACTTATTAGGAGAGAGTTTTCGGTTCCCTTGCTCTGTTTCTACAGATGTCCCTGACACGGGTTGAATGTGTGTCCCTCCAAAGCTCATGAGGAAGCTCAGCTCCCAGTGTGGCAGCATTGAAAGGTGGGGCGTTAGGGAGAGGATTAGATTGGAAGAACTATGCTCTCATGAATGGATTAATCCACTTATGTAGTAATGCGACAGTGAGTTAACGGGTTGTCATAGGTGTAGACTCATGGCTTTATAAAGAGAGCATATGAAAGAGCTCTTGCCATTCTTGCCATGTGACACCCTGCCTTCTGACAGAACTCTGTACAGAGTCCATACCAGGAAAAAGGCCCCTACAAGATGTTCCCCCTGGACCTTGGACTTCCCACCCTCCCAAACTGTAAGAAATGTTTCATTTCTTTATAAATCACCCATTTGGGGGTGTTCAGTTATAAGCAATAGAAAACTAACTAATACAATCTCCTAAATACATTTTATCTTTCATTTACAAGGGCACTTCAAAAACTTCATGGAAAAATGGAATTAAAAGATAATATGATTCCTTCCATGAACTTTTTGAAGGCTTCTCATATCTCTCTCATGTCTATACAAGTATTTGTTTCTTTCTAATTCGGGAAGAAAAATTATGAATGCAAGAGATCTAACCTTTTGATTCCACAGGTAAAATAAGAAAAATAAGCACAAAGCCACAGAGTTGAAAGGATCAGTTTGTTGTTATTATACTATGTTTTGATTTTTCTTTATTAGGTAAAACTTCAGAATCTGTTGTTTAAAATGACTCCAGCATCTTTTTTATTTTTATTTTCCAGTACCCAGATTGGGAGTACTTTAAATCTCTCTCCTGATGGGAACTACAAAACTTCTCACTTCTTGCTCCTCTTTTAGTTGCTGAAATCCCTCATCAAATTTGAGGACATTCGTGAACATGGCTTTCGTTGGCTTCCTTCTCCCCACTTTTGCTATATTCTACATAAACATCTCCAGGCTGCCTCACACAGAGTCCTGTATGGTTCCCCTAGCAACTTGTCTTGAGGCAGAATACTTCCTGCTTTTGACCCTTCCATGTTTCCTACCCCTTGGTCAATGTAGACCCAATGCCCTAATGTTCTTTCCACTTTGTGAGCCTGGTAACATCACTTCAAATCAATGCCCTATTTTATGTTAGAGCCAGAAAGGTTTACAGTTCAGTCAAAGCCCTCACTTGTGGGAGAGTAAACAAAAGGTTGATGGTCCCCATGAACTGCTGTCCTCTAGTTTCTTCCCATCTCAGGAAATGGCAGAATCATACACTATGTTGCTTAAGAGAGAAACCTAGATTTTCCCCTGAATTTTTCTTTTTTGCAAATTTCTCCAATAGCCCTTTACTCCCAAAATATATTTTTAATTATCTACTTCTCTTTATTTCTACTGGCTTCAACCAGCTCGGGCTGACATCACCTCTGCCCTGGACATTCACACTCTACTTCAGTCCACTTATCACAATCATAATAATAGTTTTGTCTATCTCTTTTGTTTAGAGAATTGTTTTGGTTTGGGTTTTGGTTGCGTTTTTTTTTTTTTTTTTTTCTTGCTGTCTACACTTATGTCTACATATATGTGTACATTTTTGGCTGTCTACACCTTATGTGTAATTTCCATAAAGTGTGTGTGATTGTTCATGCTTAACTACAACTTCTAACATGGTGGCCTACTGAAAATAGGCACTCAATAGGACTCAAAGAGGTAATGGAAAGGAACTGTGGCTTCCCTGCAATTTAACAACAGGGCCAGCTCTAATGCCCTGTCTTCTTAACTCATAACTAATCTCTACCACTCTGATCTTTGTCTTTGTTTCTATGCTAAGAACACAGACAGCACTGTTGAGGTAACTGTGTTCCTAGCTAGAGGCAAAAAGATGGACCCTAATACCTCCTGAAATTTATTCCAACATAAATGGTCCCAATTCTGCCATTTCAGATGGATCATTAATTTGCAAATCAAGAAACTTAGATCCAGAAAGGTAAAATGATTTGCCCAAGATTACCCAAATAGTACCAGGGGAAAAGTATAAGCTCAAGACTTCTGATGTTTTTTTTTTTTAATCATGTCACAACCTCTCCACTGGCTGCCTTAGCAATTGTGGGAAAATAGAAGTGCATGATTTGGTAAAAATGGAGAAAGACATCATACCAAAAAACAATAAACATCACAACTTTCCTTAAATACTATTTTTTCCCATCAGCTTTGTGAAGATTAAAAAGGTGGCAGAGGTGTACGGAAATAAGCAGTCCTATACTTGCTGGTGGAAGTGTAAATTGGTGCAGTCTCCGTGGAGAGCAATCTTTCAGTTTCATAGTAGGTGGAATGATGTGTGTAAAATAATATTCATTGCAGCATTTTTGTAGGATCAAAAGATTAAAACCTAAGTGTACTTCAGTAAGGGAGTGACTAGAAAAATAGGGGGACTTCCACACAATAGAATATTGTGCAGCCTCTAAAAGCAATTCTGAAATTATCTTAAATCACTATTAATAAATAGGAAAAAAATACATATGTGCTTTTATTTGCATAGAATATCTTCAGACAGAGGTAGGATGGATAGTAGATAACAAGAAACATGTAACTTGGGCTGCCAATTGGATGGGGAGTAGAAGTAAAGGGAAAGTTACTTTGCATTTCTTTTGTGACTTTTTTGTAACTTTTCAATTTTTTACTTGTGCATATATTAACTACGTAAAAACAAAAATTAACAAAGGTTGCAGATAGCAGAAGGAAGTCCGATCAGCGATGATTAAGGAGAAAATATTGTTCTTTTAATAATTACTCTCAGTCTAAAATCAATCTCAGTCTAAAATCAACATATGTATCAATCAAAGTTGACATATATGTTATAACATATGTATTCTTGTAAATGGTCTCATAAATACCTATGGATGGATGAATGGATAAAGAAAATGTCATATATACATACAGTGGAATATTATGCAGCCATAGGAAACATTTAAGATATATTCTGTTGTTCATAGACTTACTTTGTCAGTCTTCTCTGACATATGTTGTACCATATATATTCTTGTAAGCTGTCTCAAAATATTTTGGGGGATGAGGGTGTAATACAACTATAGTAAACTCATGAATGTTAAAAGATATCTTCAATGTTTTCTTACTTTATGGCTGAATAATAAATATTCCATTATGTGTGTATACGACTTTTTTTTTTTTTTAACCACTCATCCATTGATGAATATTTAAGTTGGTACCAGGTTTGGGCTACTGTGAATTTTGCTGCAATGAACATGGGGGTGTAGGTATCTCTTTGAGATCATGATTTCAATTTTTTTTATACAACATGGATGAACCTGGAGGATATTATGCTAAATGAAATAAGCCAATCACAGAAAGACAAATAGTGTATGATTCCACTTACATGATGTATCTAGAAAAGTCAAACACATAGAAGCAGAGAACAGACCAGTGTTTTCCAGCAACTGGGGGTCAGGGAGAAGGGAAGCTGATGTTCAACAGATATGAAGTTTCAATTATACAAAACGAGTAAGTTCTAGAGACTTTCTTTACAACATTGTGCCTGTATTGTTCACTTAGAAATTTGTTAAGAGTGTAGATCTCATGTTATGTTCTTACCACAATAAAATAATAAAACAAAGAGGATATCCTGAATGAATGAGTTTGGCAGAGTTTAACACACAAAGATGGACCCAAATACCCACCTTACCTTTGTTTCTAGTAAACACATACTTGAAAGATCACCATAATACTTTGAACCTAGGATGTTCAGACTAAACTAAAATTTACGAAACACATGAATTATGTTCTTACAAGTTTTCTTTAACAGTAATGCACACACTAAATAGGGTTTGATCATTTTGGCAAGTTATCAATTCAAATTGCCAAAATTATACTGACTGTACAAATAATTAAAATATATAAAAGTATTTTTGAAACTAGGACGCACTATGTCAGCATAAGATGTTTATATACATCATCATCTATGAAAAAATTGCCAAAAAATGATTACTCTCTGAATATGAAAAGATTGGGCTTAAATTTTTGTTATATTTATGATCAAAAGATATATCTACTAAAGTGGATAGCAAGTTCATTTCTGCTGATTAAACAGATTGAACTCTGCTGACGTATAGTAAACTATTTGATGCAGGCTGCAATATTTGCCATCACTTTCTAGGTAACTGTTCTTTTAAGACACAATACAACAAGCATTCTTGAGAAATTGGATGCTTGGCCTTAGGTCTCTTGAAAACAAACAGAAATACCCCATAAGTAAATGGGAAAATATCTCATATTATGACTATGAGAGTTAAAAAGCCATTATCATGATAAGTTCAATCTTTAAAAACTATAATTTACTCATTCACTACAAGAGCTAATATGAAGTGACTGAATGGTAGAAACTTTGAATGCTAATGTTTTTTTCCCAAATTAGTTTTTGATTATTACTAAATAATTAAGATTTACTGAGTAATTATTAAATAAATCAACATTACACTCTATAACATATAGCATAGACCTACAGGAGATTAAATACAAAGAAAATCAATACTTAAACAAACTCAGGAAACTTATATTTCTGAAGAGGCAGATATAAAAGTTATACAATTAAATAAGATGGAGACAGTTTTGGAGATGGATCGTGGTGATGGTTATACAACATTTTGGAGGTGTTTAATGCCACCAAACTGTACACTTAAAAATGGTTAAAATAATAAATTTTATGTTATGTACATTTTACCGCAATAAAAAAATACTTATATATATATATATGCAATTATAACCAGTTAATATCTTTAACTAGAAAATTTTCTTCATACTAGAAGTAACTTTTAAAAAGTAAAATGCTCATTTTAAATATTAAAATGCTGATTTGAATAAAAACATTATTTTTCATTTACAAATTGTCTTTCTTTTTCCTTTTAAAAAACGATTTGGAAATCAGTTCAGGAAAAGAAACTAAGAAAAAATACTTTGAAATTTCTCTCTAAAATTTATACATACACAGAAAGAAAAATTATTTAAGTATATACATAATATATATAATGTATTACATATGTATACACACAGTAGCTCCCCTTTATTTGCAGGGGATATATACCAAGACTCCCAGTTGGTTCCTGAAACCACAGATAGTAACTAAATTTAAGATGTTTATATACTATGTTTTTTTCTATGCATACATACCTATGATAAAGTTTATCATACAATGAACTTGATGTTCAGCATATGTTTTATTTTTTTTTTATTCTTATTAGGTCAAGAACTTTCAACTTTTCACTTTACAGGTTCTCTTTGGCATATCCAAATTGCCAGCATCTCTACACTTGCACTTTGAGGACATTATTTAGTAGAATAAGGGCTACTTGAACACAAGCAGTGCAACACCGTTACAGTCAATCTGATAACTGAGAGGGGTAAGTGGCTAACTGGGGGTTGGTGTATACAGCACAGATAGCTGGACAAAGGGATGATTCACTTCTCAAGCACAAGATTTAGTCATGATACTTGAAGAACATGCAATTTAAAACTTGTGAATTGATTATTTCCAGAATTTTTCATTTAATATTTTCAATCCATGGTTGACCACAGGTAATTGTAACTACAGAAAGTAAAATCACCAATAAAGGGAGACTACTGTTAATATAATATATATTATATAAGAGTACTTCAAAAGTTGTGGAAAAATAAAATTAAAAGATAATACAAATCTTTCCATAAACTTTTTGAAGAACTCTTGCACACATATATGAGTGTGTATGTGTGTGTATGTATATATGTGTGTCATGTGCATATATATATGAATTCAGTAGTCAGATGTAAATATATCAAGAAAATAATTCCAATATATTTTTGAAATTGAACTAGAAAAATGAAAATAAAGGAGAAAAAGTAATTTAAAAGTTCTTCAACATTCAGCTTTGACAGAGGTTTTTGTCAGAACAGGAGATGATGACAAAACCTTGTAGTTTAAGATAACCCTTCTAGTATGTGCTGCTCAAAAGGTAGGTAATTTGTTATTTAGAAGAAGGCATTTAGGGACAGTTACTAATGTATTGTGTTAGCTAAGTTAGCTAATTTAGACAAAAAAGGATGGAAGGAAGAAGGAAGGAGGGAGAAGGGAGGGAGAGAAAGAGGGAGGAAAGTTGAAAGAAAGATGGACAGGCAGCATTGGGAACAATGAAGCGGTGAGAACCTCCAAAAATCCTCTCTTCTATAAAACAATGGGAGCACTGGAATAATTTCAGTATCAACTTTTTCAGAACTCTGGAAATAAACCAAAGCTAAAACAATTTAGGAAGCATTTATTCAAGTAAAGTGGCTGAATCTCAGTAAGAATGGGGCATATTTGTGGCATTTAAATTTACCCTAAACTCATCGCCCTCTTCCCAACTCCATGGTAGCCTAGAAAACCAACAGCTCACAATCATAATGAAAACCAGCAGCCGAGCAGCCAGTGGAGCAAAGTAGGTGTCATATAACAGTTGGAGCTCTTCCAGATCCCGATTTGTTTAGCAGTTGTTTAACTTGGGTGCCCAAATTGATGATTACAGTTGGGGAAAACAATAAGCTAACCAAAAACCATTTTTAAAACAACTGGAGAATGAGACATCCATAGGGAGCTTTGAAAATCATCAACATATTCCTGAGAATTTACAGAGCCATGTGAATGCAGAGGGCTGTGCACATGCCCAAGGATATATGCATGCTTAGAAAAGAGCTGAGAAGATGCTAATCTCTCACCATTGGCTGACCTTGAATCTCTAAACAAGCAAGAAGTGAAAGCTAAGGAAGAGTTTTAAAGTGCCAGGAAAGTGCTGCAGTCATGTGCCAATACACACACAGAGCCCCTTGACAAAGACTTCATAATTCCACCATTTAAGAAATATCTGCCCTACCAGTAGTTGACTATTAAGCTAACTGTGCAGAGACTTCAGTGGCAACACATGACAAAGAATACAAACTTTAGAGAATTAGTTTAGAAAAGTCACTAAAAAAACAAACAGCAAAAGTCACTAAATGAACAAACAGCTGAAATGATGACAACAAAAACAAACCCTGAGGGAGGAGGAAAATCTGATTTTCACAGTTGAAACACTGATTAAATGTTCATTTTTCAATAAGAAGTAATGAGATAAGCCAAAATATTAGAAAGTACAGCACATACACAAAAGGAAAAAGACACTCAGTAGAAACTGTCTTTGAAAAATTCCAGATTAGAAAATATCTATGAAAAAGTCCAGGTGTTGGACTTACCAGACAAAGACATTAAATCAGCTAGTATAAATATGTTCAACGGACTTAAGGAAACTATATCTAAGAAAAAACATGACTTTATGGCAATGTGGTGTCACAAAATAAAGAATATAAATAAGCAAAAAAGAACCAAATTCAAGTTTTGGAGTCAAAAAGTACAACTGAAATAAAAACTTTACTTGAGGAACTTTTCAAATCAAAAACAGATTTGGGCAGGCAAAGAATCAATAAATCTGAAGATTGGTTAACTAAGATTGGCCAGTCTGAGGACCAAAGATAAAAAAGGAATAAAAAATAAAATGAGTAGAGTCTCAGAAAACTGTGGGATGCTATCAGGCATCGCAACAGATGCATGAGAGTTCCAGAAAAAGAAAAGAGAGAGAAAAAGGAAGTAAATATATTTAACAAAACAATACATAAAATATTTCAAGCTTTATAAAAGCTATTGATCTAAACACCCAAGAAACACAACAAACTCCAAGTAGGATAAAATTTAAAAGGTTCACACCTGGACACATAGTAGACAAACTGGAGAAAGCCAAAGATAAAGAGATAATTTTGAAAAGAGCAAGAGAAGTGAGTCATCACATACAGAACATCCTCAACAAGACGAGCAGCTGATTTCTCATCAGAAACCCTAGAAGATAGAAGACAGTGCTGTGACATATTAAAAGTACTGAAAGAAAAAGATCATCAACCAGGAATTCTATATCCAGCAAAATTAACCTTCAAAACTGAAGGAGAAATAAGACATTCCCAGATAAGCAAAAAACTGAGAAAATCTGTTGCCCTCAGAGCTCCCCTAAGAGAAATGCTAAAAGAATTCACATGAAGAAATAAACATCATGTGTAGCATTAAGTACATAGGTACATATAGAGAACATTATATATGTATTTTTTGTTTATAACACTTTTTCTTTCCTATTTAATTTAAAAGAACTGTACAAAGTAATAATTACATTTCCATATTTATGGGCATACAATGGATGAAGACATGATTTGTATGGCAATGGCCGCACAAGAAGACAGGAAGGAAATGAGCTATATATACAGCAAAGTGTTTGCAGGGGATTGAATTGTGTCCCACCTCCCCCATCTCATTCCCCACTGTAACTGTTGAGGGTGGGAAGTCTTATTATGGGAATTGGAAGGTGGGGCTTTGAAGAGGTGATTAGATTGTAGGTATAAGTAATAGTGAATGGATTGATAATGGTGGTCAGGGGAGAGGTTCTCAGGGCTTCAAAAGGAGAGTACATGAGAGTCTGTCTTTCTCTGCTCTGCCTTTTTCTACTGTGTGAGACTCCCGCATTGCTGTAAAGCCACCATCAAAGAGGTCCCTCACCAGATCTGTTCCCTGGATTTTTGACTTCCCAAGTCTCTGAAAGTGTGAGCAATAAATTTTATTTTCTAATAGATCACCCGGTTCCAGGTATTTCTGTTATAAGCAGCAGAAACAGACTGATACAGTGTTTATATATTATTGAAATTAAATTGGTATTAATTCAATAGAGATTGTTATAAATTAATATGTTAATTTTAATCCCAAGGGAAATCATTAAGAAAATTACTCAAAAAGATACAGTAATAGAAAGGATAAGAGAATTAAAATGGCACATTTAAAATATTTATTTAACTCAAAAGAAGTAATAAGAGAGAAATAGCAGACCAAAAAAGACATGTCATATAGAAAACAAATAGCAAAAAGGCAGAAATAAATCCTTCTATATCATTAATTCCATTATATTTAAATGCATTATACAATTCACTCAAAAGACTAAGATTTAGAAACATATAAACCAAATAGATACTTTCTATAAGGGACACAATTTACATTCAAAGACAGAGATAGATTCAAAAGTAAAAGTTTCAAAAATACATACATGAAAACTATAACTAAAAGAAAACTGCAGTGGCTATACTGATATCAGACAAATTAGACTTTATAGAAAAATGTGCTAATAGATACAGAAATAGATACAAAATTATTTTTTCATTATGATAAAGGGGTTGATTCATCAAAAAATATAAGTTATAAACATATATGCAAGTAACAACTAAACAACAGAGCCCCAAAATACGTGAAGCAAAAACTGACAGAATTGAAGGGAGAAATATTTTATGCAACAATAATAGCTGGACACTTCAATACCTCACTTTTATAAATAAGACAGCAAAACAGAAGATAATAAGAAAACAGAAGACTTGAACAACATTATAAACTAACTAGATGTAGCAGACATCTATAGAGCACTCTACCCACCAGCAGCAGAACATACATAATTTTCAAGCACACATGAAACATTTTCCAGGATAGACCATAACACTAATCAATAAATTAAAAATGAATAAAATCTTACAGAGTATGTTCTTTAAGTATTTTGGAATATAATTAGAAATCGATAACAAACAGAAATTTGTGAAATTCTAAATACATTGAAATTACAAATCCTGCTTCTAAATAATGATTAGGTCAAAAAAGAAATCACTAAGAAAATTAGAAAATATTTCCAGCTGAGTGAAAACAAAACTCCAAGCTTATAGAATGCCTATATTTAAAAGAAAGAGATCTCAAAACAATAATTCCATTTTTACAACTTGAGAGGAAAAAATGAGAGCAAACTGAACCCAAAAGAAGCACAATGAAGAAAACAATAGACTTGAGTGGAGAAAAATAAAATAGAAAATAAAAAGACAACAGAATAATAAAAGAACCAGTTATTTAAAAAGAGAACAGAATTGACCTGCTTTCAGATAGACTAACAAAGAAAAAAGAGAGAAGACTCAAAATACTAAATTCAAAAGTGAAAGCTAGAAAATTGCTACCAACCTTACAGAAATAAAAAGAATTATAAAGTAATAATATGAACAATTTCATGATAACAATTAGATAACCTGGATGAAATGGATAAATTTCCCAAAAGTCATGAACAACTTAGACTGAACAAATAGGCAATCCAAATAGGATTAGAACAAGTGAAAACATTGAATTATTAATTAAATAACTTTCTACAAAAAAAGTTCCAGGACAAGATGGCTTCATGGGTGATTTCTGACAAATATTTACAGCAGAATTAACACCAATTCTTTAATAAATCTTCCAAAAAGTTAGAACTGGAATACTTTCTGACTCATTCTATGAGGCCAAGACCACAATGATTCCAAAACGAGACAAAGATATCACAATAAAAGAAAACTACAGATTAATATTCTTATGAATATTAGGATATTGATGCAAAAGACCTTAAGAAATTACTAGCTATTATGAGCTGACTTGTCTCCCCAAATTTTATATGTGGAAGTTATAATACCCTATACCTTAGAATGTGACTGTATTTGGAAATAGGGCATTTAAAGAGGTAATTAAGGTAGTTAATCAATGAGATCATTAGCATGAGGCCCTAATCCAATATGACTGGCATCCTTATAAGAAGAGAATAGGATACAAAGACAACGAGAAGGACAGTGTGAAGACAAGGAGGTGATGTGAGCTACAAGCCAAGGAGAGAGGCTTCCTGAGAAAGCAACCCTGCCAACACCTTGATCTGTGACTTCCAGGTTCCAGAACTGTGAGAAACAAATTTTTGTTGTTTACGTCATCCACTTTGTGGTACTTTTATGGAAGCCCTAGGAAACTAATGCAGTAGCAAAGAGAGGCCAGCAGCTTATAAATAAAAGATTAAATATTGTGACCAAGTGGAATTTATCCCAGAAACACAAGGCTGGTTCAACTTGCAGAAATTAATCAATTTTATGTACATACTAATGGAATGGAGGACAAAAACATCATAATGTCAATTGAGGAAGAAAAAGCATTTGACTAAATCCAACACCTTTTTATAATAGAAAACATACAGCAAACTTGGTAGAGTAAAAAACTCTTTCAACAGATACAGGGGTTCTACCAAAGCCCACAGCTAACACCACACTTACAGTGAAAGGCCAAAACTTTCCTCCTAAGACCAGAAATATCTCTTTTTGCTGCTTTCACTCAACATTGTATTAAAGGTTCTAGCCATGGCAATTTGGCAAGAAAAAGAAATAAAATGCACTAAGATTGAAAATAAAGAAGTAAAACTATCTCTGTTTGCAGATGACATAATCTTACACAGAGAAAATCTTAAGGAATCCACAAAGGACTATAAGAGATAATAAACAAGTTCAGCAGGTTGCAGAATATAAACCCACTATACAAAAATCAATTCATTTCCATACACCAGTAGTGAAGAATCTGAAAAATGAAGCGAAGAAAATATTTCCACTTACATTAACATCTAAAAGAATAAAGTACTTAGGATAAATAATTCAACACAAGTATTTAACACAAGAAGTGCAGAACTTGTACACTGAAAACTACAAAACATTACTGAACAAAATTACAGATGATGGAAATAAATTGAAAGACATCCAGTGTACATGTAATGGAAGACTTAAAAATACTATGATGGCAATATCACCAAATTGATCTGCAGATTCAACAGGATTTCTATCAAAATTCCAACTACTTTTTTTGCAGAAATTTACAATCTGATTCTAAAAGTCATATAGAAATGCAAGGGACATACAATAATTGAAACAATCTGGAAAAAATTTTAAGTTTAAGAATTCACACTTCCTGATTTCAGAACTAACTACAAAGCTATAGTAGTCAAAATACTGTGGTGCTGACAGAAGAGTAGACATATAAATCAACGGAATATGTTTGAGCACCCAGAAACAAACCCTACATTTATGGTAACTGATTTTCAAAAAGGGTTCCATGACAATTCAGTGGGGAAAATAACAGTCTTTTCAACACACGATGCTGGAACAACTGGATATCCACATACAAAAGAATTAGAATTAGACCCTTACCTTATACCATATATGAAAAGTAACTTGAAATGAATCAAAGACCTAAATGTAAGATCTAAAACTGTAAAATTCTCAGAAGAAAAAATAGGCATAAATCTTCATAACCTTAAATCAGGTAATGGTTTCTTAGATAAGAGACCAAAGCACACACACAAAAAGAAATGGATAAATCAAACTTTATCACACTTCAAAACTTTAATGCTTAAAAGAGTACAATCAAGACAGTGAAAATAGAACCCACGACATTGGAGAAAATATTTGCAAAGTATATCTCTCTTAAAGGGCTATTATCCAGAATATATATATATATACATATATATATATGTATTTTTAAAAACTCCTAAAACTCAGCAACAAAAAGAATAACCCAATTAAAAATACAAAAAGGACTTGAATAGACAATTCTCCAAAGAATATATACCAATGACCAATAAGCACATGAAAAAATGTTCAACATTATTAGTTATTCAGGAAATATAAATCAAAACCACAATAACACCACTTTACACACAACAATACAGCTATAATAAACAATATGAACACTGACTAAAGTGAAGAGAATGTAGAGAAACTGGAACTCTTCTACATTCCTACTGGGAAAGTAAAATGGTGTAGTCCCCTTGAAAAGCAGTTGGGCAATTATTCAAAAAGTTATACATGAGTTATCATATGACCTAGCAATTCCACTCCTAGGTACAAAACAAAAAGAACTAAAAACATATGTCTACACATAAACTTGTACATGGATGTTCATAGAGTATTATTCATAGTAGCCAAAGAAGTAGAAACAACTCAAATGACCATCAGCTGAAAAACAGATAGACAAAAAGTATATCCGTACAAGAGAATATTATTCAGCTATAAAAAGGAATGTTACAATAGAACATGATGAACCTTGGAAATATCATGCTAAGGAAAATAAGCCAGACATGAAAGGCCACATATTGTATAATTTGATTTGTTGAAATGCCCAGGATAGGCAAAGCCATAGAGAAAAAAGTAGCTCAGAAATTACCAGGGGCTGGTGAGGGGGAAATGCGGAGTTATTGCTAATGGGTACTATGTTTCCTTTTGAGGTGATGAAAATGTTTCGGACTTAGACAGTGGTGATAATGACAAAACTTTGTGAGTATACTAAAAGGCACTGTATTACATAATTTAAATGGGTAAATTTCTATGGTATGTGAATTTCATCTTAATTAAAATAAAAGCTTCAGCTGGTGTTAATGTGCTGTAACTTTTCAATTGCTTAGAATTTAAAAAAGAAACACAACTGAGATGAGAGGATGGAGGATTCTGGATAACAGAAATAAGAGAAGAGCAGCAAGTGGTTGCAAATAAAGAAAAAGGGCTTAAATTTAAAGATTAATAAGTGTGTTGCAAAAAAAATAGGAAACTTTTTGTGATAATCAAAATTTTATCTAATGTAGTCTAGGGTGGTTGTATAAGTGTGTACACAATTTTGAAATAATTTAACTGTGCCACTATTAATGCATTTTACTGTATATAAATTATACCTCAAAACAACAAAGGTTACATTTTACCTCAAGACTTACTACACACACACACACACACACACACACACACACACACGCATATGTACGCACATAAACACACACACGAATAAAAGCTTCGGGAAACATAATTATTCTTCTGGGATATATTCTAATCTATTCTAATCTTGTTTATTGATACAAAACCAACAACAACAAAAAGGTAGTGTCAAACCCTTTAATTAATGTGAAAAATGCTGCTCTGGAGCCGTTTTCTTCTCTCTAAATCTCAGGGTTTTATGCAAAAATATATATGTATATTGCATACATATAATAAATTAATTACATATATCCCTATAAATTTTAATATGTCACTGTCTCACCTGAACTATATTTTAATTTTACTTTTAATATAATATTTTCTTAATATTCTTACTTTCCCACTGCTGTGGATTGATTGAAATGTGTCCCCCAAGGTTCATTTACTGGAAGCTTAATTCTCATTTTAACTGTTGAGGGTGGGAAATCCTATTATGGTAATTGAAAGATAAAGGTGGGGCATTGAAGAGTGATTAGATTGTGGGACCATGCCATAATGAATGGACTAAAAATGGTGGTCAGAGGCATGGTTCTGAGGGCTTTAAAAAGAGAGTGTATGGGGAGGTTAGTCTTTCTCTTCTCTCTCTGCTTCCAATGTGAGACCCTGGGGTCACTGTTGCCACCACCAGATGGACTTTGGACTGCCCAACCTCAGAAGCTGTAAGCAGTAAATTTCATTTTCTTTGTAAATCACCCAGTTTCAGTTATGTTGTCATAAGCAACAGAAATGGACTAATACACCCACAGTCCTTCATGAATCATCTTTATTAACAAAAGGAAGTTGAAAAATTCTTTCTCCAACAAATTTTCCTGCACTTTACTTTTTTATTTTATTTTTTTCTTTAGTGTAGTTGCTATATTTTGAAATAACCACCATAGTTTCCAATAGTTTTTCCTTGAAAGTTATAACCGCCAATCATTTTTATTGATTAAGGCGAAGTGATGCTTCTAAGTGCTTTATGCAAAAAGTAGAGGCTTCTTTATTCTCCCCAGTGGACACTCAGAGTAAAAATAAAGGTGCATTTAGCAGTGTTTCACTGCTGACACTGGCCCAGTTAGGGTACAGTTCATCAGGGCATCTCACAGTTTTGTGAACTGAAATAAACAGGGAGAGAACACAAGAGGGAGTGTGGATACCCTTGGTGTAGGCTGAGCTCTTAAGATCAAGTAGTTCTTACTTGCTCTCAGATTAGTTTATACTTCCGACTTCTGACTCCACTTTAGCCTGCTGGAGTTCCCAGAAAAAGTCTCATCTCTGCATCCTACATAACACTTTTTGTATTTGACCAATACCCTATGACACCCCTAGGACTTCTTCAGGCTTCTGCCAATACCCAAGACCCCCATCCTGTGTTGGCCAACTTTTATTCTGAGTCCAAGTGTGGAATTGCATTTCTTGCTGCAAAATGTCATCTTGTTAAATTTGGCTCACTGTTGTTGCTTGTGCACGTGTTTGGGATACTTAATCTGTCAATATTTCGTCCTCATGATATCACAGCTTCAAGGATCTAATAATTATAGCATCCACTAGGGATCCTTGAGGATAAAATAATGTCTTACTTGGCTTTTTTCACTAGGGCCAAATGTGCAAGACCTGGAATTCCCCTGTTGTGGTCAGCCGTAATCACAGTATTATTTTATGAGCAGCAAGTTGTATGCACGACCTTTCCTCATTGTTGTTCTTCTCCCAGAGACAAACATGTACATCTAGTAGTAAAACAAGGACAACTTACCTTTTAAAGTAATTTGTAATTATGAAATATTTAAAATGTAAGAACAAGGCATCCAATAATTTCATAAATGTCTGTACTTCCTACTCATAGTTAAAACATTGTCATATTTCTTTAGAAAGTTTTTAAAGAACTAAAATCTAATAAATGCTGTTAACATTCACTTTCATGTGTTTTCCTGATCTCATTTTCTTTATTTTTTTTCCCAGAAATGACAAAAAGAAATTATCCTACAGTTGGCATTTATGATGTAACTGCATTTCCTTTTAGTTTTATATCATGTATAAATGTGATATATGAGTGTATATCTATAGTTCTAATAATATATAAATTTCTATAGAACATAGACTTTTGCAACTAACTTTTTTCACTTAACTTCATATTTTCTCAGCAAGTTCTCTTTTATGTCTGTGGCTCTGGCTCATTCATGCTTATTGCTTTATGATTCAATTTTATGAATATACCACACTTTTATCTACCCCATTTCTTTGTTCTTGGATTTTTGTTTTTCTGTTGTTTTTGTTTCTGTAATTGTTCTATTAATTTGTTTTTGCTTTGCTCATATAATTGTTTTTGCTTCTTATAAACATACTACTATGAACAATCTTTAACCTGCTTCATTTTGAACAAAAGAGAGATCCTTTCTAGGATATGACCTAACAATGGAACTGTTAAATTCTGAGGCATGTTACACATGTTACACAAACTCCATTAAATGTTAAATATTACACTTCCATATTTTATATACTATAGTTCTTACCTCTTCCTAAGTCCTCTGTTTGTTGCACTAGTGGTAACTTCCCACATCTCTGAACTTCCTTCTCTCAAGCAGCCTCTTCTCTCCCCTCTATACCTTCATCTAAAGGACAGGAGAAAGTCATTCTCTAATATTATGCAAAATAGGAAGAAGCAGAATGAATCTACTGGGGCTTTATTAAAGGCTTGGGAATAATTCAGAGAGAGTAACTTATAGCTGCTAGTGTAAGTCCATACCTAGACCCTTCTTAGAAAATCAAGACAGAATTAATCACCATTCCTTATCATGTGCCAGAGACCACCCTACCTCCTCCCAAAGGAAATTTCCTTAAACTGATCCACTCAGTGCTAACAATCCTGAAGCCCAAAGAGAAGAAAGAATATTGCACTCTTACCCCAGCCTAGGGGCTGCTTCCAAGCACTGCTTTGCTGTTCTGAAATCAACCTCTTTCTAATGATTATTGAACATGGAAGAGTAACCATCACATTGTCCTGTGTCTCTAGCAAGACAGTTAATGTAAGTACTATCTAGTTAGGCATTAGTTTATTTAAAGCTGGGATATTTAACTCAAATAATATCTGGGTATCATTAGTTTATATCAGGTCAAACATGGTCCCAGCAGAATCCTTTATTAGAGTATTTCAGCTTTAGGGAAGTTGAAAAAACGGTTCTTTTTGCAACATTGGTCTTTACTCCTGTTCTTCAGTGAATAAATGTAACAAAAATGCAAACACTTACATAAGAAAAAGCAATAGCATCCAAGTACAATAAAGTGTAAAATTATAAGTAGAAACAAAGTAACTCTAGCTTCCAGTTTCTCCCATGACAGTTTAGCTGGTATCAGATATCCTTGCACCATAAACAAAAGAAGGCCTAAACAAAATTAATGAACCAACTGTTTTCAGAAGTTGGACAGCAGTCAAGGAAGGGCTGTGATCGCTGAGAAAGGGGAGGCACATGTGGCTTGCCTGCATTAACTCAGTCTTTCTCTGTGGTTAACTTTCCTAGACCATCGTTCAGATGAATAGAGATAAACAGGGAGTAGTATTCTTATTTATTGGAGAAGACAGTATTAAGTTTGGAGCTACTAAGGCAGCAAGGATTAGGGGGCAAAATTCCAGAGAAGGGAGAAATACAGAGAAGGGAACTCACAAGTCTGCTGGTCAATTCCTCCTGATCCTTTCGCTTCAAAAACATAAGATTCTACTGATTATTTAAAAAGACATTAATAGTCATGTGCTATATGGTTTATCATCTAGACAGAAGTAAAGTGTATTGACACTATAGCAATAAAAAATTGAAAGGAGGAAAATAGAGTTAATATGTTTTAAGAATTTGCATAGGTTGGGATGTGGTGAAATATAGTTTTAAGATTTCACAAGTTAAAGTTGCATGTTGTGCTTTTTTGGTTAACCACTGACAAAATAATATACCCAAAAAGTATACTTTATAATCAATAAGTGTAATAAACTTAAATAATGAAAAAAAGTGCATTGATTAAAATGAAAGAAGACATGATGTAGTATAGGGGATCAAAAAAATCGATGGAACAAACAAAGAGGTAGACTTAAATCCCACCATATTAGTTATCACAATAAATGAAAGTGGATTAAGCACAAAATTGAGACAGAGATGGTTGAACTGAATTAAAAGCTTAGATACCACTGTAAATTGTTTACAGGAGATATTTTAATGATAAGGACACAGATCAAATAAAAATTTAAAAATAGAAAAGAATGGGTATACAATATGAAAACGAATTAAGAGACATCATAGCAAGAAATATAAAATAAGATAAAGAGAAAAATTGTTTAATGACAGAAGGATCGATGCATTAAAAAGGCATAACAATTCTAAGTATGTACGTGTTTAATAATCTAACTCTAACTACTATGGAATTGAACTACAAAGCAACAATAAAAAGATAATTAAAAATTCCCAAATGTATAAGAATTAAGCAGCACAATTAACTCACAAGTCATAGAAAAACTTACAATTGAAGTTGCAATGATTATGAAAATTAAAATTGTCAAAATTTGTGAAGTGCAGATAAAGCAAGGATAAGAAGGAATAGCCAAGAAAATCTCGAAGTACTAATACAATATCAGAAAACATACACCTCTAGATTTGATGATTTACTAAAAAAAGAAAAGAAAAAGACGATGTGACATTGGTAAAAAGAGCAATGGAACAAAACAGATATTGTCACTTGATACATGAGAAAGAGCACCATGCAATCAATGGGAAGAGACTGGCCTATTCAACAAACGGTACTCTAGAAACCGGATAATCTTGTAAAAAGCAAAAATGAACCTTGATCCCTACCTCATATATATGTAAACACTACAAATTTGAGGTGGATCGTTAATCTAAATGTGAAGTTAAAATGCTTAGACTTCTGGGCCGCCCCGTGGTTCACTCGGGAGAGTGCAGCACTGGGAGCACCGAGGCCACGGGGAGCACCGAGGCCATGGGTTCGGATCCTATATAGGGATGGCAGGTGCACTCACTGGTGCGGAGCGTGGTGCAGACCGTGGTGCAGACCACACCGTGCCAAGGGCTGCATTCCCTTACCGCTCAGGAAAAAAAAAAAAAAAATGCTTAGACTTCTAAAACAAAGCTTTAGAGAATATCTTCACTAACTTGAGGTAGGGTAAATCTTCTTAAAGACAAAAAAACACATTAACCATAAAGAAAAAACAATGATAGATCAAACTTTATTAAAATTAAGAATTTCTGTTTATCAAAAGATATCATCAAGACAAGAAATAAGAAAGACAATGGAGAAAATATTTGCAATTCTTATATTTGATAATGAACACATACCCAGAACAGATAAATACCACAATCAATAAGAAAAAGACAATTCAATTTTTTAAATTGCCAAAACACTTAAAGAAGTGCTTTATAAAAGAATATATCACCATAAGCAATTCATATAAAAAGGTGAATGCAAATTTAAAACAGTTGAGATGCTAGTGCAAACACATAGAAATGACTAGAAGGACCAAAAATATCATGTTTGCAAGTCTATTGAGCAAATAGAATTCTCATATGTTGCTGGCCGGAGTGTAAATTGATTCAAAAACTTTGGAAAACTGTTTGGCAGTATCTACTAAGGTTAACCAACCATATGTTCACCTAATGACCCAGAAATTTTACCCCTGAATATATACACTAGAAAAATGTGTGCATGCAAACACCAAAAGATATACACAAAACTGTTCACAGTGGTTTTACTCAAGCACAAAAGAATGAATTCTGTAAATCTCACTTACGTGAAGTTTGGAACAGAAAAAACTGTTCTATGGCAATAGAAATAAGAAAAGTGGTAAACACTGCAAGAAGGCTAGCTGATGAATGGGAGAGGATGAGGGAGCCTTTACAAGTAATAGGAGAGTTTCCTTTGGTGATCTGGATGGTGTGTGTGTGTCTGTGTGTGTGTGAATTCATAGAGCTATACGCTTTATATGTGTATATATTTTATACTTAAAATACTGGGTATATAAATGTTAAAGTGGGAAACAAAGTGCCTCCTCCATTAATGTATTTCTAAAATCTTCAGTTCTTTCTGCCTGTAACACACTACGGACTCTGGATACTTCCGCTGTCAAGTAACAAAGTAATTCCTGTCCAAATTAATGGTTTCTATGAATTACTGGGGTATTTCTTCTATAGGTACTGTTTACTTTACTTTCAGGTTTTTTTCAGTATCCTAACCAATGTTGTCCACAGGATTTGCTTCTGCTGTTTGGGTCACTTTTCTTCACCCTTTACTTTCAGTTTTAAAAAGCATCTCTCTTCATAAACATATTCTTTACAGTTCTCCTAAGCCAAAACCAAGCATTCTGAGATCCTAAGCCCTGCCTCAGAAAATGAAATCTCAATTCTCATCATTTCCTAGAGTCTGAATGTGAAGGAATCGGAATACTAGAATCTGTACTTCTAGACACCAGACACAGATATCCAAACCCAAAAGCATAAAAAAATGGGGGTGTTACCCAAGTGATTTGGAGTAGGAGAAGCCTGAACATTAATTAACTTCTTCTATATAATATAAATATATGCTTTAAAAAGATATTGGGTCTGATGCACCATAGAACAGAAACTTTTCCATGGCAAGCACAGAAAATTTTACCAATATCCTATCACCAATATTCCAAGCAAGCCATTGTAATTTGCCTAAAAACACAAAACTTTTATGATGTTTACCTAAAACTCTTGTCTTTCAAAATTTCAGGACTACACACATAAGCTAAAATAACCTACTGAGAGATTTCTCAGTCAGATTCAAAAAAAAAAAAAAACATTCATCCCAAGTCTTTGAAATTGTGGCTCAAAGCCAGCTCCTCCAACTGAGCTAACCTTACAAAAATCTATAAGCCATTAACTCTAGCCTTATTAAATATATAAAAATCAATTCTAATGCCCTGTTCTTCTTCCAATGTCCCAGTCCTCAATTGGAAATATACAAGAAAATATTGCCTGCTCCAAATGTCCTTCAACTTTTTGTCTGATTTATTCTGGAAGTGTCAGTTGTGCCTTTCTGTATCAGGAAAATCAGAAAGTGGTCAGCGAGTCTGATGGTCCTTGGCACCTCACTCTCAGGCTCTGCGTCCAGAAGCAAAGCCCAACTCACAGTGGTCACACCAGTTCTCCACAGCACCGGATCCACAGTCTTAGGGGAAAATCATCTCCTGCCCCTGGTATTTCTTTCAGCTGGTTCAATAACAACCTTTGATACATTATCTAGTTCTCAGATTCCTACTTATTTTCTGTGGAACACAAAATGCGTTACCTTCCTCTGAAAGCTCCTGATTAACAATAATAAGAATTACATAGTTGAAGGCAACTTTCTCCACCCCCCCTCTTTTAATACACATCTTCTGATAGGTGGCAGATTTTTGATTCCAGTATTAATGTCCTATCATATCCTCAAATGTATACTTTTGTTTCTAGTTTGTCATTCTGTTTCTAGTTCTCATTCTATGTATAAAAGCTGGAATAAAGAATCTACCACATCTTTCTCAGTCTTTTTCTATTACAACACTTAAAAATTTGTTTCTAAACAAATTCAAATTTAGCTGCATCTTGTAACATTTGATATACACAGCTTTCATTATCTTTAAGTTATGCATTTTCTAATTACATATATAGCTTACCTTAAATAAACAAGAAGGGCAGCGGTTTTGTTTATGTGTGTGCCCAAAATGTGGGAGCTTTGGGGACTCTCTGTAAATTGTTTCTATAATCCATGTCTTTTAATATTGTCTTTAATATTGTCTTCTAAAACATGGTCTTTTAATAGTGATTCTTGGAGTTTATTGTGTCTTCATCTTGGCTTAGTAGATAATCAATCTTTGAAATGTCCCTTGCTTTGGGAAATTGTCATTTACACAGTAGGTGTTGGGTGTAAGGATCTGGATTTTTGAGAAGCAGTATAGCAAAATAACTAAGACACAGATTTCAAATCCTAACTTCCACATTCACATTGTGATCTTGGATGAGTTACTAAACCTCTCTGTGCCTCAATTAGTATACATATTAAATGCCTAGCATATATTAGATGTTATGTAAGAGATAGCTGTTGTAATACAAATCCATGGAATCTAGTTTATGAAATCATGCAAATATTCTTTATCCTTAAGATTTTCTCTGTTTGATTTACCAATTATTGAGCAAGGTGCTTTAAAATTACTGTGTGTGATGTTATATTAGTCTTGTCTGAGAAGCAATCCCAGAAGGCATTATGAGGAAATAATGAAGTGGGACAGGAAGGGAGGATATCCAATAAATCTGCATTAATTAATAAACTTGCCTTAATTAAAATTACCACGTAGCTCAATCCCACTGAATATTGGATAATCACCCCACAAAAGATATTCCTATCCTAACCCTTGGAACCTGAGATATTATTACCTCTTGCATCAAAAAATAAAGAAGAAAACAAAAAACCTTTGCAGGTGTGCTGCTAAGGATTTTGAGAGGAGGAGATTATCCTGGATTATCCAGGTGGGCCTGATGTATTCTTCTGAGGAGGCAAAGGGAGATTTGATACAGGTGGAGAGGGGACTGCAGCACGAGGATGCAGGTCGAGATTGAGGTGGGGTGGCCCGCCCGGGAAGGCTCCGGCTGGAGGAGGAGGGAACATCCAGCCAATGCTGTGATTTCTGTCAGTGACAATGGTTTCTGACTCCCAGCCTCCAAAGCTGTAAGAGAATAAATTTCTGTCCTTTTAAACTCCAAATTTATCCCAAAGAATGTTCTCTCCCTCTGCAAATCCAACGCACCACTGCAGTCTTTCCTTCCTTCTTTCTCTCTCAGATCCCACATATGAGTGAGCACAGGTGGTATTTATCCCTCTGTGCTTTGCTTATTTCACTCAACATAAGTTTCTCCAGGTTCATCCATGTTGTTGCAAATGGGAGAATTTCATTCTTTTTTATGGCAGAGTAATATTCCATGGTGTATATATACCACAGTTTCCTTATCCAATCATCCATTGATGGACATTTATGTTGGTTCCATGTCTTGGCTATTGTAGGAGTGGCAGGGAGGGGAAGGGAGGTAGGGGATAATTGGGTGGAGGACACGGGTACAAACAAACGCAATTTGTGGTAATGGGCATGCTGTCAGTATGGATCTGGCCTTCACATCTTGGGCAGGAGGGGTGACAATCAGCTTTGTATTTCACAAATATTCATAACCAATAACGGGAAAAAAAAAAAAAAAGAAACGGCATCAAAAAAAAAAAAAAGAATGTATGAGAGATGCCAAATAAAGTAAGGACAAAATAAATAAATAAATAAATTCCAAATTTGTGGTAATTGGTGACAGCAGCCACAGGAAACGTGTTCAGGCCCTGGTGGAGCAGAACTTGGACCTGGCCCGATGAGTGACAAGCAGCTGAAGCACCGCCCACCGCTGCACCCCTTCCCTGCCGGCCCCCGAGTGCCACTGCCTCACGCGGCACAGGGAAGTCCTCCAGCGGGGACACAGAAGACACTAGCTCCATCCAGCCTGAGCTGAGGAAACCTGGGCAGAGTGTAAACAGCACTCAATGCACATGACATATCACCAAACCCTCCTAATCAGCTAGTTATACATTTTGATGGCATGTTAGCTGCATGCAGGTCATTGGTTAGTTAATTCTCTTGGTAGGCTATTTCTTGTCATTGGGTAGTGTCTATCTTTATCGCCAGCAATGCCCTTCACATTAAAATCCACGTTTTCTTCCTTATGTTAGTGGATACCCAGCTATCATTGAGCTGTATTCATCTAGAATATCTATTTGCCATTCCTTTATATTCAAGTTTTCTATGTCACTGCACTTAGTGCGTAGCTCTTGAAAACAGTGCATATTACCTGAATTTACTTTATTTTCAGTCTAGAATCTCTTCTCTTTCGCCATGTACATTAATTCAATTTCATAAAAAGTAATCGTGGAAATGACCATTTTATTATCATTTTTTTACTTATTATCATGGTTCTGCTGAGTTTTTTATCCTTTCTCTTTTCCTTCTTTTATTGGGTTTATCTAGGTTTGCTCTTTACTGGAATAGAAGTTACATATTCTAATTGCATTGTTTTCATAGTTACTCTTAAATTTTTATAAATAAGCATATAAATTATACTCTAATCAATATCTCCATCCATCTTTATCCTCTTTCATAAAAAGTAAGAAACTTAGAATGTTGAAATCATATTCTATTTTACCTTACTCTTGAAATCCAAAATTGGTGTAATTATTTTATTCTCAAGACTTATTTTCATTTACAAAATTGCCTGCTAACTTGATTTCTGTTAATACTCGCATTTCACTCCCTCTTTCTGGAGGGAGTCATATTCATAAAGTCTTTGCCCAGTCCTACCTCCTGAAGTATTACCCCTATGTTTTCTTTTAGGAGTTTTATAATTTCAGGTCTTATATTTAAATCTTTAATCCATTTTGAGTTGATTTTGGTATATGGTGAGAGATATGGGTCCAATTTCTTTCTTCTACATATAGATATCCAGTTTTCCCAACACCATGTATTAAAGAGGCCATCTTTCCCCCCAATGTATGTCCTTGTTACCTTTGTCAAAGATTGATCAGCTGTAAGTATGTGGGTTAATTTCTGGGTTCTCTATTCTATTCCATTGGTCTGAGTGTCTGTTTTTATGCAAGTACCATGCTGTTTTTGTTACCATAGCTTTATAGTATCATTTGAAGTGAGGTGGTGTTGTGCCTTTGGCTTTATTATTATTATTATTATTATTATTATTATTATTATTATTATTATTATTATTATTTTCTTCAGTATTGCTTTGGCTATTCAGGGTCTTTTGTTCCATATGAATGTTAGGATTGCTTTTTTCTATTTTTGTGAAGAATGTCATTGGCATTTTGATGGGGATTTCATTGAATCTGTAGATCACTTTGAGCAGTATGGACAATTTTCTAACATTAATTGTTCCAATCCAAGAGCATGGAATGTCTTTCCATCTTTTTGTGTCTTCTATAATTTCTTTCAACACTGATTTGTAGTTCTCATTGTAGTGATCTTTCACCTACTTGGTTAAATTGATTCCTAGGTATTTTATTTCTTTGGTGACTGTGGTAAATGGGCTTGCTTTCTTGATTTTTTTTTCTGCCAGTTCATTATTGAAGTATAAAAGTGCTACTGATGTTTGCATGTTCATCTTGTATCCTGTAACTTTACCAAAATCATTTATCAGCTCTTAAGAGTTTCTTGATAGAGTCTTTTTCTATATATAAGATCATGCCATCTACAAACAGGGATGGTTTGACTTTGTCTTTTCCAGTGTGGATGCCCTTTATTTGATCACTTCCGTGATTGCTCTGGCTAGTACTTCCAATATTATGTTGAATGGGAGTGGCAAGAGTGGGCATCCTTGTCTTGCTCCTGTTCTTAAAGGAAAAGCATTCACCTATGCCCATTCAGGATGATATAGGGGGTGAGTTTGTCATATATGGCTTTTGTAGTGTTGAGATATTTTCCTTCTATACCTAATTTGCTGAGTCTTTATTGTGATGGGATGTTGAATTTTGTCAAATTATTTTTCTGCGTCTATTGAGATAATCATTTGTTTTGTTTTGTTTTTCAATATTTTTTTGTTGTGGGAATTCTTTTAATTTTTTTTAATGAGCAAGTTTCTAATTTTTTATTTTAATTTAGTTCAGAAACTATATAAGACAGCAAATAGATGGTATTTAAATTTCCAAACTGTGTGGAAGAATTTTTTTTAATTTATCAAGATACGATGTAGTTGATTTTTGTATCCTGTTACCAATTCCTCCTTTTCCCCACTTGCTCTTACCCCATCCCTCCCCATCAACATCTATCTGTCCACTTGTCTTCACAAGTTCAAGTAATTGCTGTGTTTGTTGTATTTTCTTCCCCCACCACGATTTATTTGTTTGCATATTTATTTATTTATTTTTATTAACTCCCACAAATAAGTGTGAACACCATGTATTTCTCTTTCTGTGCCTGGCTTATTTCATTTAATATAATTTTTTCAAAGCCCATCCATGTTGCTGCAAATGGTTGTATTTAATTTTTTTTTTTAATAGAAGAGTAGGATTCCATTGTGTAGATATACCACATTTTCCTTATCTACTCACCTGGTGATGGGCATTTATGCTGGATCCAACTCTTGGCTACTGTAAATAGCACTGCAATAAACATGGGAGTACAGATATTCCTTTGACATGATGATTTCCATTCCTCTGGGTATATACCCAACAGTGGAATAGTTGGGTCATATGGTAGATATATCTGTAATTGTTGAGGAATCTTCATACCATTCTCCATAAATGCTGCACCACTTTGCAATCTCACCAAGAATGTATAAGGGTTCCTTTTTCTCTGTATCCTTGTCAGCATTTATCATTCTCAGATTTTTGGATATTAGCCATCCTAACTGGAGTGAGCTAATATCTCAAAGTGGTTTTGATTTGCATTTCCTGAATGCTAAGTGATGTTGAACATTTTTTTCATGTGTCTTTTGGCCATGAAATATATCTTCCTTTGAGAAATGCCTATTCAGCTCCTTTGCCCATTTTTTAATTGGGTGACTTGTTTTTTTACTATTAAGATGTTTGAGTTCCTTGGATATTAATCCTTTATCAGATGTACATTTTGCAAATATTTTCTCCCACTCTGTTGGTTGTCTTTTCACTTTGTTAATTGTTTCTTTAGCTGTCCAGAAGCTTTTTGGTTTGATATAATCCTATTTGTTTATTTTTCTTTGGTTGCCTGTGCTGTGGGGGTCACATTCATAAAGTCTGTACCCACTCCTACTTCCCCTACGTTTCCCCTATGTTTTCTTTAAGGAGTTTTATTGTTTCAGGATGTATGTTTAATTCTTTAATCCATTTTGAGTTCATTTTGGTATATGGTGAGAGGTACAGGTCTAGTTTCATTTTCCTACATATGAATGTCCAGTTTTGCCAACATCTTTTACTGAAGAGGCAGTCTCTTCCCCAGTGTGTAGTCTTGGTAGCTTGTCAAAGATCAGATGGCTATAGGTATATGGCTTGATTTCTGGATTCTCTGTTCTGTTCCATTGGTCCCTGTATCTGTTGTTATGCCAGTACCATGCTTGCATAGTTTAAAGTCAGGTAGTGTTATGACTCCAGCTTTATTTATTTATTTATTTATTTATTTATTTTTGTTTATTTATTTATTTTTTTGCTCTGAATTGCTTTGGCTATTCATGGTCTTTTGTTATTCCATAAGAATGTTAGAATAGTTCTTTTCTTTTTTTTTTTTTTTTTCCATTTCTGAGAAAAAAATCATTGGAATTTTCATGGGGGTTGCATTGAATCTGTACATCATGTTGGGTAGTATGGACATTTTCACAATGTTAATTCTTCCAATCCAAGAGCATGGGATATTTTTCCATCTTCTTGTGTCCTCTTTAATTTCTGTTAACAGTTATTGTAGAGATTTTTCACATACTTGGTTAACTTTGTTCCTAGGTATTTTATTTTCAGGGTAGCTGTTATAAATGGGCTAGCTTTCTTGATTTCCTTTTCTGCTAATTCATTATTGGAATATAGAAATGCTTCTGATTTTTGCATGTTGATTTCGTATTCTTCAACTTTGCTGAAATTATTTATCAGCTCTAAGCGGTTTTTTGTAGAGTTTTTAGGCTATTCTATATATAGGATCATATCATCTGCAAAGAGGGATAGTATGACTTCATCTTTTCCAATTTGGATGTCCTTTATTTCATTCTCTTCCCTGATTACTCTGGCTAGTACTTCCAACACTATGTTGAATAAGAGTAGCAAGACTGTGCATCCTTGTCTTGTTCCTGTTCTTCAGGGAAAAGCTTTCCACTTTTCTCAATTCAGGACTATTTTTGCAGTGGGTTTTTCATATATAGCTTTAATTGTGTTGAGATACTTCCCTTCTATACCCAATTTGTAGAGAGTCTTAATCATGAATGAATGCTTTTTCATTGTCTATAGAGATGATCCTATGGCTTTTGTGTTTGATTTTGTTGATGTGCATATCACATTTATTGATTTGTGTGTGTTGAACCAACTATACTTCCCTCAGATGAACCCCACTTAATCATGGTGTAGAATTTTACGTATATATTGCTGTATTCCATTAGCTAGTATTTTATTGAGGATTTTTGCATCTATATTCATCAAAGGTATTGGCTTGTAGTTTTCTTTTTTCATTGTATCTTTGTCTGGTTTCGGTATCAGGGTGATGTTTGCCTCATAGAATGAGTTTGGGTGAATGGACTACGTTTCAATTTTTTGGAATAATTTGTAGAGAAATGGTATTAATTCTTCTGTAAAGGTTTGACAGAATTCTGCATTGAAGCCATCTGGTCCTGGGCTTTTCTTGGTTGGGACACTGCTGATAACAGCTTCATTCTCTTTGTTATTGGTCTGTTCAGATTTTCTATGTCTTCTTGGCTCAGTCCTGGTAGTTTTGTGTGTCCAGAAATTTATCCATTTCCTCCAGGTTTTCAATTTTTTTGGCATATAGTTGTTTATAGTAGGCTCTAGTTATTCATTGTATTTTTGAGGTATTGGTTGTAATATCACCTTTTCCATTTCTAATTTTTTTATTTGAGTCTTATCTCTTCTTTTTTTAGTTAGCCCTGCTAATCGTTTGACAATTTTATTAATCTTCTCAAAAAACCAACTTTTTGTTTCATTGATCTTTTGTATCATTTTACAGGTTTCTATTTCATTTAGTTCTACTCTGATCTTAATTATTTCTTTCTATCTACTAACTTTGCATTTGGATTGCTCTTGTTTTTCTAGTTCTTTAAGGTGAAGTGCTATGTTGTTCACTTGCCATCTTTCCATTCTTCTGAAGTAACTATTTATTGTGATAAATTTCCCCCTTTGTACTGCTGTTGCAGAATCCCTATGTTTTGGTATGATGTGTCATTATTTTCATTAGTTTTAATAAATTTTTTGATTTCCTGTTTAATTTCTTCTTGGACCCATATGCAATTCAGTAGAATGTTGTTTAATTTCCATGTATTTGTATAGTTTACAAAGTTTCATTTGTTATTGATTTCTAGTTTTAATCCATTGTGGTCTAAAAAAAATATATGGAATTATTCCAATTTTTTAAAATTTGTTGAGACTTGATTTGTGACCTAATATGTGGTTTATCCTGGAGAATGTTCCATGTGCTGAGATGAATGTATATTCTGAGGTTGTTGGATGAAATGTTCTGTATATGTCTGCCAACTTCAATTGGTCTAAAGTGTTGTTTAGATCTTGTGTTTCTCTGTTGATTTTTTACCTAGATGATCAGTCCAGCATTGTGAGTGGAGTTATCAGTTCCCCTACTTTTAAGGTATTAGTGTGTCTATCTCTTTCTTTAGGTCTAATAGTGTTTGCTTTATATATTTGGCTGCTTCAATGTTGGGTGCATATGTCTTCTTGTGGGGTAGATCCTTTTATCAATATATAGTGGCATTGTTTACCTTTTTTAATGGTTTTTGTTTTGAAGTCTATTTTATCTGATATAAGAATAGCTACTCCCACTCATTTTTCATTTCTATTGCTTGCTATGTCTTTTTCCCTCTTTTCACTTTTAGACTATATGTGTATTTACAGGTGAAATGAGTCTCTTGAAAGCAGCATATTGTTGGGTCGATCTTTTTAACCCAATCAGTCTGTCTTTTGAGTTGGAAATTTAATCCTTTTACGTTAAGAGGTATTGAAAGGTGTTGATTTACTCCTGGCATTTTATTGATTTTTGTTTGAATGTTTTAAATATCTTTTGTTTCTTTCTTTCTGATTTACTGTTTGTCTTCTGTGTTTGTTGGTTTCTCAGTATGGTAAATATTTTTCCTCTTTATTGTTAGCATTTTATTTTATTGTTATTTTTTTTCCTTTCTTGGATATTCATGGGAGTTATGGTTGTTATTCAGGTACCAGACACAGTACTCCCTTGAGAATTTCTTCTAAGGGTGGTTGTGTGTTAGTAAACTCCCTCAGTTTTTGTTTGTCTGGGAAATATACTACTTGTCCTTCATTTCAGAAGGATAGCCTTGCTGGGTAAAGTATTCTTGGCTGGAAATTTTTGTCATTTGATTTTGAATATATCATCCCATTTACTTCTGGCTTTTAGGTTTCTGGTGAAAAATCTGATGTTAGTCTGATAGGGGCTACCTTATAGGTGACTCAATGCTTCTCTCTTGTAGCTTTTAAGATTCTCTCTTTATCTTTGAGTTTTGCCAATTTGACTATAATATGTCTTACAGAGGATCTTTTTGGGTTGAATTTGTTTGGGGATCTTTGAGCCTCCTGAATCTAAAGATTGTATCTCTACCTGGAAGTTTTCTGCTATTATTTCATTGAATACATTTTCAATGAAAGCCTTTTCCTTTTTCCTCCCCTTCTGGAATACCCATGATTTGGATATTTGAGCAGTTAAGGTTGTCTGTTCTCTCTCTCATATTTTCTTCAATTTTTTAAATTCTTTTTTCTTTCCTTCTTTTTTTTTTTTTTTTTTTTTTTTTTTTTGGTCTACCTGTGTTATTTTGAACAGGCTATCTTCAAGATCAGAAATTCTTCCTTCTGCTCCTTGTTCTAACCTGCTTTTTAAACTCTCTGTTGTGTTTTTTATTTCATTGAATGAATCTTACAGCTCCACAAGCTCTGCTACATTCTTTTTCAGAGCATTGATTTCTTTGTACATTTCCTCTTTTAGGTCCTGTATACTTTTTCTCATTTTGTTGTGCTGTCTGAGTCTTCTTGTATCTCATTTAGTTTCCTTAGAATTGTTGCTTGAAATTCCTTGTCAGTCATTTCAAAGACTTCCTGTTCTATATGATCTAGTACTTGTGTGTTATTATATTCCTCTGGTGGTGGTGTACTTTCTTGGTTTTTCATATTTCTAGTGTTTCTCCCTTGGTGTTCAGTCATTGTGGCAGAGTTTCACATTCCACTCATTCCATTCTGGTATTTGCAGCAGTGGCAGGGAGAGTTGCTGATGCTTGGCTGCCTGCTGCTGCCTTGGGGTCTCATGGTTGGCAGGGCAGGCCTCTATAGGGAGGGGTGTCACCTGCCCAGGTTCCCACAGGAGCTGCCAGATCAGTGCTGCTGCCTCAGGGCCTAAGGGTTGGAGGGACCAAGAATTCTTTTTAAATGGACTTCATTCCAACTCTCTCTCTCTCTCTCTCTCTCTCTCTCTCTCTCTCCCCCCCCCCATTCTCCCCACTCTGTCTCACCTACATCCAACATTCTGGGTATGTTCCCAGATATATCTTCAACTTAATTCTCTCTTCAACTGAGTCTGCTCTTTTTAATTTATACAATTATCTTTTAGTTTTAATAAACTTGTTTTCCTGTTTCTAGACATACTTTTGTTTCTTTTCCAAGACAATGTACTTTTTATGCTTTACTATCATTTTGTTTTATTTTCTAGTCTTTTTAAGGCTTTTATTCTTCAATTATTTTTACCATAGTTACTTCATAATCCCTTACAAAATGTTCTTTTATTTCATTTCTTGGGTTAATTCTCCTGTTGTCTGCTAAACTCAATCTCCTGGTGAATTCTTTATCTTTGTGCTTTGTAATTTTTCTTTGGTTTTGTTTATTCCTGCAAACATTTTTTGGCCCTTTGTACAGTGATAATTTCCACTTATTTCAGTTAGAGACACATAGAATTATGGGTCTAGAATTAGTTCTTAATAGAAATTCTCAGCTTTTGTCTCCCATACAGTGCTGACAATGTAAATTTGGACTCACAGCCATGCATGGCTCAAGCCTAGTGTTACTTTTTTCAAAAAAGATTTTTTTAACTCAATGTTTTAGATATTTATTATGATTTCTTGATGCTTTTTTTATGAGAGTGGATGGAATTTTCCTAAATTACTTTACATGGAAAGGACATAATTTTGTGTGTCTCGACTTTCATACAGAGTTCTCAGTCTTAACTCACTGCATTTCTTCAGGGGCCACATTCTCTGTGAGCATGCATGAGACCCCAAACACCAGATACTAGGGCTGTACTCTGTCCTCACCTGGGATTGTTTGGCACAGGAGAGGAGACTATCCTAGATCAATATGCCATATTCTCAGAATCTCACCTCAGACAGGAACCCACATTAGCCTTCTCCACCTACATTATTTATGATCCCCTCTGGTAAAAAAAAAAAAACCAACATTTTATAAATTCTGCAAGTCACTAAAAGTGTCACCTCAGTGTCTGAGTCCAAGTTCCCCAGAAAACAGAGCTTGAGGCAAAAGATGTTGCATTAGCAGTTTATTTGAAAAGGAGGTAGGGGAGAGGGTACAGACTGAGGCATGGGTGAAAGGAAGGCAGACATAAGAAGGTGAATTGCTGAGCTGGCAACAGCTTTTGGACAACCTAATTGCATAGTCTCACTGGACATCTTCAGCCAGGTTATACGACTATGTTACTGCCCCAACCATTTAAGAGAAGGAAATAAAAAGGCATTATGCCCTGGGTTCTGTTGCCCATAGGATATTCACCACAGAGGGCTCCATTTTCTGAGCAGTTTTTCATTAAACACATGTGGCCTGTGCTGTCATAAAAAGATATTTGGTCTTTGTCTTCAGTTCCTGGCATAGAGCTGCTAAAGCTCCTGTACTTTCCTGAACAATAAGGCTGACAGGAGTGTCTTGTGCCCTAGTGAGGCAATTCTCGGTGGGCCCCTAGTCACTTTCAGGATGGGGACTGGTCTCCAGAAAGACAAAGCCTTGATTAGAAGCTTGGAGCTTTCAGTCTCACCACCCAACCTGCTGGGAGGGGAGGAGCTGGAGATTGTCAAGCACCCATGACAGTGATTCAGTGGACCATACCCACATAATGAAACCTCCATGAAACTCTGAGCACTGGGGTCAGAGCTTCCAGGCTGATGAGCACATGGAAGGGCTGGGAGGGTGGTGGACCTGGAGAGGGCGTGGAGACTGCATGTCCTTCCCCCATACCATGCCTTGTGTAATAAACTGGTAAACATAAGTAAAGCTCTTTTCTCAGTTCTGTGAGCCATTCTAGCAAATTACCAAACCAAGGGAGGGGGTTGTCAGAATGCCCCCAGTTTATAGCCAGCAGCTCACAAGTATGGATGGCCTGGAACTCGGTTTGTCATCTCAAGTGTGGGATTGAGCCCTTAACTCACAGGGTCTGTGCTAACTCCAGGTAGTGTCAGAATTGAATAGAATTGTTGAACATTCAGTTAGTGTGAGAGAATCAGAGAATTGGTTGGTGTGGAGAAAACCACACCCACCTGGAAAGCCCCTAAGCAGGTCCCGTGAAATCACCAGAAATCCCTAGATGGGGGGATGAGGAGCTCATGACGCAAGTATGAGGCACAGTGCTATGGGGCTGAACCTGCCGGTGACCTGAGGGACCAGGAGCAGCTGCCACCATGAGCCCCAAAACAACCTAACTCCGCAGTTGCAAGAACAGCCCAGACATTTGCTGCTCCACCCTTACAAGAAGAATGAGAAAATACAGTATGTTTCCAGAATCTGGTTCACCCCGTTTGCATATTGATGGACACAGGTTTAAGAAGAGGGTCCTCAGATAGGGCCCAAATGTCTCCTCTGAGCACTCCCATGCCTGTGTCCTGTAAAGACCCACACTTTTTCACATGTTTTTATGGGATAAAATTTGATAAAGTTTCTGTAAAATTTCACATTGTTGTATCTCTTTAGTGAATAACAAGTCTATAAATATTAAAGAATTACTTTCATTTGAAATCAAAGTATTTGCATTAAGACTTAAAAATTCCTGAAGCAAAAATACCCCAGCATTCTCGAGAAGTCAACTATTTCTTTGTGAGGCCTTGTGGTCACAGGAAATAAAGGGGGAAACTCACAATATGATTGGGAAGATAATTGCCAGTAAACATGATGAAGTGTATATGCAACGTTGTATCAAATCAGTTGTATCTGGACTAAGTGGTATATTAGTTGGTAGATGAAACAATTCAAGAACAGAAAATAAAGTGTAACTTTAAAGTGTAAACAGAATTGCACTTTACTTTCTGTTCTTGAAAAAATAGTGTAACAGAAGATAAAGTACATAGTAAAACTTTTAATATATCTGACCTAAAGGTTAACTAGCTAAGAATTCAATAGTTTGTCCTTTTTTAACTTTACCAATTTTTCCCTATATTAGGGCTAATCTTTTATTAAATTGTTACTTGTATTAGGGACCAAACAATGATAGCTATGTTTTTTCCACTAGACAAGATCATTATCAGTTGAAGACATTACATATGTGAAAATTGTAGTATATAAAATTTAAGACTGTCCTATAAAGTGAATGTTTATGTCCCTCCAAGATTTCTGCATTGCAACCAAATCCTCAATGTGATGGTATTAAGAGGTAGGGCATTTAGGAGGTGAACTAGGTCATGTGAGTGAAGCCCTCAGTAATGCGATTAGTGCCCTTATAAAAGAGACTCCAGAGAGCTCCCTTGCCCCTTCTGCCAGGAGAGGACACAGCAAGATGGCCATCTGTCAACCAAGAAGCATCCCTCACCAGGCAAGGAATCTGCCATGCCTTGCTCTTGGACTTTCAGCCTCCGAAACAGTGAGAAATTCTGTGTTTATACGCCACCCAATATGCAGCATTTTGTTATAGCAGCCCAAACAGATTACGACAGACTGCCCAGCTTTGAATTTACCATTTAGTGATTATATTTAATAAATTATTTAAATTCAATTACCTTCAGTATCTTTATCCATAGAGATAATAAGAGCACATAAGCATAGGATTGCTGTGAAAATTGAGCAAGACATTTAATGTATAGAATTTAACACAGCTTCTGGCACAGAGTCAGCTCTAGTAAATGATTTCTATGTTTATACAACTTATTCACTTTACGTATTTAAGAAGCCAGTGGTCTAACAGAAAAGCAAGAGTTTAAATAACTCTCATATAAAGTAGGAAGTAGCAAGAACCATAAATGTAACACAGACAATTTGCAATGGGAGTTTGATGGACAATATAATGTTCCCGTATGGGTAAGGGAGATGGCAGAGTCCTAGAAAGATGAATGAAGAAGCAGCATTTGAGATGGGCTTTGAAGGATGGGCAGGATCTGAAGCAGCAGGAAAATCACCAGCGAAGGTTTGGGCACCCACAGCTTCCATGGCTTGGCTGGAAGACCTTATTGGTCTGTGTGTGATAATGATAGATGAAGTTGAAGAGACCTGACCATGGAGACACACGGAGCCCAGGCTGTAGAGTAGGTTATTGAAATTGATATTACTAACACTATACTTTTGCATAACTTTAAATATTTTTATTCTCTTATCATCATGGATAAATTACCCACCTATTTTTGACTGAAATCATCACAATTACTTATTTATTAGTATATTTAGGGTATATTGGTTTACTTTAGTAATATCCATAAAAGTTCTGCCAGGCAGACTGGATGATTAGAACCACTATCACTGAAACAAAGTCAACTGAGGCCCTCAAAAGCTGCCTAATGTCATCCTCCCTAGTATAACACACTACACTACTTCTGATGTCTTGTCTAACATGACAGGCAGTGCCACAGTCCTGTTTCTGGAAGGTGAGCTTCAATCTTCCTAACAGAATTGCTCTGGGCAATTAAACCAAAATTCTCTAGAAGCATCAAATAAGTGGCTTACACTCTGAGAAAGAAAAGAGAAGCAGGACAATTCACTCTGATGTGCTTGGAGGTATCACACGGGAAATCTTTGGTTCTCTCAAGGTTCTTTCAGGCAATGATGAAATTTGGCAATAAGAAGTAGCTGTTTGATGGATTTTGTGCAGAGATAACATAAACACAGTGAAAATTAAAAAGTTACGTAGAGGATCCACTTTTCCTGTCTGCACAGAGCTTTAGAATTAGTCTACACAAAATTTTATTTGTTCTAATACAGACAAACAGAAAGTTTAATGAAAAATCATAAATGAATTTTTAAGTTTTTGTCTAAGTTGCAAGTAAAAAGAATGTGGCTATATCCAGTATGTCCAAGCTAAAAAGAATTTGTGAATTACTGAATTTGGAGGACCACTAAGTTATCAGACAAAAAGCAGTTATAAAGATAAATTTTATCAGAACTAATGTCTACAAAACAGCCCCCACCGCAGGCAAACTCAAAGGATCATCTCAGCCACAGCACGCACGTAAACCCTTAGTCAGCACCTCAGCCAGCTTCAGCCCTCACCCCCAGCCCTCATTCAACCACCATGGAGTTTAAAAAATATATACAAGTAAAAATATCTGAGGGTCTAACTGCTGCTATGATGTATATTATTTGGGTATAAACAGTACTTGTGGATATTAATGAACTACTACTCAGGGTCTTATCTGAGAAGATACCACACACTTGTTATATTCATCAAGCCACACATTTCTCCTTGATTCCTGGAGTTGACCTCAGTTTTGACTTGAGCTAACCATACCCACTAGCTGCATTGCCCAGTATGTAAACACTAGCTTTTCAACTTTAGGCATGTCATCTGTTGAAGAGAAACGGAGCTTTTCCTGCTAGAAGCTAAATACCTCATTCAGGGATCTCTGCTTCTTTAGCACAGTGATTTAGCCAACTGAGCAGACTGCCTTTGACATATGTTCACAGACTGCAAACAAAAGGGAAAGACGTTTCTGGAACTCCTCTGCTTTCCTTTATTGCATTCAGTCTGGGTTTACTTAAACCATTCAAGAATTGGGTTCCCATCCAATATTTAAATTACTTAGGCAAAGGCATTGGCCCGACCTCTGTTTGTGACAGATCTTGAAAGTACTACCTGCTATCTGCAACATCTCCTCCCATTTTACCTTAAGTCTGGGAAAGATACTGAGGTCTTTCATACAAATAAAAAGCAAAAGTGGCGAGTCTGTGATGGAAGAAACTAGCAGGAGACCTTGCAGCAACTCTGCCACTTGTCCAGCTCCTTTTCTTCCTCTTCTCTCTCTTGCCTGTGTGGGACTGGGACAGTGAATTTACCGACAGTTATTGAGTGCTACTATGTTGCAGGCCCTGTGCTGGGTGCTTAGTTATTGTGCTTCATCTTCAAATAGTGAAGTATGTATTGTTGTTTCTATTTTCGTGATAATAAAGCAGCCTCAGAGTATTGTCAAAAGCCACACTTAGTGACTTTCAGGGGTGATATTGGAAAGCAGTTATTTCTGACTCCATAAATGATTCAAGTGAAAGACAAAATTAGAAGAGAGGCTTTTAGGGTCTTCTCTTAGAAGCATATTGGAGGCAACCACTGAGTTAAGTTTCTCTGGAGCTCTGGGGAGCTAAAGGAGCCAGGATGTGGTCAAGAGGAAGCTGAGAGCTAGAAATTTTATTTGGCACTGAACTCCAAAATTTAGGAATGTGAGTTAAAGCCTGTTAGCATTCTACCCAGACTCTTCAATTTAGTTTGTCAGATCAGAAGATCAAACAAGATCACCAAAGATTGTATGTTATAAAACAAAAAGCATGTGTTTGGTGGGAGATTCTCCATCTTGAATTTTTCAGACAATTGAGCATAATTGAGAGACAACAGAGACAGAAAGAGTGAATGACCAAGATAGAAAATGTGAACATTCAAGAAAGTCTTACCTAAAAGTGTTTATTACCTAAAAACGTTCCCAATACATGCCATTTCCAATTGTGTAGAAGGATGCACAGCAAGTAAAAGCTCCAGCTGAGAAAAAGCAGAATGGTTAAGTAAGTTACAAAGGACAATCATATATCAAAGGTACCAGAAGCTTCAGAATAAACAAGGAATAAAGGGACACGAAGTCTGGGGACGGAAGAAATGTTAAAAGATGAACTGAGTATTTGCAGATGCCTTTCCCTGAGGACAACTGCCAAACCACTGAGAAGTTGGGTTGAGTTTAGGGAGAATCCACAGCTCGGCAAAAAAAAAACACAACAGAGATTTTGATGTTGAAATGGGGCTGGGATGTCAAAAATGGAGATTGCGTGGTCTCAATAGAGCCAGGCTCCCCTCAAAAGATTTGCCAATTTCTGAAGCAAAGTAAAGTAGGATGCTAAGGAGTTAAGTTAAAAAAAAAAAAAACTGTAAGGTAGTAGAGGAAAATTTTCATAGTCTCTTTGTCCAGAGGAGACAAAGACTTACAACACAATTGTCTCAGACTCTCAACGCTGTTGTCATTAAGGACCGTGTTCTAGGAACTAGGGTGAACTTTTGGAAGAATGAGTATCAGCAAAAACACAACCAACTCTGTCCCTGATCGGGCTGTGGAAATCACTCCCCACTCTCTCTGCCTAGCAGAGGAAAGGGAGTGAAATCATATTTATTCTCCATTGCTCTTTTATAACATGATTTCTAACATTCAAAAAAAAATCTATACATGTGAATGCATAGAATCCTGTAGATAATAATCAAGAGGAAAGTATAGAAAATAAAGGTAGACTCACAGGAATATGAATATTGGAATTAGTAGATAAGGGCTTAAACATATCTATGTGTTATATGTTTTAAAAATAGAGAAAAAATACAGGTGGGAAAGAGGGAGGGATAATGCAAGTGACTGCTAATTTTTATTGTAAGATTTAAATACTATTGACTTTTCAATAATATCAATGTATAAGCTTAATAAAAAATAAGAATTGGCATTTTTTTAAGTCATAAAATAATTTTATAATGACATGCATTCAAAATTATCAAAATCAAATTTCATTTCCAAAGAAGTAAACATCCATTATGTAAAAGTTGTATCTATGTAGAAGGGCTAAAAGGAATTTTATTTAATGTATGAGAGTACATCAAAAAGTCTGTGGGAAAAATAGAATTAAAAGATAATATGAATCTTTCCATAAACTTTTTGAAGACCCCTCATATGCAGTGTATAACCTGAGAACTGAAAGAATTTTATCTCTTGAATGTCAGTGATAATAATGCACACATTGGGATTTCTGGAAAATAATTGCTTACAAAACCAACAAACAACTCCAAAACACAAATTATGTCTAACAATCCCAGCTTTTTTAATTGCACCCAATAATAACTATATATTGAAGTCTGCAATAATGATCTTTCCACGAATCATCATGCATTTATTAAGTAAATATCTATCAAGCACCTACAAATGCCAGGCCCTTGCTAAGTACTTAGAGTACAAAGATAAAGTTAGAAAATAGGTCTTGTTTTCAGTAAGACTATAGAAGCTCAGATAGTCTCTCACAGTTCCCATTACCTCAAAGAACAAAAATTCTAAGTCTTCATACACTGGAATTACCTTACAGCCTAACTTCAAAGCCAAGTCACCATAGATATCTATGTCCTTAACAGAAAACCTCTTCAGGGAGCTTTGTGTGATAATTGCAATAGTATCAGTATACTTCCCAAGCAACTCTAGACACTATGTAGAATTTCTAAAGGGATGATGACACGGAGTTAATAGATGAAGTAGCTTTGTTAAATGGAAAACAAATGGGTAGCTGCAGCTGAAATAGAAAATATAAGTCCTTTTAACGACTATAAAATTACCAGTGCTTTTCCACTCTCAAAATACTTTTAAATAAAGACTAAGACCCTTCACATTTTTCTAGAGCCAGGGAAAAAGTATCTGCCTAAATAACTTCTTAGTTGTACACAGTTAATGTACATGCAACTGTGAAAAAAAAAAAGACTATTTTTCCATAAGCCACATGTGAAAATCTGTGGAATATCTCATGGATATAGATGTACTTAAGGTTGTCCTTTATTTATCTAAAAGAAAAGAAGAAGAAGAAAAAGAAGAAGGCAACCTAACAAGACCCTTAAAAAGTGAAAATAAATTCACCTCAAGCAGGGCTGTATATAACATGCTATTATCAGTGGTGTCCTTTTTTCGTTCTGATATAGGAAGACCTTAAAGCAAAAATATATATATATAAACTCATTGCATCTCATTCATGATATAAATAACTTTAAATGCTTTTCTGTGCAAGGATGAGTAATAGGCATGTAATAATGCAATGGCAACAATTCACTTCAGTACATTACTAAGAAAAGGAAAAGATGGGTCAATAAAATTTCATTTGAGACAATCTTTTTTTTCCTTGTGCTTTAGAAAAATAAACCTAAATTGTATATTCAATATGAGCTTGACCTTTAAACTTAGAAATAGAAACAACCAATTAAATCTTCCCTCATACACTAACAAGTGTTCATAGAAAAACAAAACACAGAGCAATGTCCTCAAAGAAATCTGTAATGAACAAGAATCAATCTGTATCAGGACCTATTGACTTGATTCTCAAGCACTTAAGATCACAGGATGGTAGGTCTCTAAAGTAAAAAGTGTCAGTTTGACTAGAAAAAGTCTAATTTTTGTGTCAATTTATAATTTATTCACTTTAGGAGACAATATTGCAACGTACTTAAGAGCTTTTGAAATTAGACAGCCTGGGTTTGATTTCATATTTTGCTACTTTGTAACAAAGTTTACAAAGTTTACAAAGTTTCTATCTAAATCTTAGAGAGTTTAAGGTAGATCACTTAAACTCTCTAAGATTTAGTTAGAAAGGATTAATGAAAATCTGTCATATACAGTTGTGCTGAGAATTATAGGACAACATATACAGCGAGTGACCAATAAATGTTAAATAATAGACATTTATAATTATCACTGTCATTGCATTACAAAAGTTATTCATAATATGTTCTTATGATATTTTAGGTCTATAAATCTATACTTACTTTTTTATATTTTTAAAGTTTTGTATTTTCTCTTTTTTGAACAGACTTGAAAAAGATTCTCTATTCATCAATGTTTTAGTCCATTTCTGTTGCTTATAACAAAATACACAAAACTGGGTAATTTATAAAGAAAATAAAATTTATTCCTTACAGTTTCTGAGGCTGGTAAGTCCAAAGCCCAGGTAACACATCTGGTGAGAGCTTTGGTGACGGTGACAGTGATGCAGGGTATCACATTGAAAAAATGGTGGAGCAGAGAGAGGGACAGACTCTTCACACTCCCCTTTTATAACCCTCAGAACCACACCCATGACCACCATTATTAATCCATTCACTGTGGCATAGTCCTACAATCTAACAACCTCTTCATGGACCCACCTTTCACTTACCATAATAGGATTTCCCATCCTCTTAACACTGTCACAGTGGGGGTCAGGTTTTGGGGGGGGATACTCAATCCAAGGAATTTCACCCCTGGTCCCCCAAAACTCATGTCCTTTTCACATACAAATACATTCATTCCATCCCCAAGGTCTTAACATGTTTCAACTCAAAGGTCCAAAATTAAATCCCCTCTGAAATAAATCCAAGTTATCTACTTCCAAGATACAATGGGGGAACAAACAGGGTACATATTCCCATTCAAAAAGGAAGAAATAGGCCAAAAGAAACAGCTAACAGGTCCTAAACAAGTCCAAAACCCAGGAGGACATTAATTCTCAAAGCTGGTGAATCATGTACCTTGATTCCATGTCCAGCATCCTGTGCATGTTGGTGCAGAGGTTGGATCCCCAAGTCCTTGGGCAGCTCCAGTTCAACAGGCTTTCTTGTCACAGACCACTTCAGCCTTCCCAGGCTGGCATTCCACTCTGGTGGCTTTACAAATCTGGGGTCTCCATGGTGGTCCTGCTCTCACAGCTCCACTAGGCATGATGCTGATGGGGTTTCTCTGCTGCTACTCTGACCCCAAGTTTCTGTTCAGCATTGCTCTAGCGAAGGCTGTTTGCAGTGACTCTGCCCCAGTGTCAGATCTCTTCCTGGGTCCCCAGGCTTTCCCAGACATCATTTGAAATTGGGGTGGAGTCTCCCAAGCCTCCACAGCTCTGGCATTCTGTGAGCCTGCAGGCCTAACACTGTGTGGATGCTGACAAGTCTTCCTGCTTGTATTTCCCAAAGCTGTGGGTCCAGCCACACCTAGGGACAATTTAGCCACAGCAGGAGCAGCCAGAGCAGTTGGGGGGGCTGGTGCTGGAAGCAACTTCCTGAGGTGGCCCTGGGCAGCAAGCCCATGGAGGGTGCATCAGGCCTGTACCCCAAGACCATTCCGTCTCCCTAGGCCTTTGGGCCTGAAATGGAAGGGTTGACCCCAGAGGCTTCTGCAATGCCTTCATGGCCTTTTCCCCTTCTCTTGATAATCCCTTTCTTTTTACTAATCTTCTTAGCACTACTGCATTTCTCTTCTGAAGATGCTCTCTGCTTCTCTACCACATGGCCAGGCTGCAAATTTTCTAAATCTTTATGCTCAGCTTTTTTTCTAAATTGTCTTGACTACTCTTACATTTAAAAATGTCCTTGTCAAGTTACATTTAAAAAACTTGTCACAATTTTTATTGGCATTGCATTCAATTTATGGAATAATTTGAAGAATGACACATTTATTATATAGAGTCTTCCCATCATGAAATGTTATGTCCTCATGAAATTAGCTTTCCAAGATTTTTAATCAAGTTTAATCATTTTTTGATGATATAGCTATAATGAACATGGTATTTTTTTATTTTATACATTCTTAAATATTACAAGAAAACAGAATATAATTGATTTTTGTAAATTGATCTTATATCTAGCAACCTTGTTCACAAACAGTAATAAAATGTTACTATCAATAGTGAAAAATTAATTAATACCTAACTTCTTTATCAGAAGGAGAAAGGGAAGCCAGAAGGTGAATCTTAGTCAGTTCCTCTCTCAACTTTCTAACTGGCTTCCTGTAGCTCTACAAATGCTACCTTTGCTATTGGGGTTATTCTGAGGTTCCTCTGAGAAAATTAGCTTACAGGGATGGCCTCTCTTTTCCCAATATGTGTTGTGGATTCCTCAGTTAGGTTGAGTTTTGTCCTCAGTTCCTTCTCCTGCTTTATGTATTCCAAATTCCTATTCTAGTTTTAAGCATTGCAATAATTTTTTTTTCATTTCCAAAACATTAAGAATGTGGGAAAGGGAAAGACATCTGTTACCACAATTCCAGTACTTATTTACAAAAGGTTCTTCAAGTATTAAAATTAGATATTCACAAAGATATTTCCACCTAAATTTATAATTCAGAATGCCACCAAGATGCTTCCACAGTTCCAACAAGTTGTTTCCTTCAAGATTTTAATGTCTGTTTATCCCAGTTAGGTTCTTACAGCTAATGAGGACAGCTGGTACTGAGTGATGTTTCTAGCATTCTGCATTACACAGAGAACTTTTTAAGCATCTGCCTTATCATCTTTTCTTTACCTTCTGACAAATAATTAAAAGAACAAAAACAAACCTACTGCATTATGACCTCCTGAAACTTTTCATCCAATCACTAATTTCCCTGCCAGGTAACTTCCAAGGCTCCTGTTATTTCCTCTTTGGGGGGGAGGTGTGGGGGAGCTAATGGATCATTGAGTAACCTTTTATCAATTTATTTGTTAAATAACAACATTTAGCTACAAATAAAATTAATGAGTAAGAAAGATGCATTATTATCTTATAGTACCCGTGGGCTAACCAACGATTTCTTAAACAGTTGAACCATATTAAAATTAAAAAGTTTCATTTATGAAAAGACACCTTCAAGAGAGTGAAAATGTAAGCCATTGATTGGAAGAAGATGTTTGCAATACAGATATTTGTCAAAGGATGTACATTTATGGTATATAGAGAGTTTCTACAAGTTAAAAAATGGCAAATTGCACAATAGAAAAATGGACAAAATATTTAAATAGTCACTTCTCAAAGAAAGTGTAAATGCCCAACAAACATAAGAGAAATGCATAATTTTATTACTTATCAGGAAAATTCAAATTAAAACCACAATGTGAAACCAGTATGTACCCACCTAAGTGACTAAAGAGATGGACAAAACCAAGCATTGTTAAGGATATGAATCAAATGAAAATTTCATACTTTGATTGGTGGGAATGTAAGATGATAGAGCCCATTTAATAAATTATTTGGTAGTATCAATGAAAGCTGAACATATGCATGTCCTGTCACCCAGCAACTATATCCTACGTAGAAGCATATACACATGTGCCCTAAAACAGGTGTTCAAGAATATTTATATCAGTACCACACATTATAGTTCAAAGCTGGAAAAATTCAATATTCATCAACAGTAGAAAAGACAAAGAGATTGTGGTGTATTATCAATGAAATGTTATACAGATATCAACAAATAATGGCCTATAATTTTGTGAATAAAGTTTCCTAGGTACTCATCCACACCCACTTGGTTACATATTGTCTGTGGCTGCTCTCACAGGACAGAGCAGAGTTGGGTAGTTAAGATAACAGCCATGAGGCCCACAAAGCTAAAAATAGTTAACAATCTTGTGCCTTACAGGAAAAGTTTGTAATCCTGTAATTACAATTACAAAAACATATGGATAATTTTCCTAACATATTGATGAGCAAGAAAAGTGAGACACATACTGAGTTATTCTATTTTCATAAAGTTCTAATAAAGCAAATTTAATTCATGATGTTAAAAGTCAGGATAGCAAAAATCCTAAGTGGCAGGGGTGTGACCAGAAGGGGTTTCTAAGGTACTGGTAACGTTTCAGTTCTTGACCTGAACACAGGTTCCACTAATGTGTTCACTGTAAATTTAATCAAATCATACATTCATAGTTTGTGTACCTTTCCATATATGTGTCACATGTCTGTAAAAAGTATTTTTTTTAACTTCATAAAAACAAAATTTACTAAGGTATTTCTGAGTTGTAGCACTGTTAGGAAGAGATAAAGTAGCATTACTGACATAAGCAAAAATAGTAAAATAATCCTAGAAAGTAAAAGCCAGACCACATCATAAAAAACATTCACTTCCAATCCTTTTTTTCTTAAAGCTAAGAAAAATAAGGCCAATAGAAGTTATCTGATTTTCCCAAATTAATATACCTATTTTGTGGAAGATGGTAACTTAGAACCAGTATTCTAACTTAAAAATCTAACCTTCTTCCTACCTTCCTTGTTACACTTCTCTCTGTGTAACAGAGATGTAAAAAAAGGATTATTCAAAGCACCATGAATGCAATGAGAAGCCCTAAGGGACTGCACCTCAGCAACTCCTCTGTTAGAAGGAGAAAACTGGGTACAGCCCCGATTCAAAGTTAGCTTCTGTTTTTTATTGTAAGGACAAGGAAGTTTCACAGGAAAAATCAGTTGATTCAATCATTTCAAAAGGACCCAAAGATATGGGCAGTGTGACAAAAGTTATCGAAGTATGCTCAAAGAATGGAAACTAGTAACAACTGTAAGATTAACAATGTGACATTCTAAAGTACAATTTAAGAAAAGCTAAGTTGGTCAATCTGCAATCATTATCTAAAATATAATCTCTCTTTAAATGATTTAAGCAAAAGTTACATTCTTATGATAAAATCTAAGTATAACTATCTCTAAAGTTTCCACCAACAGACAGCTTGCCATTAGCAAATATTTTTTACATCTTTCCCTTCAGCAATTCTTAAAATCTCTTAACAGGATCGGTATGATAACCACCTGTTAGGTCTAAAATCATTAAAGTATACAATCCCATACCTAAGCAGTGATTAGAGTTAATTAGATGGGCTGTTTGTTGCCACACTATCTGTGGGCTATTGCCGCCTGGCCTGAGACCATTGCCTCATACATGCATTACCTAAAAACCCTATTCTAAAAATCAAATGAGAATCAAGATTTCTAACCCTCTACACTTCCTACCATACAATATTCTACTATTCTCCTCATCAAAGTATACAAAAATAAAATATCCTGTAAATGTGCGTTCTGTGACTTGTAACAGTTATTTTCATAAAATCACTGTATCACAATTTCTCATTTACTTTTAAAGCAGCAAATATTTCAAATAATTATTATCCTTGATATGTCATTTTTCAAATAGAAATATAGAAACAAAGACAAAACCATTATGATTAAACAACATGTTAATATCAAGTTAGAAAACAGAATTTGAGGCAATTTAGTGCCATTTCAAGCTATGAGATAATTTTCACCACTCTACTATAATAAACACAAAAAATTCCATCTTTCAATTTTTTAAACACTTAACCATCAAATATTTCAAATGTGCAGAAAATATTGAATATAATATAATGGACACCACCTTAGATTCTTAGAATCTTGGTTTTATGAGTTGTTAACATTTTGATCTACTTGTTTCAGATATTTTTACTATTTTTAATAAAAAACTTGTGTACAGAGCCAGTCATCCCCCCATACCTATTCCACTGCATTTTCTAGCTCCCCAAAGGTAACCGCTAACCTCAATCTGGTGTTTATGCCTTTTTTATGTATTATTTTACAAATTCTTAATGTACATATATCTTAATACTGTTTTATACATTTAAATTATGTAACTGAATGTTCAGAATGCATCTTTATCTTAGGATTTATTTAAAATGGAAAGCTCCAAATGGCTTGCTTCACAATAGTTTTCCAAATGCTCTGGGACAGAAATTATTTTACTTTTATCCTCAAAGTGCTTGGAGAGGTAGATTATAATTGCAATGTCCTATTCTGCCTGTCATATTTTATTTCCTAAGCTGCCTACATATGAGTTCAATCTTGTGCCTATGTTTATAATTAATTAGATCCCAAAATAGAAATAGCAGTAGAGAATAGAATTTTGTTGTTTTTGTTGAAAGTATCAGAATTGGTTGGAGGTTTTTTGACATTTCCTTACAGATACGCAACTACTTCTTGCTTACACAAAATCTCAATGAAAAAGAGAATTGTTTTCTATCCTCTGACTTCATCAAGAAGGCTGTTATTCTTTTACTGGGTAGCTTTTCAGTGAATAGCTTTCATTTTTAAAGCTTTGACTTATTTAGCTTTATTTTAACTCTTCTCCATTGTTGCCCAGGTACATTCCTTCTCTGAGTCATCCTTGACACCTCCCAATTCACTTCCCATATCCAATTCAGTCTCATCTTTAATATCCACAGTAGCTCTGTCCACTCACACCCATCCATGTTCTCCACCATCACCTCCAGCTCCTCGAGCCAAGCCAGGCCCAATTCCATCCCATCACGCTGCATGGGTTCACCCAAATCTACCCTTAGGCCTTCTAATCTGATTGCATTTCAGCTGCTCTAAGGAAAAAAGAATCTCAGATACTTAACAATCTTTAAAGGCCTGCACCATCCAGTTGTTGACACATCTCCAGCTTCACTGGGGACTAGTTTCCTCTCAGTTTCTATCTTGGAACCATGATGCTCTCTTTCAGTTGCTTGAATTGTGCCCACATCTTCATCCTCCCCAAAGCCTTTACATAACCAACACGGTCTGCCCAGGACTCTGTCCTCACTCCACACAGAGCCCTTTCCTAAGAAATCTTCCTCTGGCCTCCCATGACCTTATCTATGGTCCCTCATTCTTTTCCTTCAAAATCTTATCTGTGAGTATGTGTGAGTGTGTATGTATGTGCATCAAAGCTTCTCTACTGCACTAAATCATAAGCTCCATCAGAGCAGGAACCATGTATGTTTTATTTAAATCTGGACGTTTAACATTGAACCCCCAGCACTTAACACTCTCTTGTCTTATAGAAGGTACTTAATGAAGAGTTGTTGAATTGTACAATATGAGCATGTATTTCACCGAATATGTGAGCAGCTGGAAGGTAGTATCCTCAATATCTAGAGGTGTTTATGTGTGTATATAAAAGGTAGCACCACCCTTACTCTCTAATCATTGTAGCTCAAAAATGGCTCCACTGCCCGCTGCCTTGGTGTGTGATGTCCACCACACAGCTCTGGGCTCACCCTTGCAGCCAGGCTGCCTCAGACATCACCAAGCTAATGTACCCTATGCATCTGCATGGCATGGTTGATCAAGTCAGCTAATAAAACTACATGCAGGATGGATCCGTGGGCAGGTGAAGGAGCAGAAGTGAGCTGTGATCAGGGCAGGAAACCAGGCAGTCTGGCAGTTCAGAAATGTGAGAAGTTCAGGGAGATGGGGGCGGGGGTGAATAAAGAAACATAAAGGTGGTAAGGGAGCACTGAGTCTGTTGTTCACTTCTGGTGGGAAAGTAAGGAAAGAGATGATCAAAAAGTGAAAGATGCGTTGTGTGGCATTTTTGTAGCACTTTGCACCCTCTGGTATTTGCACTGTCCCCTCTCACTCCTACATCCTGTGATCCTCTCAAAATACTAAGTTCCCTCCTCTCTCTATGCTTAGAATCTCTGATTTTTTCATGTTTAATGTATCTGTGCCATTTAGAAACAAAAAGCTATTCTTAGGAAAATTGTTTATCCTTATGTATTTGTACCTTAAAAAGAAACAAATTAGGAAGCATTTTTGTATTTAAATGATTTAAGCCTATGAATACCTAAGATTGCATCCATAATCATATTTATTTAAAGATATGGAATAGTAATTTGATTTTCCCTTGGTATATATTCCACTTATTATTAAGGAGTCTAAGAAGTAGAAATCCCCAAACGTTCTGAAAATCTTGCTTTCTTAGGGTTTTAAGACGTTCTCTCTACATTTAAAGATAATAACAAAGCACTATTAGAGGCGACTTTGACACCTTTTGAAATTGAACAAATAGTAATAGAGCTGTTAGCCATGAAATGAAGTTCACCCTAGAGGTGAAACACTTCTTGCCTGTGGCACAGAAGAATGTGCATAGATCATACAAAAGATCAAAAAACCACCAAGGCAGGTATATTATCATGCCTTGGAATTCATATTTTTGTAATTCTCTAGGCATACAAAGTATATTCTCGGAATAAAAGTGAACTGAAAGTTATACTTCTAGATACCAAAAATAATTATAAAGTTAGGGACGGACAAATGGAACCAAACAGAGAGTCAAAAGTTAAACCAACATATACATGAGAAGGTGGTATATGATAGATCCAAGAGATTATTTTTTAAAAGTTATGGAACATTTGCTATCTTTATGGGTTAGAAAAATTTTAATTGGACCAGTGGCAGGGATGGGTAACTGTTCACTAACAAACCTCTTTTCTTCGTGGTCACCCTGCTAAACTCCCTTCCTCAGGTTCCGTGCATTTGGAAGTATCCTCATGCCTGAGATCTGGTCAATGGAAAGTGGGCAGAATTGGTGCACTCACTTCCAGGCCTGACTCATGAAGGACTTCACTACATGAAGGCTTTCCCATTCCTCTGGCAAACTTGTAGCCATGGGTGCAGATGGTGGAGCTACAGTGTGGAAGGGGCCTGGGTCCCTGAGTCAAGTCCTGGAGAAGACACACCTGCTAATCAAACACACTCATTTGGAACTTACTTGATAGAAATAAATTTTTATTGGGTTAGACCACCGAGATGTGGGTGTTTATTTGTTAAAGCAGCCAACATTACCTTTTCTAATACAGACTTCTTCATACCATACCCAACATAACTCATGTCATTAAAGACCTTATAGGTGAAAACTTTTGAACACCTCTAGAATGAAATATAAGAAAATATACATATGACTTCAAGAATGAATACTTGAGCAAGACACAAAAGCACAACAGCAGATCATAAAGGAAAATTTTAGCAACATTGAAATGAAAAAGAAATCTATATTATAAAATACATTATAAGCATTACAATCTGATTAAAACAATTGGAAAGAGATGGGGAGAAGATATTTATAATGCATAAGGCTGACAAAAGATTAGTACAGAGAAAATTAAAATTCTTGTCAATATTTTTAACAAAGAATGAAATAGAAAAAATAAAAGAGGTTGATAGACAACGTACAAAAGAGGAAATCTGAATAGCCAACATAAACATGAATGTTTGGTTAAATATTCTAGCAATTGAGGAAATACAAATAAACCACAACAAAAATTTTACTAAACTTTTCAAAGCTTAATAATATCAAATGTCAGCAAGGATAAGGGGTTCTAGCAACATTTACACACTGCTGGCAGAGCTGTGAATTGGTGAAGCCACTTTGAAGAACAGGAGGGAAAGTCTAGTTTGGTTGTATACGTAAATCCACTGTAGTCCGGCCTTTCTACCCTTAGGCATCTAGCCCAACAAAGTCATCACAATCACACACATATATACAAAAAATTTTACTATAGACACATTTGTAGTTGCAGAAACTTGGAAATAACCCAAAAGAGTCCATCAATGAAGAATAGATACATTCTGGCATGGTCATAAAATTGGATGCTATGTAATAGTGAAAATTAATAAACTGGGTGAATACATTTTAATAGCAGAATGATTAATGTGGTAAGAATAAATATTTATAAATTTTCAAAACACAGAATATTTTTTTTTCCTTATAGAGACATGAAAGTACTACGAAAGTTCAAAACCCTGCATGGGAAGGACAGAGAATCACTTTCATAAAGAGGTGAACAGGAAATGGGAAGGAGAGAGTGGGCTGTGTGTTTATGACACAGACTGACTCTTTAATATTTTCTGTCTTTCAAGAAAGGCAAAAACAGCAAATATACCAATACATCTATACATGTTACATCTAAATCTGATGTCCATTGTGTTATTTTCTATATATTTAGAATATTTTTAAAATAGAATTTAATTAGAGATGAAATATAAATATGGTGACTAAATTGTAAAACTAATGTGCCATATATTCTTTGAATCAATATTTTCTCATGAGAACACAAAATCCTCCCCACACACTCCCCACAAAAAAATAAGGGAAAAAGAAAGAAAGAAAAGGAAAGGAGGATGGGCTGAAAAACAAGGAGAGAAAAAGAGGAAAGAAGAGAGAAAAGGAAGAGAGGAAAAGAATATTTTGTTTTAGAAAGATGTATTGTCTGTCCAAATAAAAAGGTGACAACCCACTGAAAAGAAATACGTGCTAAGAAAGTACATTTTTTGTCTGTCAACGTGCTAAGAAAGTGTAGCTTTACTGCGAGATGTTCTTGAATGCAGATGCCTTGGGCCGAGATGTGTCACTCTCGACAGATCCCACAAACACTGAAGGAAACACTTTAATCTTATTTAATCATTTTATTTAACCCTCACAACAAGCCTAGTAGTAAAATTGAGATTCAAAGGGATAAGTGGCTCCTGGTCAAATAGCTAACATGAAGCAGAGTTGAACGTGAGCCCATGTCTTATGGGTCCTAAGACACTTATTCCACTGCGTGACAAGAGGTGTACAGAGAAGAGAAAAAAGGGACAGTCCCAGGAAGACACACGCAGGCTTGTTTCTATACTTCCATGTCCTGACATCGTTAAAACCACCTTTTTAGAGTCAAGGCTCATGTTTTTAACCACAGATTTTCCCACAAAGAAATCAAAGCACTAGCCCCCTACTAGTAACCTTTATAGTTTCAACTAAGCTAAAGACACTGTTAGGCATTCTGTGAGTGCTTTCCGTTCGGTATTTCCTGGTTTAAAAGAGTGAAATATGGGATACATGGTTGAACCCTGTTAGTAACAGAGACGGAATAAAATGAACCCCCGAAAGAGCTGGACCAACCAAGAATTCAACTTGAAAAATTAGAGGCACCACTTTGGGACAGGTGCTCTCTTTCAATTAGCTCAAAACTTGGCTAATTCTGAGTGAAAAATGAGTTACAGTTGCGATTAAAATCATCAGATGGGCATTTGATGGTGTGCTATAAACAGCAGCCAAAACTAACTGAGAGGGGTTTAATGGCCTGGAACGCAACAGGCATTCTCGCCAGGGCTAGCAAAGCTGCAGAGCTTCGGGTGGCCTCTCAGCTCGGGCTCTGCCCAGCCAGCGGCCCAGCCCTCTCAATCAACCACATGCATTCTGGCGACAGAACAAAGAGCCCAGGCTTCACAAAACTTCGTCGACTCAGTTTGCACAGCTGTAAAATGGATGATCTCTGAAGTCTCTTTCAACTCAGAAAATGTATGGTGTCTTTGCCAACAAGTAAACACCGTCAAGTACGAGAGAGAGGCAGGGTGCCAGCTGTCCGGCTTGTGTATAGCAGAACTCACACAAGTGTACTCTCCAAGCCACCAGCCTCCCTTGTACTCGATGTAAAATGATTTTTATTTTTATTGAATAGCTTATTTTTAAAACGATGGTTGCAAACAAAGTGCACATCAATACTCACTCATTATCCACATCTACTGGCATGTAATGCACTAATTTTCTCCTTACTACTGCTCTAAACTTTGAGCATGAAGCTCTCACAATTCCCCTGCAATCTTTTCTCATTTGGATAGAAAAACAATCTGTACTTCAGAGGTGTCCAAGTATTCTCTTATAATCGGCAGTGATCCTTGACCAGAACCTTGCTGCCGCCACAGAAAAAATGCATGAGAAAAGGCTTTTCAGAGTGCTAGTTGTCATCCTCTGCCCTCTGGTTCTATTTTTACTAGTTTATTATGCTTCTGACATCGGCCAGGATCCAGGCCTATAGGAATTGCCTAGCAAAAAGCATTCCAGAGCGGGCATGCAGCTACATAAAGTGCATCTGTTATACCAATTTATGCAAATTGAGTCTCTGGCAAGGACCATTTTTTAAATAAAAAGCCAGACAAGAGCGTCTCTTTAAAGTACAAAAAAGAATGTGCAAATTAAGAAGAAGAAACTGACGGGAAGGAGGGAGTATGGGGTCATCAATTCAAAACTTTGAGAAGATATTGGTCCAGGAGCCAGACTTAAGTCCTTCAGAAAGCGAATCAGTAGCTCTGAAATTCCCACAAATCTAGCAGTCTCCTGGTGGAAATGAATGCCTAAACGGCCTGCCTTCCCATCTGTTTCTGTTCATTAATATCGGTGGAAGGAATTTTAGGAAAAGCCAAGGACAACACAGTTGAATAGCTTTAATGTGATTTATCAAGAAGGAAGCCTGATGCTGGCTGTCAGTTTAGTGAACACCAAAAAAACTCTACCTCTACCCTCTCTTCTTATATAAAAAGTGCTCTTTATAGTGGCTGACAAGAATACCCTTAGCCCTTATTTCTGGACGCTTAAGAGACGCATGCTCAGGAGAAGCACAGCGTGTCTAATACGGTTGAGAATGAATGAAGCAGCTGTGGGAAGACTTACCAACAAGGACAAAAAAATAATTGATTCGTGTTAAAGAAAAGAGGTGATCTGTTAAAGAAAAATAAAGGGGGTGGGTATTAAGAGTTGGTGAACTTTCAGTTGTTTAGCAGAAAGCATTAATCCCACTATCACATTTTGGCCCATTCGAGAATAATATGTATATTGTAAGGGACATAAATTCCTTCTTCGACCACTATTTCTCTCTACCTTGATATTACTAAAGACTTACCTAACGGTCTAGTAAAATACAACACTCTCCTATTTTAAAAATTCTAATTTTTCCAGGCCATAAGGCTCACTGTATTTTTTTAAATTTGCATCCCACGCAAAGCCTATTTACTCTATCTTCACCTTATTTGGATAAAAGAGTGTTAGGTTTGTCCAGAAATTATGCAATTATTTTAATAAATGTGCAATCACATTAACACCCTATATTTACAAGGCACATAACAATTAACTCTTTATCCAACACTCCCTTTCTATTTTGATTCACAGGAGAGCCCAAGGTAACCTGAGTAGCTCATACGCATGCATTAATGACCCCTGCTATGGCGTGGTCAGTGTCGCACAGCATGGGGAGACCGCATGGCCTGTGTAATGCATCTGATGCTAAGCCCAATATTCTCTCCTTTCAAAGTAGCCCTTCATGAATTTACATACTTAGTCACATTTCTATTTCTCAAACCACTTTTGAGCCTATTTGGAATCTGCCTTCACAGCTAGTGGATTATGTTTTAAGATTCTAGAACAAAGAAATGTATAATTTTTGATATAAAAAAGGCCCAAAGAGGACTCCAAGCTTCCCTTCCTAGGAAACACCAGTATGCATTTTTTATTTCACTGCTGTAGACCATTTTGAAACACTGTGAGACAAGTCCTCATCCAGGTAAAAGGAAGGCTTAGTGGCCCCAGGGGAGATGTCTCAGATTTTGCCTAATCTCCATGGGGGGCCAAGGAGACACAGAAGGCCTGGCTGATCTGGGATCACCGAATAAATCTGAGATTAAAATTGGTTAGTCACTTCTTAAGCACTAATTAACTATAGAAGGTTCTATATGAGGTGAGAAAAGAAGAATTTATGTTTCGTGTTTTCATTTCTGATAGATAAAACTGTACTCTGTATTACTTTAACATTGTTCCTGTCATCTCAGAACACTCCAGTCTTCAGGAGCATGAGAGCTTTTAGGCTGATTCTCAATGGCAATTAGCCCAAGCAGCAACATGTGAGTAGTTTCTTGGATACCCTCAGGCTTCCCCACCCTCTATCCCTCTGTCTCTCTCTGCCTCCTCTACCTCCACTTCCACCTCTCTCATCCTCTGTCTCTCTCTCTCATGCACGTGCACGCACACACGCGCACACACACACACACACACCCCTTACACACAAAGTTTCTCAGCCCCCTCCCTACACAGTGTGTCTCACGGGCTCATGCTCCTTGGCAGCTCTGGCCTGGTTTTGTTTGGTTTTGATTTTTACTGTGGTAGCTGGTGCTGCATCTCCTGCCAACACACTTATCAGGTCTTTCTCTCCCTCCCTCCTCCCTGCTACTGCTGTCATTCATCCTTTCTCTAGTGCCTGTGCCTTCTCCTGATGGTAAGATAGAGATAAGTATTCTCTCTAGATAACTACAGTCTTCCGTTAGTCCCCAGAGCAATCTGAGTTTTTCAGTCGTACAGGGTCTCCTTTGAAGGAACTTGAGAAGTCTCAGGAATGGCCTGGAAGGGGTCCTCAAAAGTACTTGCTGCAAATGATCAACTGTTTTCTGACTATTTTTTGCTATCTCTTATGAGAAATTGGGACAGGGGGAGCTTATATACCAACCTGGTTTTTAACTCATGAATCTCAGGGCCCAAACTATCACTCCAAATAGCTTATCATTCTGAGCCCTGAGGCTCTCTCGCATGTGAGATACCAGGTAGCCCGTCCTGATATGCCAATAGTCCTGCAGTAGACAAGAGTTACTGAGTCTGAGCTGGGACCTCAGGATGCTGGAAAGCTACCAGGGACTGTGGAGTCTCTGTACTCGCCCCTGAGGCAGGGTCTTTACGATCTCTTCCACAGTAAGAGAAAACATTAGAGCTGATTTTGGTTTGTGGGTTATGACCAAGCTTGAAAAAAAGAAGGCTTTGAGGATAAAATAGATACAGACAGGTAGAGGGAGCAGGAGGCAGAAAGGGGATGGAGCTGTTGAGCAGACGTGTTTGTAATGCAGACTCCAGGGTGATTAACAATGATCCTGATGAATGGTAAAAATTAAGGTAGGTAGAGTCCAACTGGATTGCTGAGCCTGAAAATGTGTAGAAACGATTATTTATTGGATGAGGTAGGGGGAAAAAGGGGGACAGACTCTGGAGCAGGAATGTGAAATGATCAAAGTAGTTATATAAACAGAATCATGGCCCTGCAGAATCATGAAGAATGCACTCAAAGTGGGAAGAACTTTCAGGAGGCCACTAAAATAATTCAAACTTGAAAAGAAGCTGAGCTTAGATGGTAAAAGCAGGCATAGAAAGAAAAGAATAAATCCAAGAGAAATCTTTAAACAAGAACCTTTCCAACTGATCTGTAATGAAATAAGTGTAGGATAGGAAATTCACTGCTTAAGTTCAGGGAAAATCCCAAAGAACAGTTTTGAATTTATTATACCATTAATGAGAGAAAGTACTATATTCTTGTTTTTCTTGTCTGGCCAGACATAGAAGCAAGACCATTCTCATAGTTCTTAGTATTGCCTACAGGTTTAATAATACTGGCACTTTTAACATTGCATCAGAAATTCTCTAAGTTATACATTACCTAGAAAAACAAGTTTCTTTTTCTCCAACTTATCTACCAACAATAAACCTGTTGTATTTATATCTTCACATCTGCTTCACTTTCAAGAGATTGCACCTGAACATTTATAACCATTCAATCAACACAGGCTGGTGGGTGGGAAATCTAATGTCATTTCATGATATATTTGAGAATAGTATTTTCTCCCTCAAACATTGAATAAATGACATAAAAGGACATTCAGCTCTGATTTTAAATTCAAATTATAAACCTGCTCTAACGTGTATGGTAGAATAGAATTACACTGTATTTCTCAAATATAGCTTACATGATTTCTTCTTCATTTCACACCATTCTTCCAATCACATAACAACAATACTCATATTCTTCATATGACAACTTTGTAAAATTTTTCAATTCTAAGTCAATGAAAATGATCATATGAAATATTTCTGACTGTAAAAATTGCTCTAACGTAGTCTATGGTTACCTTTTTCCTGGCCAAACAGTTGAGACTTGATCAACTAAAATGCTTTGCTGCTAAAATGTTTATGATATCTGGATTTGTGCAACTCGTCCTTGAGAAACACTCATTTTGCAACTCTGAGGCTTAAAGCAATACATTAATACTGAACATGGATTTGATTCCATCCCTGATCTTGTCATGAAAAACACAAATGACGATGACAACAGAACATCACACTTACCAGAGCTTGTTTAATGGCAGGCACTTAACTAAGTACCTTGTACAGATTGTCTCATTGAATATTCTAACACCATTGCAAGGTGAGTAATATTTTTATCTCTATTTTACAGAAAATAAACTGAACCACAGAGTTTAAGTAAATTGCCCAGGATCACTTGATTAGCAAGCTACACAAATCACTAGTGTAAGTCTGTCAGAGTCATAAGCAGTTTACTGTAGACACTCCAGAAAGAAGAAGATTACCACAACAATACACAGAAAGACATCCCAAGGGTAAGAACATTTTAGCTGGATCCTAACAGACTGAATGTCAAGAGAAACACAACAGTAATCCTAGTTCTTGCATTTAAAGTCCTCATAATCCTACCAAAAGAAGAAATACACAACTTCCCTGACATAAGTGGGCAAATGGTTAAGTTGGTAAGTCCAGATATTTAGACACACCCTCCCATGGCTCAAGTACTGAAATCTCAGTCCTTTGAACAAAACCTCTCTCTCTTTCTCTCTCTCTCTCCTTCTGTCCCATGTCTATAGGGGCTACCACAAACTTCCTATATTTTCAAGATCCCAAGCTTCCACCACTTTCTTTCAGCAGGTTCCTTTGCCTCTTAATTCTCTGTGTGCAGAAATGCTATCTACTTAGCAACTTACTTGCTTTTCAACCCTGGGGAAGGAGAAGAGGAAAGGACTCTCTAGATAAAGGAAAAGCATCTACTAATACAATACTACACAAGAAAATGAGTTCCATAAATGTATCATCCTTTCCATAAGAAGCCTTCCCATCTATTTTTTTCTAGTATTATGTTTTAAAATGTTTCAATGACTACCACAGAGTTCTAGAGCTCAGAAATTCCAATAATTTTGCAAAAGCTGCAGATAAAGGATTTAAATAATATCTTCCAACACATTTTCAGTTAAAGAACCTAATATTGCTAATACTTCTTCATATGAGCAACTCTTCCTTCCCGTAATACTTGCCTTTCCTGCAAATACGTCAAGCTCAGTTAAGCTTTTCTTAATAAAAGGTGCTTATGCAAGAAGATGGGCATTTATGTCTTTCTTCCAATATCTCTACTTCTCTTGAGTTAATTAACACTTTTGGCTCCTTAATCACAGTAAAATGGCTTTCATTTATGACTCCCATTTTTTAAAATTTTTCTAAGACTGCCACCAAAACTCAAGCCTTCATCACCACTGACACAAGCCAGCGTGAGAGCTTCATGTTCTCACCATCTCTGCAGCCTCTCTCCCTCCAATCTGCTTGCTTCAATACCTCCTCCACTTTGACACCCAAGTATCTTTCTAAAACAACACATCAGTTGGGTTATTTTCCTGCTCAGAAAATTTTGCTGGATCTTCTTGGCATTACAACAAAGTTCTTAGCCTAGCATTAAACACCTTCTATCATCTGGGCCTCATTTACTTTTTCTGTTTCGTGCTCTACATTATTCTTAAGGTATCTATGCAATACAGATACCAATTTGAACATGCCCAGCTTTCTCACCTCTGTCTTTTTATTCATCTAGTAATCACTAGACTGGCCTGTACAAATCCCACCACATCTCATGGCCTCATTCAGATTCATCCTCCTCCATAAAGGCTGCCCTTAAGGCTGGATTTAATCTTTCCTAACAGATTTTGTTCTTATCTTCATGGTGGACTTTCTATTCTGAGTTCTATTATAGCTACTTGTACACATGTCTGTAGATCATAAAAAGCTGGAAAACATGCCACACATGGTCCTAGGCCTTAGCATGTGCTCAAGCAAATTTGTTGAATTTAATTATTTCCAATGTTGAACTTCAAATTCTCTGTTGGATACGTTCAGACATTTGTTGGCCAATTGCTCTTCTCTAGTCAGTAAGAATAGAGTCTTTGAGATGAAATCATCTATTGTCTCGCTGGCAGGCCACACATCCAGACATCTGTGCCGATGCCACAGACAGCTTGAATAACATCTGTTAGCCACGTATGTTAATGAGACTCTATACCCACCCATCTATCAGACTCAGTAAGGCAATGAAACTAATTTAATACACTACATTCTCTATCCAAAGGCCTGCTAACAATTAAACCCTAAAATATATTATGCCCTCAGTTAATTCCTTTTGGTTAACTTTGAAAAAACCCATTCCAATTTTCTCATAAGAACTAAGCAATCTAACCTACATTTGGAGATGGCTAATGATATATTTATTTTACAATGGCCCAAAACACTCATTCAGTTTTACCTTTAAACAGTCTTCCAAATCTATATATTCTGACTACCCTCCTCTTTCTTAAAGAACTTATCATTTGTCTGCCTCTGAGAAGAGTACTTTATTCTCAGGATCTGAGATTATTTTACCCTGCAATTCCCAGAAGGAAGATTTCATTCTGATTATATATTAGAAGAATTTAATTTTCCACTTTAAGGTACTACCATCCCACATTGCTTCCACTGAAATATTTACTTGGCATTTTTTATACTAGTCTTGAGAGAGAAAAATTGTTGGAAAAAACATATTAATTATATTATATTATATTATATTATATTATGTTATGTTATGTTATGTTATGTTATGTTATGTTATGTTATGTTATATTATATATTATATTATATTTTGTTTATCAAGCAAATAATTCTCCATCACCAGCAGCATTCTTGTCGATAGATGGGATAACATAGCAGCAAGCAGCATATTGCACCTATCAGCATATGAAATGGAAACCTAAACACTGGTCTAGTACATAACTGTATAACTTCAGAATGAGGAATTTTTAGTAAGTGAATTCCTCTTGTATTAGGTAATCTCCATAAAGTGACTGAAGCAAAAATATGAGTAGAGATTTCATGAAATATTATGTTTTTGATATCTTTCATTATTATATAAGTATACCACTGTATGATTTGCAGATATATGGAATTTAATGAAGATACAGTAAACAAAATGCAGCTGGAGAGTAATAACGTATAAAATAATCCAAAATTCAGGATAGACACTTAGCCTCAGTTGAATGAATAAGCCACATGCAAAAGACCTCCAAAATCAGTTAATGTTTAAGGACTAATTAATTGAATAACTAGAAATTATGTATATTTAGAAAAGTAGAGTGGTCTGTCGATGCTAAAGAATTAGAAAGTAAAAAATAATATATGCTTGCTTCTTAAGCTCTGATAGCTTAATCATTTCCTCAAATTCAAAGCAAACTCATAAAGACAGTATCAAGATAAAAACTAGATATCGTAATATCCTACCAGAAATTAGATTTAAATAAATTTTGTTACATACAGTTGTATTTGTTCATTAAATTGGGACGTAATAGAAGAATTATAATTTTTCCTCAGATAGTAAATGATGAATCACTTTAAGGCATGAAACATTAACAACAGATTTGCCTACCAGTAGGCATTTTACCATTAACATTTCATTTGTTAATAAAAGCGCGTTATCATTCTTTGATGATTATCATTCCAAACATTCTCCATAAAAGATATAAAATTATCCGTGAGCTAATATGAAATCATTATTTAAAAGCAATACCATACTCATTTTATAAGACTTAAAAACCCTCAAGAAAATAAAGAAATAAACAGCAACCAGATTGGTTAGACTGAATTCGTGTAATATATAAGAATTTCAATCTAAATATTCAGAATTCTTGAAAATTAACACGTAGCCAACTTTAAGTTGTATTTTATGTAACACATAAGTTTCATAAGTGCTATTTCCATATTGCTGATTGCCAATGTAAATGGACCATGCTGCCCACCTAGAGTTCTGCAAATCTGCCTACATGTTTGAAAATTGTTGTCAGATCTTCTTTCAGTGTTAGCTATGTAGTCATAAAAATAAAATGATTCTGTGTTATCAGAATAGAAACTGGTTTTATAGCCTCTCCATAATTATGATGTCATAGTACTGAGGAATCATGGTGGAATTCAAAGTTTCAAAGGAGTTGCTATGACAAATTGGCTCTTGCATTCTCTCCTCTATGTTATTTTAGGTAAAGATATGCATATTTTGAATATGTTCATCCCTTCTTTGACCTACTTTTTTCTTTTAATCATTTTCCATACTTTTCTTTCTTACCTTTGAGAAATCAAAATTGCCCTTTGAACGTTAAAACTCACATTGTTATTTTATTTTAAACTATGAAAAATTTGGTGTCATCATGGGTATAATGAGAATGTTTGTCTCCAAACAGGTTGCACATTGGTTTAGTGCCTTCATAAAAATTAGCGGGGAAATTCTACACATTAATTTAATTCTAATTGGTGTATTTCCAGGTCTCTGTGGACTATGCAGTTCTTTTGGTAAAATGAAACCAAAATTAGAACTAAATATTGAACTAAATATTATGTCAAGGAGTATGGAACCAGCCAGCTACCATGGTGTTAGAAAAAGCCAAGAATATAACACTTTAAGACAGAAATGCACATAGGAAAACATCTATGAGTAATATGCCAAATACCTTTTTATTCCCCCCTGCCAAAAAAAATCTGACCATAAAAAGTGTTACAACCAGGTCTTTAACTTATCTGCATCTTTGCTCCCTTATTTGAAACAGATGGTTAGAGGCAGGAAGTAAGCTAGTTATTAGCAGCAAAGCAGAGCAGAAAATAAAACCTAAATTCTCTCATCTTATTAACTGATGACACACTTTTAAGATTTTGTATACTAAAGTAATCAGTATATTGGATACTTGTAGTAATTTCCTATGGCCACTGTAACAAATTACCACAAATGTAACGACTTAAAACCACAGAAATCTATTTTCCCACCGTTCTACTATTTTCCCACCATTCTAGAAGCCAGAAGTCCTGAATCAAATTGCTGAGCCCCAGTCACGGTCTCAGAAGAGCAGCACTCCCCCTGGGTGCTTTGCGGAGAAGCCGTTTCTTGTTCTTTTGTCTTCCTGGCTGCCACACTCTTTGGCTTGTGGCCACATCATTACAGTCCTCAAGTTCGGCTTCGCCTTCTAATCTCTCTTCTGTCTTCCCATCGCCTTTTCCTTCATGTGTTTGTGAAATCTCCTTCTGTCTGACTTCTATAAGGGCACCTCTGATGGCATTTAGGGCCCATTTGGATAATCCAGGATAATCTACCTATCTCCAAATCCTTAATTTGATCACTATTTTTCCAAATAATATAACATATACAGATTGAGGAGATTAGTGCCTGATATTTTGAAAGGGGGGGCATTAATCTGCTAACCACTAATTACGTAAATAAGATATTTAGCCATATATAAAAACAACAAGTCTACTGTATGTTGGCTTGTCAACTCTTCATCGTGGCATCATATATCAAAAAAATTGTATGAAATGTATAAAAGGAACCCTAGCAAATAGTTACTGTTTTTACCTGTCCAATATTCATCCAGACTTTTTTTTATGTGACAACAAAAGGCAGTTATCTAAAAGCAGCCTTTCCACTTGAATAGTCATGCATACCAAAATACGTGATGCTGTAGTCTCCATAGCCTTTGTAAGGCTACAGAACTTGTAGCAAACAAGAGCCTTGTCAATGCATATAAATAATATGATATAGTCATGGTTCCCCACTTTGAGAATTTTGTTCTTGTACTTTATGTAAGAGTGCAGAAAGAAAAAAAATCCACATGTTGATTTCTCTTCAATTGCAATTTGCAAAATTCTGAATATGACTGATACCTCTGCTCTCATCAGCATGTGAACATGGCAATATTTTGATTGCTAAATGGGCTCTCAAATAGAAAATCAATAAGGCTGCTTTAAGTTACAAAAATTGTATTATGTTTCTTCTCAATCCCGGAAAAATCCATTCCAAAGTGTTTTTACATGAGCTGAAAAGATAAAGGCATGTTCTTTTTCTGGTTGCTACATGAAATGTTGAAGGTTAGTACTGTATTAATTTTAAAAGAACAATAATTTGCTTCTTTGAACACGTTGTATCTCTCTTCTACTATAAGCTGTTATTTGTTTGCCTATGCTTTTATACCTACTAGACAATTTATTGCAAATTAATTTAAATAAGACAAATTTAAATAATATTTTTAATATTATTTTATAATATTCATTTACCAGGTAATGTTATAGGTAGTAAGTCACAATAGCACAGTGATATGGTCTGAATGTTTGTATCCCCTCAAAATCCATGTTAAAATCCCAACCCAGGGTGATGCTATTAGTATGTGAGGCCTTTGGGAGGTAATTAAGGGTCTGTCCTCATGAATGGGATTAGTGTCCTTTAAAAAAATTGGAAAGAGCTCCCTTGCCCCTTTTACCACATGAGTACACAGCAAGAAGGAACCATCTATGAACCAGGAAGTGGACCCCCCTTAACACTAAATCTGCTGACACCTTGATCTTGAACTTTCAGCCTCCATAAGCGTGAGATATAAATTTGTTGTTTATAAATCACACAGTCTCAGATGTTTTGTTATAGCAGTTGAACTGACAAAGACACATAGAGTTTTCCAAGCAGCATACAGTCAACCAACAATCATTTAGTAATTATTAATAATAAGTTACTTAGTACACAGGACCAAAGTCAGAAGGTCAAGGTACGTTTATGCTCTGAAATCTTACTTAAATAAATTTACATTAGATTAGATTAGCCATCTGCAGAAATCACTGTACAAGTCACTAGGTCCCTGAAGTCAAAAGCTGAAAGAGCAGATCTAGCTCTCCAAAGAGGTCTCAGCAATGTGAATAAATGAGTGCTCAGTATTTATTGAATCCTTGTGTCCTTTTTTATTCCTTCAGAGGAAAGACAACACAAATTATTAGACAATACCCTGGAGTCTAGAGAAAGGATCAATAACTTGTCAGGTTATTTCCAATATCGTTGAAGGGAAGACCATCCCTATTGACCCATCTGGTTAACACGAGCAGTTCAATTCCCATGACTGTTGTGGTCCCCAAAAGGTGATAAGTTCTCTAGATCATGCTCTTCTTACATCCTCTTACGACCCTCCCAATATCTGTCTTCTGTGTTGATCAATGTATAATGAGGAAATCCACTGGGTGGGCGGGCAGACCTATGCATTCAGACCATGGGAGAGGTTACAGTTTTATAACCAATTTAAAAAGCAGCATTCTAGTTAACCCTAGTCTCCTGTGAGGTTGGATAGGTCAATCAGTTACTGAGTCCTTACAGATGTATTCTTCAGATTTAGGGACCTAAAAAATTGAGAATCAGACCTTGGGATATGTTGATCACATCAAGGCTATGCCATTCGTGAGTCCTCACCTCAAAGGCCAGCTGGCCCAAGTGACATATTCATCACTAGTCACTGATGCTGTCGTTTACTCACTTGAGGAGTGTATGTCAAGTACCTGCTGCATGTCAGCCACGGTGCTAGGAGGTACAGAGCAAAAGCGGTTTGCATGATCCTTGTAATTAAGAAGCTCAGAGTCTAGTGAGGACAGCAATACTTTTTTTAAAAACACTGACTTAAACCTAAACAATTCAGTAGGAGTTAGCCAGAAAAGTGAGGATGAAGATTAAGCAGGTGGAAAAAAAACATAGAGACTCTGAAATGGAAAAGAGTCAGGTACACTCAGGGAGGAGAAAGAAATCTGGAGCTTAGTGAGAGAACAGAAGTGTGGCCCAAGAAAAGCTGGAGAGGGAGACACAGGCCAGACCATGCTGGACATGGCTAAGAGGCCATGTTAATTATTCTCTACTTTGTTCTAGATTCAACAAAACACTTTGAAAGGACTTAATCCTTGTAAATAATGCCAAGAAATAGTTTGATTGGGATCTACCATCACCAAATCCTTGCCCATCCAGCTGCCATCGTATGTACTGTTTCCATCAGATAAACAGAAACTAAAGACAAGGAAAAGGCAATCTTTCTTTCCTGATCTCAACAATCAGAAGTTATAAATGGTAACCCCGTACCTGTAGACCATATTCAGCCAGCAGTTGAGTTGTATTTATTGAGTAGAATGTAAATTTTTTTACTGAATTAGGATGCCTTCAAACAGGCCACCTCTTTCCACGCTGCCCACATGCCCCAGCACTCCCGGTTGTCTTGTTATCACCAGCTTCGTTCGTTTTACCCGCCTGGCTGCTGAAGCCTTCTGAGTTTGCCGTCTATCTTAGTTCATTTTGTACTGCTATAGCAGAATACCACAGATCAGGTAATTTATAATGAACATAAATTTATTGGCTCATGGTTCTGGAAAGTGGGAAGTACAAGATCGAGGGGCTGGCATCTAGCAAGGGCCTTCTTGCTGTGTCCTAACATGGCAGAAAGGCAAAGAGAGAGCAAGAGAGAAAAAAAGAGGGCCAAACTCATCCTTTTACAAGGAGCTCACTCCATGACAAAGTATTAAGCCACTGGTGAGGGCAGAGCTCTCACACCTAGTCTCCTCTCATTAGGGCCCGCTTGCCAACAAAGTTGCATGGGGATTAAGTTTCTAACACATGCTTTTTGAGTGACACTTTCAAACCACAGCCCAATCCATATTCAAGTTTTCAGTTTGTATGAACTATTCTTTTAATTTCACTGAAAGAAACCAAGCTGAACAAGAACACAAGAAGTAATTATTAACCTCTGTTAGATCTAATGATCCTTTGAAAACATGATGAAAATGTTTAAAATCTCTTTCCCAGGAAATTGTGTGCGTATGTGTACATGCACACACACACATACACAATTTGTCATACAATTTCAGAGGAGTACACACAAACTCTGAATATCACTTAAGAAATACAACTAAGAAACTCCAGAGACTAGCACTAAAGCCAGCTGAACATGAATGAGGAATCACGGAGTGGCAGGTTGTTTAAACAAATGGAGACTTTGCTCGTGGAAGAAACAAGGAGAGGGGATGTGGTCATGACCTCTAGCAACAGGTACCCATGGCCTTTCTCAAGGTCACTTCTCTTTTTATACATGGCCCAACATTTCCAATAACTCATTTTGAAAACTCTATATAAAGAGAGCAGTTAAACAATTTGTATAAGTCCTCACAAAAACTGTGAAGAAAGTCCATGTATCCTGGAAATAGTCACATGGTCTCTCCAGTCTCAAACCATTGGATTTTATATGCTAGTAATGATGAAAAAGTTTTCCAGGTGGAGAAAAGAGCAGCAGCAGATCTGAAGATAAACATATTGTTGCTCTTTTTTTGCAATCTGCCTTTTGTCCACCTTCAGCCATGATGCCATTATTGAAGGCTTAACCTTCTCAAAATAAGTACGTTTATTTTATCTTTCTCCTACTCCCTCTTACTGTCTCTAGCTCTCACTTCTTTTAGAAGCAAAATTCAAAGAACTTCTGCATTTTTCCCACAGTTGCACAAATGAATTTGTAGTTGTCACACTGTGGCTGAAACTGTGGAAACGTGGCAGGTGTTAGCTTTTCTCAAATGTCACAATCATACGTACCATGATTCTTACTGAAAAACAGACTTCCAAGATTTCCAACCCAATTTGGGCAAAAGATTTTAAAGAAAATATATGTAATTCTATCTAAATCACAAAATCTGTCCCAAGTAAGATTGTCATTCATCTTAGAACACTGAAAGTGGCAACACAAGCGCCTGCATGGCACACTCAAATGGACAGTTACACAGCATGATAGACGCCACACTGTCTGAGAAATGTGGAACTTTAAATACCTTTACCTCATTATCACATATTAACTCACAGTGCTGATATGGGTGGAACACTGATTTACAAACTATAGAAATGATCTCTGAAAGTATAGTCTTGGAACACTGATTTAAACATGGCTGTATAGGACACAGCCCTCATCTCAAGTACTTCCAGCAAGGGAAGACAAGCAAAGAAGCCAGACTGAAAAGCCCACCAAGATTCTCCTTGTGAAGGTACACATTTCTTTTCTGTGACTATTCAGATTTTCTGTGGCCAGAAAAAAAATGAAATGGACCGTCGGTCACTGGAGACTTCACTAGAGAAATAAATATTCAAAAAAATGGTAAGTTTTCAGGAATGATTTCAAAGCAAGTTGGCATGAAGCGTTGGAATCAGAAGTCTCTTACAGTGCAATCTTTGGAGTAGAAAACAAAAGGAAAATGTCAGCAAAGACAGCTAAGGAAAGAGTGATGTGGTGCCTCCAAGACACAGGACTTAGCACACATTCAATATGGAAAATTTAAGAAACCAGAAAACGTATTTTAAAAGCAGCATTTTAAAATAAAATAATTAGGAAAGAAGAGGAGATGCACCAAAGAGGGACAGCATCATGCAGTAAAGAAAATGGAGAAGATAGTTTTCAACACCATGCCAGGACTTTCAAACCCTTGATTTTCACAAACAAAATGACAGGAGTTATCCATGCACTTCGCTACGTAAGACTTATGCAGACATTACCTCCTCCTTTCAAGGAAATGGCTGTTTGTTGAGAGAACAGAACAATGTTCAAGACTGTGAAAGACCTAGCCAGAGGAAGGAACTGAAGCTGATATGCAGAGTGTGGGGTAGACAGTGGGATTAAAACTACCAGTCCAATTTTATGAGACAGATAATAGTTCTGAAGGTTAAAAAAAAAGGAGAATGAGATAGAAGTGTTAAGAAGAAATATGAAAATGTTCATAGACAGGCATCACAACCTCATTATGACAATTAAATTTTCCTTTGCAGAAATAGTTAATAAAATCCCTGTGAGTGCAACTCAGCAATGCAACAGACAACAGCAATCCCTTGAAAGGCCTCTCTCTCTCGTCAGAAACCCTGCTGCATCTCCTCCCCTGCAGCAGCCACAGACACTGTGGGGACGGGAGCCTGGGGAGTGAAAATGATGCAGACATGCTGCAGCCCCAGGGGTCACACACCTGCCTGGCACAGCCCGGCTGGTGGGAATCAAGCCCGGTCCCTCCTAACTAGTGGGGCAAAACCAGCCTCCAAACCCTGGTCTGCCCCCTTCCAAGATCTGGGTTTACCCTACTCACTGTTCTCAATCAGACCACAAAACATAGATGGGCAGAAACCCTGTGTGCTGCTTGCTGAGACTCTCCCTCTTCCAGGGTAGAATTCTATGACTGGGAGATTATTCAGCTGGTCGGGGGAGAAGGGATGGAAACAACCCTAGTTTATTAGCACAGAGTAGATTTCTTTTCTATGTTACTTCTCACAAACTCTCAAGCATTTTGACAGAGTACTAGAATACTAATAAAGCAGTGTAGTGAAAAGTAACTATATCCATGGATAGTCCTTGCATGCTAAATGATGGGACAGATGCTTGGACGTCACAGAGTTGCTGGCACCAGAGCCTCGGTCCAAATCCAGTACTTCCACCCACCTCTTCTCACACCACCCAGTGTGTCATCGCACCAAGAAAGAGTCCAGGTAACTTAAAACCACGGAACAGGATCAATGGCAAAAGGACATATACCTCAGGTACATTTTTTGTTTTATATAGACAGTAGCTATTTTAAAATCATCAGAGAGTAAATGTTGAATCCTCAAGGATGTCTTCCATACTCCCCATTTTCAGGAAAACAACTGAAACAATTCAGTTTCAAATAAAAAGTGAAGAGACTTCTTTCCCAAGGTTAAAAGATAAAAAGAAAATAAAATGATATAGTTTCACCACTTAAAAAATGCTCTAAAGGTCAGCAATATATTTTTTGAACACTAGCAGAAAATTTAGCATGAAACTTTAATTTACCATTAAATTATAGCAGAAGATTACATTTTGGACATTGTCTGGGCAGTGCATAACCACAGAATAGCAATGGGATGAGGAGAGAAGCTTCGCTACGTTGTTTCACATTGGGTGGTTTGCCCAAAGCTTCTTCCACAGGTGGTATTCCGATTTCCCAAAGAGTTGTTAGTGCTATTTTTAAAAGTTCAAAAAAATCAAAATGATATTTAAAACAAGAGTTCTTCACTCTACTTGAAAACTTTTTAAAATATGAGAAAATTTTATTTTCTTAACAAATATTTTGAGAAATGTTATAATCCTCCTTTAATTTCTAATGGCAGTGTTTGAAAAGTCCAATGCACTACAAACATCACTATCTTCTTGACACTCCCTGTCTTCCCCACTGTTAACATCTTGAAGCCAAATAAACATACTCTCCACATAATCCATATCTCTCGTGCTTTGAAACAGCAACCACAGCACTGGTGTTGAAGACAGAGGTCACCTGTGGGTGGAAGGTGTGATGTTCTCATCAGGGCTCAAAAGGGATTCAGTGAAAGACAGACCCTTTCCAGAGAAACAGCACAAGTGCATCTTCTCCTGGATGCTTGTCCCATCTTCCTCGTTGTTATTTCTTGCATTAGTCAACAGCTCAGTAGGAAATAGATGGCAAACTCAAATTCCTATAAAAGAGAAAAATTTAGTAAAAATTCTGTTTGCAAAAGTGGGGCAGTGTGAAGTATTTACTTTCCATCTTGGGCCCAACGGGAAGAAGGAAAGAAGTTATCAGAACTTAAAGAAACAAAGCTGAGGGACAGGACAGAGGATGTAGCCAGCACATGGAAACCACCCAGGAGGGAGACTGGGAGGAGGGTGTTTGTAGTAATCTGTTTTTGTTGCTTATAACAAAGTACACTGAACTTGGTGATTTATAAAGAAAAATGACATTTACTGCTTACAGTTTATAAGGCTGGGAAGTCCAAAGTCCATCTGGTGACGGCGACAGTGACCCAGTGGTCTCACATCGCAAGATGGTGGAAGCAGAGAGAGAGAGAGAGAGAGAGAGAGAGAGAGAGAGAGAGACTCTCTTCTTTTAAAGCCCTCAGAACCATGCCCTGACCACCATTTTTAATCCATTCACTACAGCATGGTCCCACAATCTAATCACCTCTTCAAGGCTCCACCTTTCAATTACCATAATAGGATTTCCCACCCTCTTAACAGTCACAGTGGGGGCTAAGTTTCTAACACATAAAACTTGGGGGACACAATTCAAGCTTCAGTAGTTTGGGGGGAACATAATTCAATCCACTACATTCCATCCCTGGCCCCCCAAAACTCATGTCCTTTTCACGTACAAATACATTCATTTTATCCCCAAAGTCTTAACTCGTCTCAACTCAACTCCAAAGTTCAAAGTCTCATCTGTGAAAGCAATACAAGTTATCTACTACCAAGATAAAATTGTGGGACAAACATAGGATACATATTACCATTCCAAAAGGAAGAAATAGGTCAAAAGGAAGAGGTAACAGGTCCCAAACAAGTCTGACACCCAGCAGGGCAGACATTAAATCTCAAAGCTGGCAAATCATGTACCTTGACTCCATGTTCCATGTCCTCTTCCTGCTGGTGTAGAGGTTGGGTCCCCAAGTCTTTGGGCAGCTCTGCTCCTATGCCTTTCCTGGTCTCAGGCCACACTTCACCTCTCCCAGGCTGGTGTTGCACACTGGTAGCTCCACAGGTCTGGGGTCTCCACGGAGGTCCTGCTCTCACAGAGGTTTTACTAGGCATGACCCTGTTGGGTTTTCTCTGCACAACTCTGACCCCACATTTCTGCTCGGCATTACTGTATTGAAGGTTGTCTATGGTAACTCTGCCCCTGCAACATAACTCTTCCTGAGCCTCCAGAATTTTCCACACATCCTTCGAATCTGGCATTCTGTGAGCCTAAAAATTTAACCCCACACAGATGCTGCCAAGTCTTCCAGCTTGTATCTTCCAAAGCTGTGGGTCCAGCCACACCTGGACCAATTTAGCCATGACTGGAGCAGCCAAAGCAGCTGGGGTGCTGGTGCTGGAAGCATCTTCCCAAGGTGGTCCTGAGCAGTGAGCCTGTGGAGGGTGCCTCAGGCCTATTCCCCAAGACCATTTTGTCTCCCTAGGTCTTTGGGCCTGAAATGGAAGGATTGGCCCCAGAGGCTTCTGCAATGCCTTCAGGACCCTTTTCCCCTTCTCTTGATAATCCCGTTTCTTCATCCTGTTCCCTGGGCTGCACCATTGCATGCTCACATGCCCTACCACATGGCCAAGCTGCAATTTTTCTAAATCTTGATGCTCTGCTCCCCTTTTAAATTCTGGCTTTACGTCATGCCTTTGCTGCCATAACTCAGAGTAGGCTGTTAGAAACAGCCATGCAGCTTCCTTAATGCTCTGCTGCTTGGAAATTTCTTCCACCAAATACTCTGATTCACAACTCTTAAGTTCCAACTTCCATAAAGTCCTAGGGCATGGACACAACACAGCAAAGTTCCTTGCCAGTTCACAGCAGGGATGACCTTTGCCCCAGTTTCCAATAAACTCCTTCTGATTCTATCTGAGACCTCCTTAGACTGGTCTTTACTGTCCATAGTTCTATCAGCATTCTGCTCACCACCATGTAACCAGTCTCTAAGACATTCCAAACTTTTGAACTTCCCAGCCTCAGAAACTGTAAGCAATAAATGTTGTTTTTCTTTATAAATCACTAAGCAACAAAAACGGAATAATACAGTGGTGAGAAATTCCCTAATCTTATTTTTCTTGCTCCCCCTCTAATTAGTTTCCTATTGCTGCTGTAACAAATTACCAAAAACCTTAGTGGCTTAAAACAACATAAATTTACTCTCTTAAAATCCGGAAGGTCAGAAGTCTAAAATGAGTCTCACAGGGCAAAAATCAAGCTGTTGGTCAGAGTGGTTCCTTCTAAAGACTCTAGGAGAGAATCTGTTTCTGCCACTTCTGACTTCTAGAGGCAACCAGCCTTCCTGGACTTGTGGCCATATCACTCCAATCTCTGCTTCTGTCATCACATCTCCTTACCTGGCTTTGATCTTCCTGCCTCCCTCTTATAAGGACCCTTGTGATTACTTTGGATCCACCTCAATAATCCAAAATAATCTCCCCATCTCAAGATTCTTAGCTTAAGCACCTTTGCAAAGCTGCTTTTGCCATATGAGATAGCATATATGCATGTTCTGGGGATTTGGATATGGGCACATTGAGCCTACAGTTCTCTGACCTCCTCCTGGTACTCCCCATCACCTGGAGCCTCTCAAGGTCAGAGAGCAAAGGAAGCCCTTGATGCAGTCCACAGAGGTCACCATCCCAGGGTGCACACCACAGTAAAGGGGAGAGGGGGTGTTGCATGACTCTAATAACGTCACCAAGCACATCTTCTCTACTCCATTGTCTTCAGGCCTGAAGCTGCGGGTTTGTCTATGTGTTTTCAGTACAGGTTAAAGGCCATCTCTTTACCATCCCATTGGACTCTCAACCCATGAGGGGGCTCCATCTTCAAAACATAAAGTTAGAAAGAAAAGAAGGCTCTGTATTTTGCAATGTGGACCCCATCAAGTGATTTTCAATTTGTTTTAATTTCAGAGGAAAAAGCAATGAAATTTCTTCTGTTATATTAATTATAGTTTACACAGAAATCTCATGTCATCTTAATAATCATTACGTTTTTAAAGTTTACACGTGTGCTCAGTTTGAATCAGCTAAATTTTTGTTGACAACTTACAACTCATTTTGTCCAAGGTATTTTCAAATTAAGTGTGTTATCATTTATATTTGTTGAAATCGAGATTTGTTGTCTAGTATTTTTTGGTGGACATTAAAAATAAATGAATGATCCAAAGTTCATTCATTAGAATAAAGCACAGAACTAGGGATGTAAATGGTAAGCTGAATTCTAAAATTCAAACTTACATTTACACTGTCGTATTAGTGTGCGTGAGCTGCCATAACAAGATTAACAAAAACTGAGTAGCTTAGACAACAGAAATTTATTTTCTCACTGTTCAGGAGTCTGACAGTCCAAGGTCAAGGTGTTGTCAAGGTTGATTTCCAGCGAGGCCTCTCTCCTTGGCTTTGCAGATGGCTGCCTTCTTTCTGTGCCCTCAGATGGCCTTGCCTGTTTGTTCACATGGAGAGAGAGAGAGGAGAGAGAGAATCTGATGTCTTTTCCTTCTCTTATAAGGACACCAGTTCTATCAGATCAGGGCCTCACCCTTATAATCCCATTAACCCTAATTATCTCCTTAAAGGTCCTATCTCCAAATACAGTCTCATTGGGTGTTAGGGCTTCAACAAATGAATTTGAGGGGCAAAATTCAATCCATAACAATTATAAGCAGTATTCCCACAGGGGCATAGACTTTGAAATTTTATACATTGAGATGACTTTATCCAAAAGTGTAATTTCTTCCAACAGTTGAAAAAGAAAGAAAAAGAGAATTTTTTAAAAACCAATAGCAATTATCTGAAAATTGGACTTTAATGCACCAATGATTCACTTGCCCCCAACTCCCAGGGAATTGAAAGTTGTGAAATTCTTCTAAAAATTGCCATAAAACTATCAAAGCCCTCACATAATTTTCAATAAAATTATGGTAAACTCTCTGATAAACCAGTCAATTTTTTTCCAGGACTAAGAAGTACAAAATTATGTACTCCATCCAAAATCAGTTTTCCATATAAAAAAGGCAGAGAAGAGACACAAATCTAATGTACCTACAGGATTAAAATGACAACATCTAGTGGGAAGATGATGTCATTTAGGGATCCGAATTCTGTTTCTAAAGCACCTACTATGACCCGGGCACTGGAAATAGAGCTGTGCAAACAGTCCATACCAGAGCCTGTGAATCTAACTTTCTAGTTGGGAAATGCTATAAACAAGTAAACAAATGAGGTCATTACAGATGTCGTCAAATGCCATGAAGAAAGTAAACAGGATGATGAGCCAGACAGTGGCTAAGTGAAGCTACTTGAGAAAAAGCCAGTCAATTATGGCCTCTCTGAAAGAGCCAGTCATGCAAAGAGCCAGGGAGAAGATTCAGGGGTGAGAAGGTCCCAGGATGTGTGGTCCAGAAAGAAGCCCTGCATGGCCAAAGGCTCTAGGTGAGGGCCGATGTGAAAGAGAGTTTTCACTTCTGCTTTCTTTTCTTATTGGAGCAGGTATGAGGACATATTATGGAACATCTTTTGAGGTCACATTTCAAAACTATAACTGAACATGGAAAAGAAATACTTTTTAGTCCCAAAGTAGCTAAAATGTGAATTAGGAACTCAATGACTGCAACCCTGAAAGCTGAAACACTCAGGGAGCTTTTGAGTGCAACGCACTCTCATTGATTTAGTGTCTCAGCGTCCCAGTGTTGTCCTGAGCAAGAAAATGCTCTATAATCTCTGCGGCTCATGTTTGATAGATTAACCGAAACTGTACCACGGAGCCACCAAACAATTGCTGCCATTCCTGACAACCTATAACTGTGGGCAAGGAGCTTTCATTTTATATAAATAAAAAGAAAGAAAAGAAACCGGATACTCATGGAATCAGACCTACCACTCAGACTATCCACCTGTGAGCCCGATTCCAGATACTGCAGGGAGAAACTACAGTCATTACCACCCCAGTCATAATAATTATCACTGCTGATTAAAATTTTATTTTACTTTTGCTGCTTTAAAACGGCAATGACTCTTTTTTATGAATTCATGAACCACCAATCCTGATAGTTTGAGCAAGACCATTCCAGATACAAACATGATTTTCAATTAATTAGCAAATACCCTCCTTACTTTTTCATGGCTCATACATTTTAATTTGAGTATCTTCAAGGTATGAGAAATTATATGTTTCATGTCACACATCTTCATCACTTGTCAAAGATAAAGCAGTGCTAATAAGAAGAACGATGCCACATTCTTGTAAGGAAACCAATGTTACATGGTATCTAAGATGTGTTTTGTCCAAAAATAAAAGGTCAGAGAAAAAAGGGAAAGTCCCTTTAAGAAGAGGTGTGATGAATGTTGAATACAGGTAACACCTTCCAAACCAAACACTTTCACGCTTGCAAAAAGTTTCAAAAGACAGACAGCAGCTACTTGTGCTAACACAGACAGAAAAATCCCTTTTAAAATTTCTGAGAAACTAGGTGAGTGGAGAGAGAAGAGGAGGACACCTGTTTGCTTACAAATAGAAGTAAACAATTCAAACTAGACAAAGCACAAAGGACACATTTGTTTTAAGGATTCAGGGACGTCTCAGAGAATCCAGTAAGAGAGATTTAGTCAGGATGCAGGGACATATGGAAACCAGCGGGCCCGCTGTGTACAGCTGTGGAGACCGCACTGCACAAATGCACCTGCACAGGGAGCAACTGGAGCATGGGGCGGGGGGAGACAACTGAAAATCCACCCACAATTCTTTCTCTAAATTGCGTAGTCTTGCATGTAGTTACATTCACCTAAGTCAATGGTTCTCACGGGGCAATTTAGCCCTCTAGGAGACACTTAGCAATATCTGAACACATTTTCTGTCACACAGATGCTACTGGCATCTAGTTAGTAGAGGCCAGGAGTGCTGCTATAAACATCCTACAGAGGACAGTCCTTCATAACAAAGAATTATGGGGGCCAAATGTCCTTAGTGCCAAGTTTGAGAATCTCCAGCCTAAAGGATATGACATGTTTTAACTCATATCAAGTGCAGCCCAGTGGTCAAGCCCTGGACCCACAGGGATGCACCTCCCCACAGGGGGACCCTTATTCTAATTCACACAAAGAGCCTTATAGGAACCAGGGACTCTAAATCCACTGGCTGGTATCTTAGCCCTGTCTCCTCCCCCTTTCTCTGTCTATCTTTCTGTCTCTGGCTCCCTCTTTCCATCTCTCTCCCACTCTATCTTTTTTCCTCTATCTCTCTGTGTCTGCCCTCATTAAAATTTGCAGTCATCCCTAATCTGAGATGGCAGGGCCATGTTTTACACAATGTCTGTGAGCGCCCCCTTTTCCCCTTCCCACCACGACAGGCAGACCAGGCTTTAAGAGAGATCATTTGAGCTGGACAAATGGTCCAATCTATGCTCACCATAATACCCTTTATATCTCCATTTATGAAAAGTCACTGACCACAAGTTACATGCTCCTCACTGTGCCGGGAGATGAGAAAAAGAATATGGTCCCTACACTCTCAGAATCAGCTTTTTTTTTTTTTCTAACCCATAAGGGGATCGCAACTCTCGGCACAGTGTGGTCTGCACCACGCTCAGCCAGTGAGTGCACCGGCCACCCCTATATAGGATCCGAACCCGCGGCCTCTGGCGCTAACAGCACCACACTCTCCCGAGTGAGCCACAGGGCCGGCCTTCAGAATCAGCTCTTTTAACAGACACTGGCATGTGGCCAGTATACACATGTCATATGGCCACTGGTTCTCTTTGGCATAGCCTGGATACAGAATAAAAGATCAGGGATCAGAGAGGAAAAGAACCAGCTGAAACTATTTTGTTTATAAATGGAACAGCTCTGGAAGGAGACATAACTGATCGATTCCACTGAAAAGACAAACATGTTTATACTGAGTGCACTGCAGCATCACTCTTCATTTTGTTATGTTTTAAGCACAGAACTGGGTTAAACTAAGAGTCAGGTATCATGGGACAAAAGCAACATAAGCCATCAAGTCCTTTTGTACATTGCAACAATTTGGGGGTTCTGAAGAAAAACATATTAGAAACGTATAAACAAGAAACTTCACACCCTAAATAAAATAAACAAATGAGCAAAGGATGCACAGCTGTGATTAAAAGCAGTGACACTGGAGAGAAGGCATTCCCGGTTCCTAGGCTTTGGCATTTCTTTACAGTCAGCTTCAAGTAGAAGTTTTGTTTTATGTTTACAAATGATCCATATTTAATCCATAATACATCCCTATTCTGTTAAGGACAGATTATAATAGAACATCAACAGTGTCCTAAACTGTGTCTACTTATTATATTTCCTTAAGTACAATCACCTAATAGCAGCTATAGGAATAAGTATAAAGCCTGAACCTCCCCCCACCCCACCCCACCAGCCTTACTTGGCCGTGTGGTCTCACACGTTGGTTTTCCTAGGAAGCTGACTCTGAGCCTGTTGGTTTGCAGGGTGTTTATTAAGAAAGGGGAAGGGGTAGGAGGCAGGAGTGGACAGCACAAGTAGAACTGGAAGGCAGGCCCCAAACAGCCTCATTCGCGTCTGGGAGCTCTGCAGCTGCGCAGCTTTCCAGAGCATCCAGAGTGGGGCTAGGCATCCCAGGGGCTCCCATTCCTGCATCCATCAGCCAAGGCATGTGGCTGACTCCCTGGGAGACACAGAGCCAGGGGCAAGGTAGCTGTCTGCAGCTGTGATGACCCCTGAAGGGGCTGAGAGCAGGAGACTGTGCACAGGCTGCCCTCTAGCACCTGAGGCAAGGAGTCCTCCACTGAAGGGATCTGGACAGCACAGCACAGCATCTGCCACACCTGCTGAACCTGACAACACACCCACACCTGACGTCTTAAAATACTGAAATAATTGAATGAAATGAGACTATTACTTTCCTACCCACTTAGTTGTTCATTCAGTCAGTATTTACTAAGCACTATGTGCTGGGTACTCTGTTAGGCACAGTTATCCATGAAGGAGACTTCATTCAGTGGCCACACTGTCTACTGTCCCCACATACCGTAGACTAGATAGCTTACACCACAAGCATTTATTTCTCATGATTTAGGAGACTGGGAAGACCAAGGTGCCAGCAGAGCCACTCTCTGGTTTGTAGACAGCCACCTTCTCACTGGGTCCTCACACGGCCCAGAGCAGAGGCAGAAACAAGCTGTCCCCAATCTCTTCTTATGAGGTCACTCATCCCATTCATGAGGGCTCCGTCCTTCTGACCAAAGCACCTCCCAATGGGCCCACCTCCTAATTCATCCCATTGGGGGTTCAGATTTCAACATGCGATGGGGAGGGGTTGGACACAAACGTGCAACCCATGACACCCCCCCCACCCTCCTACACCCAAAGAAATGCAGATGCTTCGTGCTTAAAATATCCTGATGGCATGATCAATGTTAGAGCTTTTTCAGGACTAAAATATCAAGTTATAAAACTTAAAACTGCATAAGAGTCAGAAAAGAAAGTGAAGGGACAGGGAAAGAGGGAAGTTATTTATTTTTGGGAAAAGGCAATGCAGCAAGGTGGGTGGAATGAACATGGCCTCTGATCCTCATCAGATCTGGGTCCAAATTTCAGCTTTCCTGCATATAAGCAATGTGACCTAGACTTCTCTTAGCCTTAGTTTTTCATTACAAAATGAATGCCTACCTTACGTGATTTGGGGCAGGGTTAAATAAGGTATGTGCAGAGCAGGGGCCTGGTTCTGACCAGTCATGCGGCCAGCGGGGACCACATTATCTTCACTGGCTTCATCACCAGTTTCACCACCACTGCTACTAAAGCACCATTTCCACATGCCAGATGGTAAGTGGTCCTTCTGTAGCTAGCATGGTTGCAGGTATATATTAGTTATAGAATGGTTGTAATAATATTCCTCATCAAGATCCAAGATCACATTTCTGCTCAATAAAAGATTACTTTCATTTCCAACTTAAGCTGAAATTTACCCTTACCAAAAATGGGTTGAGGCGTAAACCATGTCCCACCACTGAACCATGAGCAGAAAATAGAGGCAGCAGAACCAAACACAACAGTCCTCACAGGAGAACCTGTCACAGAAACACAGGGCCAGATGCAAATGGAATCAAGGCGGCCTCGATAAAAGCATCTAGCAGCATGGATTTTACAAAGCATATTAGAAGGAGACAAACCCTTTGAAATACACTGACAAAAAACCACTTGTTTAAAACCCCAACTTCAAGAAATTGCAGCTGTTTGGAAGATTCTGCCAACTATATTAAGAGCCTTGAAAACAAGAAGCAGTGAGCCAGCACAAAGCAGCATAGGAACCAGAAACAACATCTGCAGAAATGTGAGGAGAAAGATAGTGCCATCCCCCTCAGACACTTTCTGTCAAGAGCATTAACTTGGTGAGGCTGAATTGGGAGTGAGATGCCAGCACCCCACGCAGGCGTGCCTCAGTTGTGAGGGTGTGCCAGAATGCATATGAGATTGTTACTATAAATTCACTCTCCATCGCGTAGTTTCAATCATTTTGCATACATTTCTTATCTTCATGAAAATCTAAATTTGCAAAAACCCTCCAGATGTTACAGAGTGACTCTGAGCCACAGACTATTACAGTCATGGTTTATTGTGCTAATGGTGAGAAGTCAGGTAAGTCGCCCGCTTGTACCCACTGCAGGGATGCTGCCTTGTTTTTGACGCATTTTAAAATATGATGTCTCCTTTGTCTTTGCATTACCACATATCTCTCTTCCTACCAGAAAACAAGGTCAAACAGTAGGCTCTAAGTCAACCAGCTGTGCCAAGCCAGGGTGGCTCCCAGGCTGCCTGACTCTAGGCTTATGCTCTTCTGATTCTTTCCACTTCTTTAGCTGTTATTTCCCCCTAAGAAAACTTGTTTCATTCAAAGTTCTGGTCCAATTCAATGAACCTCCCCCATATACGTGGGTCTTAGGATCATATGCCAATGATCTCCCTTTACACGTCTCAGCAATGCTGGTGGATGTTGTTTTCTGACTCTTGCTGCAGACAGAAGGCCCCATGAATGAGGAACCCCCATGGACTCTCCAAGCCAAAATCCTGGGCCCCAGTCAGACTCAGGGGCTCTGCAGGACTGAACTTAGTTATCCACACAATAAATGATATCCCCGTCTCAAATGCATAATTTGCTCCTAAGTACGAAAACCAAAATCTTCCAGTGAGCACTGATTTCTCCTTGAACTGCTTTCCAAGCTCCTGTTTGAGAAAGGAAACAGTTAATATCACAAAAGACTTAAAGGAACACCTAGGAGGATTCAGCTGTTAAAAGAACACATTGGCACTCAAAAGAATTTAACAGTTACATGCCCTACCTTAGCCTTAGAAGCAAACGTTAATAATGTGAAGAAATTAGGTGTGAGAATGACATTTGGTGTCATGGTGCTCAGTGTGAACCATCCATTAAAAGGGAGATGAGTCCTGATCCAGACATTTTTCAGACATTGCCCTGCCATGAAGTAGCATGTAAAAGTTTAGAAGAACTGAGTTGTAGAGTCAAATTTCCATTACAGAAGTCCAGGTTTCACTAAGGTTCAAATCCTAGTCTTTGAAGATGTGCAGTTCATCAAGCATTTCGATCGTGTTCAATAGTCCTTCACATTGTCTTCTCAGTACATCAGTCTTCTTCCTCTAATTACATTGATTTTAGCAAATTGCAGTGTCCATCTGAGCCGATTTTCAAATATGACAGCAAAAGCTTCCAATGAAAGAGAAAAACAAGCGTATTGTACACGACCAAAATGCATTATCTTCTCCAGCTTTCCACAGGAGAAAAACAGAACTGCCTGATGAAATGATTGGATTCCAAAAAATAAACAGCCACTTCAACTCCAGGCAATCATAGTTATTCCCCTTAAGTGTTCATTATTCTTCTTGCTTGAAAACTAGGTAAAAATCAAGGGTGGAACCTTATTTACAATTTCAAGTTTATGCCTCAGAGGGTGATCAGGTGACAAATCAAAAGCTAAGTGATGTTTTAAAATCAAGCTATTGAGTACTTTCATCAGCCACAGAGAACAGCCTATGCACTCTTTGAAAATCCCTGCCCTCCTTTTCAAAAACAGATTACACTTCTGTATGCGCTTTTCTGATGCCCTCAAAGATCACACCTGCTTCCAACACTCAATTCTATGTGAGTTCTAGCTCTGTCTCTCCAGCCAGGACCTCAGTCTTGGGTGGCAGATCTATCTTTCCTTCAGTCAGTATCATACAGTCACCCCAAAGCCATCTGCTTATCTATTCATGCATTCAGTTATATTTTTAAATATTTAACAAATATTGAGAGACGTATCTTTGCTGAACACTGCAGGGAGCTTGATGACAGAGTGAGTAGGATCAGCATAGTGCCTACCACAGTCTCCTGAATCAGAGCACACACTTTCCCCTCTGGCCCATTCTGCTCTCATCTGTGACAGCCCCATTCTCTTGGTCACACAGACTAGAAAGCTGCATGGACGTTGGCCTGCTCCTCTCCCCTCTGTCCCAGCAGTTGCTAAAGGCTCAGCTGCTGCCTCCTCAAGGTCTGGGTTGGCTGTGCTTCACCACATCAGTGCAGTGTCTCCCTGGCTGTTTCCCACTTCTCTTCCTCAACTGGCTCAATGTCAGATTGACTATGGTGAAATGGGGAGATAATCCTGTTATCTTGGGTTGCAAACTTCCCCTGGCTCTCCACTGACTACCACTTACACAAAATCCCAGGCAACCTCTTTACCCCCCACCCCCATTGTGGGTGAAAGAGGACCATTTTATATTTGGGGGTGGGATAGACACAAAAATTCTAACATTCTTCTGAATAAGCCTTATTTTTACAGCTCAGAACAGCCCAAAGCAGGCCTCCCACTGCAGCCAATGGTTATACCCACAACTAATCAGTTTCTTTGCTTGCTTCTTCATCTGCTTTGGCCAAGAGTGAAGGTGGCATGGCAGGAGGGGCTGAGTGTAATGTGTCTATAGACCCTGAAATTCACTCCAATCTATGAAGAGTAAGCTTAGCCCTCATGGAAAAGTTCCAAATGGATACCCATATATTATCCCAGAATAACAGAGGATTCTGCAACATGCCATAGGTTGTGTTGCACCATAAGAGGAAGTCTAACTTCATTCAGGCTTGGGGATGCCCAGCAAATCTCCAATCCCAACCCGTGAAAGAAAATCAACCCTTGAAAGAAAAGTTTTGAGTGATCATACATGATCATTACCACTTCTCATAGGGAGTTTATACCATATAGTATGTAATTCTTTTTTTTCTCTCTCTGTTTTCTTATTTTATTTGTTTTCTTCCAAATTTTATTTTATTTTGTCAATATACAATGTGGTTGATTATTGTGGCCCATTACCAAAAACTCTTTCCCTCCTCCCTCTCCCCGCTGCCTCCCAACAATGTCCTTTCTGTTCACTTGTCCTTCCAACTTCAAGGAAATGTAATTGTTGTGTCTTCTTCCCTCCGCCCCCCAGTTTTGTGTATTTATTTATTTATTTTTAGACCCCACAAATAAGTGAGAACATGTTATATATCTCTTTCTGTGCCTGACTTGTTTCACTTAATATAATTCTCTTTAGGTCCATCCATGTCGTTGCAAATGGCAGTATTTCATTCTTTTTTATAGCGGAGTAGTATTCCATTGTGTAGATATACCATATTTTCCATATCCACTCATCTGATGATGGACATTTGGGCTGGTTCCAACTCAGCTATTGTAAAAAGTGCTGAAATGGACATTGGGGAACAGGTATAACTTCGACTTGAAGATTTCCATTCCTCTGGGTATATTCTCAGCAGCAGGATAGCTGGGTCATATGGTAGATCTATCCACAATTGTTTGAGGAAACTCCATACCACCATTTTCCATAGAGGCTGCACCATTTTGCAGTCCCACCAACAATGTATGAGAGGTTCCTTTCTATTGGCAACCTCACCAGAATTTATCATTCACAGTTTTTTGGATATTAGCCATCCTAACTGGGGTGAGATGGTATCTCAGTGTGGTTTTGATTTTCATTTCTCGAATGCTGAGTGATATTGAGCATTTTTTCATATGTCTGTTGGCCATTCATATATCTTCCTTTGAGAAATGCCTATTTAGCTCTTTTGCCAATTTTTTAATTGGGTTGCTTGTTTTTTTCTTGTAAAGTTGTTTCAGTTCCTTGTATATTCTGGATATTAATCCTTTGTCAGATGTATATTGTGCAAATATTTTCTCCGACTCTGTTGGATGTCTTTTAACTCTATTAATTGTTTCTTTGGCTGTGCAGAAGCTTTTTAGTTTGATATAATCCCACTTCTTTATTTTTCCTTTGGTTGCCCATGCTTTGGGGGTTGTATCATGAAGTCTGTGTCCAGTTCTACTTCCTGAAGTGTTTCTTCTATGTTTTCCTTAAGAAGTTATATTGGTTCAGGGTGTATATTTAATTCTTTAATCCATTTTGAGTTGATTTTAGTATATGGTGAGAGGTATGGGTCTAGTTTCATTCTCCTGCATATTGATATCCAGTTATCCCAGAACCATTTGCTGAAGAGGCAGTCTCTTCCCCAGTGTACAGGCTTGGTGCCTTTGTCAAAGATCACATGACTGTAGGTGTGGGGGTTGATTTCTGGATTCTCTATTCTATTCCATTCATCAGTGTGTCAATTTTTATGCCACTACCATGCTGTTTTGGTTATTATAGCTTTGTAGTATAGTTTAAAGTCAGGTAGTGTTATGCCTCCTGCTTTACTTTTTTTGCTCAGCATTGCTTTGGCTATGCATGGTCTTTTGCTATTCCATATGAATGTCTGGGTAGTTTTTTCCATTTCTGGGAAAAATGTCATTGGAATTTTGATGAGGATTGCATTGAATTTGTATATCACTTTGGGTAGTATGGACATTTACACAATGTTGATTCTTCCAATCCAGGAGTATGGGATATCTTTCCATCTTCTTGTATCCTCTCTAAATTTCTCTCAGCAGTGGTTTGTAGTTCTCATTATAGAGATTTTCCAGATCCTTGGTTAACTCAATTCCTAAGTATTTTATTTTTTTGGTGGCTATTGTAAATGGGCAAGCTTTCTTGATTTCTCTTTCTGCATGTTCACTATTCGAGAATAGAAATGCTACTGATTTTTGTGTGCTGGTCTTGTATCCTGCTGCTCTGCTGAAATCATTTATCAACTCCAAGAGTTTTTTTTGTAGAGGCTTTAGGCTGTTCAGTATATAGGATCATGTCATCTACAAACAGGGACAGTTTGACATCATCTTTTCCAATCTGGATGCCCTTTATTACCTTCTCTTCTCTGATTGCTCTGGCTAGTACTTCCAACACTATGTTGAATAGGAGTGGTGAGAGTGGGCAACCTTGCCTAGTTCCTGTTCTGAAAGGAAAAGCTTTCAGCTTTTCCCCATTCAGGATGATATTGGCAGTGGGTTTATCATATACAGCTTTAATTATGTTGAGATACTTTCCATCTATACCTAACTTATAGAGGGTCTTTGTCATGAATGAATGTTGAATTTTATCAAATGCTTTTCAGCATCTATAGAGATGATCATATGATCCTTGTGTTGGATTTTATTAAAATGATGTAGCACATTTATTGATTTGTGCATGTTGAACCAACCTTGCATCCCTGGGATGAATCCCACTTGATCATGGCATATAATTTTACATATGTGTTGCTGTATTCTGTTTGCTAGTATTTTAGTGAGGATTTTTGCATCTATATTCATCAAGGAAATCAGCCTGTAGTTTTCTTTTTTAGTTGTATCTTTACCTGGTTTTGATATCAGGATGATGTTTGCTTCATAGAATGAGTTTGAAAGATTTGCCTCTGTTTCAATCTTTTGGAATTGTTTGTAAACAATTGGTGTCAATTCCTATTTGAATGTTTGGTAAAATTCTGCTGTGAATCCATCTGGTACTGGGCTTTTCTTTGTTCGGAGCCTTCTGATGACAGCTTCAATCTCCTTTATTGTTATTGGTCTGTCCAGATTTTCTACATCTTCTTGGCTCAGTTTTGGTAGCTTATGTATGTCCAGAAGTTTATCCATTTCCTCCAGATTTTCAAGGTTGTTGGCATATAGTAGTTTATAGTAGACTCGAATGATTCCTTGTATTTCAGATGTATCAGTTGTAATATCACCTTTTTCAATTCTAATTTGTGTTATTTGGATCTTCTCTGTTCTTTTTTTAGTTAGCCATGCTAATGGTTTGTCAATTTTATTTATCTTTTCAACAAACCAACTTTTTGATTCATTGATCTTTTGAATTGTTTTTGGGGTTTCAATTTCATTACGTTCTGCTCTGATCTTAATGATTTCTTTCAATCTGCTAAGTTTGGGTTTGGATTGTTCTTGTTTTTCTAGTTCTTTAAGGTGAAGTGTTAGGTTGTTCACTTTCCATCTTTCCATTCTTCAGAAGTGAGCATTTAATGCTATAAATTTCACCCTTAATACTGCTTTTGCAGTATCCGACAGGTTTTGGTATGATGTATCATTATTTTCATTAGTTTCAATAAACTTTTTGATTTCCTGTTTGATTTCTTCTTGGGCCCATATGTCATTAAGTAGAATGCTGTTTAATTTCCATGTGCTTGTATAGTTTCCAGAATTTCATTTGTTATTCATTTCTAATTTTAATCCATTGTGGTCTGAAAAAATACATGGCATAATTCCAATTTTTTTGAATTTGTTGAGACCTGATTTGTAACCTAACATGTGATATATCCTGGAGAATGATCCATGTGCTGATGAGAAGAATGAATATTCTTAGGTTGTTGGATGGAATGTTCTGTAGATATCCATCAAGTCCAATTGGTCTAGTATGCTGTTAGATCTTGTTTCTTTGCCTAGATGATCTGTCCAATATCAACAGTGGGGTGTTCAGGTCCCCTGCTATTATGGTATTAGTGTCTATTCCTTCTTTAGGTCTAATAGAGTTTGTTTTATAAATCTGGCTGCTCCAACATTAGGTGCATATATATTTATGCTTGTTATGTCTTCTTGATGTATCAATCCTTTTATCATTATGTAGTGGTCCTCATTATCTCTTTTTATGGTTTTTAGTTTAAAGTCTATTTTATCAGATATAAGACTAGCTACCCCAGCTCATTTTTCATTTCTGTTTGCATGGTAAATCTTTTTCCATCCTTTCACTCTTAGTCTACGTGAGTCTTTATGGGTGAGGTGGGTCTCTTGAAGGCAGCATTTAGTTGGGTCCTCCTTTTTAATCCAGTCAGCCAGTCTGTGTCTTTTGATTGGGGAATTTAAGCCTTTTGCATTAAGAGTTGTTATTGAAATGTGTTGATTTAACCCTAGTATTTTATTGATTTTTGTTTAGATGTCTTAGGTGTCTTTTGCTCCTTTCTTTCTAATTTACTGTTTGTTTTCTGTATTTGTTGGTTCCTTGGATTGTAGATAGCCTTTTTTGTTTGTTTGTTTTCTCTTTATGGATGCCATTTTTATTATACTCATGGGTTTTGATTTTTCTTTGGTTTTTATGGCAGTGGTAGTTGTTTTTCTGATAAAAATCCAATACTCACTTGAGAATTTCTTGTAATGGTGGTCGTGTGGGAGTGAACTCCTGCAGTTTTTGTTTGTCTGAGAAATATACTGTTTGCCCTTTATTTCAGAAGGATAGCCTTGCGGGATAGAGTATTCTTGGCTGGCAACCTCTGCCTTTTAGTATTTTGAATATATGATCCTATTCCTTTCTAGCTTTTAGGGTTTGTGATGAAAAGTCTGATGTTAATCTGATTGGGGCTCCCTTAGAGGTGATTTGATGCTTCTCTATTGCTGCTTTTAAGATTCTCTCTTTGTCTTTGAGTTTTGCCAATTTGACTATAACATGTCTTGGAGAAGACCTATTTGGGTTGAATATGTTTGGGGATCTTTGAGCTTCCTGAATCTGAAGATCTGTGTCTTTTCCAATAACTGGGAAGTTTTCTGCCACTATTTTGTTGAATATGTTTTCAATGCAATCTTCTTTTTACTCCCCTTCTGGAATACCTATGCCTCAGATATTTGAGCACTTAAGGTTGTCTGATATCTCTCCCAGATTTTCTTCAATGCCTTTAATTCTTTTTTCTTTTCTTTTCTTTTCTTTTTTTTTTTTTTTGTCTGCCTGTGTTATTTCAAACAGCCCATCTTCACGGTCAGAGATTCTCTCTTCTGCTTCTGCAAGCCTGCAGGTTAAACTCTCTGTTGTGTTTTTTATTTCATTGAATGAATTCTTCTGCTACATTCTTTTTCAGGGCATTGATTTCCTTGTACATTTCTTCTTTCAGATCCTGTATACTTTTCCTCATTTCATCACGTTGTCTAGCTGAGTTTTCTTGTATTTATTCAGTTTCCTTGGAATTATCACTTGAAATTCCTTGTCAGACATTTCAAGGGCTTCTTGTACTATAGGATCTAGAACTTGAGAGTTATTACCCTTTGGTGGTGTACTTCCTTGATTTTTCATATTTCTGTTATCTTTCCTTTGATGTTTAGTCATTGTGGCAGGGGGTTTCACAGTCCACTGGTTTGACACTATTGTCTGGCTAGGATGTTACCAGGGTTGCCAATTTGGTATGGCTACCTCAGTGTCTGCTCAGTTGGCCACCAGTGCCTTGCGTGTGTGGTTGCCTCAGGTCTTGGGCCTTTCCAGGGAGCCGCCTCTCTGGTCAGCATGCACTTGGCCGGGCTGGGGATAGAGTCAGGTGGCAGGGGTGAGGCCTACCTGCTAGGTCACGTGCTGGCACCACAGGGCATGTGGTCTCTGCAGAGCTTCCACCTCCCCTGCTCTCTGTTTTGCTCTCTACAGCCCACTGTGTCCTCACGTCCCAGATAGTACATAATTCTGGTTCTTAGTCTCTTAAGGCATTCAATAACTGCTGGAGTTTTTGGATCCTGGAATGCTTGCACCAGGATCAGCACCCATTAATCCTGCTTCTATCCTCCCGTAAAGACATGAGAATGTTGTTATACCTGAGAACTAACAGAAGCACCTCAGGATCAGATATGGAAACTCTTAGTCTTATTTTTCATACCCAGTTCTACTTGGATTGGGTGCAGTGATGCTTCCTCTCAGAAGATGGTGGGATGTATATCAGTCATGATGGGTTGGGCTGAGATTCAGTAACAAATGATTCCAAACCCTCACTGGGTTCAGACAACAAACATTTGTTTTGCTCTTACTACATCACCTGGGCAGGGACAGGTGCTAGCAGGGCTTTTCCCCACCTTGTCCTCCTTCCTCGACCCAAGCTGGTGAAGCACACATTTTGTGTAACTTTGACAGTTTCTGAGTCAGAGGAAAGAGAAAGAGAGGGAGTTTAATCACACACTTCCTCTTAAAGCAAATTCATATTTTTCTGGCCACAGCCAGGCTCACATCCATACCCTCCTTCAATGGTGGGTAAGGAGACAAGGAGATAAATTCAATCCTACTAAGAGCCAGAGGGTAGAACAAAATGTTGTAGGATGGCTGATCTGCACTGAGTCCCCAGTTGCCTGGTCCACCTGTCTATTTGGATATTTGCCTCTTTTAGGTATCTCCCACTCATCCAAGCAGGACTTGCATACCTGAAAATATCACCTAACTTCCACAGCTTGGCTCAACATTCCCCATCACCTGTGACCACCTGCCCTATCTTGAGAATGTGCAGTTTCCAGACTGACACTCAGAGTAGGTTAGCAACTAAGACCACAAGCTCTGGAAGGAGAGCACCCAAGTTTAAATCCCACTGTACTTCTTCCTAGCAACATAAACTTCACCTGCAGGCTTCAGTTTTCTCATCTATAAGTACCAGTAATAACCATACCCACATGATTGTGCTTTTAAGGAATAAATTAACAAACATGCCTATATTTATACCAACCTGGCTTATAGTAAGCACTAAATGAGTAAATGCTATATTATTATTATTTTTGTTGTCACTGTTATTTATTATTATAACCAGGTTAACCCATAATATTGTTTACATGCTTGACTTAAATTGAATTAAGCCCCAGAATCTTCTTCTCTGTAATTCACACTTAAGCAGTGAAGAGAAAGGTAATCATCTTCTGTTCAGTTCTCTTGAAAATTAGATACAGCCATAGAATATAAGCAAGAATATTTGAGTTCCTACCAAGTGCCAACCATTTGGCTGTATAAAAAAGATCTCTGGAGATGCTTTATTCTATATAAACATGAATATACTTCCATGGTGTATTTTAAATTTTCTAAACTTCAATTACATAAGGTGAGATGACTTTAGACAACATAGCTCAATTTTATCCAACTCTATTCAAACCTAATATGTAGAAGCAGATCCAAAGTATATGGGACAGAATTTTAAGAATAAACTGGGAATTACATAACAAAATATTTTTATTAGCTACAGAATATGTAGATCAACAAAATGTGTACTTTATAAAAATTGTTAAATACAATATATAATCTGTGCAAGAATCTTTTTAGATTATGGATAGTAATTCCACAGTGATGAATTTTTTAAAGAAATTTAAGATGGTAATGGTATCTTATATCTTCATAAGAATTACAAATCCCATTAATACCTTCTACTCTACTGAGCCTCACTCTAAATTCCAAAAGAAAGGTCAGTCAAAAGATTCAGGTATGCCTGACCTTCTTAAAGGATGGAGATAGTGCAAGAGCAAGAGATGTTTCCTCATCAAAGGAGTAATGGCTCCACACAGAAGAGCAATTTAATCATCCACACTTGAAAAAAAATTAATATATAAGGGTAGGAAGAGAGTCTCAAGAAATTCAACCTAGGAGGGACTTAAAAGAAGCAATCATGTCTGAAGATGGAACTGGATGATTTATCTTCCAACTGCTTGTGCATCAATCTTTACCTAATACTGAGAAAATGTTAATTGTCCATACAAAAAATGAGGGGAGAGGCTGATAGAGACAGCACATTCTGCCCACCCACCCTTCTGTCTGCAACTGGAGGGAGGAGTTTTATAAGGCACTGGAGGCCAAGGCAAAGCCAGGAAACAGACTGCCCACCAAGGGCACCAGACCTACTGATTTTGACATTATTTCAAACTTAGAGAAAATTAGCAAAAATATTACCAAAATGTCCCATATGCCCTTTATCCTGAAATCCTAATTAATAAATTGTTACATATTGTCCCATTTGCTTTACGTATGTATCTGTCTTGATCTAGTCTGTTTCTATTTTCCCCTTACTATCTAAGAATTAGTTGGAGACAAGCCACTCTACCCCTGAAGATTTCTGTATACTTTCTCAGAAAAAAAAGACATTCTCTTATACAAACATGTATAATCATCAAAATTAGGGAATGGTATACTGATACAAAGCTATCACAGGGGTCCCACCAATCCACCATGCGGTCTGCCCATGTGAGCATGAGCAGGGAAAGAGCCATGCCTGGGACAGACACAGCAACAGGTCAGCCCACACTCAAGCACCAGAAGGGCTCACAAGCCCCACTGAACCATCTTGCGGGCAACCCAGGTGAGTGTACAGCACCCACGAACTGACAAAACATGAACCACAGCAGCCCACTGCACACTCGACTGCATAGATAAAAGAAGAGTCACCAGCAGAACCTACAAACAGGAGGAAATCTCTCCCCTCATAACCCAATACAGAGTGAAAGAAGAATTAAGTGTTCTACCAGATGACCAAAAGTCAGTGTAAAAATACTAGAACTACAAATAAACAAGAAGATATGACACCACCAAATGAACATGGCAGTTCTCGAGTCCCAAAACCCATAGAGCAAGAAAGCCTTGAGATGTCTCAAAAGGAATTCCAAGCACCTATTTTAAGAAAGTCTCAAGAAATAAGAGAAGAATCAACTAAAGAACACAATGAAACAAGAAAAAATATGAAAGAGGAAATTTACAAAGAGATTAACAATGTAAATAAGAAGGTACAAGAAATCCTGGAAATGGAGGATCCTCTCAATGAAATGAAAAACAGAACAGAAAGATTGAGCACCAGGCTACAGCAAGAAGAAAAAAAAATCTTAGAACTCAAAGACAGTCTTTTTGAAATAACTCAGACAGACAAAAGAAAGGAAAAAGAATTTAATGAAGAAAATTTAGGAGAGCTAACAGACAACCTCGAGCAGACAACATCCAAATCATGGGTATTCAAGAAGGAAAGGAAAAAGGAAATGGTATTGAAAACATATTCAATGAAATAATTCCAGAAAACTTCCCAGGTATAGAGACAGATACAGATCTTCAGAATCAGGAGGCTCAAAGACCCCCAAACAAATTCAACCCAAAAAGGTCCTCTCCCGCACATGTTATAGTCAAATTGGCAAAACCCAAAGACAAAGAGAATATCTTAAAAGCTGCAAGAGAGAAATATCAAGTCACCTATAAGGGAGGCCCTATCAGATAACATCAAACTTTTCATTAGAACCCTAAAAGCCAGAAGAGAATGGGATGATATATTCAAAGAACTAAAAGACAAAAATTGCCAGCCAAGAATACTTTACCCAGCAAGGCTCTTCTTCCAAAATGAAGGACAAATAATATATTCCCCCAGACAAACAAAAACTGGGAGTTCACTACCACATGACCAGCCTTACAAAAAATTCTCAAGGGAGTACTGGGTTTGGTACCTGAAAAACAACAATCACTCCCATGAATTCTGAAGAAAGAACACAACCCAATAGTAAAATAGAAATGGTAACAATAAGGAGAAAAGAAGTTTATCTACCACCCCAGAAACCAACAAACACAGAAGACAAAGAGTAAATCAGAAAGAAAGAAATGAGAGATATTTAAAACATCCAAACAAAAATCAATAAAATGCCAGAAATAAATCAACACCTTTTAATAACTCTTAATGGAAAAGGATTAAATCCCCCACTCAAAAGGCACAGACTGTCTGATTGGATTAAAAAGATGAACCCAACAATATGCTACCTTTACCTCACCTGTACAGACACACATAGACTAAGAGCAAAAGGATGGAAAAAGATATACCAGTCAAATAGAAATGCAAAACGAGCTGGAGTAGGTATTCTTATATCAGATAAAGTAGATTTTAAACCCAAAAACATAAAAAGAGATAAAGAAGGCCATTATATAATGATAAAAGGATCTATCCAACAAAAAGACACAACAATCATAAATATTCATGCACCCATAATCAGAGCAGCTCAATGTATAAAGCAAACACTATTAGACCTAAAGAAAGAGAGAGACAATAACCCCAAAATAGTAGGGGACCTGAACTCCCCACTCTCAACACTGGACAGATCACCAAGGCAAAATGTCAACAGAGAAACCCAAGATCAAAACCACACTTTAGGCCAATTGGACTTGGCAGACATCTGCAGAACATTTCACCCAACAACCTAATAATGCTAATTCTTTTCATCAGCACATGGAACATTTTCTGTGATAGACCACATGTTACGTCACAAATCAAGTCTCAACAAATTTAAAATAAATTGGAATTATTCCATGTATTTTTTCAAACACAATGCATTAAAACTAGAAATCAAAACAAATGAATCTCTGGAAATTATACAAATACATGGAAATAAACAACATTCTACTGAATGACATATGAGTCCAAGAAGAAATTAAATAGGAAATCAAAAAATGTATTGAAGCTAATGAAAATAATGGCACATCATACCAAAACCTGGGGGATACTGCAAAAGCAGTAATAAGGGGGAAATTTATTACATTAAATATTTACTTCAGAAGAATGGAAGCATGGCAAGTAAACAACCTAACATTTCACCTTAAAGAACTAGAAAAACAAAAGCAATCTAAACCCAAATTTAGAGATAATTAAATCAGATGAGAACTAAATAAAATAGAAACCCAAAAAACAATACAAAAGATCAATGGACAAAAAGTTGATTTTTTGAAAAGATAAATAAAATTGACAAACCATTAGCAAGGCTACATAAAAAAGAAGAGAGAAGAAACAAATAATAAAAATTTGAAATGAAAATAGTGATATTACAACTGATATTTCAGAAATACAAGAAATCATTACAGACTATTATAAACAACTCTATACCACCAAATTTGAAAATCTGGAGGAAATGGATATATTTCCAGACACACAAAATTACCAAGACTGAGCCAAGAAGACATAGAAAATCTGAACAGACCAATAACAATCAAAGAGATTGAAGCTGTTATCAGCACTCTCCCAACAAAGAAAAGCCAGGACTGGATAGCTTCACTGCAAAATTCTACCAGACCTTTAAAGAAAATTAATACCAATTCTCTACAAACTATTCCAAAAATTGGAACAGAAGCCATTCTCCCAAACTCATGCTATGAGGCAGGCATCCCCTGATACCAAACCAGACAAAGATACAACAACAACAAAGAAAACTACAGGCCAATATTTTTGATGAGTATAGATGCAAAATTCCTCAATAAAATACTAGCTAATGGAATATAGCAACACATACATAAAATTATACACCATAATCAAGTGGTATTCATCCCAGAGAGGCAAGCTTGGTTCAACATATGCAAATCAATAAATGTGATAAACCACATCAACAAAATCAAAGACAGAAACAATATGATCATCTCCATAGAAGCTTAAATAGCATTTGACAAAATTCAACAATCCTTCATGAAAAAGACTCAGAAAAATAGGTATGGAAGGAAATTATCTTAACTCAATTAAAGCCATATATGACAAATCCACTGGCAATGTCATCCTGAATGGGGAAAAGTTGAAAGCATTTCCCTTAAGAACAGAAACAAGACAAGGATGCCCACTCTTGCCACTCCTATTCCACATAGAGTTGGAAGTACTAGCTAGAGCAGTCAGGGAAGAGAATGAAATAAAAGGCATCCATATTGGAAAAGATGAAGTCAAACTATCCCTGTTTGCAGATGATATGATCCATAGAATAGCTTAAGATTCTACAAAAAAAAAAACTCTTAGAGTTGATACATGATTTCAGCAAAGTTGCAGGATACAAAATCAACAAAACTCCTTTTAAAAAACATAGGTGGAACACTCCAGGAAGTGCAATTGGGCACAGACTTGATGAATACAACTGCAAAAGCATAGGCAACCAAAGGAAAAATAAGCAAATGGGATTATATCAAATTAAAAAGCTTCTGCACAGCAAAAGAAACAATTAACAGAGCAAAAAGACCACCAACAGAGTGGTAGAAAGTATTTGCAAAATATACATCTGACAAAGGATTAGTATCCAGAATACACAAGGAACTCAAACAACTTAACAGCAAAAAAAACTACTCACCCAATTAAAAAATGGGCAAAAGAGCTGAAGAGGCATTGCTCATAGGAACATATACAAATGGCCAACAGACACATAAAAAATACTTAAAATCACTCAGCATTCAAGAAATGCAAATCAAAACCACTTTGAGATACCATCTTACTCTAGTTAGGATGGCTAATATCCAAAAGTCAGAGAATGATAAATGCTGGTGAGGATGCAGAGAAAAAGAAACCCTCTTACACTGTTGAGGTGACTGCAAAGTGGTGCAGCCTTTATGGAAAATGGTATGGAGATTCCTCAAACAATTACAGATAGGTCTGCCATAAGACCCAACTATTCCACAGCTGGGTATATATCCAGAGGTGTGGAAATCATCATGTTAAAGGGATACCTGTACTCCCATATTTATCACAGCATTATTTACAGTAGCCAAAAGTTGGAAGCAGCCTAAATGCCCATCATCAGATAAGTGGATAAGGAAAATATGGTATATCTACAGAATGGAATACTAATCTATTATAAAAATATATATATATGAAATACTAACATTCATAGAAACATGGATGGACTTAGAGAAAATTATATTAAGTGAAATATGCCAGGCAAAAAATGAGAAGTGTCACATATGCTCACTTATTTGTGGGAGCTAATAAAAATAAATAAATAAATTTACAAACAAATGGGGAGACACAACAATCATGACAATTCCATGAGCTTGTTAAGACAAATGAACAGTTATGATGTTGATAGGGGGCAGAGGGAGGAGAGGGAGGGAGGAAAAGGTGGAATTGGTAAAGGGACACAAAAATCAACTACATTGTATATTGATAAATTAAAATTTGAAAAAAAAGAAAAAGAAAGGAAACTGCTATTAAAACCAAAATGCAAACAAGAAAGAGAAAGAAGCTAACTCATGTCACTTCAAAAACCCAACTAATATTGAAGATGAAAATTAAAAGGGAAAGAAAAGGACAAATGATGTTTAAAACATTCCCCCAAAAGCAGTATAATGACAGGAGTAAAGCGATACTCATCGATAACAACCCTAAATGTAAATGGATTAAACTCCCCATTCAAAAGACAGACTGATGGATTGGATTAAGTAGCTAAACACAACTATATGCTGTCTTCAAGACACCCACCTCACCTATAAAGACAAACACACACTAAAAGAGAAGGGATGGCAAAAGATATACCATGCAAACAGAAACCAAAAAATTGCAAGGGTAGCTATTCTTATATCAGATAAGATTGACTTCAAACCAAAAACTATAAAAAGAAATAAAAAATGCCATTATATAATGATAAAGGGATCTATCCAGTTATAGAATTTAACAATCATAAATATGTATGCACCCAACAGTGGAGCACCTAGAAATGTAAAGCAAACACACTTAGATGTAAAAAAAGAGATAGACCCAAATACAATACTAGTGGGTCACCTGAACACCCCTCCCTCAGCATTAGACAGATCTTTCAGGCAACATATGAAGAAAAAAACACAGAATTTAAACTACACCTTAAACCAATTGGACCTGGCAGATGTCTACAGAACATTTCATCCAACAAGTACAGAATATCCATTCCTCTCATCAGCACATAGAACAGTCTCCAGGATAGACCACATACTAGATGACAAATTGAGTCCTAGCAAATTTTAATAAATTAAAATCATTCCAAGAATCTTTCAGACCACAATGGATTAAAACTGGAAAAAAACAACAAGCAAAATTCTAGAAACTACCCAAGTGCATGGAAATGAATAACAGACTCCTGAATGACCTATGGGTCCAAGAAGAAATTAAATGGGAAATCAAAAAAATTCTTGAAACTAATGAAAATATATCATACCAAAACCTTTGAGATACTACAAAAGCAGTACTAAGCGGGAAGTTTATTGCAATAAATGCTTACATAAAAGAATGGAAAGATTTCAAATAAATGACCTGACACTACACCTCAGAGAACTAAAAAAACAACAATCCAATCCCAAAAGTAGTAGACGGAAACAAATAATCAAGATCAGGGCAGAACTAAATGAAATAGAGATCCAAAAATCAACACAAAAGATCAATAAAACAAAAAGTTGTTTTTTTGAGAAGATAAACAAAACAGACAAACCATTTGCTAACTTACCAAAAAAGAAAAAAGAACAGAGAAGATTCAAATAACAAAAATCAGAAATGAAAAGGGAGACATTTTTTTGTTGTTGTCTTTTTCGTGACCAGCACTCAGCCAGTGAGTGCACCAGCCATTCCTATATAGGATCCGAACCCGGGGTGCGAGCGTCGCCGCACTCCCAGCACCGCACTCTCCCGAGCGCGCCACGGGCTCGGCCCGAAAAGGGAGACATTACAACTGATACTACAGAAATATGGAGAATTGTTAGAGATTATTATAAATAACTGTATGCCAACAAATATGGAAATCTGGAGGAAATGCATACATATCTGGACATATACTAACTACCAAGACTGAACCAAGAAGAAATGCAAAACCAGAACACACCAGTAAGAAGCAATGAGATTGAAGCAGTAATCAGAAATCTTCCAACAAAGGAAAGCCCAGGATCAGACAGCTTTATGGCTGAATTCTATAAAACCTTTAAATAAGAATTAGTACTACTTCTTCTCAAACTTTTCCAAAATATTGAAACAGAAGTCATTCTTCCAAACTCATTCTATGAGGCCAGCATCACCCTGATACAAAATATACAACAAAAAGTGAAAATTACAGGCCAATATCTTTGATGAACATAGATGTAAAAATCCTCAACAAAATACTAGCATAGATTACAGCAACACATCAAAAAAATTACCCAGCATGATCAAGTGGGATTCATCCCAGGGATGCAAGGTTGATTCAAAATAAAGAAGTCATAAATGTGATATACCACATCAACAAAACCAAGGACAAAAACCATATGATTATCTCAATTGATGCAGAAAAGGCATTCTGGAAAACTCAACATCCCTTTATGATTAAGATTCTCAGAAAATTAGGTATAGAAGGAATTATCTCAATACAATAAAAGCCATTTATCACGAACCCACCACCAATATCATCCTGAATGGGCAAAAAGTGAAAGCTTTTCCCTTACAAACAGGAGCAGGACAAGGATGCTCACTCTCACCACTCCTATTTAACATAGTATTGGAAGAACTGGCCAGAGCAATCAGTCAAGAGAAAGAAATAAAGGGCATTCAGATTGGAGAGGATGAGATCAAACTGTCCTTGGTTGCTGATGACATGATCTTATATATAGAAAAACCTATACACTGTACCAAAAACTCTTAGAGCTGACTAACAATTTCAGTAAGTTTTCAGGATACAAAATCAACATCCAAAACTCAATGGCATTTTTATACTGCAATAACAAAATAGCAGAAAATGAAGTCAAGAAGGCAAACACATTTACAATAGTTGCCAAAAAATAAAATACCTAGGTATCAATTTAAACAATAAGGTAAAAGATCTCTACAATGGGAACTACAAAACACTAATGAAAGAAATTAAACAGGACACAAAAAGGTGGAAAGACATACCATGCTCTTGGATGGGAAGAATTAACATTGTGAAAATATCCATTCTACTCAAAGCAATCTACAGATTCAATGCAATCCCCATCAAAATACCAGTGATATTCTTCACAGAAATAGAGAAAGCTATCCAAACATTCATATGGAATAACAAAAGACCCCACATAGCCAAAGCAATCCTAAGGATAAATAAAATAAAGCCAGAAGCATAACACTACCTGATTTCAAATTATATTGCAAAGCTATTGTAACCAAAACAGCATGGTACTGGCATAAAAACAGATCAACAGCACAGAATAGAAAACCTGGAAATCAGCCCACACCCTTACAACCACCTGATCTTTGACAAAGACAGCAAGAACGTACATTGGGGAAATGACTGCCTCTTCAATAAATAGTGCTGGAAAAATTGGACAACCATATGTAGAAAAATGAAACCAAACTGTACCTCTCACCATATACCAAAATCAACTCAAAATGGATTAAAGACTTAAATATAAGTCCTGAAACCATAAAATTACTAAAGGAAAATATAGGGGAAATATTCTGGGTAATGGGAATGGGCAAAGGCTTTATGAATAAGACCCCAAAAGCACAAGCAACAAAAAATAAATAAATAAATGGGATTATAGCAAACTAAAAACCTTCTGCACAGCAAAGGAAACAATAAATAGAGTGGAAAAATGACCTACAGCATTGGAGAAAATATTTGCAAACTATACATCTGACAAGGGATTAATATCCAGAATATACAAAGAACTCAAACAACTATACAGTTAAAAAATAATAATAATAATCCAATTAAAAATGGGCAAAGGAGATGAATAGACATTTTTCAAGGAAGACATACAAATGGCCAATAGGTACATGAAAAAATGCTCAGCATCACTAGTCATCAGAGAAATATAAATCAAAACCACTTTGAGATATACTCTCACCCCAATTAGACTGGCCAGTTATTCTCAGTTTAAAAAAAACTGAGAATAAGAAATGCTAACAAAGATGTGGGGAAAGGGAAAATCTTCTACACTGTTTGTGGGACTGTAAATTTGCATAGCCTTTATGGAAAACAGTATGGAGTTTTCTCAAATAAGCTTTCGTATGATCCAGCTATCCCACTGCTGGGTATATATCCAAAGGAATAGAAATCATCATGTCGAAGGGATACCTGCACTCCCTTGTTCATCACAGCTCTATTTACAATAGCCAAATCATGGAACCAGCCTAAGTGTTCATCCACGGATGACTGGATAAGGAAAATGTGATATACATACACAACGGAATACTACTCAACCATAAAAAAGAATGAAATTTTGCCATTTGCAGCAACATGGATGAGCTTAGAGAAAATTATAAGTGAAATAAGTCAGACAAAGAAACAGAAATACCACATGTTCTCACTCATAATTGGCTGCTAGGAAGGATGGAAGGAAGGGAGGGAAGGAGGGAAGAAGAAAGGAATGAAAGAAAGAAAGAAAAGATCACAATAATACATTGAACTTTCAGAAGGAGAGAACAAACCGAAGGATGCTAGAGATGTGGGGAGGCAGGAAGGGGTTTGGGGAGTGATAAGTCAGGCAAAGGGCATAAAGAAGTATCACAATTTGTGAAAATGAATATGCTAATAATAAATAAAATTTTTAAATAAAATAATTAATTAATTAATTAATCAATCAATCAACAAACAAGATACATAAATCAAACCTGGAGCCATCCTCATCTCCCTGTATTCTCTCACACCCCACCATCAGCCCATTAGGAAACCCTCAAAGCATATCCAGAATCTGCCACCCACCCCCTCCCCACCCCACTGCCCCAACACGCACACAGACATGCACTCACTCTCCATGCCCCAACAGTCTAACCCAGATATAGCAGACTCTGTGATTGTGGTAAAATGTAAGTCAGCTGTGTCGTCCCTTTGCTCAGAATTTTCCAAGGGCTTCTGATCTCACTCGGAATTAAAGCCAAAATCTTAACAAAACCTACAAGATTTTTCGTCACCTGCAGCCCCAGTCTGACCTCATCCTGGCCTCCCTTTCTCATCTTGTCTCTACTGAGCATTGCTGGAGGTCATGAGGCTCTCTCCAGGCCCAGCTTCTCTTTCCAACTAGGAGCACACATTTCCTGAGGCTCTGCGCTCCCACAGGAAATGTGCAAAACAAGCCCACCTAGTCCACCTCAGACTAAGAGAACTGTGCAAGTCACCTCCATTGTCACCCAAAACGAGTGCAGGACATTACCTCCAGTGGCTGGGCTTGTGAATGAGTATGGGCATTAACTCAACTTTTCTCTGCAACATCTTTCCCACTTTCTTCTGCCTCCTTATCAGCTGGGAAATAAAAAATAATAAGAGGGAATGTGAACATGCTAACCCTTTGTGGTTTTTCGGTCAAGTTCAGAATAACTGTCACACAAAACGTATGAAAGATAATCAAACACAATTTTACATTCAAGTTTTTATGAATTAAAATGAGCTAGACAGAGCTCAAAGCTGGGAAACAAATATTCCTTGATTTCCTTAAAGGTATGTCCTTCTCTATCTCTTGGGATGACTATACTAGAACACTAATACACTTGGCAACCAACACATTTATTTTGATTACCTTCTAAAAGGATAACATTTATTATCACCAGTGATGTATAGCAATCCTTGTAATAATACGTGCTGATAAAAATAATACCCAAACAATACCAGAACTAGGAAGAATCCAGCCAGCTGGGAGGGTGTTATCACACCTGCATTGTCTTCAGAGAGCCATCCTTAATAGTAAGTCAGTTAAATGTATGTTTATGAATAAGTCATGAGTTTGAACCACAGTTGTGGCTCATCTCAACAACATTCCAGCATTAACCCAGATGCACCCAAACCCCCCAGGAACAAGGGGAAATCAAATTGTTTGTCCCCCTGTTTGAGACAATTTTAGAGATACAGGCTGAGCTTTTAAATCTTCAGCAAAATTCCTTTGACCTCAATTTCCTCTACTAATTATGAAATCACAATAATACTGCATATCCTTGAAAAGTACAGTCCTCTTTCATAGAGGCCAATTCATGCCAAGAAGTTATCTTGACCTGAGAATGGGAGAAGGGTCACAATTAGCCTCTTATAAAATGCTATGGGAATCTTCTCATCAAGCAGGAAGAGGGAAGAGAGAGTGACTGCTCAAAATTCTCAAGCCAGTGAGCGTCAAAGACTTCTCGAGGATTTGAAAATGGGAACTGCCTTAGGAGCACTAGGCACTGGGAAAATCTATTAATCACCTAAGAACATATGAAGTCAAATAAGAGATAAAATCAAATAGAAAATGCTGAGTGTAAAAACAAGCTTTGCCTGGACCCTGGTGCTGGAGCACCTAATTAATTGTGTTTTTAAAGAAAAGTACCAAGAAATCCTCAAAGTGATTCTCATAGCCATTGGTATGTTATATTGAGATGGTCTTCTTCTTACCTGTTACTCTGTCAGTGAAAGATGTTTCTGATCTGGCAATCAGTTCCCTCAATCTCACATGTCATGCTCTTTGTATCCAAAGGGGTGATGCTGGATTAATCACCCTTAGTATATTTCATGTTGGTTTTGAGAAAATAAAAATCATTGGTATTATTTACTCCATAGTTATACAAAGCTATTCCTTATATATTAACTCTACAAAAGTTCTGTCTTTCAAAACCATATATAAAACCTAGACTGATCATGATAAGTGCGGCAGGAGCCAATATTCTATGTGCATATAAGAGCCAGGAGGTTGAAGCAAATATAGGAATCAGGCTGTGTGAAAGGCAGAGGCATCTGCAGGGAGGATGTCAGGCAGGAAAGTGCATTCCTCCCCTAAATGAATTCGAATATAATTTTTTTAAAAAAAAACTATGTAGGAAAAATATAAAAAATTATACCACTATGGATTGATGCAGCCTACCAGCTATCAATTTGTAATTTCTTAACCAGATACATTTAAAAGATAAATTTTTACCCAAAGAGAATAGTGTTTGTGTGTGAACAAATATTTTAGCATATGTGGAATGAGAATATATCCCAATTTGTAATGATAAATAATATGGTTTCCATAAACATATGTAATATAATATTTACTGTTTGGTAAATAGTTTAGTATTTTTAAAACGTTAAAAAAAATCTACACTAATAAAATATTCCACAATTTCGGAATTATATGTCTTCTTACAATTTTATTTGCAAAGACAGCTGTTAAGGAGGTTGTTTATATCCAAAGAGTGAAATTAAGAATATATATGTATTAATAAAAACACAAATGAATAAGTGAAATAAACTTAATTCAAATTAAATGAAACTGGAAGACAGCATTGCCAGGGTCCTAGGCAAGGAGCCAAAGGTCACAGCCCTCTCTGACTGGAATCAGGGAGGAGAACACACCTGGGGTCCTAAGCAAAGAGCAGAGGGCAGCACCCTCCACCTGGAAGCAGGCAAAAGAGCACAATGAAAACACCACTTCCATGTGGGTGGCCAGCCACAGCTGCTGCAAAAGTGGCTCGAAGCCACAGCAGTAGCCGCAGCCACTGTGCAGGCAGCCCACCAGACACTGGACTGCATTGACACAAGGAAAGTCACCACCAGAGACCAGAAAAAGAAGAGGATGTCTCTCTCTTCAAAATCCACTCCGGAGTAACAGAAGAAGGAACTGCTCTGCCAGATGACCAGACATCAATGTAGAGATAGTAGAAATATGAAAACTCAAGGATATTTGACAGCACCAAAAGAATACAATAATTCTCAAATACTAGACCCTATAGAGTAGGAATCCCTTGAAGTGACTGAAAAGGAATTCTCAGCAACAAACTTAAGGAAATTTACTCAGATACAAGAAGACTCAGTTAAACATAATGAAATGAGAAAAAAAATCCATGATATGAAGGAGGAAATTTACAAAGAGATTAATATTTTTTTTAAATGTAGCAGAACTCACAGAATTGAAAGATTCACTCAATGACATAAAAAACAGAACTGAGAACTTAAGCAGCAGGCTAAAAGAAGCAGAATAAAGAATTTCTGATCTTGAAGATAGTCTTTTTGAAACAACCAAGGTGGACCAATAAAAAGGAAAAAAATAATTTTAAAAAATAAAGAAAATCTAAGAGAGCTAGCAGACAATCTTAAGCATACAAATATTTGAATCATGGTGTTCCAGAAGGATAGGAGAAAGGAAAAAGCATGAAAAACACATATTATAGTCCTACTGGCAAGCTCAAAGATAAAGAGGTAATCTTAAAAGAAGCAAGAGAAATGTGTCGAGTTGCTGATAAGGGAGCCCCTATCAGACTAACAGCAGATGTCTCAACAGAAACTCTATAGGCCATAAGAAAATGAGATGATATATTCAAAACATTTTTTTTTAAATCTGCCTGCCAGCCAAGAATACTATATTCACCAAGGCTATCTTTCAGAAATGAGGGGAAAATAGTGTCTTTTCCAGAAAAACAAGAACTGTGGAAGCCCTACAAGGAATCCTCAATGAAGTCCTCCATCTGGAATCTAAAAATCAATATTCACAACCACAAATATACAAGAAAGAACAAAACCCACTGGTAGAACAAAAGTGCAAATGAGAAAGAGAAAGAAACTAAATCTTACCACCCACCACAAAAAACAATAATGATAATGTAATACTGCCCCTGCTTTATTTCTCACTTTAGTAATTCTAGTCTTTTTTTTTTTTTTTTTTTTTTTTTTTCTTGGTCAGTCTAAATGAAGGCTTGCAAATTGTTGATCTTTTTAAAGAATCAACTTTTGGTTTTGTTGATTTTCTCTACTGTTTTTTAATTCCCTGTTTCATATATATCTTGTAATCCTTGTTATTTCCTAATTATATTTGTTTTTGTTTTAGTTTGCTCTTCTTTTTCTATTTTCTTAAGGTAGAAGTTTACATAACTGATTTGAGATTTTTAATATAGGTGTTTACAAGTATAAATTTTCCTCTAAACACTGCATGAGCTCTGCATCCTATAAATTTTGATATGCTGTGCTTTAATTTTTATCTCAAAGTACTCTCTAATTTCCCTGGTATTTTTCTTTTACCCATTGTTTACTTGGTAGAGTGTTCTTTGATTTCCACACATTTGTGAATTTTCTAAATTTCCTTTTGTTATTATGCTCAGAGAACATATTTTCTATGATCTTATCTTAGTCTCTTTATATGAATTAAGATTGTTTTGGTGGCCAAAAAGAAAAAAAAAAGAAAAAGAAATATGATCTTAACATTATTAATACAGATAGGCAATTGAGTGCCTAGAAACAAACAAAAATTACTGGATAAAGGAAATATTTCTTCATCAACTGAAATTGTAAATGTAAATAAGAAGAAACAAGTCTTGAAAATGCATGTCCTCAAAATCACGTGTTTATATTTAAAGCTGAATAAGCACCAAATATTTCCTCTAATTTCAAAAATAATTTTGTTTAAATTTCTACTTTGGTTTGGGCGCAGAAATACTGTCCATCAAGTTTTATTTCTTGGCATCAAAATGTAATAAGTGGTGTTGTATCCTGTTTGTTCTCCAGAAATAAAATAATTTATTAAATGGTCAGAAAAAAATTAAACTGGTATGTTGAACAAGCATAATGCCTGACATTAAAAAGTACTGTTCTATTGTTGTCTCCCACTATCGCATTGATCTTTATTCACCTGGGGAAATATTCTCCTGGTCCTGATGGAAACTTCTACAGGTCCTGTGGCTTTTCTGCTCAATGTAGGTAGTTAGATCTATGCTCACATTAAGTTTAAGTTCAGGCAGAGTTTCAAGATGGCGGCGGCTGCGGCAGCTGGCGCGGAGTAGCTGAGGTGGAAAAGGTGGCCACTGGGCCTCAGGCAGCCGGGAAACTTGTGGACCTTCCTCTTGCCATCTCTTAAGGGAGGACCGCTGCTGCTGGCCGGTCGTGGGGGGTGACCACCACTTTGCCCCCGGCAGGAGAGGCTGCCTCATTTACAGGAAACAGCTTTGAAGTGTGGAGCAGGAAAAGAACTGTTTCTTACCTGCAAAAGCGAGTCTCGAAACAGGGAACACGGCGCCAGGGCTGCTGTGGATGCAGCCAGGATCCCGGAGGCCGGGGCTGCGCTGAAGGCGGCCAGCTGCCCTATTCAGGATTCGAGGTTTCAGGCCGGCATTAAAGAAGATTCCTGGGAGCGCCCGAGATGTGCCGCGACTGAACAGCCCGAGGCGGCAGCAGCCGAGAACACGGAAGGCGACAAACCAGAGACAGAGAGCGAGCACCCGACCTGGCACAGCACTGTGAGTGACCCCCTGGTCCAGCTCTGTTCGGGGGGCGGATGCCCACCTGGCTCCCGCCTGCACCACCAGGCCACTCACCGCCCCAGTGCTGCCTCCATTTTCCCAGGTGCGGGCAGCTCTGCCCTGCTCGGCCATCACTGAGCCCTCCCACTTGCTTGGCCTGGCGCAGGGCCTTCCGGAGCCTGCGGACCGGCCTCCTCTCCCACTCCATCCCCAGATCTCTGGCGGGGCTGGTGGCGTGGGGCATCCCTGGCCAGTGTTCGGAGGGCAAGGAAGTACGGGCGGGCCGACTGTCACTCCACCACACCCTGGACTCCGGCCCCCAGTAAGCTTCCTGTTACTGGGAGGCAGATACCATCTCTGCAGCCACCAGTTTGGAAAAAAGCCTAATGAATTTCTGGTTGGGAATAGTGTGGTAGGAGAGTTCCCAGGTCCGCTTGAACCTGCCAGAGAGCAGGCTGCAGGCGGGCGCTAGGCTCGGTTTATACCGGGGGGATACAAAGGTGAACAAGACCCGAGAAAGATCTACACAGTGCTACAAAGGCACCCAGAGCGACCGGTCGTCTGTGCCTAGCAGAAACCTGGTAGACTTCCTGGGTGAGGCGGTGCCGAGCAGGGTCTTGAAGGCGCAGCTGATAGACGAGGGGTGCAGAAGACACGCCCCAGCCCAGCACAGTGCGCACAGAGTGGGGAGACATGAGGCCAGGGAGGCGGAGACTCGACAGAAACGACACACCCTGTGGGGTCGCCAGTGCACGATCTAACAGCCTGGGCCAGAGCACACGGAACAGGGAGAAGTCCTGCACGGTAAGTGAAAGCTCAACAGAGATCACACACCCTGTGGTACGTGATCCACCAGCCCAGCAGAGTCCAAGCTGACCAGAAAGGTGGCTCCCCTGAGAAGCCCAAGACCCGAGGCAACCACACACACAAGGCACTAGAGGCCAACTGAGCAGTCACGGAGGGAGCCATACCAAATTGGCAACCACAGCAACATCCTAGTTACTCATTAGTCTCAAACCGGTGGTCTGTGCAACCCCCTGCCACAATGAATAAACACCAAAAAAAAGATACCAGAAATACAAAAAATCAAGAAAGTACACCACCAAAAGTTAATAAATCTCAAACTCTAGATCCTATAGAACAAGAAGCCCTTGAAATGACTGACAAGGAATTTCGAGTGATAATTCTAAGGAAACTGAATGAGATACGAGAAAACACAGCTAGACATCATGATGAAATGAGGAAAAGTATACAGGATCTGAAAGAGGAAATGTACAAGGAAATCAATGTCCTGAAAAAAAAATGTAGCAGAACTTGCTGAACTGAAGAAGTTATTCAGCGAAATAAAAAACACAACGGAGAGTTTAACCAGCAGGCTTGTCGAAGTTGAAGAGAGAACCTCTGAACTTGAAGATGGGCTGTTTGAAATAACACAAGCAGACAAAAAGAAAGAAAAAAGAATCAAGGACATGGAAGAAAATCTGAGAGAGATATCAGACAACCTCAAGCGCTCAAATATCCGAGTCATGGGTATTCCAGAAGGGGAGGAAAATGGAGATTCCATTGAAAACATATTCAACAAAATAGTGGCAGAAAACTTCCCAGGTATAGGAAAAATCACAGATCTTCAGATCCAGGAAGCTCAGCGATCTCCAAACGTATTCAACCCAAAAAGGCCTTCTCCAAGACATGTCATTGTCAAATTGGCAAACTCAGAGACAAAGAGAGTCTTAAAAGCTGCAAGAGAGAAGCGTCAAATCACCTATAAGGGAGTCCCAATCAGATTAACATCAGACTTTTCATCACAAACCCTAAAAGCTAGAAAGGAATGGGATGATATTTTCAAAATACTAAAAGACAAAGATTGCCAGCCAAGAATACTCTACCCTGCAAGGCTATCCTTCCGAAATGAGGGGCAAATAGTATATTTCCAAGACAAACAAAAACTGCGGGAGTTCACTACCACACGACCACCCTTACAAGAAATCCTCAATGGAGTACTGGGTTTGGTTCCTGAAAAATAACTACCACTGCCATAAAAACCCAAGAAAAATCTAAACCCACTAGTATAATAAAAATGGAATTCATGAAGAGAAAACAAGCTAACAAAAACACTATCTACAACCTAAGGAACCACCAAACAAAGAAAGCAAACAGTAAATCAGAAAGCAAGGAACAAAAGAAACCTAAGACAACCAAACAACCAATAAAATGCTAGGAATAAATCAACACCTTTCAATAACAACTCTTAATGTAAAAGGCTTAAATTCCCCAATTAAAAGACACAGACTGGCTGACTGGATCAAAAAGCAGGACCCAACTATATGCTGCCTACAAGAGACCCACCTCACCCATAAAGATTCACACAGACTCAGAGTGAAAGGATGGAAAAAGATTTACCATGCAAACAGAAAAGAAAAACGAGCTGGAGTAGCTATTCTTCTATCTGACAAAATAGACTTTAAACTAAAAACCATAAAAAGAGACACTACTTAGTGATAAAAGATCTGATCCATCAAGAAGACATAACAATCATAAATATGTACGCACCCAATGTTGGAGCCGCCACATTTATAAAACAAACTCTATTAGACCTAAAGAAGGAAATAGACACTAATACCATAATAGCAGGGGACCTGAACACCCCACTGTCAATATTAGACAGATCATCTAGGCAAAAAATCAGTAGAGAAACACAAGATCTAAACAAGACTCTAGACCAATTGGAATTGGCAGATATCTACAGAACATTCCACCCAACAACCTCAGAATATTCATTCTTCTCAGCAGCACATGGATCATTCTCCAGGATAGATCACATATTAGGTCACAAATCAAGTCTCAATAAATTCAAAAAAATTGGAATTATCCCATGTATCTTCTCAGACCACAATGGATTAAAACTAGAAATTAATAACAAACGAAACTCTGGAAACTATACAAACACATGGAAATTAAACAGCATTCTACTTAATGACATATGAGTCCAAGAAGAAATCAAGCAGGAAATCAAAAAATTTATTGAATCTAATGAAAACAATGATACATCATACCAAAACCTGTGGAATACTGCAAAAGCAGTATTGAGGGGAAAATTTATTGCAATAAATGCTCACTTCAGAAGAATAGAAAGATGGCAAGTGAACAACCTAACACTTCACCTTAAAGAACTAGAAAAACAAGAACAATCCAAACCTAAAGTTAGCAGACGGAAAGAAATCCTTAAGATCAGAGCAGAACTGAATGAAATTGAAAACCAAAAAACAATTCAAAAGATCAACGAATCAAAAAGTTGGTTTTTTTGAAAAGATAAATAAAATTGACAAACCATTAGCATGGCTAACAAAAAAAAAAGAAGAGAGAAGACTCAAATAACAAAAATTAGAAATGAAAAAGGTGATATTACAACTGATTCATCTGAAATACAAGGAATCATTCGAGACTACTATAAACAACTATACGCCAACAAATTTGAAAATCTGGAGGAAATGGATAAATTTCTGGACACACACAAGCTCCCAAAACTGAACCGTGAAGACGTAGAAAATTTGAACAGACCAATAACAATAAAGGAGATTGAAGCTGTTATCAGAAGGCTCCCAACAAAAAAAGCCCAGGACCAGATGGATTCACAGCAGAATTTTACCAAACATTCAAAGAGGAATTGACACCGATTCTTTACAAACTATTCCAAAAGATTGAAACAGACGCAAATCTCCCAAACTCATTCTATGAAGCAAATATCATCCTGATACCAAAACCAGGTAAAGATATAACCAAAAAAGAAAACTACAGGCCGATATCCTTGATGAATATAGATGCAAAAATCCTCACTAAAATACTAGCAAACAGAATACAGCAACACATATGAAAAATTATTCATCACGATCAAGTGGGATTCATCCCAGGGATGCAAGGTTGGTTCAACATACGCAAATCAATAAATGTGATACACCATATTAATAAACTCAAACACAAGGACCATATGATCATCTCTATAGATGCTGAAAAAGCATTTGATAAAGTTCAGCACTCATTCATGACAAAGACCCTCTATAAGTTAGGTATAGAGGGAAAGTATCTCAACATAATTAAAGCCATATATGCCAAACCCACTGCCAATATCATCCTGAATGGGGAAAAGCTGAAAGCTTTTCCTTTAAGAACAGGAACTAGGCAAGGATGCCCACTCTCACCACTCCTATTCAACATAGTGTTGGAAGTACTAGCCAGAGCAATCAGAGAAGAGAAGGAAATAAAGGGCATCCAGATCGGAAAAGATGAAGTCAAACTGTCCCTGTTTGCAGATGACATGATCCTATATATCGAAGAGCCTAAAACCTCTACAAAAAAACTGTTGGAATTGGTAAATGATTTCAGCACAGTAGCAGGATACAAAATCAACACACAAAAATCAGTAGCATTTCTTTTCTCCAATAGTGAACATGCAGAACGAGAAATCAAGAAAGCCTGCCCATTTACAATAGCCACCAAAAAAATAAAATACTTAGGAATTGAGTTAACCAAGGAGGTGAAAAATCTCTATCATGAGAACTACAAACCACTGCTGAGAGAAATTAGAGAGGATACAAGAAGATGGAAAGATATTCCATGCTCTTGGATTGGAAGAATCAACATAGTGAAAATGTCCATACTACCCAAAGTGATATACAAATTCAATGCAATCCCCATCAAAATTCCAAAGACATTTTTCTCAGAAATGGAAAAAACTATTCAGACATTTATATGGAACAATAAAAGACCACGCATAGCCAAAGCAATGCTCAGCAAAAAAAATAAAGCTGGAGGCATAACACTACCTGACTTTAAGCTATACTACAAAGCTATAATAACCAAAACAGTATGGTACTGGCATAAAAACAGACACACTGACCAATGGAATAGAATAGAGAATCCAGAAATCAACCCACACACTTACTGCCATCTGATCTTTGACAAAGGCACCAAGCCTATTCACTGGGGAAGGGACTGCCTCTTCAGCAAATGGTGCTGGGAGAACTGGATATCCATATGCAGGAGAATGAAACTAGATCCATACCTCTCACCGTATACTAAAATCAACTCAAAATGGATGAAGGATTTAAATATACACCCTGAAACAATAAAACTTCTTAAAGAAAACATAGGAGAAACACTTCAGGAAATAGGACTGGGCACAGACTTCATGAATACGACCCCAAAAGCACGGGCAACCAAAGGTAAAATAAACAAATGGGATTATATCAAACTAAAAAGCTTCTGCACAGCAAAAGAAACAATTAAAAGAGTTAAAAGACAACCAACAGAGTGGGAGAAAATATTTGCAAAATATACATCTGACAAAGGATTAATATCCAGAATATATAAGGAACTCAAACAACTTTACAAGAAGAAAACAAGCAACCCAATTAAAAAATGGGCAAAAGAGCTAAGTAGGCATTTCTCTAAGGAAGATATACAAATGGCCAACAGACATATGAAAAAATGCTCAACATCACTCAGCATCCGGGAAATGCAAATCAAAACCACATTGAGATACCATCTAACCCCAGTTAGGATGGCTAAAATCCAAAAGACTCTGAATGATAAATGCTGGCAAGGCTGCAGAGAAAAAGGAACTCTCATACATTGTTGGTGGACTGCAAAATGGTGCAGCCTCTATGGAAAATGGTATGGAGGTTCCTCAAACAATTGCAGATAGATCTACCATATGACCCAGCTATCCCACTGTTGGGAATATACCCAGAGGAATGGAAATCATCAAGTTGAAGGCATACCTGTTCCCCAATGTTTATCGCAGCACTCTTTACAATAGCCAAGAGTTGGAACCAGCCCAAATGCCCATCATCAGATGAGTGGATACGGAAAATGTGGTACATCTACACAATGGAATACTACTCAGCTATAAAAACGAATGAAATACTGCCATTTGTAACAACATGGATGGACCTTGAGAGAATTATATTAAGTGAAACAAGTCAGGCACAGAAAGAGAAATACCACATGTTCTCACTTATTGGTGGGAGCTAAAAATTAATATATAAATTCACACACACACACACACACACACACAAAAACCGGGGGGGGGGGGGAAGAAGATATAACAACCACAATTATTTGAAGTTGATACGACAAGCAAATAGAAAGGACATTGTTGGGGGGGAGGGGGGGAGGGAGAAGGGAGGGAGGTCTTGGTGATGGGGAGAAATAATCAGCTACAATGTATATCGACAAAATAAAATTTAAAAAATAAATAAATTAATTAAATAAATTAAATAAATAAATAAATATATATATATATAATAAGTTTAAGTTCAGTTCGTTCCTTCGAATGCCTAGTCCAAGATTTTAATCCAAACCCTGAGGGAAAGGGGCCATGGTCCTTCCACTCATCCTCTCTCACTTCCCACCTGTCCAAAGACAACTTTGTTTCCACCAATGGTTGTCTAACTGTAGATTTCTTATTTTCCGGGCCTGAAAAATGGTTGGAGCTTGTATTTGGGTGGGTCATGCGGAAGACTAAAGCTTCTTCTTTCTCACGGTCTTTTCTTAAACTCTTTGGAGTTCTTTTGGGGAGACTCTTTTCCTGCGGTCCTCGCATGGGGCTGATGCAACTCTACCTCAGATGATCTCTCAACCTGATGCCCAGAATATCCCATGGTCACCTCCACCTTCTTTATACTGAGGGCTTTGCATCCTCAGGTGGTCCTATGGTGAAGTGCTCAGGATAACTAGGTAGTCCAATTGGTCTACAGGAAACCTTCATATTCCCAGTGCCCAGGACACTAGGGGAATGAGTGATGAGCCCCACACAGCAGTAAGGACCTTAGCTCTGCTATGCTCAAAGCCAAGAAGAGCCTCAGCCCATCCCTCTATGGAGTTTCTATTGCAGAGAGCACATTTCAAAGCTCTCCAAGAGATCCCCCTCAAGCCTTCTCACCTCAGGCTTGAGTGGGAAGGTCAGCAAGTTCCAACCCTTCCTAAAGCAAAGAACTGGGTCTTACAACACAGCTGCTCCCTCTCCAAAGATGTCTCTCACTGGTTTCCTCTCCCAAAATTCTCTTTATACACAGACCCATTTATGTCCTCAATGTGTCTGAGGAGTCAAGCAACAGGTTCCCAAAGGCATTTCCATCGCAATTCTGATACACCTGGGGAAGGACATGTCTCTACCTTTCTTTGAATCTGATATTAATCGTATCGATGCCCCTTTATAAATTGAGGCAGGAGGATTCCCATTCCAACATAAGCAGAAAAGACTAATGCATTTGTTTGCATAACCAATCCTGCGAAAGCAAGGAGTGGCCTCCTGGCTCCCACCCTCACAGTCATACTCACTCCTAATTCCTACCTCCAGTCAATCAAAGTTATCATCATTTTTAATTCCCCTGAGGTTGTGAACAGGTTTCACTAATTCAAGAACAGCAAGATGCACACAGAGCTGACCTGGAACTCTCCCCAAAAGACTGGGATGTTTTAAGAGAAATGGGAAAAACTGTACTGAGCATCATGACATAAAATGACACAAAAGGGTGTTGATTAGTATTTCCTTAGCACAGCTGTTTACACACCAAAAGGTAGGCAGGTGGAGGAAAATGAGCCTCTGTCATTTAATCTTCTCATTCTCTGTGTTGTTTATTGATTTGTTTGTCAGCATTTATTGAGACACTGCTATGTGCCTAATCTTCTGGGAAATAAAAGTAAATATTGTTGGAAAAAATGGATAAAAAGTTAAGCCAAAACAGCAAGATGTCATCTAGCACACAGATCTCTGTTTCTATTACTATTCTTCAATTAAAAACAAAACTATAACAACAACAACAAAAAAAAAAAAAAAAAAAAAAAAAACAGGGCTTCTTGGAGAAATGGCTGAACCCAAGGCTAGAGCAGGAAATATGCCTGTATGAGTCTGAAGCAACTTGTGGGACTAAAATGAAAGGAAGTGCTTTAAAAATAATAATAAAAACGACAGGTTCATGCCATATGGACACAGGAACCAATCTGAAACAGTTCCTGATGGCCAGAGCTGGAACAATTTGTACAAAAAATGATGGTATGGTGTTGGATTATAAACCAAAGTATAAAATAAGTAAATATACCTGGCTCCATACTGAATATATATGTGTGTATGTATATGTACACATATATAAATAATTGAATTAATAAATTAATGACAGAGGAAAGACAAGTATTCCTTACAGAGGAATGTTAAGCAATGCATATCTATACTCCCACTTCAGGAAATGGAGCTCTAGCCCCTCTTCCCCACTTTGAGTGTCAGATAGACTTTGTGACTCATCCAACCAACAGCATCTGGAAAGGGAAAAAATAATGACTTTACACGGAGAAGTCTGGCTGGCTCTATCCAAACGATCATGTTTAACATCGCCAGTGTAAGGCAGGTGTGCTCATGCCCCTTCTGCTCTGCTGTAGCGAGGAAGGCATGTCACCTCCATGGTCGTCTTCTCAAAATCCCGTATACCCAGAACAATCATGAGAAGATATCAGACAAATGCAAACTGGGGAGCATTTTATGGGATACCTGGTCAGGGTTCCTCATGCAGGGCATGACAAGTAAGGGAAGGCTGAGAGACTGCCACAGACCTGAGGAGACTAAAGAGAGATGACAACTGAATGCAATGTGGTATTCTGGATTGGACCCTGGATCAGGAAAAATGACATTAATAGAAAAAAACTGGCAAAACCAAATAGAGTCTGGAGTTTAATTAATAGTGATGTGCCAATATTGGTATCTCAGTTTTGACAAATGTACCGTGGAATTATTGGATGTTAACACTAAGGGAAATTGGGTGAGGCATATGCAGGAACTCTGTATTATCTTGGCAACTTTTGTGCAAACCTTAAATTGCTCCAAAATAAAAAATTTTAGTTAAAAATGAAGGTAATAAAGAAGGCTAAGTAAAGGAGTGGGAGCTTTAATCTGATATGTTAAAATTATAGCTGTGAATCTAGGATCTCTGTAAAGTCTAGCTGTAAGATTGGCTGGCATCTCCTTACATGAGGGGAGACCATGTGGGGATTCATTCCCAGTGGGCGTTTTGTTCCTGCCTGGCCTTTGCTATGCTCCTCCTCTTTTTTCATCCCTGGCGAGAAGGAGATTGCAGTGTAGGTCTCGGTTCTGACACCCAAAGGCAGGAAACCTTTCATAGTATCCCAGGAAATAGTTACAGATTTATTTTTCAACCCCAGATTACACCCAGAGTTTATTATAATGTTTTCCTGGCTAGCTAAGTATATGAGGAAAATTCTGAGCCTCTGCAACGAAGTGCAGATGGAAATCCATCACCTGTATCCTGTAGTGAACTCCCACCAGGTCCCAACCCAGCAGGAGGGAGACAGTGAGAGAGTTGTCTTAATCAGCATTGTCCATTCACAATATCAATAGTACCGTCATACCCAAAGAACTGTCCTCATTTCTCTTAGAACATGATGAAGTAGCAGTTCCTCTTGCAGGAAGCCATTTTCTAAGACACCCAGAACCAGCTATTTATTATCTTGTACTTTGTGCCCATTCCAAGGGTCCACTTTTCCAGTCTTGGTATATTATCTATATATTGCTGTGTAACAAATTACCTCAAAACTTAATAGCTTAAGACCAACTTAATAACTTAAGACCAGCACAGCTCATTATCTCACAGTTTCTATGGTCAGGTATTGAGGAACAGATTCTTACAAAGATTCAGGTGAGTCTTATTGGAAGTCTGCTTTTATAATGGGCTCAGGAACCTCTGAATGATAGATTAAACATTAAAGCCTTTTTTTTTCTTTTTCGTATGATTTGTTAGTAAACCTGGAAATTTTGTTAGTGAATCTGGAAATCCAAACATCTTGTCCCTATAGGAAAATGCATTCTGAATCTTAAAAATTAACTCTAACAACTTTGGTTACATGATTCTACAGAATTTCAGCAGTAATTCAAGTATATACTGAGGCCAGAAGGTTACCATGAATTAATCCAACCTCATGTACTACAGAGCTGATTGGGAAACAATCACACAAAGATTCCCAGTTGTATCTGGAGTTTCTCAATTCCCAGGAAAGTGTAGAACTGAAGTGAGGGTGTAATTCAGCCAAGCAATTCTCCAATAACCATTCTATCAGGGGAAAAGGTGGCTTTTTCTTGCTATCTGCAACAGGGGGTTTTCTCCCAAGATGCTCAAGATGAGATGACATTTTATAATTCTTATCATTTTAAAATATTAAACATTTTAGGATTTCATAATGGATTGAGTAAGATTAAATTGAAATATAATTATGTGTTTATTACTTGGCATATTTTATTTTACTAAATGAAATTCAGGAGGTGTGAATACCATGTGCAAATTTTTAAAATACATATGTGAATTAAAGTGTTTGTCTTGGGTCATCACTTTAAGGATATTGTATCACTGTGACAGGTATTTAGGAGTTAATCAAATGGCATTCTGCGTAGCCAAAAACCAAGTAGAACTTTCTTTTATATATATAGCATTTCTGGAAATTAAGGAACTTACAGAAGGCCCCTTAATTTTTTTTTAAGGTGCTCCTCATGTTTCACACAGAATGATAATAATGAACATCATTACTTACTGAGCATCTATAACAAACTTCACAACAATGACACAAGTTATTTATGGTGTCTATTTGCATAAGAGACACTGACGTTGGCCAAATTAAGAGAAAGTCATGGGATCAGTATTTGAACCCAAGTTCATGACCTTCCTACAATGTTGCAATCCTTCTTTACCTCCAGTAAAGTCAGAGAAACAAAACATAGACAAAATTACCAAATTAGACAAATTAAAATTTGCAATGTTAAAAAATAAATAAAATATATCCTACCGTGTGGGAACATTAGATTAATTTTAGTTGCACTTTCTAGCCATAGCACTGCTCTTATATGTTTCCTGTGAGACTGTCATGTTCTGTTTATTTTTATTTTAATGTATCTCATTTTGGCACACAGTCAAAGACATTTTTCTTGGCCAATAATTAGTTCATCCTTGTCTATTGTGCCAGGAACTAATGATAAATCCACATATATTTTGCCAGAAATTGTCTATTAGCATATATCAGATTTTCATATAAATTTCAGCCTTAATGTTCCCCTCAGCCAAACTAAACTTTAGACAGGTTCTTCCTGATTCCAGGCTCCTGACCTCCCTTTTCTTAGAGCATTACTTTTAGAAAACTTTCCACTGTAAATTCTTTCTCTGCCCCCTTGAGATATACATCTCCCAGCCTCTTGCCAGTTTTACAATCCAGGACTATGTTTCACAGGAACCTGGTAGACATCCATTTGAAATTTAGTCATCCAGAAAGAGAGGGTTCTAACTTCCATAAGTGACAAGTAGCAAACACAGATGGCCCAATCACATTAGCCAACTTCCCCGCTAATGTCCTGCAGTAATTTTTTACTAGCTCACTCCAGTGCCCACAATCTCTCCTCCTTGTTTCAATACAGTTGAGTTCCATCTCTCCTCCCTATTGTAACAGTCTCCCTCCCTCATTGCAATAATCTTGAATAAAATCTACCTTGCCTGTTTAACTCATCTGGTGCAAATTTTCTTTAACATATTAGGGTAATCTAGGTGCCATGAGATTCCTGTGAATAACTGCAGGGGGACATGCCATCATACTAGAGAAAATCCTGGGAACCAGTGCTCACTGGCTTTGCACACGTGTGAGATGCTAATAGTCAAACACATTCAGTCAAATGTTCCATCCTTTACTAAGTCATTTTTTTGTGATAACAGTTTCTGAAACTCCCAGCTCAATAATTATCAATTCATTTGGTAAATAAACAAGCTCACTTTAAATCTCCATCTAGTTTATTTTTCATTGGCCACTGTCTATGCCAAACATTTTAAGTCATTTTATTAGTAAGCCTACACCACAAATCAGGAGCAGGAAAAACAGTGGGCACAGTCACACTGGTAGCATAGATGAGGAAAGAGAAAGGAAGCAAAAATTAGATCTAAGGAAGAGCATACACAAAACAAGATAAAGAACAGAATCAGAAATTCAGAGGAAAATAATCGAGTGAAGGGAATGGGGGATATCATAAAGTGTAAAAAATTAGATCTCCCTTCCCACCCCACCCCCCAAAATCTATTATAAGACGAAAATTTACAGACAAAAAATGTATAGAAAAAAATGCCAAAGAAAGAGTGGATTGCTTGGTCTTTTATAGAGATAAGTAAGAGTTTTTTCCCTCAAGGATCTTGCATTCCAGACCACATTGCTATGTTACATAAAGCAAAAAGGCTAAAAAAGTAGGAGATGGAGGAGAAATGATGGTCATTTCTCCAAGATAACTAAGGAATTAGGGATAAGGCCAGAACAATAGGTCAGAGCTCCTGATTTACCTTCAACAGTTCACTCTGTGATCCATGCCCCTTTCCTGGCAGCAGAGCTAGTTACGGTGACAGGTGTAGTGGATTGAATTATGTCCCCCCAAATTCATTGAATCTTGAATTGTGTCCCTCAAGGTTTATGTATTAGAAACTTAGCCCCCACTGTGACTGTTAAGCAGGTGGGAAATCCTGTTATGGTAATTGAAAGGAGGAGCCTTGAAGGGATTGGATTGTAGGACCCTGCAGTAGTGAATGGATTAAAAATGGTGGTCAGGGGTGTGGTTCTGAGGGCTTTAAAAGGAGAGGCTGTCTTTTTCTCTCTCTGCTCTCTCTGCTTCTACCATCTTTCAATGTGAGACCCCTGGGTCATTACTGCCACCACCAGATGGACTTTGGACTTCTCAGCCTCAGAAACTGTAAGCAATAAATTTCATTTTCTTTATAAAGCACCCAGTTCAGTGTACTTTGTTATAGCAACACAAAATGGACTAATACACCAGGTAACTACATTCTCCCTCCCTAAGTCTCCTCGGCAATTGCAGTTACATAAGGCCTCATTCCTCCAAGTCAAGCTCTTGCTGATCATGAATAAAGCTCTTGCTGATGATAAATAAAACTCTTAATAATCTAGACTTGAAGTGAGATGTAATCTCATCCTCTTGTGATTTCAAGAGTCCTGGAGGGTCAACTTAATTCTCGCTGCTCTCCAACAGGAGGGTGTTTTGTACAGAGTATTGTAGCCTTCCCACTTCTCAGCGTGTCCCTGGGGTGCCTTCTGAATAAGTGTACAACTCTTTGGCTTAAGGTTTTATTGTCATCATTTTAAAATGCATCCATTACTTGCAGACTCCTGTGTTGCTATATAACCAAAAACTCAATTTAATTTTAGAGCAAAAGAATAAAATTCCCCCAAAAGATGGAGAGGAATGATAGGAAGGACAGAAATGTAGAGGGATTGAAAACGGCCCTAAGAGGTAAAGAATATTAAAAACAGGGGAGTTTAGCTTGAAGAGATCTACAAAACCCAGACAGTGCTTTGGGAGAGAATTTCCATAGAATATCTGACTTCTTCAATTCCAGTGGCACTACCAGCTGGGACCCAGGGCCGTTCTGACACTGACTGTCAACTACAGGGAAAGGTGAGTTCAATAGTTGCTATAGCAACCCTCCTTTTTAGCCTGTGACTCTCCTTTTCCTCAGTTCATCTCTGTGAGTTGCTTATCTCTCCTTTTTATCAAGTTCCTAGCACCTCTTCAGTTATTTTTCAAATTTGACTTAAAGTCCCAGCTGTATTGTTAGGGGTTCTATACGCATTAGTAAAATAAAATCACTGCCTGTCATAAACCACTGGCTCATGGCAATGAGCTAAAGCTCATTTTAATTGTGAGTAAACGTCCCCTAGTGGAGTGTGTGTGCGTTTCACAATGTTGGGAGAGAATTCCAGTTTAAAGGTCCATTTATTTAAATAGATTTGCCTTCCACAGTTCTGCTAAATAAGCCCCAATTCCAGAGTTTCTACAGATCCTTTCTCTTTGCATTTATCTCCTCGTGGATTGCAAAGGAAAAAGAATAAGAAGAGAAAGGCCATCAGCTCAGCAACAGGGCGTCCACTCAGTTGATTACATCAGTTCACTCCACCACACCCCGGTCTCCCATCCTATGGCGTGGGGAGAGTCATAGCTACCCTACCGATGTGTCAGGGATGCTGTGAATGTTCAAAGAGACACTGAATATAAAAATGTGATAAAATGTAAGCTACTATTATGTAATTTAGATGTTTTCTATACCCATCAAAATTCATTTCTGAGGGTTGTTGGCTGCTCCAGTGACAGCCATGTGTTGGTTTAGAGGGTATAATTGGGCAGTGAGCCATACGGCTTCCTGGATTACTGAGTTTTTGTTTATAAAGAAGTTTCTGATGTTCAGAATTTTTTCTCCATACTCGCTAATTGGCTTTAAATGCTAGTAAAGAAGAAGCTGCTAGTGACAGTAAATTAAAATTGCCTTCATTTAATTTCTTTTGAAGCCTTGTTTACCACAAGCCAGGATTTATTTTTTCTTCAACATTTTTAAAACTTTTTTTTATTACGTTAGGTGGTAAAATTATAAAGAGAAACATGCTCAGTGCTTAAGCTCTTTTGGTGTTTTTTTCAGTTATATAACATTGTGTGTGAGTGTGTGTGTGTGTGTGTGTACATGTGTGGGAGGATCTGATAACATCTGAAATGGCTTTGAGGCCTTTCTACACAACCATAAAGGAAAGGTTTGCAACTTATTAAGATCTTTACCCACGTCTGCTCAATTTGAAGTTTTGGCTCCCAAGTGAGCCCTTATTTGTATTCTATATTTTCTCAAGGGTTTTATACCAATTTTAGGCATAATTGGCCTCTGCCATTTATGAGCTTTGGGGTCTGAGAAAAGTTACAACCTCTCTAAGGCTTGGTTTCCACATCTCTACAAACAGCATTACCTACGTCCAGGTTTGGCTGTGAGATCAAGGACACAATGTACAATGACCAGCACAGCATAAGTTCTCAGTAAACATGTCACTGTGGGTAGATCTCACACCCTGGGGCAATGCTGGTAACACCTCTTTCCTAGGCAGTCCTCCAGAAAGAAATAGAAACTGGAGGACCTCACTGAGCTTCAGCTGCCCCCACAGAAAGGAAGAGCTGAGTTTACACTTTAGTCTGTGTCTAAGAGACCGTTTTCAGACTTCACCTCATCGCCCTATTAATCTTAGTACCAATCTACCTACTTTCAGTAGGAAAACACATCTCAGTTTGAAGACCTGTAGAGGAAAAGAAAATGACAACTCTCTCTCTCACATACACACATATACACACAAACACACAGAGACACATACACACACATGATATGCACAGACAACACCAATTCTACACCAAAGATTTCAAAACCCAAATCTGTGAGTATGGAAACCCTCTTGCTTTCTCTTACTAAAGACAAAAGAATTTGGGACAAAAGGTTTGGCATGATGATAACATTAACTAAAAAGCAATTATTTGAAATCAGTGGTTGTGTAAAAAGACATACAGAATGAATTAGAATCTCCACTTCAAGTAAAGGAGACAGTGAGTGAGCTGCAGTGAGTTGTTAGGCTATGAGCTCTGGAGTCACGGTCCCTTGTTTCTAATACTAGGACCACAATTTACAAGCAGGAAGGCATTTTTCAAGTTGCTCAACCTCTCTCCTTTGGTTTTCTCAAAATGGGATGAAATTAATTTAGAAAGAAAATAATATAATACATGTAATACACTTAGAACATCACATGGGGAATAGCAACACTCAATAAGCATTAGCTGCTATCTTTACCATTATTATTATTATTACTGCAAAAAAAAAAAATCCAAACATGGGCACAACAATGACTCATAGTGAATAGAGACAGGTGCCAACTAATGCACGGTGCTACTGGGACACGCCCTGAAGATGAGGGACAGAGTAATATGGCTTCATCTCTAGGGAACCTACCAAGATTCAGGCTATCACTGCACACACATTACCTGAACTAACATCACAACCAACCTGGAAGGCAGATGGTTTCGTCCCACCCCTGGTAGCCTCATCTTATCTGGGCCTTTTCAGAACAGACTCTGGTAGACCAGTTGGCTGTTTTGCAAAGCTGCAATTTATGCTACCAAAATATATGTTCTTTGATGATATATTTATGTCAAGCATACATTCCCTGGACCTCAGCACATTGCTTGCTTGCTTCCTTCCTTCCTTCCTCCCTTCCTACTTCCCTTCCTTCCTTCCTTCCTTCTTTCTTTCTTTCTTTCCTACTTCCTTTTCTTTCCTCCTTCCTTTTCTTTCCTCCTTCCTTCCTTCCTTTCACTCCATTTCTTCCTCTGAAAAATGGGTATAATGATATTTTCCTGCCTTTGTACAGCAAAGCTTTCATGTGGATTAAATCAACTCCTTTAATATATATCCTATAATATATATCCTAATATATATCCTCCTATAATATATACTCCTAATATATCTTTGTTTTGCTAGTGGTGGTGTATTTTTGTTTGTTTTCTGTGTTTGTTTTGTTTTGTTTTTCCCCTTAAACTTCTTGAGAACCTCAGATTCCAATTCTGTGAGATGTTGGTGGGAAAGCCATTCAAAAAGAATTATTCTGAAGCTGCTAGTAATCTGAGCAATTGGACATCCATTGACTATCAGCTGATCGAAAGGCTCTATGCAGAATAGAAGAGTTAAAGGCATTCCCTGACCTGCCGTTTTATCACATAAATAAGACAAAAAGGCACAATTATGCTTTTGCCACATGGGCAATAAAACTAGCTTTATATCTGGATTACAGGGAAAAGGAACACTTTCCTTTGGCCAGTCCCTTCCCACACTCCCCTCTCCTCCCGGGGCTATTCAGTTCCAAAGGAGAAAATTAAACCACCTTTCAAAAATTAAACATAGTCTCTAGAGAGCAGAAGCCTGAATCAAATTACCCATTGAAGATGTGTCACCCTAGAAAAGTTTATTTCCAGGGTTGTGCCACAATCTCTGCTGATAAACAGGCTTTGCAGGTGAGAACATGGTGCTGGCCAGAAAGTCCATGCTGCCTGGTGCTGGACACCTGTCCTTCAGATAACACCTTCTAGGATTATCTGGCCCTTCCCATTTGAACTTCCCAATAGCAAATGCTTACGGTACAGAATGAGGAAGAGCTTTGATCATTTTTATTTTGTTTCATGTCCAACTGGTCTTACGTAATCCATTTATAAAAGTTCCGTCAGCTTTAGTGGACTATTTTTTAAGGTTTTCATAGCCACTTTAGAAGAATCAGCTCCATTGGTTTGGTTTCCTATTCATACTGATCAGTTTTCTTCTATTGTTATTGTATTAGTCTGCTAGAACTGCCATATGAAATAGGACAGACTGGATGGCTTAAACAGAAATTTATTGTTTCACATTTCTGGAAGCTGGAAGTCCAAGAACAGTGTGAGGGAAGGGTTGGTTTCTCCTGAGGCCTCTCTGTGGGCTGCAGCTGGCACCTTCTCCTTGTGTCCCCATACGGCCTTTTCTCAGTGCAGGTGTGTCCCTGGTGTCTCTTCCTCTTCTGATAGCCACAACCACAGTGGATTAGGGCCCCACCCTTATGACCTCATTGAATCATAATTACCTCTTTACAGGCCCTATCTCCAAATACGGTCACATTCTAAGGTACTTGGGGTTAGGATTTCAACCTATCGATTTTGGAAGGACACAGTTCAGTTCCTAACATGTTTCATTTTTATATTATTAAGGTGAAACTTTGCAGCTTCTTTGCTTTTCTGCTCTTATTTCCTAGGAAGAGAGCTAAGAGGCCGGTAAAAGCTGACAGGTGACAGCTGACAGGTGTATCTGTATGCATGCAGAAGTCATTCCTGTGCTGGGGGAAATGGTCCTGAATATTTAAGAGACTTGTTGACTGCAGCACATGCTGTGACATTGAGGTTTTTATCATGCTGCCATAAAAACCACATAAAGATGAGAGAAACATCAATTTGGAGGTTTCAAGTGAGCAACCCAAATGCTTAATGAGGGAAATAAAATGATAATTAAAACTATAGATAGACTCAGGAACACATTGAACTCAATTCTTATAACTAGAGGCAGAGAACTTTGAATAATTATATGAACTTGGATGAACTGTTATATGTTTTTAGAAGAGTTTAATACCTAAATGCAAGTGAATGTGATGAGTATATTATCTATATAAGTATTTAAATAAATAGAAATGATACCCATTTCTCCATAATTTTTTAACATTTCTATGTAACTTGATAACTATTGATGCTGTTCTTAAGGATTCTGAAATCATATGCTAAAACACTTTCAGGGTATTCTGTAGAATAAACATAAAAAATAAATGAAAGAAACGCTCCATTAACAGGACACAGACTCTCTCACTGTCAGTGAAGGGCTGCCGGCTTACTGAGAGCCTTTGCTCTTGCTGTTCTCTCTGTCTGGACTTAGAAGTTTTCCTCCAAAATCTTGGTCCTGAGCTGCTTTAGAGTATGGCTGAGGCCAAAACTCTTCCATAAAATATCTGGCCCACAGTGACCACCTTGTCAGCCAAACTCATTTCTGCCTTCTGGACTTCTGATTTTGATTCTCAAGCTTCTTTCTTAGTCTTATTGTTTAACTATTAGATAAACAACATACTATTAGATTTGTCACTGGGAAGTGGAAAAGGCATAGGATTTCAGAGTGGGAAGAGGACTTGGTGATTTTGTAATTTATTTTGCAGAGGCAAATCTGAGATTCTGTGCAGTGAAGAGACTTGCTTAATGCCATGCAACTAGACGGCAATAGAGTCCAGACAAGAATCCAGGTCTCTGGAGCTGAAGGCTGAGATTCTTCCCACCCCACAAGCCCATGAGAACAGTTGCTCTCATGGCTCCTGGCATTCCTTACACAGAGCCTGCACATGGGCAATCCTGATAAATGCTTATCTTTCAAACACCAAGACAACTTAATCAGTAATAAGAACAGAAAAATGAGGAATTCTTTCACTCTCTTGGCAACCATAAGTCTCCTTATTCTCACCCTAAGAACTATTTTTGTGTACTTGTTACCGAACAAGGGAGGTCCACCTGCCTGGTGCTCAGCTAAGTGAGAGACACTGAACATCGGGACTTAGAATGAAGAAAGTGTAGTCTTTATTGCAAGGGCCAAGCAAGGAGAATGGAAAGCTATCACTTTAAACGCAAACTCCCCACTGTTCGCTTTCAATCTTGGGTTTTTAAAGGCAAAAATTAAGGATAAAGGGTTAGGGCTGATGAAAAGCTCATGGACATCTCAGATTGGTTGACCATTGTGCAAGCTTCAGCAGTTTTTTAAATCTGATTTGTTTTTGTCCTTGGTGTCATCCTGTCTGGAAGTTGGATAGTTTATGTGACTGTGGCTGGGTGGTCTGTTCACCTCCAAACTCGAGAATTTGCAAAACAACTTGAATCAGTGCTGTTATCTTCAAAGTAAAGAGAAGAAGCATCTTGTGATTCTAAATCACTAATTTAGTTTAAACTAGTATTATTTTATGCTTAACTGCCTATATTTTTCTTTAAGATAAACAGAACATCCTTTAAGCTAATCTTTATCCTATTATAAGTTCTCACACTTGCTTTTAAGCTTTATGTGCTTTACTGCCATAGTACCTACAGAATAGCTCTTAAACTAAGAAAAATACATTTTATCTCTAAAAATTAAGAACAAATTAAATTTGTGGTTGTCAGTTTCATTCTTCCTAGCTCACCTCTGCATTTGGTCAGAGGAAAAACTATATCCTGTATACATTGATTTGGTAAAATTGCTTCACATCTAACTAAAACATCCTCTGTCAGCTTACAGAATTTTATTGTATTTGAGATATCAATGGCCAAAGGGAAGTTATTAAGAAGTGAGGGTTATTATCTGGACATGAGCACAGAAATGCGTCATTATCCGCTGTATTTCTGCAACAGTGTCACTGAGAGATGAGACGAGCTGGTAGCAAGTTTCGGTTACTACTCAGTGAACCCACTTCCCTCTCTGGAAATGTGAGGCTTGAGCCAGCTGGAAAACACATTTTTTTTCCAGATGGCTTACCACTGACTACCTGGAGATGCAGTCTCATGGAGTTCTGGTCGTGAATCCAATTTGTCCTCTCCACAGGACGTGTCTGTTGATAAACGTGACAATGAATGTTACACATACACGTCAACAAGAGAGCAGGTATCTGTTCCAAATCTTTTACAGAGGGAATGAGGGGTAACACAAACAGCAGGCAATTTGTTTTAAAAAAAAATCACTCACCTGCACATAAACAACATTCTCTAAAAGTCAGGGGCTGGTTATTTGTAAATTCTTCTGGTGAGTTTTACTCCAGTCTTGCCCATCCTTCTACTCTTTTATTCTCAATCCACCTACAACTGATCCTCATAGGTCCTACTATAATGTCTACAATACGACACTAGAATTTTGGTTCTTTCCTACTTCCACTTAGAGTAATTGACTTCAAATCACACAGACAGAAAAAAAAAAAAGTAACATGAAGCATTTGCAACTTGGAGTTAAAGCTCAGCTCTGCCACTTAATGTATAATCAGGGCCAACTACCACTGCTGAGCCTATTCATCTCCATCTGCAAAATAGAAATGATAAGACCCACCTCATGGGGTTTCCCTGAGGATTACCCGGATAACATGCAGAACATTTGGCACAGTGCCGAGCATATGAACGGACTCATGAAATTGTAGCTATAATCTTTACAGTTAACAATAAAATACTCCTTGACTTTCCCCTACCCTTGTCTGCATCATCGCCTTGTATTTCTCATCACTTGTGATGTTACTGACTAAAAATCACAAAAGTTGTACACAGTGCCATGTTCTTTTAAGCATCTAATAGAAGGGATTCCAATATTAAGAAGTAAGTCTTCAATTGTAAGCCAGAGCACAACCATAAATGGTTAAAAAATGTTTTAAGTATGTATTGACCTAAGCAATCTAGTAAGCACTGAGATGTCCATAACGAGGTAGAACCATTATCCCTGACATCCAAAATCTACAGTCCAATTTGCTAAGACATGAAAAAAAAATAAGAACACAAGACTTCTTAAGGGCAAGAGCTATACTGTGCATCTCTAGACACAAACATACACATTTAATCAAAGTCCAAAGTATACAGAGTGGATGGTGAATACATAGATATGTGAAAGAAAGGACAGGATTGAGTAGCGAAATGAAGGTAAGGGTGGCAATAGTTCTGAGAAGACTAATATAGGCTGGGAAAGCTGAGAGAGGATTCAGAAAGGAAGTTGTACTTGAGCAGAGAACTCACCAAAGAGGAAAAGGGTGACTCAGACAGGAAAAGAGAACTTGCTGAGGCAAACAGGTGAGTGTGTCATGTTTGGAATGGTGAGGAGGCACTAAGATGCCCTGGGCCACTTCATGTCACCAGGGTTGCCACCACCATTGTTCTTAGCTCAATAAATACTTAGCAAAAATTGTTTAACCACAAAGTCTGCCGCCTTAGAATCACCTGGGGAGCTTTCTAAAAAGTTTGGAACCCAAGCCTATCCCCAAAGATTCTGATTTAATTAGGCTAGAGAGTACTCCAGTTGATTCAAATCAAGTGCTCATTAACAGGCAGCATCTTGGAGCTGATGAAGTTGGAGGTAGGGGACACCAGAGGCCCTGGGAATCCTGCAAGGGACACAGTGTGTGAGGTACCATCAAGCATATGAGCCCAGGAGAAGTGGCAGATGGAGGCCAGGAGTGGATCAGAGCACACAGCCATGAAGGAGAGACAGGCTGAGCCCCAGGGTGCAGTAGCAACAGTGACAGTAGCAGCAGCAAGGTATGCATATTGGGGTGGCCTGGCTGCAGCCCTTGGATATGCCACACTACCAGTTCACTAGCACACTACGTATACTTCAAGTTCAAATCTACCCAAAACTTTCCTGAGCCTACCCACAAATGGTTCTCAATTTCAAGTCTGATCCCCACGACCTACAGTGGAGGTCTGTGGTGTTGCAGCTGACCATCACCCAAAGTTCTCCCCCAGCTTTGGGCAACATTGTATAGTCTGACACTGGAAAAGCTGTACAGTCTGAACAGCCTCTTAATATGGAAACTGAAAATCAAAATACTGCTCTCCTGGCTGGAGGGCAAAGGTCCACAACCTCGCCTCAGCTAATTGGACACTCTCCCATGGGGCTTTGATTCTGGAGTGACTGACCGGATGGAACAGGGACAACAGAGAACTCACCAAGGTGATGCCAGGGCAGCAACCTCAAGGGCTTCAATGCCAGCAGTTATGCTCAATACTCATGAACAATAGTAGCAGGATTCTCACTAGAATGTTCCTATGGAGGGATGTGAGCTGTCGTCCCCATGCCTGGCTGCTTTTGGTGTCAGCCCACCTTGATATCTGAAAAGCCTTGATATCCAACCTTCCTAATATCATCTCAATAATTCTCTTTTCTGCTTAAATAAACCAAAGCCCATTTCAGCAGTTTACAACCATAAAGACCTTTTTATCAAGCCATTATTAAACTAGAAGTCTAACAATCTATATTATTCCAAAAAGCAGTGGACACCTCTATGCCCTTTCTTTGACTATATGAGACTGCAACATAAGCTGTATAATAAAAACTAATTAACAGTGAAGCCATTTATTTTGCAAACAATGTACCTCCTTGAAAGTCTCAGACTTTACAAAATGCCTGAAGTCTAGATTTAGTGCTTTCCACGGGAATGCACTATGTTACACTACACTACAGGTCTTCAGCCAAATTGCTTTTGATTTTTGAAATGTGCAGATTGCCTTTGTTGAAGGACCTGTTGGCATAAGAATGAATATTTAAGACTTATTAAGTATGCTAGTTGCACAGGAAGGAATGATGTAACTGTTCAAGCTGTACATGGACACCTAGAGGTGAATTTGAATATGATATTCCAGAGGAATTGGTCTGATTTTTTACATACTGCATATGACCTCAGGAATTAGATTCCATCTCCACCTACTTTTGAAAGCAAAATCTTTATTACCTTATAGTTAAATAGCCCTCCCCCTGCCGAAAGTCTTATGCATAGCAAGACTTGAGCCATTTCAAATTGCCCTTTCCCACCAATTCATAGAAGCCCAGTGAAGTGGGCAATTTTTGATTCTTATCCTTAGCTGTTTTTACTGTAATCATCTCACATAAGAGAAACTAATAGGTGCAATTCTATAGTGAGCCTCATGATGGATTTTCTGTTACTAATAAAATTTGCTGTCAAGTTACTTTGCCAGTTCTGTTTTCATTAAAGGTCATCCAGAAAGCATGGCGTGTTGACAGCTACTGGCAGGGCACCACTGCGCGATTTCCAGCACGGTTCACACAGTGACACCTGGTGGCCAGGATGCGTCCCTGCACCGAAGAGGCAAGTCAAGTTTGTGGGTGTTTGCGTATGTGTGTGTGTATGTGTGTGTGTGTGTACGTGCATGTGTGTGCACACATGCATGCATGAAAAGGGCAAAGGAGAGGAAGAGAGGCCCGAGAGGCTCAGCAGGTGAAAGTCCCGAAAACACCCTCCAGTCATTTAACATGTTTGGTTCTCAATGTCCAATATACCTTATTACCTGTGGTCCCTAAACTGGGACCTTGATTTGTGTAGACTAAACATGGTTGTTTAACCAGCTAGTTTCCCTCCTCCCTTCTAAGAGAATTTGTGAAGTGCCATACTTACTTAGCATAAAGTTTTATCAAATATATTCTATACAAATGTACAATTAGTAGTTCATACCTTTTCCAAAACTCTTTTCCATGAGTAAAATGACAAAATGATCCTCTGTGTCCTGGCCCAGGATATAAAAGGGAGAAAATAAAACTCCCCTCCTTAATTTCAGTGGCAACGCATTCTCCAGTTTTTGCTCAATTAACTCTGCAAACCACATCTTAATCCCCGCAGTAGGAATCAGCCAATCAAATTCCATTTATTAAGCAACACACTGAACTTAGCACTGGGCTGCCACTGCAGAAACAGAGGATAAGAGGGAACCAGCACTGCTGCCATGCCAGCCATTTGAAGTATTTTATCTCTCTTCATCTATGACAGATGCATAGCTCTATTTTGCAGGTAAGGAAATTATCATTAGTCAGGTCAGGGAGGTAAGCCCAATACACGTGAACCCACACTGAACACTGTAGAACAGTGCAGAATTGAGAGCTGAGACACACAAAGCATTCAGAGGAGAGAGAGACCAGATGCTGGCAGGGGGGTGGAAGGAAGAAGCTGAGCTGAAAAGGACTTTGGCAAAAGTTAATGAAGGCAAAGAATAAGGAAACTCCCCTATAAAAGGTGGCAGGACATCCGTGAAGAACGGACAGGTGTAAATTTGGCATGTGAGTGTCCCAATAGGATCTGTCTAAAGTATAAGTTGTATATTTGGGACAAATGGAAAATAAATTCAAGTAGAGGGAGGAGTTGGATTTTAGAGAGGCTTAAATATTGATGAGAGAAATTTAGACTAGATAGGGTGGGAAATAGAGAGCCATTGAAGGCTCTCTATTACCAGGCTGTGAAATAAAGAAAAGCTTTTTCAATGCTTTCCAATTTGAAAAAACAAATTAAGACCTTATATTGTTGGTATGGAGCCTTACCAATGCCATGTGTGAAGTTATAAGGATACATTTTAGTGTATCTTGTCAGGAACCACATCAATCAGTGGTCACCTGTAGCAGATAAATCCTCTGATGTCATCCCTATGCCAATACGGAAGGTAGAGGGAAAATTCAAACTTTTCTTTATTCCCACACTAAAAGATGCACACATTCAATACTTCAACAAATATTTAGTGAACACCTGTTTCTTGCCTGGAATTCTTCTGGGTTCTGATGATACGGCCAAAACATACATGATTTTTACCCTTAGGAAGCTTACTGTCTAGTGAGAGAGATGCTCAAAACCACCCTCTAAAGGCTACATGCTTCATTCTGCACTGTGATATGGAGTTTGGAGGAAAACACAGCCTGCCATGGTGGGTGGCAGCAGGGGTGGCAGGGCTCATTCAGGTAAGGGGTCTGATAACTGCAGAGAAGATTCCCACCGAGATCTGAAGGATGAGAAGGAGCTAGCTATGCAATGGGCAGGAGGACAAAAGGTCGAGACTTGTGGCAAGACTTGCTCCTAGCCTACCGAAAACAAAGAATGGAAGTTTATTTTCTCCATCTTTCAAAACCCACCTCTGACCTTCAATCCTCTAGCACTCTACCCCACCCCTAGAGACAGGGTTACCTACCATCGATCCCTCTACCACAAGGTGATTGATCAAAGTGCTTTCTACAGGTTTGTATTTCTTCACCTTTTTGTCTCTCTGTGAGATGGGTAGCCTGTGAGAGCAAGACCTTTTCTTTAAATCAGCATCTGGAACCATAAAGGTGCAGTGAATTGAGTTAAATCCAAAGTACCAGTGTAAGATGTTCATGCTCTACACCAGCTTCACGCACCACAAGTGCTTAAGTTCTGTTTCCTCTGCTAAGATAAAAATAAACAAATAAAGAAACTCTGTGAAAAATAAACTCTAAACGTCTTTCTCTCATTTGTAATCTTATTAAACTCTCTGCCCAAGGGTTCTTAAATAAGGGTAATAACAGCATGCAGCCCTATCTGGAGAGTATTTGGAGAATCCATACGGCTGGGAGAGGCAAAGGAGCCTAAGCTAAGAACAATCATTTGGAGCTCTACAAAATCACATACTTATCTAAAAAGGTGCAGAGGTTTGGAGCAAACTCTATTTATTTGTACTTTTTTGGTATTTTGTTCATTTTTTAATGGCCACAAAAGAGAATATACAGGGCTGGCAGGTTGCTGATAATACTAAGAGCCAAGGTTTGATCCCTATACTGGCCAGCAGCCAAAAAAAAGATACAATCAGGGGTAGAATATCCCCTGAGTGTGCAAAGAAATACTCTGAGAAGGTGTAATCCACAGTGTGATGGGAGTTTCTGGGTGGAGCTTTCTTGCTCCCTCTTTTGGTGTCTGGGAACAAAATACTCGAGCACTCTTCAGGCTCATTCCACTGATTTACCTTTGAGTAAACAAGTTAAGATCTTTTCAAAGATGAGCGAAAGGTAGCCATTTCTATGACTGTTCCTCATGAAAAGGAGAAGAGAAGCCAGCCATCACCAAGGGAAACTGCCTTACTGTGGGGTTCTATTACAAGTGGAGAAGAATTAAAAAGTAATCTTCAAGATTAGGTCTTGATTGAAACTGATAATTAATAGGCATTCATAATAAAGTTACCAAATAGAACCACCGTGAAGATTTCTCTTAAAACTTGCATTGAGACAGTCTCCTTTGCTTTTTTAATGTTTATGCTTGGCTGGTTTAATCAAGAGACCCATTCTGGAAAAGAAAAATAATGACTATAGAAGCATACTAACCTACATGTCCCTTAGGTTTGATTACAACTGATGGCTGCTTTCCCAGCACAGAGTGGTTTCTGATATTTCATGGGCACATGATAAGAATGTATAGGATGAATGAATGAATGAATGCCTAATACAAATACTGAGACCCTGGTGACCCCATAGCTTCAACAAAAATTATTTAAGAACACACAAGCTGTTTCTTGACTGAAGCACTTGAAAACTCTGCAGGTAAAGAACAAACTAATCTTTATAACAAAGGCCCCATAAATAGCACAACCGAGCATAGTGAATTATCAGTTTTCCCAAGGCACTCTTCTGCCCATGGTTTATCTGCAGAAAAATCTCACTTTCAACTTCTTAAGAATCTAATCAAGCAAAATAGAGAAGAAAGGCCTGTGTTGAGACCACCTGTGATCTCATGTTTTCATTTCCTGCTCCACTATTCTTCAGTCCAACAAGTGATCTTTCAAACAAAAACACTCAATTACCTAATTATCTCCTCAAAACCTGGAGATGTATGTACTAGAAATCCAGAGGAAAGAACAGAGTGTGGGGAGGAGGAATTCTACAGAGCCTGCAGCTTTGCTCCTGCCTGGAAGCCGATACTATTCACCATATCTTAGAAGCCAGGAAAAGTTTAGGCTGATGAAAATGATGATTTATCTGGACGACTCTCACCTTCTTTTGAGTCAGATATTTATAATGTGACTTCATTATTTTTTTGAAAGTATGTGGCATCTCCTAGTATCAACGTTACTCACAGTAGAATAAAACCCAAAAGAACTGCATTTAAAAAGTATTTTGTCATCCAGATTGGAAAAGATGAAGTCAAACTGTCCCTGTTTGCAGATGACATGATCCTATATATCGAACAGCCTAAAACCTCTACAAAAAAACTCTTGGAATTGATAAATGATTTCAGCACAGTAGCAGGATACAAAATCAACACACAAAAATCAGTAGCATTTCTTTTCTCCAATAGTCAACAGGCAGAACGAGAAATCAAGAAAGCCTGCCCATTTACAATAGCCACCAAAAAAATAAAATACTTAGGAATTGAGTTAACCAAGGAGGTGAAAAATCTCTATAATGAGAACTACAAACCACTGCTGAGAGAAATTAGAGAGGATACAAGAAGATGGAAAGATATCCCATGCTCTTGGATTGGAAGAATCAACATAGTGAAAATGTCCATACTACCCAAAGTGATATACAAATTCAATGCAATCCCCATCAAACTTCCAAAGACATTTTTCTCAGAAATGGAAAAAACTATCCAGACATTTATATGGAACAATAAAAGACCACGCATAGCCAAAGCAATGCTGAGCAAAAAAAATAAAGCTGGAGGCATAACACTACCTGACTTTAAGCTATACTACAAAGCTATAATAACCAAAACAGTATGGTACTGGCATAAAAACAGACACACTGACCAATGGAATAGAATAGAGAATCCAGAAATCAACCCACACACTTACTGTTAGCTGATCTTTGACAAAGGCACCAAGCCTATTCAGTGGCGAAGGGACTGCCTCTTCAGCAAATGGTGCTGGGATAACTGGATATCCATATGCAGGAGAATGAAACTAGATCCATACCTCTCGCCGTATACTAAAATCAACTCAAAATGGATTAAGGATTTAAATATACACCCTGAAACAATAAAACTTCTTAAAGAAAACATAGGAGAAACACTTCAGGAAATAGGACTGGGCACAGACTTCATGAATACGACCCCAAAAGCACGGGCAACCAAAGGAAAAATAAACAAATGGGATTATATCAAACTAAAAAGCTTCTGCACAGCAAAAGAAACAATTAAAAGAGTTAAAAGACAACCAACAGAGTGGGAGAAAATATTTGCAAAATATATATCTGACAAAGGATTAATATCCAGAATATATAAGGAACTCAAACAACTGTACAAGAAGAAAACAAACAACCCGATTAAAAAATGGGCAAAAGAGCTAAGTAGGCATTTCTCTAAGGAAGATATACAAATGGCCAACAGACATATGAAAAAATGCTCAACATCACTCAGCATCCGGGAAATTCAAATCAAAACCACACTGAGATACCATCTAACCCCAGTTAGGATGGCTAAAATCCAAAAGACTATGAACGATAAATGCTGGCGAGGCTGCGGAGAAAAAGGAACTCTCATACATTGTTGGTGGGACTGCAAAATGGTGCAGCCTCTATGGAAAATGGTATGGAGGTTCCTCAAACAATTGCAGATAGATCTACCATACAACCCAGCTATCCCACTGTTGGGTATATACCCAGAGGAATGGAAATCATCAAGTCGAAGGTATACCTGTTTCCCAATGTTTATTGCAGCACTCTTTACAATAGCCAAGGGGTGGAACCAGCCCAAATGCCCATCATCGGATGAGTGGATACGGAAAATGTGGTACATCTACACAATGGAATACTACTCAGCTATAAAAACGAATGAAATACTGCCATTTGCAACAACATGGATGGACCTTGAGAGAATTATATTAAGTGAAACAAGTCAGGCACAGAAAGAGAAATACCACATGTTCTCACTTATTGGTGGGAGCTAAAAATTAATATATAAATTCACACACACACACACACACACACACACACACACACACACAAACCGGGCGGGGGGGGGAGAAGAGATAACAACCACAATTATTTGAAGTTGATACGACAAGCAAACAGAAAAGACATTGTTGGGAGGGAGGGGGGAGGGAGAAGGGAGGGAGGTTTTGGTGATGGGGAGCAATAATCAGCCACAATGTATATCGACAAAATAAAATTTAAAAAAAAAAAAAAAATCCTAAAAAAAATAAAATAAAATAAAAAAAATAAAAAGTATTTTGTCAGCTGGAGATTCGGTTGTCTTGATTAGGTATGCATGGCTTCATAATATTAACACCTGTAATTCATTCATTTGATAACATCTACATGTTTTTAGTAAGCAACTATTGTGTGAAAGTGCCAAGTTACTAAACTAAACCCTAATTAGTTCTTTGCTGATTGAAAAATATTTAGATGTTCTAACATGAGGAAAAAAGAGATGTTTATATAACCTTAAATAGAAGCAGACCTTTCTCTGGGAAGTCAGTGCTCTTAGATCTGCAACTTCACAAGGCATGGCTAAGGGGAGAGGAGAGCTTCCTCCATCAACAGCGTGACAGATCTCTCACAAGATTACACTTGTCCCTTCTCATGCAAAACTGGAGAAAGCAATGACCCCCCTTATTCCTTTCCCCCACAGAATGGTGTACCAGTCAAGAGCCACATGGGTCATTGCTGACAGGGGTCTTCTCTCTGTTGAGAGAGACACAAACAAAAGGTTCCATGAGTTCTATGGAGCTGGGGTCAGAGGGAGTGCTCAGGATGGAAAGTACCAAGAAACGAGTCACAACAGGGAAAAGTGTCCCCAATGTTTCCTGCCCCTGCCCCCATGCCATAAAAAGGCCTCGGCAGAGGAGCCTGAACAAGACCCCAGCCCAAAGCCTCAATAAAGAGACTGAAGACTGAAGGTGCTGTGCTAGGAATGGAAACATGTGAAGAGCATGACCAGCCAGAGCTGCAGCCTCCCACAACTCCCCGCAGAGGCTGCTATGCACTGGCCGTGCCCCCGCCTAGTGTGGGGGCCAGATCACCTCATGAGGACACCAGGTGGACTCTGTCATTGCCTATGGTCACATCTGAAAAATCACATACAGGTTTTTAACCAAGAGCCAGACTCTCCAAGTCTCATTTAATGCTTCTAAGAACTCCTTTTAAGAAGTTATCCTTGTCTAGCCACATAGAAATTATCACCATTTCACTGAGAAACTAGAAACAACCACCTACAAACCAGGGTAACTCATTCATGTGCCTGATATTCCTGGACATGTTTGCCCTCGTGCTCATTCCTGACGCTTTCCCTCCTCTGGTCTATACCTCAGGGCAGCTGGTCCCCATAGCCTGTGTCTCCCAAGCTCCCTCTCGGCTGTCATCTGGCTGGGTTTACCAGCAGAAAACACCTTCTCTGTGCTTAGCTCAGTAGCAGCCCCTACAGTACAGGCCTGCCACAGTGCCAGCTTCTGCCTGAGACCCCATCCCAAGCTGCGGGGCCAACACCCCTCACCTCGTCCCTCTAGCCCAGGCTTCCTGGTGTTGCAAATCTCTAGGGCGCCTCCTGGCCCCATTTGATTTCTTTGCTTTTCACCAGCTATCTAACAAATTCCCTACATGAAATTTTCTTTGTTTCAAATGTAGCGGTTTCTGTCTTCCTGGTTGGATTCTGACTTTTACAATGTGAATTACTATTAACCATAAAACCTACACCTCATTCCCATACCTGGCCACTCATCAATCAACATTTCTTAACATAATAACATTTGCAATAGACCAGGAAAGCAAACTAGAATTTCCTGCAAGAAGAAACGTATAAGGAATAAAATAAAGGCAACACAAAAAATCACCTAATAAAATGTGAGCAGAGATACTTTTATGAGATCCCAGTATTGTGCCCTGGAGGAGGCTGGCAGGAGGCTTTGCTGCATCTCCATGAGCCATAGGGTCATGGGCCCATTTCATAAATGGAAATAATCCTTTATCAAAAGGAAAATATTGATGATAATGATTCTGGGGACAAGTATACTTAGGCCGTCGTGGATGGTCTGTTAATAGTAAAATACTAAGAGCCCAAAATACACAAGATTTGATTGGGAACTTTCTGGAAAATAACTCCAACCTAATAGTGTCTGGGAATGATAGATATTGGAATTGAAAAGCACCATAAAAGAGAATCTAATTCAGACCCGGCCCTCCATAGATAAAGCAACCGAGGTCTGGGGAGACTACAGGACTGCCAAAACTCAGGTGGCTACTGAGAGAGGGTACATACTCTCTGCGCCTGGATGAGCCTGACATAGTACAGTTGGGCCACATTGGAAGCACAGTGCCAAGACGGGCCAGGTGAGTGGAAATCACACCCTGAGCAGCCAATGCTGCAATAACCAAAAGAAGAGTAGAAATCAAACTCCAGGAAGTACGATAAAGATTGCAAACAGGGAAATGTTAGGAATGAGTTAGATCATCAGAGAAATCAAGAGAAGTGTTGCGTTCGCATTTTCTATTTGACTAGATATCTCATCTCTAAGGTAAATATTTAGCGTAGGAAGATTAGTACGGTATAGTCGGTTCAATTTAGGCTTTTTTTGCCCCCAACTATATGAGTTTCCTGTTGCTGCTGTAACAAATTACCACAGACATAGTGGCTTAAAATAATATAAATTTATTCTTATACAGTTCTGGAGTGCAGAAGTCCAAAACAGGGTTCACTCTGCCTCCCTCTTACAATGACACCTGTGATTGTATTTAGGTCCTACTTGTTTAATCCAGGATAATACCCCCACCTCCAGATCCTTAATTTGATCACATCTGAAAAGACCCTTTTCCCATATAAGGTAACATTCACAGGTCCCAAAAATTAGGACCTGGATATCTTTGGGGGCCATGATTCAGCCTATCACATTGACCTCCACAAGTGAGTTACATATCCCTAGATGTTAAATAGTTTCATTCAAAAGCCAGATGGAATTTTTGACATATGATTGCTAACTAATAGTTCTCCACAACCAGTGAGGTAGTTACGTCAACCTATCCTGACTCTAGCATTTTATTACCTAGACTAAAAAATGTGGCATTTCCAAATGCTTTAAATGCATTGCCTGCTGGATGACAGACAAAACTTTTCCTCATATGTTCAAGATGAAAACACTGCATTAAATTGTGGATGCCTTGCATTTTGGGAGAAGAACACCCCATCTGTTGATTGTCACGTTACAATAAATTATGAACGGTAGTTATTTTTCTACCAACTGTTTACTTGTTATATTGCAAAACTCTACATTTTTGCTCCTTTGGATGCACAGTAACTTTTTGTTCAATATTGCATCAAAGCATGTACCTTTTTTAAGTCATTTAAAGCAACATCTTGGAATTCTAATTTAAGTTAAAATTCAATTGCATGTGATGCTGCCAATGGGAATAAATTAACTGAGGTGACAATCAGATTAAGAGATTCTTTTTACACTTGGTTAAATTCCCATATGCAGGCTCAGTGACAATTACATCAAAATTTACTCCTCTGCCTGCGGGGGTGGCACATTTCTTTTGATTTTGATTACAGAAACTTTAGGATCTGAAATAATGATCTTCTTAAAAAGCAATAACATGATAATTAGTTTGAGCAAGTTTCCTCTCTGCTTTTACATTTGTGTGACTTCATAAAATCACAACTCTTTACTAATCCATATTCAAAACTAAATTTGCATGACCTTTGCTGCTGATTGTGTTGTATGGCCCCTAAGGTAAGAGTGACATAATTTGATAGTAAATAAAGTTACCCTGCCGTGAAGTTATTTCCTGAAAATCTCGCTAATTCTAAATTTCTCTTCAAATTCATCCCTGTTCAGGTTTTATTGTTTGTTTTTTTTTTCCTGGCATTACATATTACAAAGTCAAAAAGTCCCTTCAATCTGCATAGAACATTACCTTTGAACAACAAAAATGTCACAATTTCCTCAGCACCATAAATATCATAAGATATTCAACTTTAAAATTCAACCCTGTGATACAGGGCTTAGACTAATATATTTCACATGCTACACAGGAAAACAATTTCTGTAGACATTCCTAGGATTAGTCTGTGATCTCAAGGAAAGAGTCTCATGACAATGTGCCTGATATTCTCTCATTCATCTATTCACGCATTCATGCTTCATTCAAGAAGCGTGTTTCATAAGCATCTATTCCAGCTAGGTGCCAGAGAAATGAGAGGTTAAGAATTCAAGATAAATTTTTTTAAAAAAGAAAAAAACTAGGCTCGTTGGGAAGAAAAGCATGCAGACAAGCATTACTATCTGGATCTACTCAAAGTCCTATGGGGCTCATAGGTCCAAGTAGTTCACTACAACTGGTAAAGTCACTGAAAGTTTTCAAAGGAAAAATCATTTTAACTGGGTCTTATAAAATGAATACGTGCACAAAAGACATTAATATGTGTGTGTTGTGTTTCTACTGGTGACAGGTCATAAGACACTTGGACCAGAAATCAGAGGACCTTCCTCAAAACCCTGCCCCACCTGTCTATGTGTGTCCCCAGGCACTTCACATCCCTTCTCTGGACCTCTGCCATGGAATAAACAATCACGAGCATTTCATGTCTAAAACCGTGTGACTCACAAGCTCCAATCAAATGCTGTTCCCCCCCCCCATTCCATCATCATCGTGGCCCTCTCATGCCTGCCATGACACCCGGTTGACTGTAGACAGGAAGAGTGGCAAGCATTAGGCATCGCTTAGGAGACAAGTAATCTTCATTGCACCATATTACCTATGCCAGGAATGTACAGTCGACTGACCAGATTGGTCACCAGCCTGGGGATGACACAGTCTATGGCTATCACTGCCCACAGCTGGCAAGCACTCTCAGCAGAGGACAAGATATGCCTAGAAGTCAATACTTCAGGTCCTTCCCTCATCCAGCTTGCAGGAACTTCAAGTGAGATCCAAACGCAGCTAGATTCTTCTATCACAGTATCCACTAAATTAAAATGACAGGAGCCATGTGTGAAGTCAATGGGTTATGCTGTCACGTCCTTTGTATGTACAAAACATACACTTGCTTTCCTCACATCTCCTTTACCTCTACTCCACAGTCTCTCTTTGTCTAATAATTTAAAACTCGAATTTTTCTATCTGCTTTCAAGGCTCTTCAAAAGAATCCTCACCCACCACATCCAGGGCTGCAGCAAACCTATGTCTTGAGTGCTCTGTTAAGTGTTTATATGCTCCCTCTCTGTCTATCATCCAGTGGAAACTTCGTTTATCCTCCAAGGGAGAAATAATAAACCCTCTTTCTGACTCAACCTCTCTCTCCATCGGATCTCGTATTTCCGTCTCCACAATGTCTGCTAATGTATCAGGCAGTATGTCAGGCACTTTATGTATGAAATGTTATTTTTACTGTACAGCAACCCTCTGGCAATTTTCAAAGGAAGCAAAAAGAACATGAAATATTCAGGGTCTTGCCCAAGTTCTTACTGATAGCAATTGACAAATTCTGAAATTAAACAGTGTCTGTCTGATTCTAAAATCAATAGTCTTTGTGCTACAATGTCTTGGTTCTTTTTAAAAGCCTCTAAAGAAAATTACCTCATTGTTCCTGTGTCATAATAACATGTTGTCCCTTCTTAGTCCCAATACTGTAAACTCCTGAGGCTTGAGACATTGCTGCATTCATTTCTGTCCCCCACAGGGTTTCACACAGAGCAAGGTATATAGTGAATACTTAATATTTATTAAGTTGAAATTATCTGAAGCATGCTCCAACTTCCAGTTCCTAAAAAGCCTGAGGTTTTCCAGGCAGGAGGTTAGTGGCCACTGCCTGCTTTTGTTTGGACTGGAAACAGTTACCTCAACCACTGAGCTTGTGCAGGCTGAGCCCAGAGGGCAGTGACTGGCGTCAGCAAGCACTGACCACACCTGTGGCTCTACTTGTCACAGCGGCTGTTGGCATCTTCTTGCATCTACTGTTGACACTTATTGGAAATATCCTGAATCTTCTCCTAGTTCAGTATCTAATTCAAACCTTGCAAATGGCAACAAATAAATGACCTGTGCAGGAATCTGAAATAAACCCTATTGCTGGAGGTGCATAGACCTGGTTGGTTTTGCTCTGAACATGAGCATGTCAGCATGCAGGGCACGAATGACCAACTGCACAAAGACAGTGACATTTAAGCCCAAACACAGACAATACCTATCTCAAGCTGGAACCCAAGAATTGTCAAATATAATGTCAGAGACAAGCCAAAGAAAGAGGACTATGTGTACCGAGACTCAACAGACTTGCCTTCTAATATGGAATTTGGAATTAGCTAAAAGCTAGGCAATTTTGGGCAAAGCCATTCTCTGTTTCCCCCAATGTTAAAAAACAACTGTACTTTCTCCCCAAATGTTGAAGCAAAAAAAAAAGAATCACTTGTTGCTAGGTTCCCTTTAGCTCCTATCATTTGTAACTGCCATCTCTGGCTAGATCATGCCAAATGTTTTTAATAAATGTGGTACACCTTTCAGGTCACTGAGAGGCAAAAACTATTTGAAAGTTTCACAAACTCAATTATTTCCTCCTAAATATTATGCTCAAACAATACTTAGCTGTATAACCTGAAATATTTTCATCTCAAGTATGTGTCCAAAGATGGGCAAATTTAATTGCCTCTGCTTATGTTGGGGATAAATGGCCAAGAAATGTCTCCACAGTCCCAGTGTAGCCTTCTACAGAGAATGTGTAGATGCCTTCCCAAAACAAAAGAGGAGGTATGTTGATTCATTCTTTCCTTTCCCCAGGGCAGAGATTAAGGCTGTTGGTTACATCCACTCATAGCCTCCACAGGGATTAATTCCTTTAGATTTTGCCCAAGTAAAATACACTCAGGGAATCCTATTAAACCCTAAACAAAAGGACAAGTCTCTCTATATATGTTAAGGAAGCATACATTCAATAAGTGAACTCCCAGAATCCATAAACTAGACAAACTCCAAACATAGAGACATATTACAAGAAAGTGGTACAGAGAACCTTGAGATTTCCTGATTAAGAACAATGGATTACATATTAAATTTTCTATTCCTAAAAGAAAAAATATTTCAATACTTGTGCTGGTGAATTTTAGGCCCATCGGATTTTTTGAAATACCCCTGCAATATATTCTATGATTTTATTAGTAGACGAAACCACAATAAATATGCATATAAAGTTCCATTGATTAAAAATTTATTTAATTTAACATATTTACAGAAAGATACTTAATAACTATGTTTTTTAAAAATGGAGCAAAAGTCTAAGTGGGCATTGATAAGTGTTTTAGGGAAACAGGTAAGCAACCAAATCTCCATCTTCTGTAGATACCTGAAAAATGACCTTCACCTCAAGCAGAGAATTTAAGACTGGCCATATCCATCCAGTCTGAGTAAGAATTCAGTGCTTATGTGTGTTTATAAATGAGTGGGTCACAATTACAGTGAATATTATCTACCATTCGTCCACGAGGAGGAAAAAACAAAAAACACTGGGAATGTTGCTCCACAGGTGTACTTTTGCATTTTGCTGCTACAATTTCTTGGCTAAAAGTATTTTACCTGGAAAGAATATTTTTTTCTCATTTGGAAACATCACCTATCAAACAACATCAGAAAGAACAAAAGCCAGCTTTGTTGAAACAGACTGTTCTGTAGTGACATGTGTTCAATTAATACGGATTTAGCCTGAGTGCTCATGTGCAATCTATAACATTGTAACATACTTGAAGCCTAAAAGAAAAAAAAAAGTGTTTAAAAGTGTTTAACTGTTCCAGGAGGGGAAGGCAGTATTATATATTATCAACAGTGGACTTCAAATTTTAGTTGCATCAGAATCACCTGGAGGGTGATTTTAACAAAACACAGATTTCTGGGTCCCTCCCCCAAAGTTTCTGATTCAGTAGGAACTGGGGTAGAGCCCGAGAATTTGCATTTTTAACACATTCTGAGGTAATGCTTCTGAAGCTTGTCCAGTGATCACACTTTAAGAAACACTGATGGAGTGGATCCAGCACTGGCTTAGGATGTGAGAAGCTGGGATGCAACATGTCTTTTACATCATAAGACCTGCCTCAACACCGTATTTTTTTCTAAGGTCTCCTCAGACTTCGGAGCCTATGGCCCTTCATAACTGACTCACCCTATAAAATCCTGCCCCACATTAAGTGGGGCTTATTAAACATAATGCAAATACCAGCTGCAAGCCATGTTCTTTTCAAGTCCCCATAGTAACTGTTCATATTAAAAGTGTGTCAGGTAGCTGTCTATCTTGTACTTCTAGGTTTCCCAAGAATTATCCACAAATATGCCTCTTTCTCCACCTGCTCACTTTTGTATCTAAATTGTCTTAGAAACTTCATATGAGTAATTTTAAAATATGCTTTACTTTTTAAATCAGAAAGACTTCAGAAGATTTCCATTCCCCCCTCAACTCCTTTTAATATGCATTGGGTTTTAAATGGATTAAAAGTAGAGGTTTGATTTAATCAAGTGCTCCCTCTTGATATTTGGAAAATAATCAAGTAGTTCCAGTGGTGAATCAATACATTACTACCTTAGAGCCACTTACTAAATCAAAACATACTTGTGCATCTAAATTCTTCATTGGCAGAGAGTAACTTGTAACCTCTCTATGGATTAGGTCCCTATTACTATTGATTAAAAAAAAATAGTATCATATCTTTCAGAAGGTTAGGAGAGTGGTTGACTCAGCATTCTGAACCAGATCAAACAAAGTATCCAACCTACTGAGTAGATGCAAAATGTGGACTAGTTGCCGATGTCAAATTCAGTTTGGAGACCATTTTGTCAGAGTTCCCTACGAGCCAAACCAAACAGCAAATAGAGAAGCAAATTCACCCACAGTATGGTGCTGGAGTACAATCAACCCAGCAGTGCGGCTGTGCTTGCTGCAATTTGATGCTGCTAGCCGTGTCATCGTCAAACTGAAAGCAAGTGAGACAAACTGCTGACACACAACATGTGCCCAAAAGCTGACTGCTGGAATGAGAGAAACTGCAGCTAGACCTCTGTGAAAATCAGGAAACCAGAGCTGGCTCACTTTGGAACAGAGCTTCTTCACGTGGTCAGACCACATGTGGGACAAACCGATGTATATGTGATTGTCCAGAGAACCGCTGAATTTTACAGCTGCTACAAATATTAGCCTTCAGGACTGCTACTCCTCAGCCTTTTTACTGTTTCCTTTTCATACACTATCCTTTAAAATATGTCTTTCCCTGGGCTCTGTCCTGGGTTCATTACTCACTGAACGCCCTCTCCCCATAACTTTATTGCCTTTATATTGATGACTCTCAAATTTTTGTTTTCAGTCCTGACTTTGTTCCTGAGCTGCACACTCACACATCGTATGGCTTACAGGACATCTTCCCAGGGATGTCTCAGTAGCACATTTAATTCAGTGAAATGGACAAAAGTGAGCTCACTGTCTTCCCCACAAGCCACTCACTCTGCTCCATCTAATTATCTGAGTTAAAGATAGCCCTGTGCTTGCTGTCACCTGGCACAAACCATCAGAACCTCTGCACGCCACCTCCCTTACTCGTACCACCTCTGGAGTATTTCCCAACACCCTCCCCTGCCCATGCCTGCACACTGCCCTGCTGTGGGCCTCAGGACCCCTCACCAGGATCACTACAAAAGCCACTCTCAGGCACCTCTGTTGCCTGGCCTTCTTCCCACCTAGACAGTTATTATTCTGGAACACTGCTAAGCTCTGACTACATAACCAGAGGGCTTCAAAACTCAATATTTCCTCTTTGCTTTGTAGAATAAAGTACAGATTTCTTGAAATAATGATTACAGGTACCTAGTAACTGACTTCAGTCTCCTTTCTACTCATCCCCTGTTTCTCTCCTCCCCTTGGTGCACATACTGTGCTGCCTGGAGCTGCCTGAGTACAGAAATGTGAACAGACACTTCATGGAAAAGAAAACACAAATTAATTTTACTAAAAATAACAGAAGTAAGTTTAAAAGTTAAACCAAGATTTTATTTTCATTTGTCTAATTGGTGAAAATTCAAAAATTTGGTGGCATGCTTTGTTAGTGAAGCTGTAATGAAAGAGGCACCTTCAAACTGCTGGTGGCAGCATAAATACATAAATTTACAGATGTCTATTTTGAAAAAGTCTGTCAAAATTGTAAATGCACTTTTATACATTGTGGTAGCTTGAAAAGAATGGCCTACAATTCCTGTCTTATCTGTCCCCATGCGCTTACAAGGTCACATTGTGACACTGTGTGAATACAATGATTCCTATAATGCAACTGCCATTGAGAAATGGAATCTATTTCACCTCCCCTTGAATCTGAGCTGGTCTTGTGACTACCTTTGGCCAATAGAGTGCAGTAATGTGCCAGTTCTGAGGCTAGATCTCAAAAGGCCTTGTATGCTTCTACTTTCTCTGATACCTGCTAATATGGGCTAAATGTGTCCCCCAAAAGTCTGTGTGTTGGAAACCTGATTTCCACTGTAACAGTGTTAAGAGGGTGAGAAATCCAATTATGGTATTTGAAAGGTGGGGCCTTTGGGAGGTGATGGGATCATGAGGACTATGTCCTCCTTAATGGATGGGTTGATGGTTTAATGGGTTGTCATGGGCATGGACAGGAGACTTTGTAAGGAGAGAAATAGTTTGGTGGTTTAACAGATTGTCATGGGTTTGGACTGGTGACTTTATAAGGAAAGCATATGAAGGCACTCTTGCCATTCTGTCCATGTGATACTCTGGTCGCCACAGGACTCTGTAGAAACTCCTCACCAAGAAGGCCCTCACCACATGTGCCCCCCAGACCCTGGACTTCCCAGCCCCTCAAACTGTAAGAAATAAATTTTATTTCTTTATACATTACCCAGTTTTAGGTATTCTGTTATAAGAAACAGAAAAGGAACTAATACACCTGCCATCTCCATATGAACAAGCCCAAGCTGGCATGCTGGAGGATGATAGGTACACAGTCTAGTTACCTCGCTTTTCCCACCCAACTGCTCTTTAACAACCAGCCATGTGTGTGAGACCATCCAAGACCCTCCTAGACTAGCCATACCCAACCAACCCATCAGCTGCCTGAAGATATGGACCAAGTCCAGTGGATCTCAAAGAAGCTTTGCTCATGTCTGTAGAACCTGGCTGACCTGTAGACTTGTCATTAATAATAAATGCTAAGTGCTTATTGTTTTAAGCCACCAAATTTTGAGATAGCATCAATGGAAAACTGATACATCCTTTGAGGGAGAAATTCTGTTTCTAGAAATTTATTGCACAGAAACATTTGCCAGCACAGGAGGAATTTTCCCATGCAGTGAGAAGGTAGGTAAAGGACTCTAGTTCTGCAGTCTGGGAAGGCAACCCTAGTCCTGCTGAATTAACACACCCCCACATCCCTGGCCAGAGATCAGACAGGCGGATATTCCTCAGGCAGTCCACCCCCATTTCCTTCCCCTAACTCCTACCACAGCCAGCTGGTTGAGTTGTGGGTGTCTGAGCCCCCAACCCAGAAAAGCAGCTAACCCTAATTAATATGCCCTCAGGACAATGGAAATAAAGTGCATCTGTGCCTTCCGGGAGAAGTGGCCAGAAAGTTCCACCCTGAACAGTCCTGACTAGCAGCCTTGTCAGTGGTCCAAGAAGTGACTGGGCTGACCCCCTCACTATAGGCCTGCCTAGCAGCCTCAGCCACCACCCAAGAAGTCACTGGACAGTCCCACTCACTGCAGGCCTGCCTAGTGGCCCCACCCACTGACCAGGAAGAAAGGAACAAAGGATACACAAAACAATCAGAAAATAACCAACAAAATCACAGGAGTAAGACCTCACACATCAATAATAACCTTGAATATAAATGAATTAAATCCTCCAATTAAAAGACATAGACTGGCTGAATGGATAAAAAAAAAAATACCTATCCATCTGTTGCTTACAAGAAACAAATCTTACCTACAGAGACACACATAGACTGAAAGCGAAAGGATGGAAAAAGATATTCCATGCAAATGAAAAACAAAAGTGAGCATGAGTAGTTATACTAATATCAGATAAAACAGACTTTAAAAATAAAAATCTGTACTAAGAGACAAAGAAGGGCACTATATAATGATAAAAGGATCAATATAGCAAGAAGACAGAACAATTATAAATTTATACGCACCCAGCACCAGAGCACCCAGATAGATAAAGCAAATGTTATCAGATCTAAATGGAGAGATAGACAGCAACATAATAATAGTTTGGGGCATATAACACCCCATTCTCAGCACTGGACAGATCATCGAGACAGAAAACCAACAAGAAAACATCAAATTTAAATGGCACCATAGACCAGATGGACCTAACAGACACAATCAGAGCATTTCATCCAACAGCTGAATATACATTCTTTTCATCAGCGTATGGAACATTCTCCAGGATTGTTGATATGAGAGGCCACAAGGTAAGTCTGAACAGGTTCAAAAAAACTGAAATCATATCTAGTATTTTTTCTGACCATAATGGGATAAAACTAGAAATCACAAACAAGAGGAACTTGTGAAACTACACAAATACATGGAAATTAAACATGTTCTTGAACAAAAAATAGGTGAAAGAAGAGATTAAGAAGGAAATCAAAAAATTTCTTGAAACTAATGAAGACAGAAACATAACATGTCAAAACCTATGGTATACAGCCAAGGTAATATTAAGAGAAATGTTTAGCCTACATCAGAAAAACAGAAAGATTTTAAATAAAAAGCCTAATGATGCACCTCAAGGAACTAGAAAACAAGAACAAACTAATACAAAATAAGTAGAAGAAATAATAAAAATCAGAACAGAAATAAATGAAATTGAGACTAAAAATACAATACAAAAGATTAATCAAGCAAAAATTTGGTTCTCTGAAAAGATAAAATCCACAAACCATTAGTCAGACTAACCAAGAAAAAGAGAAAAGACCCAAATAAATTAAATCACAAATGCAAGTGGAGACATTACAAGAGATAGCCCTGAATTAGAAGGATCATCAGGGACTATTATGAATAACTACATGCCATTATGAAAACCTGAAGGAAATGGATAAATTCCTAGACACGTACAACCTATCAAGATTAGGCCAAGAAGAAATAGAAGACCTAAATAGAACAATAATAAGTAATGAGCTTGAATCAGCAATAAAACATCTCCCAACAAAGAAAAGCCCAGGACCAAATGGCTTTACTGCCGAATTTTACCAAACATTTAAGAAAGAACTAATATCAATACTTCTTAAACTATTTCAAAAAATTAAAGTGGACAGAATTCTTCCAAATTCATACTACAAGGTCAGCATTACCCTTTGATGTACTTTGGATATGCTATCCCCTCCCCCAAAGCTCATGTTGAAAACTTATCCCCAGTGTGGTAGTGGTGGGAGGTGTTTAGGTCATAGGGTGGATCCCTCATGAATAGATTAATGCCCTCCCAGGGTGGTGGGGAGGGTAGTGAGTGACTTCTCAAACTATTACTTCCCACAAGAGCTGGTTGTTTAAAGGACCCTGGAACTTCCCCTCCTCCCCTCTCTCCTGCTTCTTCTTTCCTTGTACTCACCAGCTGCCCTGCCATTTTCCACCATGAGTAGAGGCATTCTGAGGCCCAAACCAGATGTCCCAGAATTGTGAGCCAAATAAGCCTCTCTTCTTTATAAACTATGCAGTCTCAGGTATTCTGTTATAGCAACACATAAATGGACTACTACATCCTAATACCAAAACCAGACAAGGACAAAACAACAAAAGAAAGCTACAGGCCAATAATATCCCTAAGGAACTCAGATGCAAAAATCATCAATAAAATACTAATGAACCAAATCCAACAGCACATCAGAAAGATTACACACCATCATCAATTGGGATTTATCCCAGGGATGCAAGGTTGTTTCAACATACACAAATCAATAAATATAATGCATCACATCAAAAGAATGAAAGAAAAAGACCATATTATCATCTTGATAGAAACAGAAAAAGCATTTGATAAAATTCAACATCCCTTCATGATAAAGACTTTCAACAAATTAGGTATAGAAAGAAAGTAATACAATAAACACTATATGTGACAAACCCACAGCTAACATCATACTGAATAGGGAAAAACTGAAAGCTTTCCCCCTAAGAACTGGAACAAGTCAAGGATGCCCACTCTCACCACTTCTTCAACACAGTACTGGAAGTTCTAGGCAGAACAACCAGGCAAGAGAAAGAAATAAAGGACATCTTAATTGGAAAGGAAGAAGTCAACTTGTCCCTGTTTGCAGATGACATGATTTTATATAGAGAAACCTAGACTCCACCAAAAATTCCTAAACCTGATAAACAAATTCAGTAAAGTTGCAGGATACAAAATCAACATGCAAAAATCAGTTGCATTTCCATACACAAGAAATGAACTTGCAGAAAAAAAAATCAAGAAAGCTATCCCATTTACAATAGCAACAAAAAAACCCATAAAATGTCTAGGAATAAGTTTAACCAAGGAGTGGAAAGATCTCTACAATGAAAACTGTAAAACACTGATATAAGAAATTAAAGATGACATAAAAAATGTGGAAAGGAATCCAATGCTCATAGATTGGAAGAATCAGTATCATGAAAATGACCATACTACTCAAAGTCATCTACAGATTCATGCAATCCCCATCAAACTATCAATGACATACTTCACAGAAATATAAAAAACAATTAAAAATTTTATATGGAACAACAAGAGACCCAAAACAGCCAAAGCAATCCTGAACAAAAAGAACAAAGTGGGGGGTACCACATTCCCTGACTTCAAAATATACTACAAAGCTATGGTAATCAATATAGCATGGTACTGTCACAAAAACAGACACATAGACCAATATAGAACACATATTTAAATATACATTATATTAAATAACATATTTAATATCTATGTCATAGAACAGATATTTAAGGAATAAATCCATGTATCTAAAGCCAACTGGTTTTTAACAAAGGAATCAAGAATGCACATTGGGAAAAGGACAGTCTCCTCAATAAGTGGTGTTGGAAAAATTGGAGATCCATATGCAGAAGAACGAAACTAGGCCCCTCTCTCCCTTCTCTCACTATATACCAAAATCAACTCAAAAAGTATTAAAGAGTTAATTGTAAGTCCTGAAGCAATAAAACTTCTAGAAGAAAACATAGGGGAAAGGCTTCAGGACATAGATCCAGGCAAAGATTTTATGAATAATACTTCCAAAGCACAGGGAACAAAAGCAGAAAATAACAAATGGGATGATAGCAAACCAAAAAGTTTCTGCACAGCCAAGGAAACAGTCAACAGAGCAAAAAGCCAACATATGGAATGGAAGAAAATATTTGCAAATTATTTTACCCAACAAAGAATTAATATCTAGAATATATGAAGAACTCAAACAACTCAAAAGTAAATAATCAAATAACCCAATTAAAAAATGGACAAAGAAACCACTTTTTTAAAATTTATTTTTATTAGCATATTCATTATTACGAATCATACCTATTCTCTATGCCCCTTATCCAATTTCTCCCCCTCCCTGTCCCCTTCCCCCTCCCGCCTCTAATAACCATAGATATCTTCTCTCCATCTGACAAATTAACTGTTTCTCTGTTGTTTGTTGCCTAGATGATCTGTCCAGTACTGAGACAGGTGTGATCAAATCCTCCCTTATTATCATAAAGCAGATGTTTCTTCTATTACTCTGGAGTGTGCTTTGTGGAACAAGAGGGCCATGGCAAAGGCAATTGTGGAGGCTATGAAGGGTTACTCATGTGAAAATAATGGTTTTGGTGTGCTCTTTACCTGGTTGTGGCTAGATTTGGCTTGCCCCATCTCCACACCTCAGGACCCTGGTAGGGCCCGGGGCAGTGGCAGTAACTGGCCTAGTTGTGGCTGAGTTTGGCTTTCCCCTGATCCATGGCTTATTCTAAGATGATGTTGTGGAGCAGTTGGGGGTGAGGGGTAGAAGGAAAGGTGGAGGGGAATAAGGTGGGAGGAGAAGGAAGGAGGGGGGACGTGATTGAGGCCTGTGGCACCCCCCTCATTCTGACAGGGCAGATGGGGGCTTCCAGCAGCAGATAGGTCATTGCTAGGCTGGATGCAGATGTCAGGGAGGTCTGGCTGAAGTCCATGCCCCCTGCCCCAGCTCGGGAGCTCAGGGTATTTCTGGCAGTGGCTCGGTGGTCATCACTGGGCTTGGTATGGATGTCAGGGGGGCATGACTGACGCCCTTGGTGACCCCCGCCACCCTGGCTCAGGAACTTCAGATGCTTCCTGTGGCAGCCTGGTCGTCGTCACTGGGCTGCGTGGAGTTGTCCAGGGCATGTGACTGAGGCCCATGGCCCTAACCCCACCCTCGATTGGGAGTCCAGGGGGCTTCCGGTCCTTCTAGGTTTTATAGATGTTCTTTGGTGGTGTTAGAACTTTACTGGTTAATGTCAAACTTTGTCTCTGATCTGTGGGTATTTGGGGTTTTTATCAGTTCTGTGTTGGGTTATTTGCTGTTCCCACCACTTAAACTCTACACTGGAACTAATTTGTTGTCCTGTGGTTACTTCTAACATGGGGGAATTTCCTGTGGGAACCAGTGCTTGAGCCCTTTGGTTGAGCAAATTGTTGCTTTGCTGCTGATTCTCTGGGGAAGGCTTTTTGTGCAGCTCAGGTTTTAATTGTTGGCCTTGTAAGCACTTCCAGGTCTTGTGAGGTCTGCTACCACTGAGTTGTGTAGAAACTGGTCTGAGCCTGAGTCTTTTCAGCAAACTGCACCCCTGCAGTTCTACATTCCTGAACAGTCTTCACTGAGTGGTCCTGTGCTGACTGCAGGGCAGATAAGCTGTCCATGCTGTGCTCCAACATCCCCCCAGTGGCCCGTTTCCCCCATCGCCCACACTCCAAACACTTCCCATGGGACAGGCCATGCACCTTTCCCTTGTAATGGCTCACTGGTTTCTGAGTGGCTCCTTTTTTCAGTTCTTCTTGTCCCCTTGCTCCTATGTGGGTCCACAGGAACCCTGTTAGTGGTCTTGCTGGCCCGGGGGCCACCAAGGCCCTCTTCTCTCCTGCAATCTCTAAGCAGCTTCATACAGAGGGCACAGCAGTGGCTTTTGCCAGTTCTTGCTCCATGTACTCACCTGCTCCAGCCTTGAAGTGTCTGGGCTCAAAATGTTGGGAATGGTCCTTTCTTTCTCTCATCATGGCTTCTACTGCATTTATGAACTACATAGATCTCTCCTCCTCTTCCCCTGAGCTCTAGCAGGCCCAGCTTGGCTGTCATTGATTTTTTAGTAGTTGTAAATTAGTTGATTTGTGGGAGAAAGTGACACTGGGGACTGATGATTCTGCTATTTTCCAAATTGACATTTTTTGAAAGAAGATATACAAATGGTCAACAGGTATATGAAAAAATGCTCAACATCACTAATCAGTGAAATGCAAATCAAAACCATAATGAGATATCATCTCACCCCAGTTAGAATGGCTATTATGAAAAAGACAGAAAACAACAAATGCTGGCAAAGATATGGAGAAAGGAGAACTATTATACATTGCTGGTGGGAATGTAACTCAGCACAGCCATTATGGAAAACAGTATGGAAGTTTCTTAAACAACCATAGATGGAACTACCATATGATCCAGCAATCCCTTTACTGGGTACCAAAGGAATGGAATTCATCATGTCGAAGGGATACCTACACTCCCATGTCTATGGTGGCTCTATTCACAATAGACAAGAGTTGAAACCAACCTAAATGTCCTTCAACAGATGACTGGATAAATAGGATGTGGTATATATACATAATAGAATACTACTCAGTCATTAAAAAGGATGAAATTCTGCCATTTACAGTACTGTGGATTAGCTTGGAGAAAATTATGTTAAATGAAATAAGTCAGGCACCGAGAGAGAAACACCACATGTCCTCATTCATATGTGGAGGTTAAAAAAGTTGATCTCATAGAAGTAGATCATAGAATAATAGTTACTAGAGACTGGTGGGGGTAGGGGGAAGGCGATCAGGAGAGGGTTGTCAGTGGATACAAAATAGTAGAGAAACAGGAAGAATGAGATCTAGTGTTCTATAGTAATATGGGGACACAACAGTCAGCAACGAAGTACTGTGTATCTGAATAGCTAGTCGACATGATGTTGAATGTTCCTAACACAAAGAAGTGACAAATGTCTGAGGTGATGGATATAAAGCACCCTGATATGATCACTGCATAAGGTATGAATGCACCCAAATATACTGTACTCTGTGAATATAAACAATTATCATGGGTCGATTAAGAAAAATAAAGAGAGAGAGAAACAGAGAGTAGAATAGTGGTTACCAGAGGCAGGGAAAGGGAGGGGGTGGGGAAAAGTTGGTAGACTTGTACAAAAGTTACAAAGTTACAGTCAGATAGGAGGAAAAAGTTCTGGTGCTCTAGAGTGATAATAGCTAATGATATTGTATTGTATATTTCAAGACAGCCAGAAAAGAGGATCTTAAACGCTACAAAGAAATGCTAAATGTTTAGGTGATAGATATGCTAACAATTCTGATTAGATAATTATACAGTATATGCATATATTGAAATAACAAACTGCACCCCATAAACATGTACAATGAAATAAATATATTAAAATTAAATAATTTCTCAGAGGTCTGTGTTCCACTTTTAACTTTGCCTCTCTGTCTCTGTGAAGTCTTGGGCAAATTATGGATCAAAACCTAGAGTTCTTATGTGTAAAATGAAGGTAATAATACCTAATTCACAATACTATTGTAGAATGTCAGTAAAAATGCACACTACACATTCAACGAATGAGAACTACTACCATGAGGTATTTTCATAGTACTGAATCAATTCTGATTTACATTTTTCTAAACTTGTAGGACATTTTAAGTATCTTTAATTTCCTCTTTGTTCATCACTCTCTACTCCCACCCCTTAAAAAAATAAACAAATGAGGATGGGAGAAATGACATAATTATTTTTCTATTTCAGTAATCAAAAAGGTGAATTACTGAACATATAAAATGAACATGCTTGACTTATAATTTAAGGAACAACTCTATCAGACTATAATTACAAATGCATTTATTCTAGTTAAATGAGTAGTATATGTTTTTATGCAATATAGTTGCTGCCTATTTAACTAAGGAAATTCAGAATTTCCAGGTTTTGATCATGTATTAGCACAACATAATACCAATAGTATAATAAAAGAAAATTCTCAAAGGTTCTTTAAAGTTTTCACAATGTCAAAAGACAGGAAGTATCAGAAAAATAAAAAAAAATATTTTCTGACCCCAACTTTTGCCATTTGAACTCACATCATCAGTTCAAGTTCATGACTTCTTGCCGTCAGATGTTTCTGTTTTTCTGATGCTTCAGTCTGACTATTCTCAGAGACTTTTAAAATCCAAACTTTCTGGATGATAACAAATGCTGCTACCCTTTCCCTAGCTTATTCCTTTATTGTGCTCTTCAGGTTAACCTCTTAAAGGCTCTTTTTTTTTTCTTTTTGAATGGTAAGGGGATCGCAGCCCTAGGCACGGTGTGGTCTGCACCACGCTCAGCCAGTGAGCGCACCAGCCATTCCTATATAGGATCTGAACCCAAGGCCTCGGTGCTACCAGCACCACACTCTCCCGAGCGAGCCATGGGGCCAGCCCTTAAAGGCTCTCTTAACACTATCACATTGGCCATTAAGTTTTAACTCATGAATTTTGGAGGGGACACATTCAAACCACAGCAATTTGCAAACATAAACTAGTCTCATGTTTATGCAACAGAAAATGGGGAAACCTAAGATAAAGAGAAACACAAGCAAACAAGAATTGTGCTGTGCATCAATTTGTTTGAGAGATCTGTTTGTTGTAAAGGACCTTGGAACTTCTGTGTCTAAAACACATGAAAATCTCTTTCCAGCCCCAAACGTATAAGTTAATCCATTGCCACATTGCCTGTTTATCCTCTAGGTACAAGAAAAAATCATGTTACCAGACAAGTTGTACATAAAAACAAGCCAGGATTCTATCGAAAGCATGCCTACTAATGATCGAAAAGCCTTGCCTCTACTAAAGCAGTGTCCAGGCACGGTCCCCCAGTGGTTGTGAGCAAGCTTACATACAGGAAAATAAAGTGGAATACAAGCTGTGGCTGAGGATTTCTTGGAGCAAAGTGAGTGTCAGGGAATAAGAAGCTTTAGACTCACAGAGATCGTTTTTTAATGTATCACATTGTGACATTCAAACTTTTACACCTGTGGTTATGTGAAAAACCATGTTAAGCCTTCACTACAGGTCAAGACTTGAGCATTGATTTTTAAGATTGAGCAAGTAAAGTCAAGTCCTAAATATCTCAACTCAATTTCCACAGCTAGAAATACCCAAGAAAAAGGAGGCCCTGTTGCAAATGACTTATAAAGGTGTTGGAGGCTAAGGTGATAGAGATCACCAGGGAGAGACAGGAAAGAGGGTTTACACAGAAGGAAAGAACTGGAGAAGATGTGGAAATTATACCCTGAAGTAAGGGCAGAGTGAATAGTAAACAAGGAATCACACTCGTGCAGTGAAATGATGGCCCACATTTACTGGCTCTTTCTGCGTGTCAGGCATTGCTGTAGGTGGTTTATATGTATTCAATTTATGCTCACCTACCTAATGAAATAGTACTATTATTATGTCCTTCAGAGGTCTGAAGCAGAGAAAGGAGTAGCAACTGGACAATGACTTACATAGTTTACACAGCTACTAGGAGGTGTAAGGATTGAAGGCAAGGTAGCCTAGTTTCTTGTTTATAGTCTGTGTTTATAGTCATTATACAACCACCCTCCCACCCAAAGAGTAGTAATACACTGACACAATTTATTAATTAATACTTGTAGTCATATGTAATTTGGATATGTAATTTGGATTATTCAGAATTGACAAAGATATAAATCCTAGTGGGAAACCTGAAGTAATATCTAGCACACACACACACACACACACACACACACACACACACACACACACACACAAGTGAGATACACTGAGGTTATGTTTAACATTTGTTATAATCAATCATATTTATCTGTTTGGACTTAGAGACCTTGTATCTCTTTATCTCTTAATAATAATAATAATAGAAAACATTCCTAGGTACTTACATACTATTTGTTAAGCTCTCCTTTAAGTTCTGTACATATATTAACTCAATTAATCCATAGAAAAGCCCTAGGAGGTAATGTGTTAGTTAAAATAATGTATCAAACAAACCCAAACAGATATGACAACTCAAACAAAACAGAAGTTCACTTCTTGCTCACATATAATCCCTATTAGGCATTCCTTTTGGTGGGCAGCTCTCCTCCAAGCAGCGATTCAGGGGCCCAGGCTCCTTCTATCTTATGGCCCTGCCATCTTCAAAATGTGGTTTCCATGTCACTAAGCTTGTCTGCATCATGTGGGTGGAAAAGAAATTAGCACATGGGATTGAGGAAGTGGTACACATCCCTTCATTCATTGATTCATTCATTCATTGGCTATTACTCAAGCACGTGGCCACACCTAACTAAAAGGGAAGCTGGGAAATGTGGTCTAGCTGTATGCCCAGGAAAAGGAGTAATAGTTTGGGGAACACCACACCAATCTTTGCCACAAGTAAGCAAATTATTAGCCCCATTTTACAAATTAAGAGACTTGGGCACAGGGGGTTAAATAAATTACCCAAGTCATACAGTTGGTAAGCAGCAGAGCCAGGATTCAAACCTAGCTGTCTGGCTCAAGAGTCCTGCTCTTAACTGCTGCAGTTAATTAATGCCTCTTGAAGAAATAGTGAATTGAATTATGCAGGCACAGGTACACTGTGTTACATTTATCACATAATGTAACAAATGGAAGCAACACATTTCCTTCTTTTAAACTTTTATCTCTCCTATCCCTGCTATCCTCTCTTGGAGGATATTCCTTCACTGGCACATAAGGTTTAGTAGATTCTTGTGTAAGATTTTTCTATCAAGAGCTCCTACCAATTCTATAAAATAAAGTTTTTAGTATTGGATTCCAAATTTCTAAAATGTTATCACAGTCTTGAATAGAAGCAGCAGTAACCATAGTACTTGAAAGACAGTACTTCATCCCAATAAATTTCTTCTAAACTGAAATAAAATGGATGAGCTAGAGTACTTTTTTACTGGAACTTCGAAGTATAAAACATATTTTATCAGTTATAAAACTCTTTTCTCTGACTGTGAAATACTGTTAGCTTCAGTGGGGTTCTATCCCCCTAAATGTTTTGGTCTCATGCCTTGTGCATCTCTTTGCCTTTATTTTACAGTGTCTGGATCCATATTGAGTTTATATTTTAAAATAATGTCTCATAAAGGCATCAAGTTCTTCTTAAGGAAAAGCTGCTTGTTTTCAATAACAAAACATTGTGCTTGATAATAATTCTTCCTTCACAGGATACACTGTTGTTGAGGGCTTGTCAGTCTCTACCTTCAGCAGCCCCAATCAGAAGCTGTGGGCTGAACCCTGATGAGTTCCTGGCAAAGCCTTCCAGGTGCCAGCACTGAGGCTGGACCTGAGGCTCTAGGCCTCCCGCCAAACAGAACTTTGGTTGAGGTTCTCACTGTGACCCAGGAGCCCCTCTACACTACCTTTGAACACCAGCCCAAGCCCCACACTCACATACCACATTCACGTCATTTCAACTCTCAGCTTCAAGTTCTCTTCAACACATCCTGTGGTTCTCATCTGTTTCATGCTGGAGGTCCAGTGAGGAAATGTCATGATGCAGAGCTGGGATAAGGTCTGAGAATCACTGTGCTAATGAACTGCAGCTTTTCACTAATCCATACCATTTAACAAATATATATTTGCCACTTGCTCTATGCCAGGTACAACAATTCAACCATGCATATGGTGGAAGGAGACAGATGAATAAGCTGGCAACTCCAAGACAACATGATATGGGCCATAATAAGTGCTAGTTCAAGATTGTAGGGGTTCACAGAGGAGAAACACCTAGGCCAACCACACCAGCAACATAGGCAGTATCATCTAAACTGGCATCTGGAGGTAAGCCAAGTCCCATGTGCTACCGGGGGCACAGACTCCAGCCCCCAAGGAACCCACCCACAGCCCTGAGCAAGCACCAAGCTAAGCTGAGTCTGGCATGCCTTCAAGGACACAAAATCCAGCCCCAGAAAGCCTTGCTCACTGCTGGGACAGGAGCCAGGATGGTGTACCATAACCACTGCCACACCTACTGTCATCACAGGGACAGTTCACCACCACAGTAGCAGCCAGGGCCATCCACTCTACAGACAACCTGCCACCTACTCAATGATATTGATAAAAGAAGAGTCAACAGTGGATCCTACAAATAGAGGAGGAAATGTTTATCCTCATAGCAAATCCCAGAGTAATAGAAGAAACAAGTACCGTACTAGATGACCAAACATCAATGAAATACTACTAGAACTACAAACAAACAAGAGATATGACACCACTGAAGGAGTATAGTAATGCTTAAACACCAGACTGCATAGAACAGGAAATCCTTGAAATGTCTGAAAAGGAATTCAAAGCAAAGACCTTAAGAAAACTACAAGAGATAACAGAAGACTCAATTAGAGAACACAATAAAACAAGAAAAAATATCCAAGATACAAAGGAGGAAATTTACAGAGATTAATACTTTAAAAAAAATGTATCAGAACTCCTAGAAATGAATGATTCACTTAATGAAATAAAAACACAACAGAGAGCTTGAGCAGCAGACTAGAGCAAGCAGAAGAATTTCAGATATCAAAGATATCTTTTTGAAATAACCCACACCAACAAAAAAAAAAAAAAAAAGGACAAAATAAAGAAAATCTAAGAGAGCTAACAGACAACTTCAGGTGCTCAAACATCCAAATCACGGGTATTCCAGAAGGGGAGGAGAAAGGAAAAGGCATTGAAAGCCTATTCCAGGAAATAATAACAGAAAACTTCCCAGGCATAGGGAGAGATGCAGACCTTCAGGTCCAGGAAGACAAAAGTTTCCCAAATAGATTCAACCCAAAACAATCTTCACCAAGACACATTATAGTCAAATCTTCAAAGCTAAAAGACAAAGAGAGAATTTTAAAAGAAGCAAGAGAAAAGCGTCAAGTCACCTATAAAGGAGCTTCCATCAGACTAATAGCAGACTTCTCACCTGAAACCCAACAGGCCAGAAGAAAGTGGAATGATATATTCAAAATAATAAAAGAAAAAAAATATCAGCCAAGAATTCTATACCCAGCAAGGCTCTCCTTCAGAAATGAGGGAGAAATAGTGCATTTCCCAAACAAAAATTGTGGGAGTTCACTAACACATGACCAGCCCTGCAAGAAATTCCCAAGGGAGTCCTTCATCTAGAATCTGAATAATGATGACCACTATCACAAACACACAAGAAAGAGCAAAACCTGCTATTGAAACAAAAATGCAAATGAGAAAGAAAAAGAAGCTAAATCATGCCACCTCAAATTTGTAACTAACATTGACAAAGAGAAATAAAAGTGGAAGAAGTGAACTAAAGATATTTAAAACATCTAAAGAAAAAGCAATAAAATGACAGGAATAAAACAACATCTATCAATAACAACAACAAATGTGAATGGATTAAACACCCCATTCGAAAGACAGAGACTCTTAGGCCTAAAGAAAGAAATAGGCCCAAATATAAGAGCAGGTTACCTGAACACCCCTTTCTCAGTATGGGACAGATCTTCCAGGCAACAAATCAACAAAGAGAAACAGGATTTAAACTACACCTTAGACCAAATGGACTTATCAGATGCATACAGAACATTTCATCCAACAACTAAAGAACATACTTTCTTCCCATCAGCACATGGAACATTGTCCAGGATAGAGCACATATTGGGTCACAAATCTACTCTCAGCAAATTTTAAAAACTCGAAATAATCCCAAGTGTCTTTTCAAACCACAATAGACTAAAACTAGAAATCAATAACAAGCAAAACCCTGCAAAACAATATAAATACATGGAAAATAAACAACAGGCTCCTGAATGACTTATGGGTCCAAGAAGAAATTAAACAGGAAATCAAAAAATTCTTGAAACTAATAAAAATAAACATACATCATACCAAAACCTGTGGGATACTGCAAGAACAGTACTAAGAGGGAATTTTATGGCAATAAATGCTCACATCAAAAGAATGGAAAGACTTCAAATAAATAACCTAACACTATGCCTCAAAGAACTAGCAAAACAACAACAATCCAATCCTAAAGAACAGACAGAAATAATTAAGATCAGCACAGAACTAAATGAAATAGGGAAACAAAAAATTATACAAAAGATCAATGAAACAAAAAGTTGGTCTTTTAAGAAGACAAATAAAATAGACAAACTGCTAGCTAAGTTAACAAAAAATAAAAAAAGGAGAAGACCCAAATAGTAAAAATTAGAAATGAAAAGTGAGACATTACGACTGATACCACAGAAATATGAAGAATCACTAGAGACTATTACAAACAACTGTATGAAAACCTGGAGGAAATGGATAAATCTCTGGACACATGGAAACTATGCAGACCAAACTAAGGAGAGAGAAAAAAAACAAACAGACCAATAACAAGCAATGATATTGAAGCAATAATCAGCAATCTTCCAACAAAGAAAAGCCCAGGTCCAGATGGCTTTACAGCTGAATTCTATCAAACTTTTAAAGAAGAATTAATACCAATTCTCCTCAAACTATTCCAAACAATTGAAACAGAAGCCATGCTCCCAAACTAATTCTACGAGGCCAGCATCATCCTGATACCAAAACCAAAGATACAACAAACAAAGAAAATTACAGGCCAATATCCTTGACAAACATAGATGTAAAAATCCTCAACAAAATATTAGCAATCAGGGTACAGTGACACATCATAAAAATTATACAACATGATCAAGTGGGATCCATCCCAAGGATGCAAGGTTGGTTCAACATATGTAAGTCAATAAATGACATACATGACATCAACAAAATCAAGAACAAAAGCCATACAATTATCTCAATAGATGCAGAAAGAGCATTTAACAAAATTCAACATCCTTCATGAGAAAGACTCAACAAATTAGGTGTAGAAGGAAAGTATCTCAACACAATAAAAGTCATCTACAACAAGCCACTACCAATATGGGGAAAAACTGAAGGCTGTTTCCCTCAAGAACAGGAACAAGATAAGGATGCCCACTCTCACCACTTCTGTCTAACATAGGACTGGAGGTACTAGCCAAAGTAGTCAAGCAAGAGAAAGAAATAAACGGCATCCAGATTGGAGAGGACGAGTTCAAACGGTCCTTCTTTGCTGATTGCATGATCTTATATATAGAAAAAACCTAAAGACTCTACCAAAAAGCTATTAGGAATGGTTAATGATTTCTGTAACATTGCAGGATACAAAATAAATGCCCCCAAATCAGTTGCATTTATATTCTCCAGTAATGAGCTAACAGAAAGAGAAATCAAGGAAGTAAGCCCATTTACAATAGTCACAAATAAATAAAATACCTAGGGATCCATTTAGCAAAGGAGGTGAAAGATCTCTACAATGAGACCTACAAACCACTACTGAAAAAACTTAAAGAAGACACAAAAAGATGGAAAGATATTCCATGCTCTTGGATTGGAAGAATTAACATTGTGAAAATGTCCATACTACCCAAAGTGATCTACAGATTCAATGCCAATGACATTCGTCACAGAAATGGAAAAAACAATCCTACCATTCATATGAAAAAACAAAAGACCCTGAATAGACAAAGAAATCCTGAGCAAAAAATAAAATAAAATAAAGCTGGAGGCATAACACTACCCTACTTCATATTATACTTCAAAGCAATAGTAACCAAAACAGCATGGTACTGGCATAAAAACAGACACTGGGACCAGTGGAACAGAATAGAGAACGCAGAAATCAACCCACAGACTTACAGCTATCTGATATGTGACAAAGGCAACAAAAACATACATTGGGGAAAAGACAGCCTCTTCAATAAGTGGTGCTGGGTAACTGGATATCCACATGCAGAAGTTTGAAACTAGACCTGCACCTCTCATCATATACCAAAATCAACTCAAAATGAATAAAAGACTTGTGTAAGACCTGAAACTGTAAAACTACTAAAGGAAAATATAGGGGAAACACATTAGGAACTAGGTCTAGGCACAGACTGTACAAACAAGAGCCCAAAAGCACAAGCAACAAAAATAAAAATAAACAAATGGGACTATATCAAAATAAAAAGCTTCTGCACAGCAAAGGAAACAATCAACAGAGTGAAATGACAACGCACAGAATGGTAGAAAAATTTTGCAAACTATACATCTGACGGGTGATTAATATCAACAATATAAAAGGAACTCAAGCACTTACACAGTAAAAAAATAAATAAATAAAATAACCTGATTAAAAAATAGGCAAAGGAGCTGAATAGATATTTTTCTAAGGAAGACATAGAAATGACCAACACATACATGAAAGAATGCTCAACATCACTAATCATGAGGGAAATGCAAATTAAAACCACATTGAGATATCGCCTCACCCCAGTTAGACTGGCTATAATCAAAAAGACAGAGAATAACAAATTCTGGCAAGGATGTAAAGAGAAGGGAATGTTCCTACACTATTGGTAGGACTGTAAATTAGTACAAGCACTATGCAAAAGAGTATGGAGATTTCTCAAACTACAGACAGATCTACCATACGAACCAGCAATCCCACTGCTGGGTATATACCCAAAAGGATGGCAATCATCATGTTGAAGGGACACCTGCACTCCCATGTTCATCACAGTTCTGTTTACAATAGCCAAGAGATGGAACCAACCTAAATGTCCTTTGACAGATGACTAGATATGGAAAATGTGGTATATATACGCAATCGAATACTACTCAGCCATAAAAAAGAATGAAATTCTGCAATTTGCAGCAACATAGATGAGCTTGCAGAAAATTGTGTTGAGTGAAATAAGCCAGGCACAGAGGGAAAAACACCTCATGTCCTCATTCATAAGTGGGAGTTAAGAGAGAAAGAAGGAAGGAAAGAAACACAACAGTGGTACATTTGAATTGCAGAGGGAGAGAACATACTTAGAGTTGCAAAGTGGGTTGGGGGAAAGGGGGAGGGGGAGGGAGGTCAGGGATTAATTGGGTGGGGGTCGCAGAGCATAATCACAATTTGTGGTAATGGGCATGCTGCCAGTATTGATCTGGCCATCACAGCTTCGGCACAAGTGGTGATGGTCATCTTTATACCCCATGAATATTCATAACCAATAAAAAATCATAAGAAAAATAAAAAGTAAAAAATGAACTGGCATGTAAACCGAGGTCAAACATGGCATCAGCTACTGTTCAGGGCCAATAGGAATCAGCCAGGCAAACTGTGTAGAGGCAAGGTCAGTGACAGTGGCAGTGATATGACAGATGGAGAGGGTCAAAAAGTGCGCTGCAGGCAAAGGGACACCCAGAGCAGGGCTCAGAAGTGGCACAACATAGGCTGCATTCAGGCAGTTCAAGTGTTGTAACGCAGCTGCAGGGCAGATGCTAAGAGGGGGGTGGAAGTGTGGGCAGAGCACAGAGGAAATGGCCAGATCTGAGGCGAGCAAGAATCAGATGTCATGAAATCTCAGTAAGCATGTCCTGCAAGAAAACTTCTCCCTGAGGGCAATGAGGAGCTGAACAGCAGTTTTAAGCAGAGAAGTGGTGTGGACCACAGAACACCTGTTATCACCATTAGTTATCCTAGGCAGTCCCTCCCCAGTTCCCAAGAGACAAAGCTCCTGGAACATTGCTTGACTCAGCCAAGCACAATGACATGGAAGCCACATTTTTATGATGGCAGGGCCACAAAATGGAAGGAGCCTGGACCCCTGAGTCACTGCTTGGAGGAGAGCCAACATCTAATAGGAATACCTGGTAAGGGTTATATGTAAGCAGTAATTGAACTTCTGTTGTGTCTGAGTCATCATTATCTGCTTAGGTTTGTTTGTTATAGCATTGTCTTAACTACTGCTCTACCTCCTAGGGCTATTCTGTGGATGAAATGAGTTAATATAGGTACAGAGCTTAAAGGAGAGCTTAGCAAATAATATGTAAATGCCTAGGAATGTTTGTTATTATTATCATTATCATTAAGAGATAAAGAGATGTAGGGGCCTCAGTCCTAACAGATGAATATAGTGGATTAGAACAAATGTTAAACATGACCTCGATGTATCTAATTTTTGTGTACTTTTCTTTTTTAGATAATCAAGTTTTCCACTGAGAAAGCCACAGAGAAGGGGCATCAAGTATAATTCATTCAACAGTCAGCAAAATTTGACTGAGTATCAACTGTATGCCAAACCCCAGGGTTCATCGATAATAAAGCGTTGCTACTTTGAATTGTGGTTCTTAGAGAAGCAGAGTCGGCATCACCTGGAAGCTTGTTGAAAACTGCAGAATCTCAGGCTCCATGCCAGACCCACTGAAACAGAATCTTCATTTTGACAAGATCCCCAGGTGACTTATAAGCACGTTAAAGTTTCAGAATCATTCTTAAAAAAGAATTCAGCCCCTGACATTAAGGCACTAATCCATGGAAAGAAAGGGGACAGGGTAATTAATTCTGGCAGGGAAAATAGGGAAAGACTTAACAGATGAAGTGTTCATTTCAAGTTGGATTTTGAAGGACAAGTAGTAGTTTACCAGGAGGAAAAAGAGGGGGAGGACACTTCATTAGAGGAACTAGAGTGTGTAACAACAGAGCTGTGGAGGACTATGACCTTGTTCTGTGGGACTGCAAAGGTAGTCCGGCACTGATTATGAGATCAGAACTAGAAAACATCTTCAAATTTTGGGACACAGGAAGTAGATCCGGACCCTCAAAATCAGAGCACTTCTCAACATGCCATCCTACACGCTGGACCCTAAGTGTGGAGCAGAAGCCATATCCTGTTCGTAAGCATTGAACATGAGGCCCCCAACTACAGGGGGCACCATTTCCATCAGCTCATGGTAAAGATGCACTGAAGATGTCCAACCTCTTAGTCCTGTACCCATATCCTCTAAGTCCCCGGCAGAAGGGGAAGAGACTGCTCACTTGCCTAACACCCTAGAAACCCTTAAGCCAGTGGGAAAGTATACCTCAGCTGGGACGAGGGCTGCTCCAGACATGGTGATGCTGGGCTCTCCAGGTGAGTGTGGCAGTGTTTACACCTGTCTGGGAGGATTAAGGGACAGTGGATGACAGCAGGTTCCTTAAAGCAAAACATGACATCATCTGCCTAAGGCAAAAACAAATAAGTCCATTACAAATGCTATTTTCTTTCTTTAAGATCAAAATGATTTAATATAGTTATAGTATTTTTAAATTGTGCTCTGCAAATGTTTAGAAATAAAACAATCTTCGAGGCTGCAGGACAGCCTCACAGGACAGAGAGACCGTCCCTCTCACAGGAACAGGCATTATGACGGCTAACCTTCCCATTAGTCCCACAAAGCAGTTACTACCCTCCATCCTATTTTCTACGTTAACAAACTATATTGGAGAATTCAGCCTTAAGGAAAACTGGGTTCCAATCCTGAACCCGTCACTCATTACTTGATAATGAACCCATTCTTTAGAAAATGAATTCATTCCATTCCTTTCTCCCTAAGGCTTAACCCCAAGCACATTCATGTTTTATAAGTTTAGAGTTGATTGTATATACCCCATGGCTTTGTACATTGCAGTATTATTGCCCATGCCCTTAAATATGTATACATGGAAGCTGATTCTCCTAAATACTACTGGGTAGGTAATGACATGCCTGGAGAGTTAGACCATACACTTTGCCTTATTGAAAATTTTGTATGGCTTGTGGTTAAATTTGGCTGGTTAAATAAGTAAGCATTCTACTGTGTTGCCCCTGAAGATAGCAAGCCTTCCCGTCCCTACTTGTGTCTCTGTATAGGCTAATCTCCTATTTTGTGATTTCTGATTTAAAATTTCATTTTGCCTTTGCCTACAATATACTATTTCCACAAGAGCTCTGGGAATAGAAAATTGAAAAACCAGAGCCATCCTAATTCTTTCTCCAGCCAGCAAAGCCCTCCCTGGGAAGGTTGTACCCTCCAGCACTCATCAAAAGTAATTATCCTGGAGAGGGAACCTGGTTTGGGAAAGTGAGACCATTTCTATTATTACTTTCTTCTATTAAATAATAAATAACAGGATAAAGTTAAAGCATACAAGATAACAAAAGGTAAATAATAATAATAATAATTTTTAATTTTAAAAAAAGAACAAGCTACAGAAAAACTGCTCGCTCACCAGAGAAATGTTTCTGATCAGAATAAACAATAAAATAATTTTGTTGTTCCTTTAGCATTTTCTTTTAGTTTTACTTGAGAATTAAATTCTCTCATTGGGTTTAACCTGAGACCTAGTCTAACACTGAATCTTAGATGTTTGGCTTTAAACAAACCACAAACATAGGAAAGCCAAGTTTTACAAAAAAAATGTGTGTAACCTATAAGTATTTACAAGCTTTGATGAGCAAATCAAGACTCTAATTATATTTAACACCCTAATTTTCCTACCATAAAAGGAATTTATATTGTGGGGAGCAGGCATTCTACATACAAAAATTTAGAACAGAACGATAATAGTTCTTTGCAAGCAATGTCTGGGCGGGGGGAACAATGCTAATAGAATCACAAATGCTGAGTGGATTTCTTTTTAAATATTTCTAAAATATTTTAATGATTATTGCAACGAAGTTAGTGCCAACTCATCTTTATGTCCAGGAATACAAGATAAATTTACACAGGCAGCTTGCTACTAAAGCCTGCTTTCTAAACAGCTGAGTGGGCAGTAGTCTATGAGATATAATCTAAAGAGCCTAGATTTTGTTTCCTAAAAGAAATGTTACACCTTGGTTTCCTGAAATCCCACCATGAAAGCACTTTTGGTCTAGTAGAGCAGTAGCCTGAAGATTGTGAGATCATTTATAAGGAAAGAGTGGGGAGTTTTATTTTTTGAGCACACACTTCATCCCAACATTATGTTAGGCAATTCATAAAGTAGTTTAATCTTCCCAACAGCCCAATAAGGAATATTGAATAACCATATTTCCAAATGAGGTCTCACAGAAAGGTGAAATACATTATTTTAGGTTCCATGGTTAGAAAGGGAAAGAGTCAATATTGGTAACAGTTCCATCCTTGCTGGTGTCCATTCCGTGTACTTACAGTCTATCATACTATGAACCCAGAAGGCACACAGTCTTAAGATTGGGCCAACCCTCAGCAGTGAGTTTACACTTTTGTCATGCGGCCGAGTAGAGGATCAATTGTTTCAGCCTGACACTCTTGGATTAGCCCTAGAACATTTTTTTAAAAATAGAACTTGGGTTGAAATGTCAAGAAAAACCCATTAATCTCTATCAGGCTCGCTTATAGATGAGACAGACAGTGTGCCAGGGCTATACTACCTGCAGCTTCTCCAGTTGTGGTAAAAGTCATTTTTAATGCCCCAGTGGCATCCTAAAAGTATGACACTATACCAGAAATGGAGTATGAAAAAACAAGTAAAGGTGTAAATGCTATCATTTGTAACTAGCTTCTGGATAAATGGACTGGAGTTTAATGGTGGTTGCCTGGGTTGTCTTGACGCTCAACAAATTTCAAAGTCCTCTTGCACTTTGATGCCTAAACTTTTACCTGGGATCCTATCATAAAGGGCTGTTTACAAGTATAGATTTTGATAGAGTCTTAAGGGGCTTCATAAAACATCTGCCAAACAAATGAAAAGTTGATGTTTAGTACAGTCTGTGAAAACCCAAGACTTCCATTTGAGTAGATAAATGCCTCTAAATGCATAAGGGTTAAGGAGGAAAATAAACCAACAGCCTCCAGAGTCATTCAAATTATCCCAGTGTTTCAGGAGACAGTGATTATGGAGGAGTTGTAATTCTTTTCATTGTGCTACTAATTGCTACTAAGGAGAGCTGTTCCAACACAGGCAGGGAAAGCTGGGGAGGGTAAGGTCCCCACCTGTGTTAGTGAAAAGCTGGTCCGTTGGCGAGTTTTGAAGGTGTCTGCACAGCAGAGTTGAAGGTTCCTTCTAGCTGTACAGTTCTATTCATCTATAATTTACAATCAAAAATTTTATGACCCTTTCAATTACAAGACAATTTCTATCAAAGCAATGTTTGGAAACTTTAAGGTTTCAGATGATAGATTTGAGAGAGAGGGAAATTATGTTTATTATCTACTCTGTATCTAGGTGCTTGGCTCTCTCATTTAAGGATTCAGTTTCTATGGAAACTGCCTGTGGGACAGTGTACGGTTATTACAAACATCTCCTTTAACATCCTCCATTCCTCTAAAACTACATACAAACTAACACATGTGTTTAAAATCTTAACCTTTACCGTCAGATTAAGATTTATTAAAAGCCCTAAGCCCCCAATAGATAAGTGGGGACAATTCATGAAGCTATAACAAAGGCTTGTCATTCATTGATCAGTACAACTGAGTGTTCCACAGCTGCTGGGCTGAGCCCAACCCTGGGGAAACAAGAGAAAGAAATCACAGCTTCTGCCCATCAGACACTTGCCCTCTGCAGACTGTTTAACCCATTAACAAACACTGAGAAATGTCAACCTTACTAGTAATAAAAAAAAGAATATGCAGAATAATAGAGCATAATTCTTCAAAATACCAACATGGGGACAGTGTGACAGAAATAGTGTTTGTGAGTAAAGGAGAGCTCCACACTAGCGGTAGCTTTGGGGAGCAGATGCAAATATTCCTTAAAAACACCAAATCTTTTGATCCAATTATTCCACTTCTGAAAATAACTCTAAATGTGAAAATAAGGTATGCATAAATATGTTTATAGTAACATTTTTAATTGTGGAGTACTAGGAAAAATGAATGTTCAACAATAATAAAATGGTTATACTTCATTGATAGGACTGTATCAAGACATTAAAATAATATCATAAAGATTATGAAAATAAATAGAAAATTCCCACTCATGTCAAATATAAGAAGAACCTGTGTGCACACTTTGACAGTTACCTTAAAAAGAGTTTGCATTTAAATAAAGACTGAATATTAATATCCCAAGGTATTAACAGTAGTACCGTTTGCATAGTTAAGTCAGGACATAGTTTTCTTTCTACCCATCTGTATTTCCAAATTTCATTAATAAATACACCATCGCTTTTGATTGCCCCCACAAAACAAGACTGCAGAGTTTCTGCCAATACATCTCTTCTTTTCCCTTCTTATCCTTCAACACACAATGGCTGAAGAACACATTAAATTTATAAAATAGGAAGAAAATAAATGAAGAATATGTGTAAAATTTAAACAGTACAGTCATAGCTCTTTTCGAAAAGGAAATATAGGATTAACTTTTAAAATGAGATCATCAAGTTCCAATCAAGATGGCAGAATACATGGTCCCCAGTGTCACTCTATCCCAGAAATCAACCAATTTACAACTATATAAAAAAGCAATGACAGCCAAGCTGGGGCCACTAGAGCTCAGGGGGAGAGGAGGAAAGACCTACAGAACACATGAAGGTGGGAAAAGCCATGATGAGAGAAAGAAAAAACTGCTCTGACCATTTTGTGCCACGGCCAGTTTAAGGCTGGAACTACTGAGCACAAGGAGACAGAGCCAGCAAAAGCAGCAGCTGTGCCCTTCGGATGAAGTTGCTTGCAGTCAGCAGGGGAGAAGAGGAACTTGGTGGCCCCCAGGCCAGCAAGACCACTAATAGGGTTCCTGTGGACCCACACAGGAGCAAGGAGCCACTCAGAGGCCGGTGAGTCATTGCAAGGGACTGGTGCATGGCCCGTCCCACAGGAATTGTTTGCAGCATGGGCAGTGGGAGAGACGGGCCCACCGGGGGAACACTGGGGCACAGCAAGGACAGCTGATTTGCACCCCAGTCAGTGTAGGACCACTCAGAGGAGACTGGTCAGGAATATAGAATTGCATGGGGTGCAGTCCAATGATAAGACTTAGGCCCAGATCAGAGTTACTACACAACCCCAGTGTACCGAGTCTCTGGAGAGCCAGAAGTACCTATAAAGTCAACCATTATAAACTGAGCTGCACAAAAAGTCCTCCCTAGGGAAGCAGCAGCAAAGCAGCAATTTATCTCAACCACAGAGCTCAAGTACTGGTCCCAACAGGAAGTTCCCCCACTTCAGAAGTAAGCAAAGGACAAAAAAATTAGTTCCAGCTCAGACACACTGCCAGCACCTCAGGTCACCTGGGAATGTGAGGTGTGGAGCCAGGGACTGGAGCCCCCTCCCACAACCAGGCACAATGCACCAGCACCTCAGGGCCCACCCGGGACCCAAGGCATGGAACCATGGACCGAACCCCACACACACAACGAAGCACACTGCCAGCACAAAGGAGCATGCCAAAAACATCACCTCCATGTGGGTGGCCCACCACAGCCACCACAATAACCATGGCTGCCACAAAAGCAGCCAGATGCCACAACCACCATGCAGATGGTCCACCAGCCACTAGAGTGCACTAACACAAGGAGAGTCACCAGCAGAGATAAGGAAAAGAAAAGGACGTCTCTCTCCACAAAGCCCATTCCAGAGTGACAGAAGAAGCATCTGCTCTATGATAATATTGGGGGGCCTGATCACAACTCTCAGCATTGGATGGACCATCTAGGCAACAAATCAACAGAGTAGCCATTATTCTTTCAGAAGTAAAGAAGAAATCTAGGGTAACTGGGGGGGGGGGAGGAGTGAGATTTGACAAGGGGCATAAAGAATAAGTATGATTTGTAACAATATGTATTCTAGTAATATTGATTTGATCAATGTATCTCAACGTTGAACCCAAAAAATATGTATAATCAATTTTGAGTCAATACGTTTTTTAAACAAATAAATAAAATAAAATGAGATCATTAAGAAAACCCCAAGGAAAGAAAAAAAGAAGGAAGGAAGGAAGGAAGGAAAGAAAGAAAAGACCACAACAATTCATGAACTTTCAGAAGGAGAGAATAAACCTAAGGTAACTGGAGATGGGGGGAGAGAGGGAGCGATTTGGGGGAGGGAAAGTCGGATAAAGGGCATAAAGAAAAATCATGATTTGTAATAATGAATATGCTAATGATAATTTTTTTTAAATAAATTTTTTTAAAAAAGAATGTCCCAAGATCACTAGCTATGATCACTATAGTCCTGAAACAGGTCAGGATAAATACAATAATGAGACAACACCAAAAAAGTCTATTGACTTTCAGGGGTGTGGGAGGGTGTAATAAGTACACTTCACCATGTAAGGTCGGTGCGGAAAATTTCTTAGCAGGTAGTGTGCTGCACTTGTGGAACAATCACTTAAGAGTTAAAAAGACTTGCTTTTCCTAAATTCATCACTGATGAGCAAGATGTAGGATTTACACTTTCAGTAACTTTGTTTCCTCATTTTTAAGTGAACTCCCTGCCTTATTATAACACTTTGAGGATTATGAAAACAGCTCAAAAAGTTACAGTGTTCATTCCCTTTGGCCACCCAGGATTTGAGACCTCCTCCTAAATTTGCAGAATTCTCTACCTGATGAATTTTGATGAGAGGCAAAATACTCCTTCCTCCCTAGGTAGAAAATGACACATGTATAGCAAGAATCTTCTATGTGGGTGTGACTACTCCAGACTTTGAATTGGGGCAAGAGATGCAGAAAAAGAAAAAAAAATGATGAGGGAGAACAGGGACCTCTCTGGGCAGTGCAGCCACAGCAAGAAGGAGCAGCTGAGCCAGCTGGAAGTACCAGTGGCACTTCTGGCAACTTCAGCATCATGCACTAGCCATGTGGGTGGTTTAAAAGGACTAATGTTTGAAGCTAAGTGGGGACGGCAGTGATGTGTTCTTCAGAATAATCTTATGGCATGATCTGGGCTATGTGTTCTTCAGCCTGATTTTTAAACCTTCCCGACAATTCTGTAACCTTTAAAAAATACCACCTTTTAATTTTTCTTAAGTCTCCCAGAGTGGACTGGGTTACTTGTTACTAAAAATAATGACTGATACAAATGATAAAGTAGCATTTTTCTTCAAAAATGTGATATTAACATATATACCTCTTTATAAAACTCTGGCTTTCAACATTTCCTACTTTCAAACATGTGCTTAGATAAAGACTACTTTTATAAATTCAAGAGGTATTGCCTCCCTAGTTTCAACCTAAATTTATTTTCTAAATTTCTTCACTAGACTATTTTTAATATTTTGCTAATATTAAAGAATTAGTAATAAATAATAAATATTACTAAAATTAGTAGTTAATGTAAATTCAATTTTTATATCAGTTGAGGAAAGTTTGAATGCTGTAGAATTTTTAACAGCATTAAATTTTTAAACTCTAAAAGACAATTTTATTAACTAGACACTAAAAGTCTAGAATATTAACGTAAGTTACGAAAAGTTCATGAACCAACATCCAAATTATCTCTGAGCTTAAACAAAATTTTAATAACAATGTTTTGGCAGGAAAAAAAAGGTTTTTCAGCCTCTAAAATACAAATGACTGTTCATAAATCTCTCTCATTGCCTAAGTCAGTAAATTGCCTAAATCATGTAAATTAAATACTGTCAAATTTTCTGTTCAAACATGTCTTGCAGACTCATCATTCTAGATTTTTAATAATGAATCAGAGAATGTCACTCAAAAAGTAAATAAATAACTCTGCCAGGGATGTAAGAGGCACATTACCACACTTGCAGGTGAAGACCCAAAATATGGAAATATGCATTTCTGAAAAAATAAGTCAACCCACAAAGTAGTATGGCAAAGTAGTATGTATTCCATTGTGTAAATATACCACGTTTTCCTTAACCAGTCATCTGTCGATAAATATTTTGGTTGGTTCCAACTCTGGGCTATTATAAATAGAGCTGAGATAAACATGGGAGTGCAGGTATCCCTTCAACATGATGATTGCCATTCCTTTGGGTATATACATCCAGCAGCAGTATTGCTGGATCATGTGGCAGTTCTATCTGTAGTTGTTTGAGGAACCTCCATACGTTTTTCCTTAATGCCACACTAATTTACAGTCCCACGACAGTGTAGAAAAATTCCCCTTCTCTCTGTATCTTTGCCAGCATTTGTTATTATCTGTCTTTTTGATGCTGGCCTCTCTAACTGGCATGAGATGATATCTCAGTGTGGTTGTGATTTTCATTTCCCTGATGCTCAGTGATGATGAGCATTTTTTTCATAAGTCTGGTGTGTATTTGTATATTTTCCTTTGAGAAATGACTATTCAGCTCCTCTGCCCATTTTTAAATTGAGTTACTTGGTTTTTTTTACTGTTAAGCTGTTTGATTTACTTGTATGTTCTGGATATTAATCCCTTGTCAGACGTATAGTTTGAGAATATATTCTCCCATTCTGTAGTTGTCTTTTTGCTCTTTTTCTTTTGCTGTGCAGAAGCTTTTTAGTTTGATGTAATCCCATTAGGTTGATGTAGTCCCATTTTTTTCTTTTGTTGATGTGCTTTTGGGGTCTCGTTCATAAACTCTTTACACAATTCTACTTCCTGAAGTGTTTCCCCTATGTTTTCTTTTGGTAGTTTGATAGTTTTGCATCTTCTATATAAGTGTTTAATCCATTTTGAGTTAATTTTGGTATATGGCTAAAGATACAGGTCTAGTTCATTCCTGTACATATTGGTGTCCAGTTTTCCCAGAACCATGTATTGAAGAGGCTATCCACTCCCAAATACATGCTCCTGTTGCCTTGTCAATTATCAGTTGGCTGTAAGTATAAGGAGTTATTTCTGGGTTCTCTATTCTGTTCCATTGGTTTGAGTGTCTGTTTTTATGCCAGTACCATGCTGTTTTGGTTAACAGATTTGTAGTATGATTTGAAATCAGGTGATGTAATGCCTCTGGTTTTATTTTTATTCTCGGGATTTCTATTTGGGGTCTTTTGTTATGTAATATGAAGGTTAGGATTGATTTTTCTATTTTTGTGAAGAATGTCATTAGTATTTTGATGGGGATTGCATTGAATCTGTAGATCACTTTGAGTAGTATGGACTTTTTCACAATGTTAATTCTTCCAATCCAAGTGCATACAATGTCTTTCCATCTTTATGTGTCCTCTTTAACTTCCTTAAACAGTGATTTGAAGTTCCCATTTTAGAGAACTTTCACCTCACTGTTAAACTGATTCCTAAGTATTTTATTTTGGGGCGTGACTATTGTAAATGGACTTGCTTTCTTGATTTCTTTTTCTGCTAGTCCATTTTTAGAGTACTAAAAAGCTAACAATTTTTGCAGGTTGATTTTGTATACTGTGACTTTACTGAAATCTTTTACCAGTCTAAGAGTTTTTTCAAAGTCTTTAGGTTTTCTACACATAAGATTATGTCATCTGCTAACAGGGACAGTTTGACTTTTTCTTTTCCAATCTAGATGCCCTTTATTATCTTTATTTTTTCTCTTGCCTGATTGCTGTGGCTAATACTTCCAACACTATGTTAAACAGGAGTAGTTTGAGTGGGCATCCTTGTCTTGTTCCTGTTCTTAAGGGAAAAGCTGAAAGCTGAAAGCTTTTCCCCATTCAGGATATTGGTGGTGGGTTTGTCATATATGGCTTGCATTGTGTTAAGATACTTTCCATCTATTGCTAATTTGCTGAAAGTCTTCATCTTTAAGGGATGGGAATTTTGCCAAATATTTTTTCTCATCTTTTGAGATAATCATATAGATTTTGTCCTTAATTTTGTTGATGTGGTATATCCCATTTATTGACTTGCATATGTTGAACCATCCTTGCGTTCCTGGGATGAATCCCAGTTGATCATGGTATATAATCTTTTCGATGTCTTGCTGTATTCTGATTGCTGATATTTTGGTGAGGACTTTTGTGTCTATGCTCATCACATATATTGGTCTGTAGTTTTCTTTTTTTGTTGTATCTTTGTCTGATTTTGGTATCAGTGTGATGCTGGCCTGATAGAATGAATTTGGGAGAATGGCCTCTGTTTCAATTTTTTGGAATAGTTTGAAGAAAATTTGTATTAATAGCTCTTTAAATGTCTGGTATAATTCAGCAATAAAGCCATACAATCCTGGGCTTTTCTTTGTTGGGAGATTGCTCATTACTGCTTCAATCATGTTACTTGTTATTGGTCTGTTCAGGTTTTCTATTTTTTTCTTGGTTCAGTCTTGGTAGTCTGTTTGTGTCCAAAAATTTATTCATTTCCTCCAGGTTTTCAGATTTGTTGGTGTATAGTTGTTTAAAATAGTCTCTAGTTATTTTTTGTATTTCTGTGGTATTGACTGTAATGTCTCCATTTTCATTTCTGATTTTTGTTATTTGGGTCTTCTTTCTTCTTTTTTAGTCTAGGTAAAGGCTTGTCTATTTTGTTTATCTTCTAAAAGAAAAGAAGAACAACTTTTTGTTTTATTGATCTTTTGTATCATCTTTGGGGACTTTATTTCATCTAGTTCTGCTGTGATCTTAACTATCTCTTTTCATCTACTAATTTTGGGATTGGATTATTCTTGTTTGCTAGTTCTTTGAGGTGTAGCATTAGGTTGTTTATTTGAAATCTTTCCATTTTTTATGTAAGCACTTATTATAATAAACTTCCCTCTTAGTACTGCTTTTGCAGAACCCAACAGGTTTGGTACAATGTGTCTTTATTTCCATTAGTTTCAAGAAATTTCTGATTTCCTGTTTAATTTCTTCTTGGACCCATAAGTCATTCAGGAGCATGTTGTTTGACTTCCACTTCCATGTGTTTATATAGTTTCCTGAGTTTTGCTTGTTATTGGTTTCTAGTTTCAATCCATTGTGGCCTGAAGAGATCCTTAAAATGATTTCAATTTTTAAAAATATGTTGAGACTTGATTTGTGACTTAGGATGTGGTCTATCCCAGAGAATTTTCCAGTGCTGAGGAGAAGAATGTATATTTGTAGGATGAGAAGTTCTGTAGATATCTGCCAGTTCCAGTTAGTCTAAAGTACAGTTTAAATCCAGTATTTTTCTGTTGATTTGTTGCCTAGAAGATCTGTCTAGTGCTGATAGAGGGATATTCAGGTCCCTTACCATTATTGTATTGGGGTATATCTCTTTCATTAGGCCTAATAGAGTTTGCTTTATATATATGGGTGCTTCAGTACTGGGTGCATATACATTTATGATTGTTATTTCTTCCTGCTGGATAGATCCTTTAATCATTTTATAGTGGCCTTCTTTTTCTCTTTTTATGGTTTTTGGTTTAAAGTCTATTTTATCCAATATAGGAATAGCTACTCCTGCTCACTTTGGTTTCCATTTGCATGGTATATGTTTTTCCATCCCTTCACTATTAGTCTGTGTGTGTCATTATAGGTGAGGTGACTCTCTTGAAGACACATATAGTTGGGTCTAGCTTTCTAATCCAATCAGTATCTTTTCAATGGAGAATTCAATCCACTTACATTTAGGGTGGTTGTTGACAGGTACTGTATTACTCTTGATATTTTATTGATTTTCATTTGGGTGTTTTAAATACCTTCTGTTCCTTTCTTGTTTTGTTTGTCTTTGACTTTGTTGGTTTTTTGAGGTGGCAAAATTTAGTTTCTCTTTCTCATTTGCATTTTTGTTCTACTAGAGTGTTTTGTTCTTTCTTGTGTACTTTGGTAGTGAATATCATTTTTCAGATTCCAGATGCAGGACTCCCCTTTGGATTTCATGCAAGCCTGCTTATTTGGTGATGAGCTCCAGCAGTTTCTGTTTGTCTGGAAAATACACTGTTTCTCCCTCGTTTCTGAAGGATAGCCTTGCTATTCTTAGTATTCTTGGATGGTAGTTTTCTTTCTTTTAGTGTTTTGAATATATCATCCCATTTTCTTCTGTCCCATAGAGCTTCTGTGAGAAGTCTGCTGTCAGTCTGATAGAGGCTCGCTTATAGGTAACTTGACACTTCCCTTGCTGCTTTTACGATTCTCTCTTTGTCTTTGAGCTTTGCCAATTTGACTATAATATGTCTTGGAGAGGATCTTTTTGGTTGAATCAGTATGGGGATCTCTGAGCCTCTTGGATCTGAAGGTCCATATCTCTCCCTATATCTGGGAAGTTTTCCATTATTATTTCATTGAATAGGTTTTCCATGTCTTTTCCTTCCTCTTCCCCTTTTGACACCTATGATCTGAATGTTTGTACACTTAAGGTTGTCGGCTATATCTCTTAGATTTTCTTCATTTTTTTAAATTCTATTTTTCCTTTTATTTTTTGTATGCCTGGGTTATATCAAAAAGACCATCTTCAAGATCAGAAATTCCTTCTTCTGCTTGTTCTAGCTTGCTGCTTAAGCTCTCAGTTGTGTTTTATCTTTCATTTAATGGTTCTTTGGGTTTTGTGAATTCTGCTATATTCATTTTTAAGGTTTTAATCTCTGTAAACTTCCTCCTTCATATCCTGGATTTTTTGCTCATTTCATTATGTTGTCTAAGGGAGTCTTCTTATATCTCAGTGAGTTTCCTTAAGATTGTTGCTCAGATTTCCTTTTCAGTCATTTCAAGGGTTTCCTGTTCTATAGGGTCTGGCATTTGAGAATTACTTATTCTTTTGATGGTGTCATATTTTCTTGAATTTTCATATCTCTAGCTTCTCTATGTTGATGTCTGGTAGAGCAGTTGTTTCTATTATTCTGGAGTGGGCTTTGGGGAGAGAGAATTCCTCTTCTTTTTGCAGTCTCCACTGTTGTCTCTCCTTGTGTTAATGCATTTGAGTGGTTGGTGGGCCACCTGCATGGTGGCTGTGCTAGTACTGTGGTGCAAGCCACTTTTGTGGCAGCCATGACTGTGGAGATGGCTGCGGTGGGCCAGCCATGTGGAAGTGGTGTTTTCAGCATGCGTTTGCCTGCTGCCAGGTGTGGGGTGTTGCCCACAGCTCCTGCCTACCACCCATGCATGCTCCTGCCTGCTTCTGGGAATGGGGTGCTACCTACAGCTCCTGACTAGGACTCCGTTAGTGCTCCTGCCTGCTGCTGAGCAGTGTGGGCTGCTCACAGCTTCTCACCGGGACCCTGTATATGCTCCGGCCTGCTGGTGGGTCTTCACTGTCAGGTTTTGACTTGTCAGTTAAGACAGGAAGGCAGCTTATAAAGCTCAGACTTCAGTATTTACTCTAAGAAAGAGCTCATGGCCATGCATGGTCTGATATGGAGGAATTAAGAATAGAACAGGCATGTGAGAGTAAGGCTAGGGGAGGGGACTAAAAATATTCTGGCCAAGTGAACTTCCAGATCTGCTCTGCAAGTATGTGGGAGGGAACAATGACAGACAGTGCCTCTGTGAATGGATGAAGGGGAAGGCAATTACTGCAGTTTGTATTGATATCTCATGACCCACAGAGGTAGGAAATTCTTTACAGCTAACAAAATGAGTCTTCAGGCTATTTTAACTCTGGCTGTAACTGTGGTAATCTCTGTTTAAGCCATCATTTCACATAACCCCATATTTACACCCACTATTTTCTATAAGACCACATGTCCACTGATTCTTCTACTGAAGCTCTTCATCATCTCTGATAATATTCATTTCTTCTCACTGCTCCACTCTCATCTTTGGAAAGAACAACATAATCTATTCCCCAAATATCTGACAGGTACAAAGAAATACTAACCTAGTCCCTGACTATGACACCTACAGAATCAAGACCCCTTTTCTTGCCCTTGGCACTCTCCGCTTCTCTGTCCCAAGCCCCTAAAGTGGCAGAGAGCTCTGCCAAAAGCCATTGATGCATCTTAAAGTATTCTCCTGAAATTTTGACCAAAACTCATGGCCTAACCACATTTTAGCTTCAAACTCAGCCCCTATATTAAACCAGGATCCTCGAGTGTGGTTTGGAAACCTCTGGGGATTCCCAAAACTTTTCAAGGTGTCTGCAAGAACAAATCTATTTTCACAACAATACTAAGATGCCACTTGCCTTTTTCACTTTTAATTTCTCACAAGTATGCAGTGGAGTTTTCCAGAGCCTACCTGACATAGGATTTGAACAAAAGTTTGAATTCAAAAGCCAATATAAAAATTCAGCTGATTTCTATGAGGCCAGATGTCAAAGAGATTTGCAAAGGAAAAAAAAAAAAAGCAAAAGAAGCCACTGTTTACTACATTTGTTTCTGTTTGGGAAAATAGAGTTATTTTCATTAAAAATGTGTTTCTATGTTAATATGTAATGAGCATATTTTTGTTATTTTTAAATGAATAAATACATATTTTTAAGTTTCTTAGTCTTAATTTTTAAAGTGAACAGATACCAACAGATATAACTCATCTATACAAAAGCTCATTGAGGTTCTCAGTAGTTTTTAAGAGTGTACAGGTGTCTTGAAACCAAAATGTGTAAGAAGTGCTAGACTAAAACATACTACAGCCTCCCGCCACCTTGTAACCAACATTGCATTGCACCTCCAACAGAACTTCCTCTACTGCACCAACAAAGAAGGGCCTCAGTGTGTCATGTACCCATAGAGAATCCAAAGACATCTAGGTCCAAACCACTGAATGGCCAGAGCTGGGTCAGATGCTGAGCCAACGCATGCTCCTTCTATCATTTGAAGTTTGATCAAAGATGCAAAACCAGTAGGAGTGAGCTGCAACAGAGGATTTGTTTAAAGACTGGAACTCAAGCGGCTATGGGAGCTCAGTAAACAGCCTACTTGATGATGTGGCTTTTGTTTTGGTCTGAGTTAGGGCCTGTCATCAGGGAAGGCTGGTAGCAAGGAAAAGTAGACATCAAATTGAGGAGCAAGGACACACTGAGAACTCAAGGACAAGCTGAACCTCTGGGAATGACTGGCACCTGCTTCAGTCACTCACTAGCTCCAAGTCTCCAATGGATGAGGACACGGGCCTGCAGCAGAAGCTGACTCCCTTCATCATCGAGCTAAACATGCTCCTGGACAGGAGTCAAAGGACCTGCAGGAGGAGATATTCAGAACCAGAGTGGCTGCAGGTTCAACAACTGGCCCACCCAACAAAGTGAGCCAAGAGATAAGCAATGACATGCTTATACTTCAACAGAACCACATGTCCTTTACAGATCTTCCCAGTGTGAAAGTATAATACCCAGGCTTCACTTCACCTTCCAAATTTCACATTAAACCTTTCTGTGGTCCATCCTAACCTGGAACTGTGCAGAGAAGGAAATTGTGGGATACATATCACCATCTTGGCTAAATGTACACAATACAAACCCACCTTCAGCATCCAAATATGCTAGCCTTCCGGGAATGCTTGTCTTCAAGCATTGAAGCATTGATTGTTGAAATAAATTGAAAATCCATCTTAGACTCTTCATCACTTTCAGTTCTTCTTAATGCTTCACATACCTCTCCCTCCAGCATTTCTCAGCATCATCAATCTAGGGAACTTTTTAAAGAAAACAAAAGCCATCAAATGTGAGCACCCCCATGACACCAATATGATCTCCCAATTCCACTATTCATCCTACCTACTTATCCTACTATCTGATATATTTTAGAATCTCAATAAATATTATTGAACTAGCTAAATGATTAGTCAATGATCGTTTGGTCATCTGAGTTCTCAGTGGCACTAATCCCTCTACACAAATTAGTCTCCCTCTCATCTTCACACTATCATTCAGTCCCCTCTTTTATTTCTTTAAAAATATTAAACATAATCACTTACATTCTTTTTAATAATTGCATTATTTTAAGTCTTGTGGGTCTGCCATCTGTTTTTTTCTGTCATCACTCATAGTGGCCTGCTTCATACACATAGCTAGATAGGAGCACTGTGTGATGTCAGAGTTAATCAGTGGCCCCTTTTTAGACTCTTTACCTTGAGTGGGCCCTATGCTTTGATTCCTGTGTCAGGTGCCATGTCACCCCTGTCATAAAAGGATAAACTCAGACATCTGTATTTGGCAATTGCTCCCAGAGCAAAACTTGACTCCATTTCTCTGATGATCTCACTGAGCTCTCAATTTTTTATTTAGTTTTGACTTCTAGGGCTCGTGATTTTTATGTTGGAACATATTTTCTTCAGCAATTTTAGTTGTTTTGAGAAGGAGGGTCAGTCAAGTTATCTAAATTATTAGTACTGCTAGACATGTAAGTTTTCCTTCACTCTTTCTTTCAGTAAACATTTTAAAAAACCTACTATATGAAATTCAGTTTTAAGCACTAACTTAGAAACATAAATACAATAGATTATCTACCCCAAGAAATTTAGAGAAGAGTGAGGGGCATAAAAATAGATAAATAATTCAGTAATGGTGATACAGTATCATATCATTAGTGCTGTATAGATACGAGCACAGGGGACTAACGAAGCACAAGGGGCAGGGGGCAGTCACTCATTTGGCTGGGAGAAAGGCACAGGAAATAACATCAGTCAGCAAATAGTAAATATCACAATGGCATAAAACCATGAGGCTTCACTTCTCACTCACACAGTTATTGGTTGGCTGGATTCAGCTCAACTTAGCTGGGATTACCTGAGCTTGGTTCTGAGCTGCAGTTCTGGTTAGGTTTGCTCCACATGTGTCTCATTCTTCTGAGACCAGCAGCTGCATGTTCTTCTCATGCCAGACGCTTCAATCTGTCAGAGGAATGAGTGGAAACACACCATCCTCTGAAGCCGAGGCTCCAAATTGACACACAGTCATTCTGCTCACATTCTGCTGACCAAAGCCAGTCATGTGGCCATGCCCAACATCAGCGGGGTGAGGACGTAAACCCCTCCCACGGATGGGACAGAGGGGGAGAGTGGGGCAAAGGGGTGAATATTTGTTCAAGAACAGTCTAATCAAACACAAAAGGGGTCGAGAATTTATATTTAAATTTAGTTGTAAAGGAATGTAGGAATTCAGAAGATGGGTCATTCCAGCAATAAAGGAAAAGCACATGTAAAACAGAGTCATGAGCAGGGTTAATAGAGTCCACATGGCTGTACCATATATTCATTGCATTCATAGAAGGGTCACAAGAGATGGTACTGTAAAGTAGGCAGGGGACAGTGAAGAACATTCTATGTTTTAGTAAGTTTTATTCTCTTCACAGCAACAAGCTACTAAAAGGTTCAAGTCTTTTCACCACAAAACATAATAAGAGTGTGAGATAGCGCATATGTTAATTAGCTTAATTAATCCATTTTCCAGTGTATATATATATATATATATATTTCAAAACATCATGGTGCATATGATAAATACAATTATTATTTGTCAATTAGTTTAAAATGTATAAAAAATAAAAATTTGAGTTAAAAAAATATTTTAAACCATAATGATATAATCAGATTTGCATTTTATTGAGATCATGCTGGCATTTCATTAATTAAAACAGGGAAACTGGTCAAGAGTATAATAAAATTACCCCCCAAAAATGATAAGAAGCTACATAATTTTTTAAAGTAAGATTAATAAAATAAAGCAAAATTCACAAGTTATTTAGGAAATACATTAGAAAGCTAATAAAAGTAAAGTGTATAGCTGTGTCTTGTGCAAAACTAGTTCTCACAAAATGTTAGAAGCTATTAATAGAAACAATAGAACTCGATAATTGTGTGAGGGATGGGAGTGAGAGGATGAGAACAAGGGAGAAATATAAAGTGAATTTTTGTTTAATTATAAATTTATTTATTTACTATGTTTATTAACTTTTATTTTACTTCTCAATATACATTGTAGTTGATTTTCATGCCCCTTTACCTGTTCTTCTCTACCTCCTCCCCTCCCCCCCATCACATCTATTCACTTGACTTAAAAAGTTCAAGGAACTGTTGTTGTTGTGTCCTCTTTCCCCTACACATACACCCTTTATTTGTTTGTGTGTTTGTTTGGTTTTTTGTTTGTTTGTTTGTTTGTTTGTTTGTTTTTAGCTCCCACAAATAAGTGAGAACATGTGGTATTTCTCTTTCTGTGCCTGACTTGTTTCACTTAATATAATTTTCTCTAGATTCATCCATGTTGCTGCGAATGGTAATATTTCATTCCTTTTTATAGCAGAGTAGTATTCTATTGTGTAGATATACCACAGTTTCTTTATCCACTCATCTGATGATGGACATTTGGGCTGGTTCCAACTCTTGATTATTGTTAATAGAGCTGCAATAAATATTGGAGTACAGGTATCCCTTCAGCATGATGATTTCCATTCCTCTGGGTATATTCCCAAAAGTGGAATACCTGGATCATATGGTAGATCTATTTGTAATTGTTTGAGGAACTTCCATACCATTTTCCATAAAGGCTACACCATTTTGCAGCCCCACCAGCAGTGTATGAGTTCCTTTTTCTCCACAACCTCAGCAGCACTTATCATTCTCAGTCTTTTGGATATTAGCCATCATAACTGGAGTGAGAAGGTATCTCAATGTGGTCTTGATTTGCACTTCCCAGATGCTGAGTGAAGTTGAACATTTTTTCATGTGTCTGTTGGCCATTCATATATCTTCCTTAAACCACGGCTGAGAGAAATTAAAGGGGACACAAGAAAATGAAAAGATATCCCATGTTCCTGGATTGGAAGAATTAACATTGTGAAAATGTCCATATTACCCAAAGTGATCTACAGATTCAATGCAATCCCCATCAAAATTCCAATGACATTTTTCTCAGAGATGGAAAAAGCTATCCAGACATTTATGTGGAATAACAAAAGACCACACATAGCTAAAATGCCTTTTGAGAGCATGTCTGGGGTCCTAGACAGGATCTGAAGGCAGTCCCCTCTGTCCAGAATCAGGTAAGCAGCAGAGCACACCCAGGGTCCTAGGCAGGAGCTGAGAGCAGCCACCTCCACCTGGAAGTAGACAAGGAGCACAGCATGCCCAGGGTCCTAGGCAGGAGCCGAGGGCAGCATCTTCCGCCTAGAACCAGGCAAGGAGCACACCAAAAACACTACTTCTGAACAGGTGGCCCACCACAGCCATAGCCACAGCTGCCACAAGTGTGGTTCAATGCCACAGCAGTAGCCACAGCCACTATGCAGGTGGCCTGCCAGACACTCAACTTCATTAACACATGGAGAGTCACCACTGGAGACTGGAAAAAGAATAGGATGTCTCTCTCCCCAAATTCCACTCCAGAGTAACAAAAGAAGCAACTTCTCTACCAGACGACCAGACATGAATGATGAGATACAGGAAATAAGAAAACTCAAGAAAAAAAATGACACCACCAAAAAATACAGTAATTCTCAAATATCAGACTCTAGAGCAGGAAACCCTTGAAATGACTGAAAAGGAATTACAAGCAACAATCTTAAGGAAACTCGTTGAGATATAAGAAGACTCAGTGAGGCAACATAATGAAATGAGTAAAAAAAAATCCAGGATATGAAAGAGGAAATTTACAAAGTGATTAATACCTTAAAAAATAATGTATCAGAACTCATGGAACTGAAAAATTCACTGAACAAAATATAAAACACAACTGAGAGCTTAAGCAGCAAGAACCTTAGAGCTTAGAACAAGCAGAAGAAAAAATTTTTGATCTTGAAAATAGTCTTCTTGAAATAACCCAGGTGGACCAAAAAAAAAAAAGAAAGAAAAATAGAATTTAAAAAAGAAAAGAAAACCTAAGAGAGCTAGTAGATAACCTTAAGTGGACAAACATTTGAATAATAGGTGGTCTAGTAGAGGAGGAGGAAGGAAAAGGCATGAAAAACTATTCAACGAAATAATAATGGAAAACTTCCCAGGTGTAGGGAGAGACATGGAGGCTTCAGATCCAAGAGGCTCAGAGATCCCCATACTGATTCAACCCAAAAAGATCCTCTCCAAGATACATTATAGTCAAACTTGCAAAGCTCAAAGACAGAGAATCTTAAAGGAAGTAAGAGAAATGTTTCAAGTCTCCTATAAGGGATGCCCTATTAGGCTAACAGCAGACTTCTCAACAGAAACTCTACAGGCCAGTAGAAAATGAGATGATATATTCAAAATACTTTTTAAAAACTATCATGCAAGAATACTATACCTATCAAGGCTATCCTTCAGAAATAAGGGAGAAATAGAGTATTTTTCAGACACACAAACACACAAAAATACTGCTGGAGTTCGCCACCACATGATCAGCCCTACAGGAAATCCTCAAGGAAGTCCTGCATCTGGAATCCAAAAAACAATAATCTCACTACCATTCAATACACAAGAAAGAACAAAACCCACTGGTAGAACAAAAATGCAAATGAAATAGATGAAAAAACTAAATCTTACCCCAGAAAAAAATAATACACATAAAGTAAATGTAATAATGTCCCTGCTTTATTTCTGTTTTTAGTAACTTCAGTCTTCTCTTGATCAATCTAGATAAAGGTTTGCAAGCTTTGTTGATATTTTTAAAGAATCAACTTTTGGATTTTTTTTATTATCTCTATTGTTTTTTAATTCACTATTTTATATATTTCTGTTCTAATCTTTGTTATTCTCACCATTTGCTTTTGGTTTAGTTTGCTCTTTTCTATTTTCTTAAGGTAGAAATTTACATTACTGATATGAGATTTTTCATATTTTTAACATAAGTATTTACAAGTATAAATTTTCCTCTAAGCACTGCATGAGTCCAACATCCTATACATCTTGGTATGTTGCACTTTGATTTGTATCTCAAAGTACTCCCTAATTTCCTGTGATTTTTCTTTTCACCCATTGTTTATTTAGGAGAGTGTTGTTTAATTTCCACACCTTTGTGAATTTTCTAAATTTCCTTCTGTTATTGTGGTCAGAACACATATTTTCTATGATCTTAGTCTTTTTAATGTATTAAGATTTGTTTTGTGGTCAATAATAAATAAATAAGTAAATAAATAAATAAACAAATAAAATAAACTTTTTAAAAGAAAGAAAAGAAAGAAAGGACAACCTCTGTGCTTTGGTAGGAAGGAGAGGTTTGGCAATATTCACTGATCTTAATTTTTGCTTTCTCCTCCCCCATTTTTCTTACCATATTAAAGAATTAAGACAGAGTTCTTTAATTCTCTTTCCTTTGCTACTTTTCCCTACGTTTCCAGGGGATTCACAAGAATCCCCCTGGCCACGAGAATAACATGTAGATGCTGTGATAGACTGTAGTGTGTGAGGATGAAAGCCCATGTCAAATCCACCCTCAGAATATTTGGTCTTATTTGAAAACTGCACATATGGTCAAGTGGCTTGATAAATAACCAAAGCAATTTAGAAACAAATATAAAATATGTTCTTTTACTCATTCTAGCTAATTAAAAACCACTAAAACAGTTTTAAGTAGAAACAAATATTATTAATGGGGAAGTGGTAAGAGGAAAAAGAGTTCCTAATAACTGACATTCCACTGGTTAAATTTGTTTATGGTTTTTTCACCTAAGAAAAGCCACATCTTGGCACCATTTTGGAATATGCACATAGTAAAATTTTCAGCAAAATTTGGCCATTTGACATTGATTTTTTTCATTTTTGTCTTCCCATGGTGATTTTATATTCATAATTCTTAAAGAAGATCTTTGATTGTGAAATCTAAAGTCTGATTAAACAAGAGATTTCTCAGAAGTCTCTAAGAAAGCTTTTTTGTTGTTGTTCTTTTTGTGACCGGTAAGGGGATTGCAACCCTTGGCTCGGTGTTGCCCGCACCGCGCTCAGCCAGTGAATGCACCAGCCATCCCTATATAGGATCCGAACCCGCGGCGGGAGCACCACTGCACTGCCAAGCGCTGCACTCTCCCAGTGCGCCACAGGGCCGGCCCTAAGAAAGCCTTTTGTGTATCAATAAAGACCACAGTTTTTTATTTTTTAAAAAATGCCTTTCAACTATCTCATTTGAATAACCAGACAAACTGCCATTTACTGTCACGTGGACTGGGGGAGGAAGAATAAATTTGTAGGGAGAAAAATGACAAATTCTTTGGTAGACATGTTATCAATACACACACACACACAAAAACCCACCTGAATAGTGGCTAGAGAAATTTCAAAGGAACAACAGATTGACTGCTGACTTTCCAGCAGGAGCAATGGAAATCAGAAAAAGATAGCACAATGATATGCGCAAGCTGCTGAGGAATGCCAATACCCATCACTCTAGAATTCTCTACCTAGCAAATTATACTTCAAGGATGTGGGTGAAATAAGAACCAGGATATAATTATGTTCATTCCTGACTTTTGCATGATAGCCCAAAAGCAAATAAATGAATAAATTGTGATATATGCATGTGTTATAATACTATTCAGCTGTGGTTCTCAAAGTAACAACAGTATCAATATCATCTGGAAACTTGTTAGACTCAAAGTAACAACAGTATCAATATCATCTGGAAACTTGTTAGACTACAAACTCTTGGGCCCTACCTGAAACCTACTAAATCAGGATTTCTGTAGGTTGGGGCCAGCAATCTGTGATTTAACACGGTCTCCAAGTAAGTCTGATATACCCCAAAGTTTGAGGACCTCTGTTCTACAGTAATGAACATAAACAAACTATAAGTTCATGTAACAATATGATGCATACTCAAAAGCATAATATTGCAAGAAAGAAGCCAGAGTCATAAGAATTCAAATTGTATATTCTACCTATACAAAGATTTCTTTTAAAAAATTCAATTAAATTGTTTTGGGATACAGAATTGAGAGTAAAACTCTGAGGGTCCTTCAAAAAGTTCATGGAAAGATTGTGTTATCTTTTAATTTTATTTTTCCACAAACTGTTTGAAGTACCCACATATAAAGAATAAAACAGTTCAACCTGGGAAAATCTGAAAAAAGAAAAAAGAAAAGGAAGTGTCTAACATTATCTCTGGTAATCTCTAAGTGGTAATTAGTGATTATCCTTGGGGGAGGGAATAAGGTGCTATGATTTGGAAAGAACATTTAACAGGCCCGTGGGAGTGGACATATTCTATTTCTTGACTTGGGTAGTAATTACATAGCTGTTTGCTTTATAATAATTTATAATATATAAGTAACATATATACACTATGTACTTCTCTTTACATGTTTTATATTTCACAATAAAAATGGTATTAATGAAGAAAAGACCTAATAGGGATGTTGGCAACAAGTAGAACCAAATCCAGAGAATTCTGTCCAAAAAGAGATACTCTGGTATGGACCACAGTCCTGGGAAAGGGAGTAAAAAGGATTAAGGCATTAAAATTGGAGATACGTTTCAGAGATGTGTGTCTGTTTTGTTCATATGTGCCTAGAGCACTGCTTGGCACATAGTAGGCTCTCAATAAATGTTTGTTGGATGAGTAGTTACAGACATCAGACAGTCAGCAGGAAATGAAGCAGAAGTTCTGTCTAGAAAATAGAGATAGAAGGTGTTTAGAGGAAAGGGAGAAAACCCAGGAACTGAATGCACTTGGAGGAGAAAGAGTCAAGGAAGTAAATTGGTTATCCTCACGGTGAAATAAATGCCATCAACAATGACACAAAGGTGCAAGTGAGTTCATTAGTCCTGTAGCCCACAGGCTCAGAGAATCAAAAGCATTACATACCACACTTTTGATGCAGTGAGAGCTGTGAGAACTTCCATAGCTCCTGGGAGGGGCAGTGCGTCTTGCAAGCAGGCTGTGTACACATGGTGAACTGCTGAAAGTCAGGGGACTAAGACAGATAAGAAGAATGCATATTGGGAGTGTGCAGTATACCTCATTTTTCCCTGATTGCTTTCTCACTGTCAAGGCAGCATAGACCCTATAAATGTGTTCTTTGTTTATTATTCTAACTCTTGGAATACACCCAGAAATTATTCTAACTCTTCACTACATTCAAAGAGCCCCAGATCTCTTCACTGAGTAGATAACAAGCAAATCTACATGTTGAGCCCAAAATTCTCTTCTCCGCAGCATTCTATCCACAAGTCAGTATGAACTGAACTCAGCTCAAAATGAACATAGTAACAAAGAAACAGATCAGTTTCTTTCCCAATCCTCTTCCATATCAGTTTTTTTCCCCATGTTTTTAAGCAAATCACACGTCTCCTGCATATCCTGTGGTCCACCAAAGTTAGCAAGGACTTTCAGGATACATGGATTTCTGTCTAAAGTGGCTGCATCCCCTCAGCCAAGAGAAGATATATCTGACTACAGTGTCTCATTATGAGAAAAGAAGAAAGTGGCTTCCTAGAATTCTTTCCCTACTTTAATAGGCTCTACTGGCATTAAGATTTATAGGTCACCTTTTGGGGGGGTTCCTGTTAATTGAATATGCTTCCCCAGACAGGCTGCATTGTTTCTATATGAGCCAACAAGTGAAAGTTTTGGGCTCATTAGACGTGTTTAAAACGAGAGAGAACAAATATTAATCCCAAATATTCCCACTCAACCACCCATGGCAGGTAGGCACAAACACTTCAAACCTCATTTGAGAGTTGGTTTCCTGCTTGTACTGTGTTTTACCTCCAGGGTATACATCCCAAATTGTTAACTCATGTAGACTCCAGACATAACATTTTTTGTGATTCTCTTTCTAACACGGCCAAGCACTGAGCCACACAAAAAAGGAGGAGGGGGTAGTGGTGGAAGAGCAGTGGGTCACCCACATCCTAAGAAGCGGGCATTATACAAGACCCAGCCCTCAGCTGCTGTCTCTCTCCCACATCCTCCTCCTCCCCTTCCATACTGTGGGGAAAATAGAATAATTTAGTCAGTCTCCCTTGGCTCAAGTCTGGTTGAGGGTAGAGCAGAATATTTCCTGTAAACAAGTTGTGTGTGGGTGGAGTTAGTGTGCATGTGCACCAATGTATCTTTTTAGTTTTGTTGCTATTGTGTGTTCTTCAGTTTGTGAAGCAGCCTGGCCTGCAGAGCTCACATCTAAAAATAGAGCATGTTTACTCTGCTGGCAGCTGCTCAGTTTTTCTTTGGACTTTGCCAGTAGCAGTTGAGTTTCTGAGTTTCTCTTTGTACTGCCTGGCTCCCAGATGTGTGTGTGCTGAGTAAAGACTATTCCTTCTTCAACCAAGGCTCCAAGGACCTTTTAGCCAATTACCTAGCTCATAGCCCTGTGTGTGAAGGGTTTGTGAATGGGCTCAAGGGGTCTGTGAGCTCCAGACCCTAGCCCTAGCTCTACAATTGGTGTAGTTGGAGCAGGATTCTGAACAGGTACAGGAGCCAAGAAGCCCTTGGAGAAGGAGGAAGTGTGGCTACTTTTGAACATGTTGTGCCCCGTGGATGCTTTCCTGTTGACCAGAATCTGGTTGCTGCTCACTGTACTGCAAGGCAGGATAGACCAGGTAATACAACGCAAAACCCCTTGGGAGGGGGAGGAAATGTGGCTGTCTTTGAGCATGTGGTGCCCAGTGGTCACTTTTCTGCTGACTGGAGCCTGGCTGCTGTTCACTCTGCTCCAAACTGATTGAAATCTGAAGAAGAAAGCAGAGTTGTTGGAAGTGCAGATAGATGTCCTGGAGGATGACATGCAGCAACTGGTTACTCCTGCTTCTCACACCAGGGAGGACAATGAACCCAGTGCTGAGTTGGGGGAGACTGTGTGTCCCCATGCATAACTTGTTGTGCATCAGAAAATGAAGTATGAGCAGCCTATGGGACCAGGCAGACAACCGGTGGGCAATCCACAGGTGACCCAATTTACCACCTATGTCCCATATAACCGGGTTGAATTAGTTGAATTGGGGAGACAGTTTCAGCAGAAACAGGGGGAGCCCCTGGCTTCTTGGTTGTTGTGGTTATGGGACCTAGGGGTGGATAGTGTGGTATGCTCTGGTGAGGAGATGGAAATATTGGCCTCCATCACCATGCACCTGTCCCTAAGGCAGCGACTGCAGAATAGCCACAGGTGTGCACAAGGGCCAGGTGATCATTCCTTAATGGAATGGGTGAGTGCAGCTGCCCAAACCATGTGGGCAAATGCTAGAGAACTGCCCAAGATTGTTAGTAAATGGCAAACGTATGCTGAGTTAGTTCAAATTATTCGAGAGCTGGGGATGCAGCGGTCCATGTTTAATGTGAACACTCATGGCCTGGACAATGAAAATTTTACAGGCAGCATGAGACACAGAGTGCTGCAAAATGCCCCATCAAAGTCCTTTGGGTCACTGATGGCCATACTGGCCCCATGTGTTGGTCATCCTATACATGAGGTAACGACCATGATAGCCAGCTTGGGTGAAGTAGAGGATAGCAGACTAGCAAAAGGGGTCCGAAAGGTGGCTAAGACCAAACCCCCAAGAAATGCTCGAGATTTTATCCCAAAGGGACCAAGCAAGACTAGCTGTAAGCAGATGTGGTGTGACTTGCTTGCAGCATGGGTTGATAAGAAGAAAATTGACTGACAGCCAAATGCAATTCTGTTTGCCTTGTGGCAACAATTGCGCCCTGAACAGCATTTCGCTAAATGTCCGAAAACAGTTAGCAAGGTACATTCAGTGGGTTTAAAGGACTTTTTGATTGCTCCTGAGGAGGCAGATGAAATGTTCAATTTTGAATAGGAAGCAGACCAAGGTGCTCATCCTTTGGGGCAGGCAAGGACCAGAGGCCTCATGTTGAATTGGCAATGATGAAGCTGATGTGTTGGCTAAGGTAAGATGGCTGGAGAGAGCCCCAGCAGCTGATGTAGCTTGGTGGGCTACATTGGAGAATGCAGCATGCTGGCTGCAACACTGGGTGGTCAATGGCTCACTGGGTGCCACATAAACCCGAGAAAAAATGCCCCTGTTGGGTAGATGTGCCCCTGATGGGCCGATAACTCATGTGAGAGTTCCCCTGACATGGTGGCAGGTGGATCTCGTGGGACCACTTCCAAAGTCAGAGAGTTACTGGTCTTCTGTTTGTATGGACTTGTGGGGCCCCAGACGAGGTAAGATACCTATTCCTGAAACCATCCTTTCTCAGGATGGCAAACTGGCATCTATCTTGCGAGAGGGGTGAGAACTTCCCCTATTGTTACCAATAACCCTTCTATCTTTTCGCCTACAGTGTTCTGGCTGCAGGCACTGCACCAAAGTCAACTTTGTACATATGTACATTGGCGTGATCATCTACTGAATATGTGCTGAACTTCACATCAGTATGACTGTAAGATTCCCATGGAAAATCACACCAATGATGACTACTAACCAGACATGTGTGACTAAAGGACAGAACTACAGGACAAGCCTCAAGGACAAGCCTTAAGCCATATCAAACAGACAACAGGTTGTATAAATAAAAGGGTCATTTATCCTCACTAAGGGAACATCAGGGAAGATTTTAACGCATAGATTGTATGGCAAGGGACCCTAAAGGGGTGGATTGTAGGGACAATAGGATAATTTAGTCAGGCTCCTTGGCTCAGGTCTGGTTGGTGGTCGAGTAGCACATTTCCTGTAAACAAGTTGTGTGTGGGTGGAGTTAGTGCGCATGTGCACCAATGTATCTTTTTAGTTTTGTTGCTATTGTGTGTTCTTCAGTTTGTGAAGTAGAGCTGGCCAGCAGAGCTCACATCTAAAAATAGAGCATGTTTACTCTGCTGGCAGCTGCTCAGTTTTTCTTTGGACTTTGCCGGTAGCAGTTGAGTTTCTGAGTTTCTCTTTGTACTGCCTAGCTCTCAGACATGTGTGTGCTGAATAAAGACTATTCCTTCTTCAACCAAGGTTCCAAGAACCTTTTTGCTAGTTATCTAGCTCATAAACCTGCATGTGAAGGGTTTGTAAATGGGCTCAAGAGGCCTGTGAGCTCCAGACCCAGCCCTAGCTCTACACAAATCTTCCCACCTTTCTGTCACTATTTCTAAATTCTGCAAGTCTCTTGAGAGGCTTTATTTTTAAGACTTCCTAACATGATGAAAAACCTTGGAACTCTCAGCATTCATTTGCCCATAAGAGCCTGGGCCAGAGACAAAAACAAAACAAAACAAAACAAAAATACAGAAACACAACTAAAAGCACTTACAATGATCCCTGGATGTAAATCAGATGTCCTGCAGCTCGTTTCTGAGTTTTCCAAAGGCTTTATGTGATCACTTTGTAGAAGCCACCTAAATATGCTCTCATTTTAGCTTACGTGAGCCAGTTTTGAAAACCACACCCATAGCACGTCACAAGTTGCCTCTTGTGTCACTGCTTCATCACTTATGTCCTTCCATGCCCAGGGACTGTTCCAAAGGCAATAAAGGCCTCTGAAGTTCTAAAGAAAACAAAATTGGCTGAACTGCTATCTTCACGTGCCCCAGCAAACAAAAGCTTTGCCTTTTCTGTTATAATAACCTCCAGTGGTGTTACACTTCCAACCTGTGATGCTAGCAACATGACTCAGGGGTTCCCGGAGTCCTGCTCGTGCACCAGTAATAACTTTCCAAGTGGAACAAACAAACAGGGAAGAGCATTAGTGTGGTTCCGTGAGGCTGACACCAGGCATCTCATATCAATTAAAATCTCCTGGCGAACTCATCTAATTGTAAGGTATTTTCCTTGCCTTCTCAATTCAGTAGTATTTCAGCCTGAAAACACAGCCCTGCTGAAATAATGGCAATGTTATTATGTGTTATACGGAGCTACAAAATTTCCCAGTGGATCAATTACTGGTATATTCTGTTTTATATTTTAACAGTCTTTCTACAAGTTGGAAATCAGGAACCAAACGTATTTATACTGTGGTAATTTGCTGATTGCCTGTGAATGGCACTTAAACAAGAGCAACGCCGCACTTTTCATTGAAGAGTGTTTGGTTTCAGCGTTTTGGCTCTGGAAACATCAATCTCAATCCTGCATCTATGTGTTTCCGTGAGATGCGGAGGGAAGATGGAAGGAGCTGAGCTTCATTCAGTGCAGCGTTTGGAAGGATGATTTAGTGGCACCCTTTCATCCTCCCTTTTTCTCACACAGTTCAAGCTGGTAATCAGAAGAAAAATTGTTCCAAAATGCAAATTGAATGTCTGATAAAAGGGACTGCCATGAGGGAAATCTCTGTTAGAAATGCTATCTTTGCTAAAACAGTCAGAAGATCCCCAGTGTTACGTCATCATTCCTTTGAAAGATTCAGGACACACCAAAGCAGTATATCATTGTTAGAATAAAAGCTTGTTCAGTGAAACCATTTGGCTTTAAATCAAGAGTGGCTTTAAAGTAAGACTGGATGGTCCCAAATGGAGTTTTGTTTTGTTTTGTTTAACACAATTATGTGTGTAATAAAGGAGAGCATGAACAAGTAATCCAGCAATGTCCCTATCAGCCAGACACTGGGTTTCTTTGGGAGAGCATTTCTTCAGAGTTAAGATCCACATAAAACACACAAAGTTGCCTGGCAGTTACTCCACACTTTTTAAAAAACTTCCTTGGTATTCCTGGAGGTGAGCTGAAGCTCAGGAAACATTCCTTTGGATCAAGCATCCCCTCCATGATCTGACGGTGTGTACTCCAATGGCACATGGTTTTCGTTCCTTTCTTCACTTCTCTCCTCCTCCTTTGGTTCAGTTTGTCCACCACTTAACAGTGAATTTATCACAGAGGTGCTGCAATGGCCACTCCTCTCCTCTGTCTGTGGAATTCCTGCTCATAGATCAGGACTCAGCCCGAATGCCATCTTCCACTCGCAGCCTTTCCCAGCCCACCTGCACTGTGGATGACCTCCTAAGCCAGGCAGCCACGGCTCAGATCAGATGCATGTGTAAGCTACTGGGACATTAGTCGGAAACTTCTCCTGCATGTGTCTAAAATTTGAATTTGAATTAGTTTGTCAAGCCTTGTGCAAGTGTCCATCCTCTTGACAAAGGAGTGATCGATGCAGAAGGTTTGACGGGACATAACAAGGACAGGAAACCAGAGGGTGGCAGATGGAATAGAGAAGAGGGAACAGACTTATGGACTGTAGAGGGAGCAGAACCACCAAGATGAGGAAACTCAGGCTTGAGGAACCAATGCTTAGGTTCACTGGGTGTGCAGGAGGTGAGAGGCCAGGTTTTTTACTTGGACAAACAGGTACATGACAATGATTCCCTCAACAGCATTGAGTAGCTCCATGGGGGAAATAATGAGTTTTAATAGGCTCAAACTTTTTTGCTTTAATAGAATTCTACTTTCAATTCTCAGAAGAATAAGGCTATCAATCAATTCTAAAATTAAAAATCACAAAATGGAGGTTGTACGATTATATTTGAAAGCAATCATCGTGTCTGATGAGCTGGAGGAGATGTTTTCAATAGGAGGCACTGGCAGAATGCTGCGGTGGAAATCTGTGCTATAGACACATTTTGTTCTCCACCAGCTTCCTTTGCTCTGGCTATGACGGGTGCCAAGTGGTAGAGCCTACTTTCTGAAAATACACAGATTTAAAAGAAAGACACTGTGGCGCGTTCCAGGACTGAATACTAGCTGCTGTGAATGCAGGTGCCCCTCTGTCTCACCCTTCAAGTATTCCAGAGGGCTCCCTCTGAAAACCCTTTGTTTCTCTTGACTTATAACTTTCCAAACTTGCTCTTTGGCGTGTGTGTGTGTGTGTGTGTGTGTGTGTGTGTGTGTGTGTGTGTGTGTGTGTGTGTTTCTTTAGGGACCTGAGTTATGACCACTTGTGAGCAACTAACACAGTTCCCACCTAAGGGTAGCGGCTGGAGTCACAACTAGCATGAATCTGCACGTGGCTTTTCCATCAGCTAGTGTACTCTGAAGGATTTCTCTTAAATACCCAACAGAGAACTTATAACCTGCTGCTGTAAAGCCTGAATTTCATGACATCATTAGGTGTGGGAGCGGACAATGGGCAGGCTTGCTTTAGCAGAGTGGGTTTATTTGTTTGTTTGTTTGTTTGTTTTTAGTCATTGGAGAGAAACATTTATAAAGTTAAATTTTCACAATGAACATTTTTACATTTATGGAAAGAATTAGATATTTTTAGAGTAACTACATTTAATATCTTTCTGAAAACTTCTAGAAGTCCTTCTCAGTCATTTGACGTAAGAAGCAGATATCATAAGTCACTAACCAGGGCATATCAAGCTCTACCTTTACCTGAAATGAACTCTCAGTCAAAGTTATGAAAATCTATTGCCTCCAGAGTTTCCCCAAATGTTTAGCCAAAAACAGTAATTTATTTAAATACATATTGCTTTTTTTTTTTTTTTTTTTTTTTGTCTTTTTTCGTGACCAGCACTCAACCAGTGAGTGCACCGGCCATTCCTATATAGGATCCAAACCCGCAGCGGGAGCGTCGCTGCGCTCCCAGCGCCACACTCTCCCGAGTGCGCCACGGGCTCAGCCCAATACATATTGCTTTGTTTGTCCGGTGTTTATTTAAAAATGCACCAGCCAGCAGTGCAGTCAGGGGCTTTGTACAGTTAGATTCTTTGTGAATAAACCAAGATGACTCTTGCTCTCTGCAAGTCACTGGCCTTTCACCTGATTTCAGAGGAAGGAGTCACCTCTTTTTGGCCAGTGAAGAGTCAGTGACTTTGCTAGGTTACTCTGTGGCCACAAATTGTATTTACAGTACCATCACCCCTTAGGTGGAAGGAAGGTGCCAGTAACCTGGAGGAGTTGTGTTGGCAATAAATGAAGAGGGGCACTTGATTTGATGGTTGTGATCACATTCCAGCCAATGAAAATACACAATCATGTTATCTGTGACACCTAGTACAAGCACAGATGTTTAAATATAAATTATTGAACATAGTTTCCAATAGTTAAAAATACCTTTCCCATCAAGTAACCAGGATTGGTTGATTTTATACCATTCATAATAATTCATTTTTATTTCTGGGTCTTTTCTCAACTGCTGCCAGATGGAACAATTGCAAGATAACCCTGAAAATCAAATAGCCTTTCACAGGTACAGATATCATGCATATCAGACAAAGCATTCTTACTTTTGATACTGTTTTATTATCTATATTTGTCCAAGGAATAGATGGACTGGTAAAAAATATTTCTGGAATGCAAAATATCATACACATTTGAAAGAGTGAACTGAAATTTGTCACTTAAAGACACTTTTATGCTTGTTGTAAGAGATATATCCCTTCACTTTTCCAGAAATAAAAATATCCTAAATTAGCATGTTTCAGCTAAATCAAACAAGATGAAAAAATGCCCAGAAATAATGCTTACCTATTTTCTAGAAAAGGCTAGCATTTTGATACAAAATTAAAGTTATACATATATTTTTCTTTTTCATTGAGATACATAATTTACATATCATAAAATTCACCTTTTAAAGGTGTACAATTTAATGGTTTTAGTATAGTCACAGAGTTGCATAAGCATTTTTTATTTTGTCTGCTTTTTTCTTTTCCTTTATTTTATTTTATTTTTAATTTATTGTTATTATTACTATTGTATTTACTAAGATGTTCTTGTGGAGCAGTTGGGGGTGAGGGCGAGAGGGGAAAGCGGACAGGGATAGGGTGGAAGGAGGAGGAACGACGTGGTCAAGACCCATGGCACCCACCTCATTCTGGTAGGGGAGCCCAGGGGGCTTCCAGTGGCAGCTCGGTCATCACTGGGCTGGATACAGATGTCAGGGTGGTGTGGCTGCAGCCCTCGGACCCCCATTGCCCCAGCTCAGGAGGCTGGGAAGCTTCCAGTGGTGGCTTGGTGGTCATTGCTGGGCTGGATGTGAACATCAGGGGGGAGTGGTTGAGGCCCTTGGCACCCCCTGCCCCAGCTCAGGAACCCAAGGTGCTTCAGATGGCAGCTCAATCGCGGGGCTGTATGTGGACGTCAGGGAGGCATGGCTAAGGCCCTCAGCCCCTCTCACCCCAGCTTGGGAGCCTGGGGGACTTCCAGTCCTTCTAGGTTGCATAGGCATTCTTCAGTGGTGTTAGATCTTTACTAGTTAATATCAAACTTTGTCTCTGATCTGTGGGCATTTTGTTTTTTCTTTCAGTTCTGTGCTGGATTATTCACTCTTCCCACCACTTAAACTCTGCACTAGAGCTAGTTTATTGCTCTTTGCTTACTTCTAAAACATAGGAACTTCCTGTAGGAACCAGTACTTAAGCCCTGTGGTTGAGCCAAATTGCTCCTTTGCTGCTAATTCCCTGGGGAGGGCTTTTTGTGCAGCTCAAGTTTTAACTGTTGACCTTGTATGCACTTCCAGGTCTTGTGAGGTTGGTACACCTCGGTTGTGTAGAAACTGTTTTGGACCTTAGACTTTTCCGCAAACTGTATCCCCTGCAATTCTATATTCCTGACCAGTCTCCACTGAGTGGTCCTATGCTAATTGAGGGACAGATAAGCCATCCATGCTGTGCCCCAGTGTTCCCCTGGTGGGCCTTTCTCCCCCATGCCCTGCACTTCAAACACTTCCCATGGGACGGACCATGCACCAGTCCCTTGTGATGACTCACCAGCCTCTGAGTGGCTCCTTTTTTTCTGTTGTCTGTGACCCCTCACTCCTATGTGGGTCCATGGGAACCCTGTTAGTGGTCTTCCTGGCCTGAGGGCCACCAAGGCCCTCTTCTCCCCTACTACATCCAAGCAACTTCATCTGAAGGGCATAGCTGTGGCTTTTGTCAGCTCTTGCCCCGTGTGCTCACCAGGGCCAGCCTTGAAGTGGTTGAGGCTTGAAGCAGTTGAAGCAGTCCCTTCTTTCTTTCATGGGGGCTTCTCCTGCCTTCATGAACTCCATAGGTCTCTCCTCTTCTTCCCCTGAGCTCTGTCTAGCAGCCCCAGCTTGGCTGTCATTGCTTTTTAATAGTTGTAAATTGGTTGATTGTGGGAGAGTGATGCTGGGGACCATCTATTCTACCATCTTCACCAGAAGTCCCCGGCAGAGTGAGTTTAATAACTTGGGCTCTAATGTCTGACTCATCAGGACTCAAATCCCCAGTCTGTCTGCTTGTCAGTTGTGTCAGCTTGGTAATCATCTATACATTTATTTTCTTATCTGAGGCATGGAGATTAATAATAATAATGGCCTCATTTTTGTTGTGAACTAATGAAATGTTGAGTCTGAGGCACTTACACGTGCTCAGCATGTATGTGCTTCATTAACAATCATCATTGTTACCTTAAGTCATGTACCACGAGCTATGCGAAGGTGAGCTTGTAGAGGCCACAATGGAAAGCCATTTCTATGCAAAAAATACACCCATTGATCACCAGAACGTGAACTGCATTTCACTTCATGTCAAGGATTGAGTCATGTGCTATTTGAAAAGTTCCAACCTGAGTTTGAAACTGCTAGCTAGGAGTGACTTAAATTAGTTGACTATTCAGAGCTGGTAGAGCTATCACAAACTATAAATAAATGTATACACCAATAGAAAGTTTGCAGTTCATCCACCTATCCGAATTCTGTAGTGCTGAGATGAGACCCGATGGACAAGAGAGGACAGGAATGTAATCAAGGATATGTACAACTGGCCTGACAAATAAGAGCAACCATTCTATAGCTCCAGCCACTTAACCTCCCTGGATCCTGGGTTCTTGGATTATAAGATTATTTTCAAGGCCTCTTCCATCTTACCATTTCAAAAAGACAGGTTTAAATTGCAAGCAGTAGGCAGTTGCTCTCAAACTTCTGTTAGATAGTTCATCTGAGGTGTTTGTTTATGTGCAAATTCCTGGACCCCATTCTCAGAAACAGATTGTGGTGGATCATGGTACTAGTGCGGACTCTGTGAAGACTGGGTGCCTTCCTGTCCCTTGCTCTCACCCCTGAAATGCTTTCTTCCTGGTGCCTTCGTTCACCTGTCACATCTTAAGCCTAGGGTTGCTGCCTCCTACACTACCACTCACTTCTGCAACTATTTTTGTTTTTGCCTTTTTTTTTTTCAGTTAGCTAAAATAATAAGCTACAGAATTAGAAATAGGTGTGTTACTTTAAAAAGTAATTACTTTCCTAAAAATGAAAGCTAGTAGGTCTGTTTTAAGAGTTAATTAGATGACAAGGGAACTAAATTTACCCTATAGTGCATTTCAACCTGCTTTCCATGCCAAGATTTTCAGCCAAGCTACAGAGAATCTGTGGAAACAGGGACAAGACAGGCAGCCAACATCGTGCATGGGCTATCAGAATTCACCAGGGATTTGAGCTGATTTTTCTCAAGGAGAATAATAATAAAATGAAGATTTCCTTTCATTTGATGACTATATAAAATTGTTTTTCTTTCACTGCCATAGCACAAGCGGACGTTTAACTATAGAGAATGACAGGCTTGTGGCTGCTGGGAGCAGCAGAATTCATACAACTTAATGAGGGAACATGAAGCTGTCCTTTCTCATGAGGAATTGAGGGAGGCCATCTCTGTGCTGCAGTCTGGTGAAAGCCCAGATCCTGATGTGTCAACTTATTAGAAGCTGTCTTGGGTTTGGGCCCTCCCAGGTAACATTCTGACAGTTGCCCTGCTCCATGGCTGAAGTCTTTATTATTCCTTTCCTTTGCTGGGGAACACTCACTGCAGAGAGACACTCAGCCTATCCCTGACCCTTTTGGATAAACAGAATGCCTTTAATTTGTATCAAGGCATTGCAGAACTGGGCTGAGGGCAGTCCATCCCTATCATGTGATTCCAATCAATGAGCTGCATCAGCAACTGCTCCAGTTAACAGCAAGCATCACTGTCTGCCTGACACAAACTTGTAACAACAGGCTTCTGCAATTTTTTATTGACAAGGGCTCAATTGTCACTTGCTTCACCACAATGGTTTAGTTTGCAGGGTAAAAAAGAAATTAACTAGCATCTACATTCCAATAGCCTCCATCTTAACTGGGTTTATACCTCAGCCTTCTAGTGGTCTTTGGCAACCTTTCAATCCTGGTCTTTGCTGTATTTCACTTTGCTGTGTTTCACACACACACACACACACACACACACACACACACACACACACACACACACACACACACACTTAGGAGCATCTCTTTGGGCACTTTGCTGATTAATTTCTCATTAGATATCAACCTAATTCTGAAAGTGAATCTTGTGAGTACCTAATGGAAAAGAAGCTACTGGATGGTCAGGAGCTTGGTTCAACTGCAGATATAGTCACTTAGTCCTCAAAGAGGGCAGAGTAAGCTGAGTCTGAGCCAAAGCCCAGACTTACAGTCTGGACCTGCTCTAGTCAAGGTCAAGTGCAGACAGCAGCCACTGCCACCACCACTCCTGCAACCCATCCCCGGCTCCAGGTGCGGGCCCACACACCTGCCCCTACCCCTGGAAAAGGCATGCCCACTGAACATCAGCATGGGCACTGGCCCATGTGCCAACCCTCAGACCCTGGAGAAGGTATGCCCAATGAACTGCATAGGTGCACCAGGTGCACACCACTGCCATTGCTGTCCATTCCTATGACCCAGCCCTAGCTCAAGGCACCAGCCCACGTGCCTGCCTCAAGTCCAGGGAAGGTACACCCACCTCATACTCAAGTGCTTGGATACGAGAAGAGTCACCAGCTAAGCCTACAAAAAGAGGAGGAAGTCTTGCCCCTCATAACCCACTCCAGAGGAATAGAAGAAACAAGTGTCCTATCAGATAACTAAACCTCAATGAAAAAATACTAGAACTACAAATAAACAAGAAGATATGACATCATGAAAGGAATATAGTAATTCTCAAGCAGGAAGCCCTTGATATAGCTGAAAAAGAATTCCAAGCAAAGTCTTAAGAAAACTCCAAGAGATAAGAGAAGAATCAATCAGAGAACACAACAAAACAAGAAAAAATATCCAGCACATAAAGGAGGAAATTTAAAAAGAGATTAATACCTTAAAAAATAATATAACAGATCTAGAGCTGAAGGATTCACTCAATGAAATAAAAAACAGAACAGAAAGCTTAAGCAGCAGGCTAGAGCAAGCAGAAGAAAGGATTTCAGACCTCAAAGATAGTCTTTTTGAACCCAGGAAGATGAAAAAAAGGAAAAAAGAATTGAGCAAAATGAAGAAAATTTAAGAGAGCTAGCAGACAACCTCAAGCACACAAACATTAGAATCATGGGTATTCCAGAAGGGGAGAAGAAAGGAAAAGGCATTGAAAACCTATTCAAGGAAATAATAACAGAGAATTTCCCCAGTATAGGGAGAGATGCAGTGTTTCAGATACAAGAAGCCCAAAGATCCCCAAACAGATTAAATCCAAAAAGATCTTCTCCAAGACACATTGTAGGCAAATTTGCAAAACTCAAAAATAAAGAGAGAATTCTAAAAGCAGCAGGAGAAAAGTGTCAAGTCACCTATAAGGGAGCCCCCAACAGACTAACAACAGACTTCTCAAATTAAACCTTACATGCCATAAAAAAATGAGATGATATATTCAAAATACTAAAAGCTAAAAATTGCCAACCAAGAATTCTATATCAAGCAAGAGTATCCTTCAAAAATGAGGGATAATGGGCCGAGCCCATGGCACACTTGGGAGAGTGTGGCGCTGGGAGCGTGGCGACACTCCCGCCGCAGATTCGGATCCTATATAGGACTGGCCGGTGCACTCACTGGCTGAGTGCTGGTCACAAAAAAGACAAAAAAAAAAATGAGGGATAAAAAGTGTATTTCACAGACAAAAAAGTATTATGGGAGTCCACTACCACATGACCAGCCCTAGAAGAAATACTCAAAGAGTCCTGCATCCAGAATCTGAAAAACAATCATCAGCATCATGGATTTACAAGTAAAAGCAAAACCCACCATTAAAACCAACATGCAAACAAGAAAGAGAAAGAAGCTAAATCATGTCACCTCAAAAACCCAACAAACATTGAGGATGAAAAATAAAAGGGGAAGAAAGAGACAAATGATATTTACAACACCTAAACTAAAAGTAATATAATGTCAGGAGTAAAGCAATATCTGTCAGTAAGAACCCTAAATGTAAATGGGTTAAACTTCCCATTCAAAAGACACAGACTGACTGACTGAATTAAAAAGCTAGACCCAATATATGCTGTCTTCAGGAAACCCACCTCAACTATGAAGACACACAACACTAAAAGTGAAGGGATGGAAAAAAACATATCATGCAAATGGAAACCAAAAACAAGTGACATAACACTGTGCCTCAAAGAACTAGAAAAACATCAACAATCCAATCCTAAAACTAGCAGATGAAAAGAAATGATTAAGATCAGGGCAGAACTAAATGAAATAGAGACCCAAAAATGATAAAAAGGATCAATGAAACAAAAAGTTGGTTTTTTAACAAGATAAATGAAATAGACAAACCATTAGCTAAGTTAACAAAAAAAGGAGAGAAGAAACAAATAATGAAAGTCAGAAATGAAAAGGGAGACATTACAACTGACACAACAGAAATATGAAGAATCATCAGAAATTATCATAAACAACTATACACCAATAAATAAGAAAACCTGGAAGAAATGGATGAATTTCTGGACAAATATAAACTTGCAAGACTGAACCAAGAAAAAATAGAAAACATGAACAGACCAATAACAAGCAAAGACATTGAAGAAGTAATCAGCAATCTTCCAACAAAGAAAAGCTCAGGACCAGATGGCTTTACAGCTAAATTTTATCAAACATTTAAAGAAGAATTCATACCACTTCTCTTCAAACTTCTCCAGAAAAAATGAAACAGAATCCATTCTCCCAACCTCATTCTGATACCAGCATGATCCTGATACCAAAACAAGGCAAAGATACTACAAACAAAGAAAATTACAGGCCAATATCATTGATGAACTTAGATCTAAAATCCTCAACAAAATATTAGCAATCAGAATATAGCAACACATCAAAAAAATTATATACCATGCTCAACTGGGATTCATCCCAGGGATGTAAGGATGGTTCAACATACACAGATTAATAAATGTGATATACCATATCAGCAAAATCAAGGATAAAAACCATATGATTATTTCAACAGATGCAGAAAAAGCATTTGACAAAATTCACATCACTTCATGATTAAAGACCCTCAGTAAATTAGGTATGGAAGGAAACTGTCTCAACACAGTAAAAGCCATTTATGACAAACCCTCTGCCAATATCATCCTAAATCAGGAAAAGCTGAAAGCGGAAAGTGGAACAAGACAAGGATGTCCACTCTAACCACGCCTATTTAACATAGTAATGGAAGTACTAGCCAGAGCAATCAGGCAAGAAAAAGAAATAAGGGGTATCAAGATTGGAAAAGGCAAAGTCAAACTATCCCTGTTTGCAGATGACATGATCTTATACATAGAAAAACCCACAGACTCTACTAAAAAACTCTCAGAGCTGATCAACAATTTCAGTAATGTTTCAGGACAAAAAAATCCGTAGCATTCTTATACTCCAGTAACAAACTAACAGAAAAAGAAATCAAGAAAATGAGCCCATTTACAAAAGTTGTCAAAAAAAATAAAATACCTAGGAATTAATTTAACCAAGAAGATGAAAGATCTCTACAATGAGAACTGCAAACCACTACTGAAAGAAATTAAAGAGGATACAAAAAGATGGAAAGACATACCATGCTGTTGGATGGGAAGAATTATCATTATGAAAATCTCTATTCTACCCAAAGCAATCTACAGATTCAATGCAATCTCCACCAAAATACCAAAGTTGTTCTTTACAGAAACAGAAAAAACAATTGTAACATTCATATGGAACTGTAAAAGACCCTGAATAGCCAAAGCAATCCTGAGCAAAAATAATAAAGCTGGAAGCATAACACTACTTGACTTCAAATTATATTACAAAGCCAAAGTAACCAAAACAGCATTGTACTGGCATAAAAACAGACTATCAGATCAATGGAACATAATAGAAATCTGGGAATCAACCCACAGACTTACAGCCAACTGATCTTTGACAAAGGCAACTAGAACATAAATTGGGAAAAGACTACCTATTCAATAAACGGTTCTGGGAAAATTGGACTTCTATATATAGAAGAATAAAACTGGACCTGCTCCTCTCACTGTATACCAAAATCAACTCAAAATGGGTTAAAGAGTTAAATACAAAATCCACAACCATAAAATTACTTAAGGAAAACATAGGGGAAACTCTCCAGGAAGTGGGACTGGGCAAAGACTTTATGAATAAGACCCCAAAAGCACAAGCAACAAAAGAAAAAATAAACAAAATGGGATTATATCAAATTAAAAATCTTCTGTACAGCAAAGGAAACAATCAACAGAGCAGAAAGGTAACCAACGGAATGGGAGAAAATACACACAAACTATATATCCGACAAAGGATTAATATCCAGAATATAGAAAGAACTCAAACAACTATACAGTAAAAAAAAAACAGATAATCCAATTAAAAAATGGGCAGAGGAGATGAATAGACACTTTTCAAAGGAAGACATACAAATGGCCTACTGTTATATGAAAAAATGTTCAACATCACTAGTCATCAGACAAATGCAAACCAAAACCACATTCAGTTATCATTTCATCCCAGTTAGACTGGCCATTATTAAAAAGACCAAGGACAACAAATGCTGGCAATGATGTGGGGAAAGGGGAACTCTTCTACACTGTTGCTGGGATTGTAAATTAGTTACAGCCATTATGGAAAACAATATAGAGGTTCCTGAAACAACTACAGATAGATACATATGATCCAGCAATCCCAATGCTGGATATATATCCATAGGAATGGAAATCATCATGTCAAAGAGATACCTGCACTCCCATGTTCATTGCATCTCTATTTATAATAGCCAAAATATGGAACCAACCTAAATGTCCATCAATGAATGACTGGATGAGGAAAATGTGGTATATATACACAATGGAATACTACTCAGCCATAAAAAAGAATGAAATTCTGCCATTTGCAGCACCATGGATGAGTCTAGAGAAAATTATGTTAAGTGAAATAAGCCAGACAAAGAAAGAGAAATACTGCACGTTCTCAATTACAACTGGGTGCTAAGAAAGAAAGAAAAGGAAAAAAGGAAAGAAGGAAGGAAGGAAGGGAGGGAAGGAGGGAGGAAAGGATTAAGGGAGGGAGGGAGGATTTTAAAGATGGCGGTGGCTGCGGCGGTTGGCGCGGAGTAGCTGAGGTGGAAAAGGCGGCCACTGGGCCTCAGGCAGCCAGGAAACTTGTGGACCTTCCTCTTGCCATCTCTTAAGGGAGGACCGCTGCTGGTGGCCGGTCATGGGGGCTAACCGCCACTTTGCCCTCAGCAGGAGAGGCTGACTCATTTACAGGCAACAGCTTTGAAGTATGGAGCAGTAAAAGAACTGTTCCGTAGCTGGAGAAGCGAGTCTCTAAACAGGGAACACGGCGCCAGGGCTGCTGTGGATGCAGACAGGATCCCGGAGACCAGGGCCGCGCTGAAGGCGGCCAGCTGCCCTATTCAGGATTCAAGGTTTCAGGCCGGCATAAAAGAAGATTCCTGGGAGCGCCCAAGCCGCGCCGCGGGACCGAGCGAGCAGCCCGAGGCAGCAGTGGCCGAGAATGGGGAAGGCGACAAAGCAGAGGCAGAGAGTGAGCGCCCAACCAGGCACAGCCCTGGGAGTGACCCCTGCCCCGGGCCTGCTCGGGGGGCTGACGCCCACCTGGCTTCCACCTGCATCACTGGGCCACTCACTGCCCTGGGGCTGCCTCCATTTTCTCAGGTGTGGCAGCTCCGGCCTGGCTCAGCTCCTCACTGAGCCTTCCCAATTGCTTGCCCCGGCGTGGGGCTGCCCAGGGCCTGCAGGCTGACCTCCCGTCCCACTCCCTCCACGGTTCTCTGGTGGGGCTGGTGGTGTGGGGCATCCCCGGCCAGTGTTGGGAGGGCAAGGAAGTACGGGCGGGGCCGACTGTCACTCCACCACACCATGGACTCCACCCCCGGTAAACTTCCTGTTACTGGGAGGCAGATACCAACTCTGTGGCCACCAGTTCGGAAAAACGCCTAACCAATTTCTGGTTGGGAATAGTGTGGTAGGAGAGTTCCCAAGTCCGCTTGAACCTGCCGGAGAGCTGACTGCAGGCGGGTGCTAGACTCGGTCCATGCCGGGGGGATACAAAGGTGAACAAGTCCTGAGAAAGATCTACACAGTGCTACAAAGGCACCCAGAGCAACCGGTCATCTGTGCCTAGCAGAAACCTGGTAGACTTCCTGGGCAAGGCGGTGCTGAGCAGGGTCTTGAAGGCCCAGCTGATAGACGAGGGTTGCAGAAGACACGTCCCAGCCCAGCACAGTGCACACAGAGTGGGGAGACGTGCGGCCAGGGAGGTGGAGACTCGAAAGAAACCACACACCCTGTGGGGTCGACACTGCGTGATCCAACAGCCTGGGCCAGAGCACACGGAACAGGGAGAAGTCCTGCACGGGAAGTGAAAGATCAAAAGGGATCACACACCCTGTGGTACGTGATCCAGCAGCCTAGCAGAGTCCAAGCTGACCAGAGAGGTGGCTCCCTGGAGAGGCCCAAGACCCGAGGCAACCATACACACAAGGCACTAGAGGCCAACTGAGCAGTCACGGAGGTAGCCATACCAAATTGGCAACCACAGCAACATCTTAGTTAGTCAATAGTCTCAAACCAGTGGACTGTGAAATCCCCTGCCACAATGAATAAACATCAAAAAAAAGATACCAGAAATACAAAAAATCAAGAAAGTATACCACCAAAAGTTAATAAATCTCAAACTCTAGATCCTATAGAACAAGAAGCCCTTGAAATGACTGACAAGGAATTTCGAGTGATAATTCTAAGGAAACTGAATGAGATACAAGAAAACTCAGCTAGACATCATGATGAAATGAGGAAAAGTATACAGGATCTGAAAGAGGAAATGTACAAGGAAATCAATGTCCTGAAAAAAAATGTAGCAGAACTTGCTGAACTGAAGAAGTTATTCAGCGAAATAAAAAACACAATGGAGAGTTTAACCAGCAGGCTTGTCGAAGTTGAAGAGAGAACCTCTGAACTGGAAGATGGGCTGTTTGAAATAACACAAGCAGACAAAAAGAAAGAAAAAAGAATCAAAGACATTGAAGAAAATCTGAGAGAGATATCAGACAACCTTAAGCACTCAAATATTCAAGTCATGGGTATTCCTGAAGGGGAGGAAAATGGAGATTCCATTGAAAACATATTCAACAAAATAGTGGCAGAAAACTTCCCAGGTATAGGAAAAATCACAGATCTTCAGATCCAGGAAGCTTAACAATCTCCAAACGTATTCAACCCAAAAAGGCCTTCTCCAAGACATGTTATAGTCAAACTGGCAAAACTCAGAGACAGAGAGAATCTTAAAAGCTGCAAGAGAGAAGCATCAAATCACCTACAAGGGAGCCCCAATCAGGCGAACATCAGACTTTTCATCACAAACCCTAAAAGCTAGAAAGGAATGAGATGATATATTCAAAATACTAAAAGACAAAGATTTCCAGCCAAGAATACTCTACCCTGCAAGGCTATCCTTCCAAAATGAAGGGCAAATCGTATATTTCTCAGACAAACAAAAACTGCGGGAGTTCACTACCACACGACCACCCTTACAAGAAATCCTCAATGGAGTACTGGGTTTGGTTCCTGAAAAATAACTACCACTGCCATAAAACCCCAAGAAAAATCAAAACCCAGTAGTATAATAAAAATGGCATTCATGAAGAGAAAACAATCAAACAAAAATGCTATCTACAACCTAAGGAACCAACAAACACAGAAACCAAACAGTAAATCAGAAAGCAAGGAACAAAAGACACCTAAGACAACCAAACAACCAATAAAATGCTAGGAATAAATCAACACCTTTCAATAACAAATCTTAATGTAAAAGGCTTAAATTCCCCAATCAAAAGACACAGACTGGCTGACTGGATCAAAAAGGAGGACCCAACTATATGCTGCCTACAAGAGACCCACCTCACCCATAAAGATTCACACAGACTAAGAGTGAAAGGATGGAAAAAGTTTTACCATGCAAACAGAAAAGAAAAACAAGCTGGAGTAGCTATTCTTATATCTGACAAAATAGACTTTAAACTAAAAACCATAAAAAGAGACAATGAGGGACACTACTTAATGATAAAAGGACTGATCCATCAAGAAGACATAACAATCATAAATATGTACGCACCCAATGTTGGAGCCGCCAGATTTATAAAACAAACTCTATTAGACCTAAAGAAGGAAATAGACACTAATACCATAGGAGCAGGGGACCTGAACACCCCACTGTCAATATTAGACAGATCATCTAGGCAAAGAATCAGTAGAGAAACACAAGATCTAAACAAGACTCTAGACCAATTGGAATTGGCAGATATCTACAGAAATTTCCATCCAACAACCTCAGAATATTCATTCTTCTCATCAGCACATGGATCATTCTCCAGGATAGATCACATATTAGGTCACAAATCAAGTCTCAATAAATTCAAAAAAATTGAAATTATCCCATGTATTTTCTCAGACCACAATGGATTAAAACTAGAAATTAATAACAAATGAAACTCTGGAAACTATACAAACACATGGAAATTAAACAGCATTCTACTTAATGACATATGGGTCCAAGAAGAAATCAAGCAGGAAATCAAAAAATTTATTGAAACTAATGAAAACAATGATACATCATACCAAAACCTGTGGGATACTGTAAAAGCAGTATTAAGGGGGAAATTTATTGCATTAAATGCTCACTTCATAAGAATGGAAAGATGGCAAGTGAACAACCGAACACTTCACCTTAAAGAACTAGAAAAACAAGAACAATCCAAACCTAAAGTTAGCAGACGGAAAGAAATCATTAAGATCAGAGCAGAACTGAACGAAATTGAAACCAAAAAAACAATTCAAAACATCAATGAATCAAAAAGTTGGTTTTTTGAAAACATAAATAAAATTGACAAACCATTAGCATGGCTAACAAAAAAAGAAGAGAGAAGACTCAAATAACAAAAATTAGAAATGAAAAAGGCGATATTACAACTGATTCATCTGAAATACAAGGAATCATTCGAGACTACTATAAACAACTATACGTCAACAAATTTGAAAATCTGGAGGAAATGGATAAATTTCTGGACACACACAAGCTCCCAAAACTGAACCGTGAAGACGTAGAAAATTTGAACAGACCAATAACAATAAAGGAGATTGAAGCTGTTATCAGAAGGCTCCCAACAAAGAAAAGCCCAGGACCAGATGGATTCACAGCAGAATTTTACCAAACATTCAAACAGGAATTGACACCGATTCTTTACAAACTATTTCAAAAGATTGAAAAGACGCAAATCTCCCAAACTCATTCTATGAAGCAAACATCTTCCTGATACCAAAACCAGGTAAAGATATAACCAAAAAAGAAAACTACAGGCCGATATCCTTGATGAATATAGATGCAAAAATCCTCACTAAAATACTAGCAAACAGAATACAGCAACACATACGTAAAATTATTCACCACGATCAAGTGGGATTCATCCCTGGGATGCAAGGTTGGTTCAACATACACAAATCAATAAATGTGATACACCATATTAATAAACTCAAACACAAGGACCATATGATCATCTCTATAGATGATGAAAAAGCATTTGATAAAATTCAGCACTCATTCATGACAAAGACCCTCTATAAGTTAGGTATAGAGGGAAAGTATCTCAACATAATTAAAGCCATATATGACAAACCCATATATGCCAATATCATCCTGAATGGGGAAAAGCTGAAAGCTTTTCCTTCAAGAACAGGAACTAGACAAAGATGCCCATTCTCACCACTCCTATTCAACATAGTGTTGGAAGTACTAGCCAGAGCAATCAGAGAAGAGAAGGAAATAAAGGGTATCCAGATTGGAAAAGATGAAGTCAAACTGTCCCTGTTTGCAGACGACATGATCCTATATATCGAACAGCCTAAAACCTCTACAAAAAAACTGCTGGAATTGATAAATGATTTCAGCACAGTAGCAGGATACAAAATCAACACACAAAAATCAGTAGCATTTCTTTTCTCCAATAGTGAACATGCAGAACGAGAAATCAAGAAAGCCTGCCCATTTACAATAGCCACCAAAAAAATAAAATACTTAGGAATTGAGTTAACCAAGGAGGTGAAAAATCTCTATCATGAGAACTACAAACCACTGCTGAGAGAAATTAGAGAGGATACAAGAAGATGGAAAGATATCCCATGCTCTTGGATTGGAAGAATCAACATAGTGAAAATGTCCATACTACCCAAAGTGATATACAAATTCAATGCAATCCCCATCAAAATTCCAAAGACATTTTTCTCAGAAATGGAAAAAACTATCCAGACATTTATATGGAATAATAAAAGACCACGCATAGCCAAAGCAATGCTGAGCAAAAAAAATAAAGCTGGAGGCATAACACTACCTGACTTTAAGCTATACTACAAAGCTATAATAACCAAAACAGCATGGTACTGGCATAAAAACAGACACACTGACCAATGGAATAGAATAGAGAATCCAGAAATCAACCCATACACTTACTGCCATCTGATCTTTAACAAAGGCACCAAGCCTATTCACTGGGGAAGGGACTGCCTCTTCAGCAAATGGTGTTGGGATAACTGGATATCCATATGCAGGAGAATGAAACTAGATCCATACCTCTCACCATATACTAAAATCAACTCAAAATGGATTAAGGATTTAAATATACACCCTGAAACAATAAAACTTCTTAAAGAAAACATAAGAGAAACAACTCAGGAAATAGGACTGGACCCAGACTTCATGAATACGACCCCAAAAGCACGGGCAACCAAAGGAAAAATAAACAAATGGGATTATATCAAACTAAAAAGCTTCTGCACAGCAAAAGAAACAATTAACAGAGTTAAAAGACAACCAACAGAGTGGGAGAAAATATTTGCAAAATATACATCTGACAAAGGATTAATATCCAGAATATATAAGGAACTCAAACAACTTTACAAGAAAAAAACAAGCAACCCAATTAAAAAATGGGCAAAAGAGCTAAGTAGGCATTTCTCTCAGGAAGATATACAAATGGCCAACAGACATATGAAAAAATGCTCAACATCACTCAGCATCCAGGAAATGCAAATCAAAACCACACTGAGATACCATCTAACCCCAGTTAGGATGGCTAAAATCCAAAATACTCTGAACGATAAATGCTGGCAAGGTTGCGGACAAAAAGGAACTCTCACACATTTTTGGTGGGACTGCAAAATGGTGCAGCCTCTATGGAAAATGGCATGGAGGTTCCTCAAACAATTGCAGATAGATCTACCATACGACCCAGCTATCCCACTGTTGGGAATATACCCAGAGGAATGGAAATCATCAAGTCGAAGGTATACTTGTTCCCCAATGTTCATCGCAGCACTCTTTACAATAGCCAAGAGTTGGAACCAGCCCAAATGTCCATCATCAGGTGAGTGGATACGGAAAATGTGGTATATCTACACAATGGAATACTACTCAGCTATAAAAACGAATGAAATACTGGCATTTGCAACAACATGGATGGACCTTGAGAGAATTATATTAAGTGAAACAAGTCAGGCACAGAAAGAGAAATACCACATGTTCTCACTTATTGGTGGGAGCTAAAAATTAATATATAAATTCACACACACACACACACACACACAAAAAAAAAAAAAAAATCTGGGGGGGGGAAGAAGATATAACAACCACAATTACTTGAAGTTGATACGACAAGCAAACAGAAAGGACATTGTTGGGGGGAGAGGGGGAGGGAGAAGGGAGGGAGGTTTTGGTGATGGGGAGCAATAATCAGCCACAATGTATATCGTTAAAATAAAATTTAAAAAAAATAAATAAGTAAAAAAATAAAAGGCTGTGAAAGTGCAAAAATAAATAAATAAATAAATAAATAAATAAATAAAAGGAAAACATCTGAAATAAATCCAAAAAAAAAAAAAAAAGGGAGGGAGGGAGGAAAGGAAGAAAGAAAGAAAAGAAAGAAAGACCTAAACAATTCCTTGAACTCCCAGAGATAGGGGTGAAGCAGGGGTGGGGGGGACTGTGGAGGGACAGGGCATAAAGTGCATAAAGAAAAATCACAATTTGTAATAATATTATGCTTATAATAAATAATATTTTTTTAAATGGCTTCTTAACATTCAAAAAAACAATGCAGTCAGCACTCCAGACACAGTAGCCAAGTATGAGTGACCTGGAGGAACAGGGACTTCCTCTCTGGGCCTCAGTTTTCCCCTTCTGTAAAATTGGAGGATTGCTTCTCCAAGTGTGATCCATGCATGTGCAGCACCAGCAGTCACAGACCATGCACAGATTCCTGCTCCACCTCTCAGACAGCAGGATTGCCCTCCCTGAGCTTCAGTTTCCTCTTCTGTAAAATGGGGATAATACCACTTCTTATTTGGGGTGAAAATTAATGAGATCACAGATGTTAAGTGCCTAATACAGTGAGCATGGGGCCAAATGTGCTAATATTTTTAAATCCTCACTCCCAGTTTGGGTTTTACATATATTCCTAGTACCCACAATGGGATGTGGACTTGGAACTGTCCAGAGTCCTCTCCTCTGCCCTTTCTACTTCCACAAACCTGGTTAGAGGTAGGATTTTTGTAACTGATGTGAGAACCCATCTAAGTGTTGAGAAGTTCAAACATCATGAATAAATGTTCTCTTTTTTCAGAGAATTGTACTTAAGAAAGCCAACCAGCCTCGCCTTTCCCTGGAATGTTATTATTTATGCAGTGAGAACTGACCCAATGGGTGGTCATCGTGGAACAGCAGTAAACACTGCTATGCTATTTCCCCCGGTGGAGCTGCTTCCAGTGGTAGCAACACCAGCAGTTGCACCTAGGTATTGTAGTCCTAGCTGCTAAGAACAACTTCTTTAGGATCTCCAGTGTCTGTCAGTCCCTCTAGTAATGGCTGTGTTCCTGAAAGTATCTGACTGATTCTCCCAGCACTCACTCAAAACAGTGGCCTGCCTGAGCTCCCTACCGGCAGCAGAGGTGCTACACAATTTTCAGATATGTTTATGCAAAGCCCTTTGGAGTGGCCTTGGCAAAGCCAGCCCAGGGATGCCAAGTGACTTTGCACCCCTCACTGCCCCTCTGCAACATTTGGAAAGCTGACCACCTAACACAGGTATGGCTTTCCTTGAGTCGGGACAGACTCAGTGATTCTTAGCTGGTACTTTCCTACCTGTTTCTGCTCTTGGGCAACCTGAGGAAGTAGCAAAAGCCCCAAACTCTCTCTCATGTCTACACTTTGAATATTAGTGGTATCCCAGGGGGCAATGCAGAAACATGTAAAATGGTTTTGGAGTCAGAAATAGTTAGATTCCAGTCCTAGCTGAGCTGGACCACTTACTAGTTGACTGTTCTTAGGCTCATTACTTAATCAGTCTGTGCTTCCATAGTCTCCACTTTAAAATAGGAGTGATAATACCTACCTCACAGGGTAATTTTAAATATTAAATGAGAATATGTAGATGTCTATGTAAATATAATTTATACAGCTATAAACTAGAATATAGCACAGGCATGTGTCACTTGATAACAGGAATATGTTCTGAGAAACGCGTCGTTAGGCGATTTCATCATTGTGCAGACATCATAGAGTGCACTTACACAAACCTAGGTGGTTAGCCCACTGCACACCTGAGCCTATTGCTCCTGTGTGAGTAATGCACTGTGCTACAACATTAGGGCAGCCACGACATCATGAGGCAAGAGGAATTTTTCATCTCCGTTGTAATCTGCACTGCATTCTAACCAACTGAGCAAACCAGCCAGCCTTTGTCTTCGTTTTTGTTTTTGTTTTTGTTTTCTTTAGCAGCTGGCCTGTACGGGGACCCAACCCTGGACCTTGGTAGCTCCATTACAATCTCATGGGACCACTGTGGTATATGCAATTCATTGTTGACCAAAATGATGTTATGCAACCCATTTATATCCATAATGAATATATACAGAGAGAGAGAGAAGGCACTTGGCCCTTAGAAAACACACTCAATGGTTATGATTACTAGAATTACTTAGTAGAGCACATAAAAATTGAAAAATTTTTCTGCAATTTTCTTTTTTTTTTTTTAACTTTTATTGTGTCGATATACATTGTGGTTGATTATTGCTCCCCATCACCAAAACCTCCCTCCCTCCTCCCTCTCCTCCCTCCCCCCCAACAATGTCTTTTCTGTTTGCTTGTCATATCAACTTCAAGTAATTGTGGTTGTTATATCTTCTTCCCCCCACCCCGGTTTTGTGTGTGTGTGTGTGTGTGTGTGTGTGTGTGTGTGTGTGTGTGTGTGTGTGTGTGTGTGTGTGAATTTATATATTAATTTTTAGCTCCCACCAATAAGTGAGAACATGTGGTATTTCTCTTTCTGTGCCTGACTCGTTTCACTTAATATAATTCTCTCAAGGTCCATCCATGTTGTTGCAAATGCCAGTATTTCATTCGTTTTTATAGCTGAGTAGTATTCCATTGTGTAGATATACCACATTTTCCGTATCCACTCATCCGATGATGGACATTTGGGCTGGTTCCAACTCTTGGCTATTGTAAAGAGTGCTGCAATGAACATTGGGGAACAGGTATACCTTCGACTTGATGATTTCCATTCCTCTGGGTATATTCCCAGCAGTGGGATAGCTGGGTCGTATGGTAGATCTATCTGCAATTGTTTGAGGAACCTCCATGCCATTTTCCATAGAGGCTGCACCATTTGCAGTCCCACCAACAATGTATGAGAGTTCCTGCTGGTTAAACTCTCCGTTGTGTTTTTTATTTCGCTGAATAACTTCTTCAGTTCAGCAAGTTCTGCTACATTTTTTTTCAGGACATTGATTTCCTTGTACATTTCCTCTTTCAGGTCCTGTATACTTTTCCTCGTTTCATCATGATGTCTAGCTGAGTTTTCTTGTATCTCATTCAGTTTCCTTAGAATTATCACTCGAAATTCCTTGTCATTCATTTCAAGGGCTTCTTGTTCTATAGGATCTAGAGTTTGAGATTTATTAACTTTTGGTGGTGTACTTTCTTGATTTTTTGTATTTCTGGTATCTTTTTTTTGATGTTTATTCATTGTGGCAGGGGATTTCACAGTCCACCGGTTTGAGACTATTGACTAACTAAGATGTTGCTGTGGTTGCCAATTTGGTATGGCTACCTCCGTGATTGCTCAGTTGGCCTCTAGTGCCTTGTGTGTGTGGTTGCCTCAGGTCTTGGGCCTCTCCAGGGAGCCACCTCTCTGGTCAGCTTGGACTCTGCTGGGCTGCTAGATCACGGGGCAGTACCGCTGGGTGTGTGGTCTCTGCTGAGCTTCCACTTCCCGTGCAGGACTTCTCCCTGTTCCGTGCGCTCTGGCCCAGGCTGTTGGATCACGCAGTGGTGACCCCACAGGGTGTGTGGTTTCTGTCGAGTCTCCGCCTCCCTAGCCGGACGTCTCCCCACTCTGTGCGCACTGGGCTGGGCTGGGACGTGTCTTCTGCAGCCCTCGTCTATCTGCTGGGCCTTCAAGACCCTGCTCAGCACCACCTCGCCCAGGAAGTCTACCAGGTTTCTGCTAGGCACAGATGACCGGTTGCTCTGGGTGCCTTTGTAGCACTGTGTAGATTTTTCTCGGGACTTAGCACCTTCCTCCTGGTATCTCGGTTATTTGTGTATTTGTCTTATCTCCCACACCAGAGCCTGAGCTCCTTGGGGGAGGAACCTGCAGCACACGGTTCACCTTTCAATCCCCCCGGCATGGACCGAGTCCGGTGCCCGCCCACAGTCAGCTCTCCGGCAGGTTCAAGCGAACTCAGAAACTCTCCGACCACACTATTTCTAACCAGAAATCGGTTAGGCATTTTTCCGAACTGGTGGCCACAGAGATGTTATCTGCCTCCCGGTAACAGGAAGTTTACCGGGAGCCAGAGCCCAGGGTGCAGTGGAGTGACAGTCGGCCCAGCCCGTACTTCCTTGCCCTCCCAACGCTGGCCGGGGACGCCCCACGCCACCAACCCCACCAGAGAACCACGGAGGGAGTAGGAGGGGAGGCCGGCCCACAGGCCCCAGGAAGCCCCGCGCTGGGGCAAGCAAGTGGGAAGGCTCAGTGAGGAGCCAAGCCAGGCGAGAAGGACAGGCTTGGCCAAGCCGGGCCGGAGCTGCCACCACCTAAGAAAATGGAGGTAGCCCCAGGGCCGGTGAGTGGCCCGGTGGGGCAGGCAGAAGCCGGGCAGGTGGAAGCCAGGCGGGCATCCGCCCCCCGAGCAGGGCAGAGCCAGGGGTCACTCACAGGGCTGTGCCAGGTTGGGCGCCTCCCTCTCTGCCTCTGTGTCATCACTGTCCCCGTTCTCGGCTGCCGCCACCTAGGGCTGCTCACTCGGTCCCGCGGCGTGGCTCGGGCGCTCCCAGGAATCTTCTTTTATGCCGGCCTGAAACCTTGAATCCCGCAATTTTCAATTTTAGATTTGGAACAGCCTATCAGTTATACTGGGACTTGACTGGTGGGTGAAAGTCTGGGATACAGGCGGTCTGGGGCAAACAACTTTTCTAGTTCTTCAGTGCTACAAATCCAGGGAATTTTAAAAGCAGCCCTGAAAAGAAAGAAAATCGCAAAAGATTGGCTGTGAGTGCTTGATAATGGGAGAGGAGCATTACCACTTGTTTGCCACTGTGACCCAATTCAGCGTAGGGAAGGAGTGTTAGGTTTGAGGCTGTGCAGGTGCACAGAGCTCAGGGCATTTTCATTAGATGCTGGCAGACCTTCCTGCTCAGCTTCCTGCGGTGTTGCCCAAACAATATAAAGGGTCCAATATAAAGTCTCTGAGTCAAAAGCATAGTAAGGGTGGCTCCTGGCCAATCAGTAGAAAACCCAAAATGTGGATAAGATGCAGGTGTTTATACATTCCTCTTAAATTCTACCCCCTCTGGTTTTGCTAGATAGTTCCACCATCAAATACCTATTCTTCTAACCCATCCACCAACAATCAACTATAATTTTTATCTGAAGAAATCATTAGATGAAAGAACTCAACCTAAATGGACACTATTTCTAAAATCTTTAGAAAAATAAAGCTATTAATTTAATTCACTGAAATAGGTATTGACCATGTACCAAACTAGAGGGAGGTAGACATAGCCCAGTTCTCAAGAGGACTACAGTTCAGTGGGGGAGAGAAACATATTTACTCATTAAATGAATAGAGTAAAATAAGTGCATATTTACAAGGGCAAAACTGTACTAAGGGAATATTGAGAAAGAAAAGAATCATCCAAATTGTACTTTGGCAATGCTACTTGCCATGTTCTGTGCTCTAGTAGGGAAAGAAGCACAAGTTACATTTTACCTTCACCTGTAAGGAATTTTTAATCTCCTTGGGAAGACAGATGCTTAACAAACAAATTATAATGCAATGTGATGATAGTAAAGAGGTGTTAAAAGGCAATAAGAAGCAAGAAACGGGAGACTTACAGCATGTATGCATATCAGGGAGGGGATCCTGAAGAAAGTAACCTCAGGAGTGGAAGCAGAATTGACAGACTAGCTCCTGACCTTCGGCTACCATATTAAACCCAAATGGTGATGTATAAATCCTAATGATGTTGGCTATGGAGTCAAGGAAATGTTCCATTGCTTCAGGGTTTAACTTTATTGATGCCTTTATTCAATATCCCTGATATTCAGCTTTGGTTCTCCAAACTAACTTTATTTTCTGTTGGCTAATAACTGCAAAAGCTAATATAATTATCTCTTACGCTCACTCTGTTTTCAGAATACCTACTCTGTACAAATCAAGCCCACAAAGTGTATGCAGACACCCCTGCTTTACGGAGGACTGCAAGGTTGCCATCCTTCAAACACACTTTTTTAATGAAGATGATAAGTGCAAACAGACAAAGCCAAGCATCCCCCCTTTTGGTCTTGCCAAAATTAGAAGATTTGGAGTTGAATAAATTGGACTTCAGTATCACTTGTTACTTGGTTAACTAGTGGAAGCTTCTAGAGTGTGACAGCTGTAATGAGGGATGCTCTGAATCCTCAGATCAGGAAAGGCAGAAACTGTTCCTGTTAGGACTTTTTTTTATGAATATTGATATCGAATCTGGGGGTAGTTCTTTAAATGTTTGTTTAAAAGTAAAAAGCATCTTCCTGCATTGGAGTTACCAAGTGCTGTGTCTGTGTACAAACTAGAGTTCTAGTCCTTCTTTATCTTAATGATTTATACTTTTGCTTCAACAAATGCCCAGTATTGCTGATCAATTTTCATGCAACGCAAAAAAATTTTTTTCATGCAAAACGTTTCCCTTTTAAAAGCACATACTGCGACTTCTTTCCTTAAGTTGACATAGAAGGTAAAGAAATGTTTGACACTCGCATGTAAATATTAGAGAATTGACTTATTTTATTCTGAGTTGTGCTTTTTTGTTGTAGTCTTATTGTTTGAATATCAATCCTTTTTACTTTTAAATAATGCACTATATTTTAATAACAAAAGCTTTATATATTTATTGTCAAATATCATTTCCTTCATTGAAAAAAAAAACAGACTTTATGGAGAAATGGCTGATTCCAGGGCTGAGGCAGAGAAGGTGCAAGAGGAGCCCGAGACACCTTGTTGTCCCAGAAAGTAAAAAAGTAAGGAATAATGATGAGGACATGCCAAAATGACATGTAAACCAACATGAAGGGGCTGCCACTGGCCGCTTCTGACAATTCTGTCAGTAACATAATGATTCTGTTGCATAAAAGAGGAGTTCACAAGTCTGTGATGATGTAAGTGAATGAATGAAGTGGAGAGTGGAGAATGCTTTTCTTTCTCCATCTGTGGAATACAGTTGATGAATCGTAACAACTCAGCCAGGAAATGCCAAGTGATGCTAAAATTCATGGGTATGTGTTAAAGAGAAGTATGATATACTCCATACTCTCAAAATATCCTTTAATGATAGTAGCTGAACAGTGCAGAAATCTGGCAGGCATCTCTTTAACCAAGTGGTGAAGGTTAACTTTACCAGCAACAGGACAAATTGCAACCATCACGTGGTAAGATGCGTAAAAAGAACACACTGTCACTTCTCTGATATTCCTGCCAAAATTGCACACATGAATCTAATCATCAGACAAATCCAAACCGGGGGCTTTTTATAAGATAATTGGCCTGTAATCTACAAAAGTGTCAAGGCCATGAAAGTCAACTAAAAACACAAGAAGACTTCCAGGCAGAAGACAACTCAATACATAGGACAACTAAATTCAATGTGTAACACTGGATTGAATCCTTGCACTTAGAAAGAGCATTATTGCAACAATGACTGAAACTTGAATGGAGTCTGTAGATTAGATTGTAGTAGCATGCTAATGTTAATTTTCTGATTTTGATGGTTGTAGTGGGATTGGATTATGTAGGAGAATGTCCTCATTTATAGGAAATAGATACTAAAGTATTAGGACTGATAGGCATCATGTTGTAACTTACTCTCAAATGTTGCAACATTTCTGCAAGCAGGAGATTATTGCAAAATAAAAACAAAAAGAGATAATAAGACTCAGAATAATATAAAAAAATAAGCTGTCAAAGCTAATGGGGGAAATTAAGGAGAAAAATAAAATTTGTTACAAAATATGAAAACCATATTTGACACAGTATGTATAATTGATGACATTTAAAAATGACCTAACAAAAGACACACATAAAAGCAGTGAAAAATCAAATAAATAAAATGTATGAGAAAAAAGATTACATGAAGGACAAATAGATCTTATTTTCTGAAGAAGAAAATAAAACAAAGGTAACAAAAAATAGTTATACTATGAGAAAATTTTCTGGAAATAAAAACTACATGAATCTGTAGATAGAAAGGATACCCCATATTGCCAGTAAAATTAACAGAGAATTTATTGATTAATTCAATGAGAAACAAGAATCCTTAAGTATCTTGACATAACAAATCACCAGCTATTCAAAGAAAACTCTCAGCTGCAGCTATCTCAACAGGATTGGATTCCACAAAAGAATAAAAATATACCTACACGATGGTAATAAAACATGGTTTGCAAGTATTCTATGTCAATTTTATGTCATCATTTATTCGTAAAGGAAAAAGAAAACATTCTCATATTTTCAAGGGTTGAGGATACATGACTTCACAGAATTCATATAGAACATATATTTGAAGACAGCAGTTCAGCCTGTTTATTGTTTGCCCGAACGTAAAATTCTCCCTTCTTCCTTAGAGATGGGACCCCTAATCTAAGTAGGCATGTAGCTATCTAGATTTAAAAGTACACTTTCCAATTGCTCATCCATCAAGCTGTGGCCATGTTGACCAAGTTTTGGACAAAAAAAATACAGGGAGTGTTGTGCACTGCTTCTGGGAAGTGGGGCATGTCCTTCTCTCTCCCTCCTGCATCCAGAGAGACAAGTGAGAAGTGAGCCAGCTTCCTGGAGATTCTTCAACACACACACGCACACGCACACGCACACGCACACGCACACACACACACACACCCTGGCCTGGCCTGCCTGCCTGCAGACGTCTTTGGGGAGAGAGAAATAAGCTCCTATCTTGATTAAGCCTTGGTTATTTTCTGATTTCAAACACCTGTAACAAATCTGATCCTAAATGACACCAATATACTCTAAAGTCAAATAAAAGATTAAATTTCAAATGAGGAAATCACTTGAACGAAAAAAAGTTGTAATGAACATTAAATGCAATTAAACACAGAATAAGTCAAAACATTTTGGGTGAACAGAATTAAAATGACATTACATGCTATTATAAAATTCTTGAAATAAAAAATAAATAACATATACATACTTTGATGATTGTGGATTGGGATAAAATCCAGACTGTCTCAGCAAATGGATACACCAAATTGCTGAGTGAAGATTAGAAATAAGAGAATAAGCAAAATATGCTGTTTTGTTCATCTCTTATTGGAGAAATCAATATATTATTTCATTTATAAAATTGATTAATTAAGAAATATGGGTTTAAGAGTATCACTTAATATGTTTGTGTCAGTTAGAATTATGTTCACCAGATAGTAAAAGAAAACCAAAACTATAGGAGTTTAACACATTAAGAGATTTATTTTTATTTCAAATAAAGTGAAGCTAGAGATAGGGAGTTCAGGGCTTGTATAGTTACTTCAATTTGGAATAAGAAATATAGTCTCATTCTGTCTTTCTGTTTTTCCATCATTGGCATATGGTGTCCATCTCAAGATTGTCTCATGTTTATAAGATGGGCATTGGAGAAGGCACCATACCTGCTTCCAAGCAGAGAAAAGGGAAAGAAAGAGGGGAGTTGGGAATTCTCTTCTGATTTGTCTTATATCCCATTACCCCCACACAAATGTAAAGAAAGGTTTAAAAAAAAAAAGGTGTTTCTTTTAGCCAAGTATTTTTTGCCCCTTAATAAAAAAGTGGGTTCCGTTACAGAAGTATAACTTGTGTAATGACTGTATATTCACCCAACTAATAAAAGAGAAAAAATTCAGAAGACTATTTAGCAAATTGCTAATATATATTATTTCTAGTTGTTACATGATGTTAAGAAAAAAATGGATTTCTGGGTGTTATTGGTTGAATTTTGTCCCACATAAATTCATACGCTGAAGTCCTAATACCCAGTACCTCAGAAAGTGAACTTATTTGGAAATAGGATCATTGTAGACATAATTAGTTAAGATGAGGTCAAATTGGAATAGGGTGGGCCCCTGTTCCAATATAAATGGTGTCCTTACAGCAAAAGGAAAATTTGGACACACATATGCACAAAGAGAACACCACATGGAAATGAAGACAGAAATTGGATGATTCTTCTACAAGCCAAGAAATGCCAAAGATTGTCAGAAAACCACCAAAAACTACTGAAGAGGCATGAGACACATTCTTTCTCCCAGTTTGCAGAAGAAACCAACCCTGCCAACACCTTGATCTTGAACTTCTAGCCCCCAGAACTGTGAGAAAAAAATTTTTGTTGTTTAAGACAACCAGTCTGTAGTACTTTGTTATGGCAGCCCTAACACACACATATATTGGGGATAATTGCTTTTTTGTTTAAAATTTCAACATGATTTGACTTTATACTTTTACAAATTTATGAAATTTTACAAATTTTTATATTTCTAAATATTTATATCTTTTATAAATGGAATATACAATATTTTTTATAAATAAGAATTAGATAATTTCTAATTTTTGTTTTGTTTTATAAGTATACATTTCATAAAAATTATTGGCCTAAAAATTTTGAACAAATTTGAAAGTAAAGATATCTAGACCTGAAACTTTTGGGGGAGGTCTTTTACCCTTTTCAGTTATGACCAAGACCCAGGCTTCTAGGTCAAATTTTGTGTTTAATTTTTAGCAGATTATGATCCTCCCTAGGAAAACATTCATTTAAAATTAAAAGGTAATGGTGGTGATATCAGCCTAGTTTTTTGGTTTTTCTGAATTCACACATAAAAACAGACAGAGCAATTAATTATCAAAACTGAAAATCTGTGGTCAAACTTTACAACAAATCTAGGTGATAAGGGATCTCCATAGACCCTTAAATACAGATGGATGGGAACAGATCACCACCAGCCTGAGACAGGCATATTATCAGCATTTGTATGGAAAAGAAAGACAAGGAAGGCCTACAAACAGGAAGACCCCCAAATAGTCCATAGAGATTTATGCGAAAGCACAAGGTTCCAACCAAGAGCAGCAGATAGAGCTGGGAAGGGCTTTGCACACTCCATGACAGGTGAGCATGAAGGCCTGCAAAAGCTGGACCAACGTAACCCTTGTGAACTCTTCAAACTGACATGCCCCCCACAGTGGAGAGAAACTGCTGAAAATGGAATCTAAATTGAGAAGGACGGGGAAAGCATAAATAAAGGAAGGAGAGGGTCCAGAAAAAGAGGGGGAGGAGAGGAGAGCCATGAAAGATCAGAAAGCACACCGCCATATTTATTTAAATTTTTTGCTGTTAATTTAATGTGTTTTTAATTGAACATAATTGTGGGGTATGGTTCACTGTATAGTGTGGGTTACTGTACAATAACTCACCTAGGGTGGATAGCACATCCATCACCTAAACACTTATCTGTGTGTGTGTGTGTGTGTGTGTGTGTGTGTGTGTGTGTGTGTGTGTGTGTGTGTGTGTGTGTGTGGTGATTACCCTCACAATCCTCTTTTCAACTTATTTAGAGATAGACAGTATAATACAATTAGTTCTAGTCAGCCTAGGACACCAGAAATTATTCTTTCTATCTACATGTAACTTTGCACCCATTAATCCAGCTCTTCCCCTCCGGCCTTCCCTGCCCCCTTACTTCACAGCCTCTGGTCATCATTATTCTATTCTCTACTTCTGTCAAACCACTTTTGTGTGTGTGTGTGTGTGTGTGTGTGTATATATACTTTACATATGAGTGAGATCACCCAGTATTTGTCGTTCTATACCTAGCTTACTTCACTTCTCCATCCATGTTGCTGAAAATGACAGGATTTCATTTTTTATGGCTAAAGAGTATTCTATTATGTATATATACTGCATTGGATATGTATTGTATATGTATTTACATCGTATATGTATTATGTATATATAATGCATTGATGGCATTTAGGTTGATTCCATCTCTTGGCTGTCGTGAATAATGATGCAATGAACATGGGAGTGTATTATCTTTTTAAACTATAGAGAAAAACAGAAGTTACAAAAGCTGTCTGAACAAAGTTCTTTTCTAAAAGTTAAGGAAAATTATTTCACAAAAACATACAAAAAATAGAAAAGTATCAAAAAAACATAAAGTTGCTTTAAGAAAAGGGAGAATACAGAGCAAATAACATCCCTATAATGAAAACACACCAAAAACTCATGCTAAAAAAGAAATTAAAACTGTGACACACTATTTCAAAATTATCTTAAAAATTAAGAAAATGAGGGCTTCCAGTCAAGATGGTGGAATACACGGTCCCCAGCATCACTCTTTCCCACAAATTAACCAATTTACAACTATTAAAAAGCAACAACACCCAAGGTGGGGCCACCAGAGCTCAGGGAAAGAGGAGGAGAGACCTACAGAGTGCATGAAGGCAGGAGAAGCCACAATGAAAGAAAGAAGAGCCACTCCCACCACTTTGAGCCTGGCTGCTTCAAGGCTTCACAGAGCAAGAGCTGGCAAAATCTGCGGTTCTGCCCTTTGCGTGAAGTTACTTGATGTGGTAAGGGAGAGGAGGTCCTTGGTGGTCCCCAGGCCAGCAAGACCACTAACATCATTTCCATGGACACACATGGGAGCGAGGAGCCACAGACAATAGAAAAAAGGATCTACTCAGAGGTCAGTGAGTCAACATAAAGGACCAGTGCATGGCCCATCCCATGCAAAGTGTTTGGAGTACAGGTGGTAGGGGAGACAGGCCACCAAAAGAACATTGGGGCACAGCATGGACAGCTGATCTGCCCTCCCTTCAGCACAGGCCCACTCAGGGGAGACTGGCCAGGAATATAGAATGACAGGGGGTGCAGTTTTCTGAAAAGTCTCAGGCCCAGACCAGAGTTTCCACACAACCCAGGTGCACTAGACCTCACAAGACATGGAAGTACATACAAAGTCAACCTGAGCAGCATAAAAAGCCTTCCCCAGAGAATCAGCAGCAAAGCAGCAATTTAGCTCAACCACAGAGCTCAAGTGCTGGTCCCCACAGGAATTTCCCCCATTTCATAAGTAAGCAAAGGACAACAAATTAGTTCAGTGCAGAGTTTAAGTGGTGGTGATAGCTAATAATCCAACACAGAACTGAAAGAAAAAACAAAAATCCCACTGACCAGAGACAAAGTTTGATAAGAACAGTAAATGTCTCACATCACCAAAGAACACCTATAAGACCTAGAAGGACTGGAAGCCCCCTGGGCTCCCAAGCCAGGGAGCTAGGAGGGCTGGGGGCCTCAGCCATGCCCCCTGATATCTGCAACCAGCCCAGCAAAGACCACCAGGCAGCCACAGGAAGCACCCTGGGCTCCTGAGCCAGGGCAGTGAGGGGCCAGGGCCTCGGCAATATCCACCTGACAGCCACAACTAGCCCAGTGACAACCACTGAGCCACTGCAAGAAGTGCTCTGGGCTCCCAAGCCAGGGCGGTTGGGAGCTGAGGGCTTCAGCTATGCCCCCTACCCCTGACATTGGCATCCAGCCCAGCAATGACCAAGCCACCACTGGAAGCTCCCTTGTCTCCCCTGCAGGAATGAGGGGGTGCCACAGGCCTCAACCACATCCCCCCTTCCTCTTTCTCCCACCCTATTTCCTTCCCCCTTCCCCTTTCTCCCTCCCCCTCAACTGCTCCACAACATCTTAGAATGTAAATAATAATAATATTAATAAATAAATAAACTTGGAACTCAATAAAGAAATTAAGAAAAAGATAAAATACATGAAGAAAATAATATGAATCATAGGTAGAAATGTTCAAAAACTAAGATGGCAGAACTCAAGAAAAAATTAGAATAAAACAAAAAAAAATTTAGAAATGAAGACTAAACTAGAAAGAACACAAGGAAAAACAAACATAGCAAGCAGCACCTTAAAAGAAATAGAAGCGTAAAGAGAAATTTTTAATCAAAACACAAAATGATAAATAAAAATATTTCAAGAAAAATTTTAAAATATTGAGGATAGGCAATAAAAATCCAACATATGTTTGAAAAGGAGTCCCTGAAGAAGAAAACCAAAGAAAGGGAGCAGACAAATAATAAAAACTATAATCCAAAGAAACTTTAAAATAAGAAATATGTGAAACCACATATTTGAAATATTTGAAAGGTACACTGAATAGCTACAAATACCAACCCCAAATAACCATCACCAAGACATTTACTATTAAAAGTATTTTATTTAATGAAAACGAAAAAAATCCATTAGACATCTAGGCAAAAAGGGCACTTATATCAGAAAAATAAAATTAGATTATCCTCAGACTTTTCTACACCAATACTTTATACCTAAAGAGGGAAATAGCACAGTTAAGGTTGTCAAGAAAGAAAATGTGAGCCTAGAATTTTATACCAGCAAATTTGAACTTCAAGTATAATGTACACTTGAATAATTCAAACACATTGTTGCTCCCATGAAAACTTCCTAAGGAATATACTGAGATTATGCTTCAGACAAACAAGTGACTAGAGAGAGATTGACATAAGCACTGGTCATTAAATTAACTACATAGTTACTCGGAGAAACAAGATTAAAAGAGAATAAAAAGGGAGACCATACCTATTATGATCTTTAATAGGTATATGATCTAATGCTATAGATACAGGACAATCATGTAAAAATCAGGATAATAGGGATAGCACAAGTAAACAGCTTTAATTTTAAGAAATCATAATTTATAATAATCACATTATTACTGGTATTCTGAGACTGCTGTATCTGTAAAGTGAGAGAAAGAAAATGATTATAGAATATTGTAATTATTTTTCTCCTTTAGCAGGAGTCAGCAATCTATGGCACTCCAGCCAGCTGCCCGTTTTGTAAATTAAGTTTTATTGAAACACAGTCACACCCATTCACTTATATATTGTCCATGGCTGCTTTCACACCACAATGGCAGAGTAAGTAGTTGCATCAGAGATTAAATGGTCTGCAAGCCTAAAATATTTTCTACCTGGTTCTTTAAAGTTTTCTTATGTCTGTGCTGTCTCCTTAAAATATAGGATTCTCAGTAAGAACAAAGGAGGTATCAATGTAATATAAGTGGTCAAACAGAAAAACTGTTCCCAAATTTGAATTGGAAACCTCAGCGTAAACTCTTGAGGGGATCTATCTTTTAATTTAAATCTAGACATGTCTTATGAAAAGGCCTAAAGTCAATGATCATACCAATAGCAAAGTATACCTAGTGCTTAGATCACTGCCATAAATGCTATTTTTCCCAGTTAAAAAATGAAACAAACAGAAAAAACACAGACTTTTTAGAAAAATGGCTTATTCTGCATCTGGAACAGGAAATGCATAAGATGAGCCTGGCATAGCTAGAAAAAGATATAGCAAAGCAGCTTCCAGAAAGAACCAGGATCGTGTAAAAAGGAGATAGGAGCCACCTAGAAGAGGCTTCTATTGTCCAAAGAAGGAATAATTTGTTTCACTATACATAAAAATTGCCTTGGGCTGAAACCTATCAAATATATTTTAAGACATGAGTTTATAGCAATATTTTTAAAAAATTGATCACCTCTGAGGATAACAAGGAACTAATTTGTCATCATGAAAACTAGTCAAATAAAAGGAAAGAATCAAACATTTATCTTGCATTATAATTACATTGAATTATAATGCAAGATATATCGCTTCTCGGCCTTTTGGCTAAGATCAAGTGTAGTATCTGTTCTTATCAGTTTAATAATGCAAGATATACCACTGGGTACCCAAATAGATGAAGGGAAGCATTTTCTTACAAGTATATTTTAGCAAATAAACAACAACTAAATGATAAAACTAAGATACAACCACTTTGCAATCATAGTGAATTTATGGATGAAGGCATTGAGCTAACATTAAAAATAGTGTAAAACAGACCTGATGTGCCTCCCAAGGAAGAGCATATTACCACAAGGAGTCTAGCCAAGGGATTGCACACAAGTATAATCAAACTTCTGGATCCTCTTGCATGAAATAAGGAAAACGGGTCCACATTGAATTGTGCCATGAATCTGAAATCAATGAAACCTAAGCTGTGGGAAAATCTGTCTGCCGAAGGACTCAGATTTTTAGCAGATAAACTGTAAGAAAAAAGGGCATGGAGTTCAATAGATTCTAGGCACTGCAAAGATATATCACTTCTTTTCTTTTTTTTTAAATGGGCAGGATTAGAGTGCATATATGAGATACAAATAAAGAAATGCAAAGAAAGAGCTCAGTGAAATGAGGCGAGTGGTTATTTTGGAGGTGACTGTGATGGATAGGCCACAAGCACAGGCTTCCATTTCCTGCCCTGATGGTGGTTACAAAAGTGTTTGTCTTCTGATAACTCACTAAGCCATTTAAAAAGTTAGGATAGTGACTACCCTAGACCGGAAGCAATAGTGACTGGAAGGTAGCTGGAGAGCGACTGGGGTGCTGTTATTTTATCTTGATATGGCTGCTGGTTGTACAAGTTTATGAGAACACATTGAGTTTTACACGTGTGTGCACTTTTCTTTATGGAAGTTATGCATCAATGAAAAAACATTTTAATGTTTTTCAAATTTACATGCAAAGTCCAGCAGAGAAAGGCACCTATATGCAATTAAAATCTTGTACAGTATTCAAATCACATTTTTCCACTTGCCCATTTGACACATTGACTTGATTTGCTACTGCTGCAACAGTTGTGCTTCTATTGATTTCTCCCCTTATTTCTGATAATTTTTGCTTCATAAATGTGCATGCTATTTTATTTGGCACATAAAAGAGTATAATCTAACCACATTGGGGATAGTAATGTTAACAGCATGAAATTTTAAAATTTTGGAAATTTTCCTTTACTAACTGCTTTCTGTCGTGACTTAGCTTTGTCTGAACTTAACATTTCTTCTCCGGTCCCCTCTCACTGCACCTTACTCCTCATCACCTGATCCCTAGGCATTGATAATTTTTGAGTTTCTCAATAAATATTTGTCTATCTTTGTCTTATTGGAGCCCTGAGGTCCTGGGAAAGCAGCATTCCAAGCAGTCATCAGAATCACCAAGTTTGAAACCCACCAGAGGAACTTGTCTCCTGTAGAGTAAGTTTCAATCCAAAAAGATCCTCTATAAGACACATTATAGTCAAACTGACAAAACTGAAAGACAAAAAGAGAATCCCAAGAGCAGCAAGAGAAAAGTGTCAAGTCATTTATAAGGGAATACCCATTAGACCAACAGCAGACTTCTCAACAGAAACTCTACAAGCCAGAAGAGAATGAGATGACGTATTCAAAATACTAAAAGAAAAAAACTACCAGCCAAGAATACTATGCTCAGTAAGGGTATCCTTCAGAAATGAGAGATTTCCAGATAAACAAAACTGTGGGAGTTCACCCTCACATGACCAACCCTACAAGAAATTCTCAGGGAAGTCCTCCGTCTAGAATCAAAAAAGCAATAATCACCACCATGAATACATGAGAAAGTACAAAGCCTCTGGTAAAACAAAAATGCAAGTGAGAAAGAAAAAGAAACTAAATTTTACCACCTCAAAAAACTGACCAATGATAATTGACCAATGATAAAAATGGAAGAGAGGAAAAAAAGATATTTAAAACACCCAAATGAAAATTGATAAAATACCAGGAGTAAGACAGTACCTCTCAATAACAACCCTAAATGTAAATGGATTGATTTCTCCACTCAAAAGACACAGACTGACTGATTGGATTAAAAGGCTAGACCCAACCACATGCTGTCTTCAAGAGATTCACCTTACCTGTAAAGACACACACTAATAGTGAAGGGATGGAAAAAACACATATCACGTAAATGGAAACCAAAAATTAGAAGAAGTAGCTCTTCTTATATCAGATAAAATAGACATTAAACAAAAACCACAAAAAAAAAAGATTAAAAAGTATATAATGACACAGGGATCTATACATGGAGAGACATACCAATCACAAATATATATGCACACTACACCAGAGCACCCAAATACATAAAGCAAACAGTATTAGACCTAAGGAAACTGAGAGACCTCAATATGATAATAGTTGGGGACCTACTCTCTCTCAGCACTGGACAGATCATCCTTCTCTCAGCACTGGACAGATCATCCAGGCAACAAATCAACGAAGAAAAACAGGATTTAAACTACACTTTAGACCAATTGGACTTGGCAGATATCTACAGAACATTTCATCAGACAACTACAGAATATGCATTCTTCTCATCAGTACATGGAACATTCTCCAGGATAGAACACATGTTATGTCTTACATCAAAAGAATAGAAAGATTTTGAATAAACAACCTATCACTACACTTCAAAGAACTAGAAAAACAAGAACAATCCAATCACAAAATTAGTAGATGGAAATAACTGAGATCACAGCAGAACTAAATGAAAAAGAGACCCAAAAAAAGATACAAAAGATCAATGAAACAAAAGTTGATTTTTTGGGAAGATAAACAAAATGGACAAACTGTTAGCTAATCTAACAAAAAAAAGAGAGAGAAGACCCAAATAACAAAAATCAGAAATGAAGAAGGAGACACTACAACTGATTCCCCAGAAACATAAAGAATCTTTAGAGACTATCATAAAAATCTATGCATCAACAAATTTGAAAACCTGGAGGAAATGGATAAGTTTTTGGACACATACAAAGTACCAAGACTGTACAAAGAAGACACAGAAAACCTGAACAGACAAATAAGAAGCAATGACATAGAAGCAGTAATCAGCAGTCTGCCAACAAAGAAAAGCCCAGGATAGGATGGCCTTACTGCTGAACTCGACCAAACCTTTAAAGAAGAACTAATGCCGGGCCGACCCCGTGGCGCACTTGGGAGAGTGCGGCACTGGGAGCGCAGCAGTGCTCCCGCCCACGGGTTCGGATCCTATATAAGGATGGCCAGTGCGCTGCTCACTGGCTGAGCGCAGTGCGGCCGGTCACAAAAAGACAAAAAAAAAAAAAGAACTAATGCCAATTCCCTTCCAACTAGTCCAAAAAATTGAAACACAGGCCACTCTCCCAAATTCATTATGAGAACCGCATCACACTTATACCAAAATCAGACTAAGATACAACAAAAAAAGAAAACTACAGGCCAATATCTCTGATGAACATATATGCAAAAATCCTGAACAAAATATTGGCAAACAGAATACAGCAACACATTAAAAATCATACACCATAATCAAGTGGGATTCATTCAAGGGATGCAAGGATGGTTAACCACACACAAATCAATAAATGTGATACACTACATCAACAAAATCAAGGACAAAACCATATGATTATCTCAATAAATGAAGGAAAAGCATTTGACAAAATTCAACATCCCTTCATGATAAAGACTGTCAGCAAATTAGGTATAGAAGGGAAGTATCTCAACCCAATAAAAGCCATATATGACCAACCCACCACCAATATTATCCTGAATGGGGAAAGCTTTAAGAACAAGAACAAGACAAGGATGCTCACTCTCAATACTCCTAATTAACATAGTATTGGAAGTAGTATCCAAAGAAATTAGGCAACAGAAATAAATAAAGTGTATCCAGATTAGAAAAGATAAAGTCAAACTGTCCCTGTTTGCAGATGACATGATCTTATATAGAGAAAAGCCTACAGAATCTACAAAAAACCCTCTTGAAACTAATAAAATGATTTTGGTAAATTTGCAGGATACAAAATCATCATGCAAAAATCAGTACTATTATTACACTCCAATAACAAACTAGCAGAAAAACAAATCAAGTAAGCAAGCCCACTTACAATAATCACCCCCAAAAATAAAATACCTAGGAATCAATTTAACCAAGGAAGTGAAAGATCTCTTCAACAAGAACTACAGATCACTGCTGAAAGAAATTAAAGCAGATACAAAAAAATGGAAGGACATTCCATGTTCATAGATTGGAAGAATTAACTTATGAAAATGTCCATACTACTCAAAGTGATCTAAATATTCAATGCAATCTCCGTCAAAATACCAATGACATTCATCACAAAAATAGAAAAAAAAAAAACTTAACATTCATATGGAACAACAAAAGACCCAGAATAGCCAAAGCAATTCTGCACAAAAATAAATAAATAAATAAAGCTGAGGCATAACACTACCTGACTTGAAATTATAATACAAAGTTATAGTAACAAAAACAGCAGGTACTAGGCCGACCTCATGACTCACTCGGGAGAGTGCGGTGCTGGTAGTGCCAAAGCCGCAGGTTCGGATCCTATATAGGGATGGCCAGTGCACTCACTGCCTGAGTGTGGTGCAGACAACACCATGCCAAGGGTTTCAATCCCCTTACCGGTCAGAAAAAAAAAGAAAAAAAAAAACCCAGCAGGTACTGGCATAAAACACTCAGACCAATGGAACAGAATAGAAAATCCAGGAATCAATCCACATACTTCGAGCCAACTGATCTTTTACAAAGGCACCAAGAACATTCATTGGGGAAAAGACTACCTCTTCAATAAATGATGCTGGGAAACCTGGGCATACAAATATAGAAGAAAGAAACTAGACCTGTATCTCTTGCCATAAACCAAAATTAACTCATAGTGGACTAAAGAATTAAATATAAGACCTAAAACTATAAAACTCTTAAAAGAAAACACTTTAGGAAGCAGGACCACACAAAGATTTTATGAATAAGATCCCAAAAACAAAGGCAACCAAAGAAATAGATAAATGGGAATGTATCAAACTAAAGGGCTTCTGCAGAGAAAAAAACAAAAAACAAAAAACAAAAAAAACACACAAACTAAAAAAAAAAAACATTAACAGAGCAAAAAGACAACTTTCAGAATGAGAGAAAATGTTTACAAACCATGCATCCAACAAAGGATTAATATCCAGAATATACGAAGAACCCAAATGACTTAGTGAAAAAAACAAGTAACCTAATAAAAATGGGAAAAGTAGTTGAATAGGCATTTCTCAAAGGAAGCTATACAAATGGCTAACAAATACACAGGGAAATGCAAATCAAAACTATACTGAGATATTCTCTCACTCCGGTTAGACTAGCCAGTACCAAAAAGACAGAATAAAAATGCTGGCAAGGATGTGCAGAAAAGGGAACCCTCCTACAATGTTGGTAATATTGTAAATTAATTCAGCCATATGGAAAACAGTATAGAGGCTCCACAAACAACTACAAACAGAACTGCTATATGATCCAGAAATCCCACTTCTGGGTATATACCCAAAGGAATGGAAATTGTAATGTTGAACCTGTACCCCCATGTTCATCACAGCTCTGTTTACAATAGCCAAGATATGGAACCAACCTAAACGACCACCATCAGATGACTGGATGAGGAAAATGTGGTATATATATACAATGGAATACTATACTGCCATGAAAAGAGAATGAAATACTGCCATTCATAGCAAAATGGATGCACTTAAAGAAAATCATGTTAAGTGAAATTAAGCCAGGCATAGAATGAGAAATACCACATGTCCTCACTTGTAAGTCAGAGCTAAAAAAAAATTAAAATAAATTTTAAAAAAGAAAGAAAGATACAACAATCACGATAATTCACTGAACTTTCCAAAGGAGAGAACAGAACTGAGGCCAACAGAGGTGGGAAAGGGAGAGGGGAAGGGGGTGTTAGTGAGAAATTGGTAAAGGGCCACAAAAAATGATTAGATTGTGTAATGTTGAATATACTAATTATCTTGATTTGAGCATCACATATTGCACATATGAATTTATATTCAATGCTATACCCCACAAATATATATAATCAACTATGTTTCAATAAATAACATTTTTAAGACAGATGCACAACCTCAGCTGATTCTGACTCAGGCCTTTGGGTCATCTGCTGTAACTGCCTCTACACCACTTTCTCTGGTACAGCACTTTGGCCACCAGGATCCTTGGAACCTCAGAATATAATTGGCTCTGAGTGACCTTGGGCAAGTTTGCTAATCTATGTAAAGCTGGATTTCCTTATCTCCAAAATGGGAGTATTTGTGAAGGTTAGATGAAAGAATGCATGTAACATCAGTGCTGAGTCTAGCGCACGGCATTGGATAAATGTTAGCACCACACACACACACACACACACACAAAAAGACTAATACAAATTTTACAGGTGGTCAAAAGTGGTGGGATAAATTGGGAAGGGGAAAACCCTGGCTGAGGAGCAGATGATGAGCTGCTGATTAGGAAGGGCACCTCATAAGGCACAGTCCAAATAGCAACCCTGGCATGGATGTGGCCCGGTGGGCCATTAGTAGGGGATGCCTGTGTGCAAAGAAAAAGGCACCCTTTCTTCCAGGTTGAAGGGCTTGATCTAAATGCCTCCTCATCTCATCCACAGGAACTTGGTACAGTGCATAAAGTTCACAGCCCTGCACAGCATTCCTGCAGAGCAAAGTTCATTCCTGGCAGGGGAAGACAGAGAAGTGAACAGGAAACAGATCAGGAAGGCCCGTCAGTTATGCTACAGTGTGAATTTAATCCTATGGCCCTGAAGTTCTCAAAGGGTAGTTGGCAGGCCCCTGGAGTCTCCCTGAGACCCCTTCAGGAGGTCTGTCAGGTCTAAACTATTTTTGTAATAATACTAAGACATTATTTGTCTTTCTCACTGCGTGGACATTTGCACTAATGGTGCAACAGCCATGGTGAGTAAAATTGCTGGAATCTCACCGCAAATCAAGGTGGTGATAACAAACTGTACCAGTTGGTCCTCATTCCTAACTCCCTATACTGCAGGAAAAAATTGGCTTCACTTAAGATCTTGATGAAACAGTAAAATATATATCCTGTATATTAATTTTGTTAAACCTAAACTCTCAAACACACATCTTTATAACTTTCAGTGTGACAACATGGGAAGTACACATAAAGTGCCTTTCTCTAAAAAAAATTTTTATTGTAACATAGTTGATTGTGCGTATCTGTGGGGTATGGAGTTGAATATCAATACCTGTGTGCAATATGTGATGCTGAAATCAGGATAATTAATGTATTCAGCAATATACAATGTAATTATTTTTCATGGCCCTTTACCAATTCCTCCCTTACCAGCCCCCCTTTCTCAACTCTGGTAACCTCAGTCTGCTCTATCCTTTTGAAAGTTCATTGTATTACTGTGACTGCTGTATCGTTCTTTCCCTCTTTTTTTTTTTAAATTTATTTGCTTATCTTTTATCTCCCACTGCTAAGTGAGGATATGTAGTATTTCTCTTTTTGTGCCTGGCTTATTTCATTTAACACTATTTTGTCTAAGTTCATCCATATTGCTGCGAATGGCAGAATTTCATTCTTTCTTATGTCTGAGTGGTATTCCATTGTGTATACTTAACTACATTTTCTTGCAACAAAAGCAAAAATAAACAAATGGAATTATATCAAACTAAAAATCTTCTGTACTACAAATGAAACAATCAAGAGAGTGAAGAGAAAACCTGCAGAATAGGAGAAAATATTTGCAAACTTTGCATCTGACAAGAGATTAATATCCAGAATATACATAGAACTCAAACAACTGAATTTGAAAAAATAATCTGATTTCAAAATGGGCTGAATAGACATTTCTCAAAAGAAAACATACAGATGGCCAACAGGTATCTGAAAAAATGCTGGACATCACTATGCATCAAAGAAATGCAAATTAAAACCACAATGAGATATCATCTTACTCCAGTTAGAATGACTATTAACAAAATGACAGAAAATAACAAGTGCTGGAGAGGATGTGCAGAAGAGGAACTTTTATAAATTGTTGGTGGAAGTGTAAATTAATATAGCCACTATGAAAAACAATATTTTTAAAATGGGAATGCAAAAAGTTATAAAACCATGAATGGGTAAAATATTCACTCAACACGCAATTTAGACCAACAGATTTCAAAGTAATGGAGTATGAAAAGGACATTGATGTAGTTTCAGGCTGCACACTACAGCTAACCTTCAAGCAACTACTACTGGCAAAGTTTTGGTATGGTGTCAAAGAAGAATATCAACAATTATTTGCAAAGGTTATTAAAATACTCCTCCCTTTATCAATATGTGTGTGAGGTCCAATATTGTTCATTTTATTGAACTAAAACTTTTTAAGAGGTTGAATGCAGGAGCAATTCGAGAATCTAGCTGTCTTCTATGATAACAGACCTTGAGAGATTTGCAAAAATGTAAAATAATACCACTCTTCTCACTAAAGCTTTTGTTGTTTTAGAAAATATGCTCATCTTTCCTAAGAATAACTTATTCATGTTAACATTTAATAGGTCTATCATTTGCTAGTTTTAAAATCAATCAGAAATATATAAAAAAAAATTTTCAGTTTTCATTTCAAATGCAGAAAATATTATTATACCTGAGAGGGGCCCTGAGAATAAAAAGTTTGTAAAATTCTTCCCTACACACACACTCAAATGACAAAAACAAAATTAAATTAAAAAATAAAAGCTCAGTAATTTTTAAAAGTGTCCAGATAAAGGATAATTACTGGGAAAAAAATGTATCAGTTATCTAAATATGTTGCCTAGGAGTTTGCTACAGGTATACCGCTAAGTTGAAGCCAAGAGATTGGAAAATCATCAACTAGCATCATACAATGGACACTTGACATCCAAAGAGGATATGATTTCTACTACAGATTGTGTATAACGTTCTAGTTTTTTGTCTCTTTCTCAACACTTTCTTTTTCAATGCCATTTCCCAGAAGGAAGCATTTTTTATTTCCTTATCAAATGCAGTAATAAAAAGAACAACATTGAATGCTGAGTGGTGGACTCTGCTACTTAATGAAACTGAGATCTAATAATGTCAGCCTCCCTGTGCTTTTGACTTAAATTTGAATCTCTTATAGTTCTCTCAAAAATATGTGCAATGATATTTAGGAACATTTCTTTCATTTCTCTCTTTTTAGTGGGAAATGAAATATCTGCTGAGAGTTATCTTTGATGGCCTTTAAGTGTGGGAAATAGCAGATTTAAACAATTAAAATGTCATTGCTATTTTTCCCCCTTCTTTTCAAAAGAAAACCTAAGTGCATGATTAATATATCAGGAAAAAATGAATAATTTTAGCATTGGATTTCAGTTCCTATAATAATGCTGCAATTTTTAAAACATTTTTATTTAGCTCCTAATTTTTGGCAGTGTTTTTTCCCTTGGCTGTTTCAAGTACAATACTGCTTCATCATTGGACTGTATTTATTTATCCAGCCATACCTTCTGCAATGGAACTAGCTTTAAGTACAAATTCTAGAATTGGAAGAGTGATGAGAGAGCAGCAAGTGTAATTCCTGACAACTAGATGAGGCGACTTTCTCAGGGCTGCCCAGCACGCTGGCAGTGCAGGTAGAATTGGCGTTCATCTGTCCTGGAGCCTTGTCTTGCATGAACTACTCTCACAGCTACCTAAGAGATCATGCAAATAGATGCTACATAGCTGTCTATTGTCCTTAGTCACTGCCTTTCATTTTTGCTGATGAATATTTGTCTTCCATTCTTCCAATGCAACCCAGTCTCTTTGGTGAAGAGGGGCAAAAGCAGTAGTTCTTTTCAACATAGGGGTGCTATAGTCAATTATGCCCTTAATTACTTATGTTCTATTTGTCTTGGGTCCCTTTTTACAAACACCAGTAATCCATTAATTGGATTCCCTTTTTGGTTGTCCATATCATAATTTTTCATTCTTTTAGTCTGTTCTATTTGTTTGCTTGTCTTTTGGGGGGTGAGGGATGTCAAAGCTTCCAAGTCTTCAGGATGATGTTCCTTTCCTGTGTTGTTTACTTCTTTCAGGCTTCAGTGTACAGAATTGCATTCATCATAACTCTAGGCTTTCCACGCTCTTATTATTAGTCCATGTATGTCCCACTTTTATGTATGTATGCATTCATATACGTATGTGGTTGATTAGTTATTTTAAATAATATATCAATCATTTGTAAACCCACCACTCAAAACAAAAGCTAGGACATTAGTAAAGCCTGGATGCTGCCACAGGTTTCCCACCGCTAGTCCATCCCCACACCTCTTCCCAACCCAAGTAACTGCCATCCTGAATCCTGTGTTCACCATTCTCTTCTTTGCCTTTTATCCAATTTTATTGCATCTATATGTAATTCGTTGCCATATTTCTAATGTTTTTCACCTTTATATTATAATCTTTGAGTAAAAAGGGCAACATAATTCTAAAGCATAATAAAACACAGACATCTGTAACAGCGCTCATTGAGAAAGACGGAATAATTATATTTTAACTATTGAGCTGACTTGAAGTTACTTGTGACTCAGACTATGTATACATGTGTGCATGCACACATATGCACACACACACACACACGTGTATCAGATTCACTATTGGGCACATAGGAAATGTTTAATATTATAAATTATTGAGGAATTTTACACAGGCCCCTCAGCTGGGAAGGTTCCAACTATCTTAGAATTAACTCCAGTGTCATATAACTTTGTAAGAATGTGCAAGTATTTTTTTCAGCCATCCATTGTGAAGGCCCTATATCCTGAATTTTTCAAGGCAGATATATCTGCGTAGTTTTAGTATTTTTGATAAAGATAAACATTAAATCTGTAATTAAATGTAATTTGTTATATCTTTGTGACTGATCATACTAAAAAATTAACAGATCAGAAAAAGAAGTGTTTGTTAGTCTTGGTTCCAGCTGTGGTTCAGACACTATGTTAGGTCTTCTCAGTACCTTATACCAGGCAGGCCCTGGATGAGGATTAAAGTTTGATTGATTGATCATGCTAGAAAGCACTAATTTTCAGGTGGCTCCAGAGCATTCCAGTTATTTCATTTGGCTTGGTTCAAGAGCTTTGAATTATTATTGTTTATGCTTCTGCAATCTCCTGTAAAGGACACTTTAATTGTGCTTTTTATTCCTCTGAAATTTCAAGGGAGGCCTCTGTTGAAATCATCTGCGCTGAGCCAGGATACATGAGCTGCTCTCCTCCTGGTGCACAATGACCATCTATAAATATGGCTATAATAGATTCTCCTAAGGATTGCTTTTAGTGCCCTCATTTTTCATGACATGGTAAATGGCTTGGATGGTTCCTACCTAACCAAAAATAGCTAGCTTCCGGAGCGTGGCCAATTTCCTTCTCAGTAAAAAAGCCTGACTCTAACAGGACGAAGGTCAGTGGTGTATCCACATTAGTACAGAAATGTGGATTGAGAAACACAACCTGAAGTTGCTCCTCATCAAAGAACACAAACTCCTTGCTCTAATGGTAGCTTCGTCTTCACATCTGAAGCCATCGAAAGTAGATTAAGTGGCCACATTTAAAATGATGGCTTCAAATTTCTTTTTAACATGCCACTTACTGTTAAAATTTAATAGCCTTACATATTTTTTTCCATTTAGTTCATCCACATTTCCTTATATTTTTCACCCCACGATGCTGACATTAATAGGAATACATTTTTGCTCTTTGTTTTTTCAGAAACAAGCAGGCCTGCTATCCACTGTTGAATAGTGAATAGTTGTTCAGGTGGTATTATTGAAAACACACCAAAAAAAATTCCTCACCCACATTCTCCTGCCTGTTTCAGAAATTTTTATTATTACAAGAGGATTCTTTTGGCATTTTGAGATTGCTTTAAACACCAAATTCTGCTTTTAAAATTGCCCATAACCTCAGGAAGCATTGCATTATAAAGTCTCTCCAAAGTCCTCTGCATTTTCCCTACGCATACCGTGCATCTTCTTGCTCATTCTGTCTGCTTCCCTAGACTGCCCTCCTCCACGCTGGAACGGCAAATCCCCTTGCATCTGTCCAGAGCCAGCTCAGATGTGACCTCCTCCTCTGCCAAGACTCTTTTGACCTTCCCTAGAATGGATCACTATCCTTTCTTTTACTCTAACACATAGGACTATTATGGCTTTTGCAATATTGCACTAGATTGTGATGGGACAGGACAGCATAGCAGGATGTGGTGCATTGCCTACACTACTTGGTGGATTTCTAAAGGTTCTAGCTCCTGAGTCCTGGGTTTGCATCTCAATACTCTGCATGTGTCTTGCTGCCTCTTAAAGTCAAGCCCTCAAGAAGGAGGCTCCTATCACTTCAAACACCAGCCAGCCTTCAACTTTCCCATCTGAAAAAAAATACTACTTGTCCTTTATAACTGAGATAAAGTGTTATCTTCTAAATTCTTTCCCTTCCAACTCCTGCTCCCTTCTCCTGAGCTTGAGTTAAGTTCTTGCCATCATAGGCTCCCTCCCTATAACTGCCTATAATTGATAGTGGAGATTTTTCTTTCTATTTCTCCTGCTGGACGGTGAATCCATCTAGTGAAACCTCAATAAATATTTATACAGAGATAAAAAATAAGTGAACTGATAAATTGGTGACTTTGGCATCACAAAGAAGAAATTTCAAGTCTTCTGTGAGATTCCTTTTCCACACCCGTGGACCAAACAATACCCACCTTCTAGGTTTTTGTGAAAAACAAGCATAACATATGCACAAACTATCTTGGACCTAGTGGTCAATTCATATTTGTTAGTCTTCCTGCCTCAAAAAAAATTTGATCAATGAAGCTCAAATATTTTAATTTGTTTCAACATCAATTATCTTCAGAAAAAAATCGCAGCAGCTAGACAGCAATGCCATGTGACCCCAAGGAGAGGGCAGTGGACATTCCTGCTGTAAATGAGCACAGAGAAGCAGGTGGTTACAATGTTACAGCAGCGCTGTTGGCACCTACTCCTCCCCAGGAATGATGTTGTCACTCCTTGGGCAAATACGAATCACCAGTATTGCAACTTGCTTTGTTTTTGTTATCCCTAGTAAGCAATGTATACATGATGCAATAAATGCCTCATTGTGCTTTCGAAAAGAGTGATTTCTTTAACTTATTGAAAGCTTTTGACTATGTAAGTGCAGTGACTGGCACAGTGTGCCAAAACATGATGACAGTGGTCTTATGCCTAGAAAGTTTCAACTGAAAAATGCAAACTCAACAACCCAAGGGTTTATTTATTTCTCATGATTTCTCTCATGACATCCAGAAGTGAAGAGTAGCTTTAGCAGATGGTAATTATTTAGTGATGACTTTTATTGGTTTTAGGGACTAGAACTAGAGCAGATAAGTTACTGGTGGATGGTGCATGAGAGTGAGTACAAATCTGTCCTAGAAAGAAGTGTCATTGAACAAGCAGAATTCTTAAAGCAGCTGCATCTGATAACTAACCGTCTATTTAAAATCCACTGGCGCCTATGGGTTCAAGATGGCGGCGGCTGCGGAGGCTAGCGTGGAGTAGCTGAGGTGGAAAAGGAGGCCACTGGGCCTCAGGCAGCCGGGAAACTTGTGGACATTCCTCTCGCCATCTCTTAAGGGAGGACTGCTGCTGCTGGACGGTCGTGGGGGGTGACCGCCACTTTGCCCCCGGCAGGAGAGGCTACCTCATTTACAGGCAACAGCTTTGAAGTGTGGAGCAGGAAAAGAACTGTTTCTTAGCTGCAAAAGCGAGTCTCGAAACAGGGAACACGGCGCCAGGGCTGCTGTGGATGCAGCCAGGATCCCGGAGGCTGGGGCCGCACTAAAGGCGGCCAGCTGCCCTATTCAGGATTCGAGGTTTCAGGCCGGCATTAAAGAAGATTCCTGGGAGCGCCCGAGCCGCGCCGCGACTGAACAGCCCGAGGCGGCAGCGGCTGAGATCGGGGAAGGCGGCAAACCAGAGACAGAGAGTGAGCACCCGACCTGGCACAGCACTGTGAGTGATCCCTGGCACAGATCTGTTCGGGGGGTGGATGCCCACGCGGCTCCCGCCTGCACCACCAGCCCACTCACTGCACGGTGCTGCCTCCATTTTCCCAGGTGCGGGCAGCCCCGCCCCCTCGGCCATCACTGAGCCCTCAAACTTGCTTGGCCTGGCGCGGGGCTTTCTGGAGCCTGCGGACCGGCCTCCCGTCCCACTCCCTCCGCGGTTCTCTGGCGGGGCTGGTGGCGGGGGGCGTCCCAGACCAGTGTCGGGAGGGCAAGAAAGTACGGGCGGGCTGACTGTCACTCCACCACACCCTGGACTCCGGCCCCAGGTAAACTCCCTGTTACTGGGAGGCAGATACCATCTCTGCGGCCTCCAGTTTGGAAAAAAGCCTAACAAATTTCTGGTTGGGAATAGTGTGGTAGGAGAGTTCCCAGGTCCACTTGAACCTGCTGGAGAGCAGGCTGCAGGTGGGCGCTAGACTCCGTTTATACCGGGGGTGATAAAAAGGTGAACAAGACTCGAGAAAGATCTACATAGTGCTACAAAGGCACCCAGAGAGACCGGTCGTCTGTGCCTAGCAGAAACCTGGTAGACTTCCTGGGCGAGGCGGTGCCGAGCAAGGTCTTGAAGGCCCAACTGATAGACGAGGGGTGCAGAAGACACGCCCCAGCCCAGCACAGTGCGCACAGAGGGGAGAGACAGCGGCCAGGGAGGCGGAGACTCGATAGAAACCACACACCTGGTGGGGTCGCCACTGCACGATCTAACAGCCTGGGCCAGAGCACACGGAACAGGGAGAAGTCCTGCACAGGAAGTGAAAGCTCAACAGAGATCACACACCCTGTGGTACGTGATCCACCAGCCCAGCAGAGCCCAAGCTGACCAGAAAGGCGGCTCCCCGGAGAAGCCCAAGACCCGAGGCAACCACACACACAAGGTACTAGAGACCAACTGAGCAGTCATGGAGGCAGCCATACGAAATTGGCAACCACAGCAACATCCTAGTTAGTCATTAGTCTCAAACCGGTGGACTGTGAAACTCCCTGCAACAATGAGTAAACACCAAAAAAAAGATACCAGAAATACAAAAAATCAAGAAAGTACACCACCAAAAGTTAATAAATCTCAAACGCTAGATTCTATAGAACAAGAAGCCCTTGAAATGACTGACAAGGAATTTTGAGTGATAATTCTAAGGAAACTGAATGAGATACAAGAAAACTCAGCTAGACATCATGATGAAATGAGGAAAAGTATACAGGATCTGAAAGAGGAAATGTACAAGGAAATCAATGTCCTGAAAAAAATGTAGCAGAACTTGCTGAACTAAAGAAGTTATTCAGCGAAATAAAAAACACAACGGAGAGTTTAACCAGCAGGCTTGTCGAAGTTGAAGAGAGAACCTCTGAACTTGAAGATGGGCTGTTTGAAATAACACAAGCAGACAAAAAGAAAGGAAAAAGAATCAAGGACATGGAAGAAAATCTGAGAGAGATATCAGACAACCTTAAGCGATCAAATATCCGAGTCATGGGTATTCCAGAAGGGGAGGAAAATGGAGATTCCATTGAAAACATATTCAACAAAATAGTGGCAGAAAATTTCCCAGGTATAGGAAAAATCACAGATCTTCAGATCCAGGAAGCTCAACAATCTCCAAATGTATTCAACCCAAAAAGACCTTCTCCAAGACATGTCATAGTCAAATTGGCAAAACTCAGAGACAAAGAGAGAATCTTAAAAGCTGCAAGAGAGAAGCGTCAAATCACCTATAAGGGAGCCCCAATCAGGTTAACATCAGACTTTTCATCACAAACCCTAAAAGCTAGAAAGGAATGGGATGATATTTTCAAAATACTAAAAGACAAAGATTGCCAGCCAAGAATACTCTACCCTGCAAGGCTATCCTTCCGAAATGAGGGGCAAATAGTATATTTCTCAGACAAACAAAAACTGCGAGAGTTCACTACCACACGACCACCCTTACAAGAAATCCTCAAGGGAGTACTGGGTTTGGTTCCTGAAAAATAACTACCACTGCCATAAAAACCCAAGAAAAATCAATACCCACTAGTATAATAAAAATGGCATTCATGAAGAGAAAACAAGCTAACAAAAACACTATCTACAACCTAAGGAACCAACAAACACAGAAACCAAACAGTAAATCAGAAAGCAAGGAACAAAAGACACCTAGGACAACCAAACAACCAATAAAATGCTAGGAATAAATCAACACCTTTCAATAACAACTCTTAATGTAAAAGGCTTAAATTCCCCAATTAAAAGACACAGACTGGCTGACTGGATCAAAAAGCAGGACCCAACTATTTGCTGCCTACAAGAGACCCACCTCACCCATAAAGATTCACACAGACTAAAAGTGAAAGGATGGAAAAAGATTTACCATGCAAACAGAAAAGAAAAACGAGCTGGAGTAGCTATTCTTATATCTGACAAAATAGACTTTAAACTAAAAACCGTAAAAAGAGACAATGAGGGACACTACTTAATGATAAAAGGACTGATCCATCAAGAAGACATAACAATCATAAATATGTACGCACCCAATGTTGGCGCAGCCAGATTTATAAAACAAACTGTATTAGACCTAAAGAAGGAAATAGACACTAATACCATAATAGCAGGGAACCTGAATACCCCACTGTCAATATTAGACAGATCATCTAGGCAAAGAATCAGTAGAGAAACACAAGATCTAAACAAGACTCTAGACCAATTGGAATTGGCAGATATCTACAGAACATTCCACCCAACAACCTCAGAATATTCATTCTTCTCATCAGCACATGGATCATTCTCCAGGATAGATCACATATTAGGTCACAAATCAAGTCTCAATAAATTCAAAAAAATTGGAATTATCCCATGTATCTTCTCAGACCACAATGGATTAAAACTAGAAATTAATAACAAGCGAAACTCTGGAAACTATACAAACACATGGAAATTAAACAGCATTCTACTTAATGACATATGGGTCCAAGAAGAAATCAAGCAGGAAATCAAAAAGTTTATTGAAACTAATGAAAACAATGATACATCATACCAAAACCTGTGGGATACTGCAAAAGCAGTATTGAGGGGAAAATTTATTGCATTAAACGCTCACTTCAGAAGACTGGAAAGATGGCAAATGAACAACCTAACACTTCACCTTAAAGAACTAGAAAAACAAGAACAATCCAAACCTAAAATTAGCAGACGGAAAGAAATCATTAAGATCAGAGCAGAACTGAATGAAATTGAAAACCAAAAAACAATTCAAAAGATCAACGAATCAAAAAGTTGGTTTTTTGAAAAGATAAATAAAATTGACAAACCATTAGCATGGCTAACAAAAAAAAGAAGAGAGAAGACTCAAATAACAAAAATTAGAAATGAAAAAGGCGATATTACAACTGATTCATCTGAAATACAAGGAGTCATTCGAGACTACTATAAACAACTATACGCCAACAAATTTGAAAATCTGGAGGAAATGGATAAATTCCTGGACACACACAAGCTCCCAAAACTGAACCATGAAGACGTAGAAAATTTGAACAGACCAATAACAATAAAGGAGATTGATGCTGTTATCAGAAGGCTCCCAACAAAGAAAAGCCCAGGACCAGATGGATTCACAGCAGAATTTTACCAAACATTCAAAGAGGAATTGACACCGATTCTTTACAAACTATTCCAAAAGATTGAAATGGACACAAATCTCCCAAACTCATTCTATGAAGCAAACATTATCCTGATACCAAAACCAGGTAAAGATATAACCAAAAAAGAAAACTACAGGCCAATATCCTTGATGAATATAGATGCAAAAATCCTCACTAAAATACTAGCAAACAGATTACAGCAACACATACGAAAAATTATTCATCACGATCAAGTGGGATTCATCCCAGGGATGCAAGGTTGGTTCAACATACGCAAATCAATAAATGTGATACACCATATTAATAAACTCAAACACAAGGACCATATGATCATATCTATAGATGCTGAAAAAGCATTTGATAAAGTTCAGCACTCATTCATGACAAAGACCCTCTATAAGTTAGGTATAGAGGGAAAGTATCTCAACATAATTAAAGCCATATATGCCAAGCCCACTGCCAATATCATCCTGAATGGGGAAAAGCTGAAAGCTTTTCCTTTAAGAACAGGAACTAGACAAGGATGCCCACTCTCACCACTCCTATTCAACATAGTGTTGGAAGTACTAGCCAGAGCAATCAGAGAAGAGAAGGAAATAAAGGGCATCCAGATTGGAAAAGATGAAGTCAAACTGTCCCTGTTTGCAGATGACATGATCCTATATATCGAACAGCCTAAAACCTCTACAAAAAAAATGCTGGAATTGATAAATGATTTCAGCACAGTAGCAGGATACAAAATCAACACACAAAAATCAGTAGCATTTCTTTTCTCCAATAGTGAACATGCAGAAAGAGAAATCAAGAAAGCCTGCCCATTTACAATAGCCACCAAAAAATTAAAATACTTAGGAATTGAGTTAACCAAGGAGGTGAAAAATCTCTATAATGAGAACTACAAACCACTGCTGAGAGAAATTAGAGAGGATACAAGAAGATGGAAAGATATCCCATGCTCTTGGATTGGAAGAATCAACATAGTGAAAATGTCCATACTACCCAAAGTGATATACAAATTCAATGCAATCCCCATCAAAATTCCAAAGACATTTTTCTCAGAAATGGAAAAAACTATCCAGACATTTATATGGAACAATAAAAGACCACGCATAGCCAAAGCAATGCTGAGCAAAAAAAATAAAGCTGGAGGCATAACACTACCTGACTTTAAGCTATACTACAAAGCTATAATAACCAAAACGGTATGGTACTGGCATAAAAACAGACACACTGACCAATGGAATAGAATAGAGAATCCAGAAATCAACCCACACACTTACTGCCATCTGATCTTTGACAAAGGCACCAAGCCTATTCACTGGGGAAGGGACTGCCTCTTCAGCAAATGGTGCTGGGATAACTGGATATCCATATGCAGGAGAATGAAACTAGATCCATACCTCTCACCATATACTAAAATCAACTCAAAATGGATTAAGGATTTAAATATACACCCTGAAACAATAAAACTTCTTAAAGAAAACATAGGAGAAACACTTCAGGAAATAGGACTGGGCACAGACTTCATGAATACGACCCCAAAAGCACGGGCAACCAAAGGAAAAATAAACAAATGGGATTATATCAAACTAAAAAGCTTCTGCACAGCAAAAGAAACAATTAAAAGAGTTAAAAGACAACCAACAGAGTGGGAGAAAATATTTGCAAAATATACGTCTGACAAAGGATTAATATCCAGAATATATAAGGAACTCAAACAACTTTACAAGAAGAAAACAAGCAACCCAATTAAAAAATGGGCAAAAGAGCTAAGTAGGCATTTCTCTAAGGAAGATATACAAATGGCCAACAGACATATGAAAAAATGCTCAACATCACTCAGCATCCGGGAAGTGCAAATCAAAACCACATTGAGATACCATCTAACCCCAGTTAGGATGGCTAAAATCCAAAAGACTATGAACGATAAATGCTGGCGAGGTTGCGGAGAAAAAGGAACTCTCATACATTGTTGGTGGGACTGCAAAATGGTGCAGCCTCTATGGAAAATGGTATGGAGGTTCCTTAAACAATTGCAAATAGATCTACCATACGACCCAGCTATCCCACTGTTGGGAATATACCCAGAGGAATGGAAATCATCAAGTCGAAGGTATACCTGTTTCCCAATGTTTATCGCAGCACTCTTTACAATAGCCAAGAGTTGGAACCAGCCCAAATGCCCATCATCAGATGAGTGGATACGGAAAATGTGGTACATCTACACAATGGAATACTACTCAGCTATAAAAACGAATGAAATACTGCCATTTGCAACAACATAGATGGACCTTGAGAGAATTATATTAAGTGAAACAAGTCAGGCACAGAAAGAGAAATACCACATGTTCTCACTTATTGGTGGGAGCTAAAAATTAATATATAAATTCACACACACACACACACACACACACACACAAACCGGGGGGGGGGGGGAAGAAGATATAACAACCACAATTATTTGAAGTTGATACGACAAGCAAACAGAAAGGACATTGTTGGGGGGGAGAGGGGGAGGGAGAAGGGAGGGAGGTTTTGGTGATGGGGAGCAACAATCAGCCACAATGTATATCGACAAAATAAAAATTAAAAAAAATAAAAAATAAAAAAATAAAAAATAAAAAAAAATAAAAATAAAAAAAATAAAATCCACTGGCAATGGGCAGGCATGAGGCACCTCTGAGCCAGTGAGAAGAAAAGTGCTCCAGGCAATGAAATAATTAAACAAGCATCAGCTCCCTCAGTCTCTGGGAGGGGGCTCATGGGGGACATCAGCTTACAAAGCACTCTCCTTAAGGCAGCATCACATAAATCCTATACAGGTTATATTTGCCATGTGGAGTCTCTTTGTGAGAAAAATAGATTCTGTGATTTCATTTTGCTAACTCCTCCTCATGGGCTCACTCCAGGACGCTTCCCTGATACTCAAGTCTGACTTGGGTCCTAAAGACTTTGTGTCCTACTAATGCCCTATGCATCCAGCTAACAAAGCAATCTCCCCACTGCGTTTACTTCTCTGTGTTCCCCTCTTGTCTGCGAGGTCCTCAGTGTGGGGGCTGGGGGGCACTGTTTATGTGTGGTATGGGGTCAGTAAACATTTGTGGAATAAACAAATTCATGACTCTAGTTACAGAGCACAAAGAAGAAGGCAGTTTTAATTGGGAGACTGGAGAAACTTCACAAAGGACAGCAGCAACTGAGCTGGGTGGCACTGCTTAAAACCTGAAAGGCCCCTGATTCTTCCACGATAGGACCCACACTGACACTCATGACAGGGTCACAGGGTCACTGAGCAACTTACTCAGAACCCTCAAAGACTCCTTACTTTATCTTGCTTCCTGTTTGCAAACCTGTTCTCTCTCCTGAATGAATCACCCAACCATCCTTCCCCGAAGCCTTGCCAGCTTCTTGTCCTTCCTTCACCTTTTGTTGCTTGCTCCAGAAAGCCTTCCCTCACCCTCTTCCCACCCTCACTCCACCCGACCTCCCACACCTCATTTAGTGCCTTCTCTTGCGTTTGCAAGGAAGACTGCGCTTCTCACCCGCACAGCATGTATCACCTGTCTTCAGAAACTTCTCTACCTGCAAAGTTAGATTTTTGAAAATTATTTTTTAAGAATATCTGTTTGTCAGTTAGAAATGATCGGGTGGTTTATGTTGGGAGCCCCTAAATACAGATCACTAACTGGGAGGATGGTCAAGATGGCAGAACAGACGGTCCCCAGTGTCACTCTCTCCCACAAATCAACCAATTTACAACTATTAAAAAGCAACAACAGCCAAGCTGGGGATGCTAGAACTCAGGAGAAGAGGAGGAGAGACCTATGCAGTTCATGAAGGCAGGAGAAGCCACAATGAGAGAAAGAAAAAAACCACTCAGACCATTTAGAGCCCTGGCCACTTCAAGTCTTGAGCTTGAAGCAAGAGCTGGTAAAAGCCGGGGCTGTGCTCTTTGTATGAAATTGCTTGGAGACTGCAGGAGAGAAGAGGGCGTTAGTGGCCCTCAGGCCAGCAAGACACTAACAGGGTTCCCGTGGACCCACATAGGAGCGAGGAGCCACAGACAACTGAAAAAAGGAGCCACTCAGAGGCCAACGAGCATACAGCCCATCCTAAGGGAAGTGTTGAGAATGGTGGTGGTGGGAGAGACGGGCCACCAGGTGAACACTGGGGCACAGCATGGACAGCTGATCTGCCCCCCAATCAGCACAGGACCACTCAGTGGAGACTAGTCATGAATACAAAACTGTAGGGGGTGCAGTTTGCTGAAAAGACTCAAGCCCAGAACAGTTTCCACACAACCCAGGTGCACCAGACCTCATGAGACCCAGAAGTACATACAAGGTCAACCATTAAAACCTGAGCTGCACAAAAAGCCTTCCACAGGGAATCAGCAGCAATGAAGCAATTTAGCTCAACTACAGGGCTCAGGTGCTCGTCCCCACAGAAAGTTCCTTCACTTCAGAAGTAAGCAAAGGACAACAAATCAGTTACAGTGCAGAGTTTAAGTGGTGGGAACAGCAAATAATCGAACATAGAACTGAAAAAAAAAAACCCAAATACCCACAGATCAGAGACAAAGCTTGATATTAACTAGTAAAGGTCTATCACCACCAAAAAACACCTATAAAACCTAGAAGGACTAGAAGTCCCCTGGGCTCCCAAGCCAAGAAGGAGGAGCCTCAGCCATGCCTCAGCCATGCCCCCCCCCCCCAACGTCCACAACCAGTGCAGTGATGACCACCAAGCCACCATAAGAAGCGTTCTGGGCTCCGGAGCTGGGCCAGTGGGGGGACAAGGGCCTCAGCGATGCCTCCCTGACATCCACAACCAGCCCAGCAATGACCACTGAGCAGCCACAAGAAGTACCCCAGTCTCCCGAGCTGGGGGGATGGGGGGCCAAGAGCTTCAGCCATACCCCCCTGACATCTGCATCTAGCCCAGCGACAACCCAGCTGCCACTGGAAGCCCCCTGTTCTCCTGTGCTGGAATGAGGAGGGGCCACAGGCCTCGATCACACTCCTCATTCTTCTCTCACTTCCCACCCTATTTCTCCTCCCCCTTTCCTTCTCCTTCACCCCCCAACTGCTCTGCAACAACATCTTAAAATGAGGCATGAAGCTGGGGGAAGCCAAACCCAGCCACGACCAGGTAAAGAGCACATGAAAAACACTATTTTCACAGGGGTAGCCCACCATAGCTACCTCAACTGCCATGGCTGTTGCAAAAGTGGCTGGTCTCTATAGCAGCAGTCACAGACACCGTGCAATGGCACACCAGACTCTCAACTGCATTGACACAAGGAGAGACACCAGTGGAGAGATAAAAAAAAAAAAAAAAGAAGAGGTCCTCTCTCTCCACAAAGCACAGTCCAGAGTAATAGAAGAAGCATCTGATTTACAATAATAGGGGAGGACTTGATCATACCTGTCTCAGTACTGGATAGATCATCTAGGCAACAAACGAACAGAGAAACATTTAATCTATCAGATGGAGAGAACAAATCTATGGTTATTAGAGAAGGGAGGGGGAGGGGGGAGGCAGAGGGGGAGGGGGAGAGGAGAGGGAAGGGGAGAAGGGGAGAAATTGGATAAGGGGCATAAAGAATAAGTATAATTTGTAACAACGAATATGCTAATAAAAAATTAAAAATTAAAAAAATTTTTTAAAAAAGAACTAAAACTCTGAAGCCTGCCCTCTGGTCTCTTCCTTGCCTACAATCCATTCGCTCCTGCATTCCAACACACTCTACCTACCAGGAACAGATGAAGCCAATTTTGGTTGCATTGGAAAGCAGTTGAGGCAGGTCACCCTCACTACAAGAACTCTGAAAATGATACTAAGCATCGGCTCTCGTGACATTATGAGAGTGCAAAGGGACACCTTTCACTTTTGGCCAGCTTGAAACAGGACTCAGAGCTCAAGGTATGACACAAGATTCAGCAGCAGCACAGCCGCACCTGGCTTTTTAGTCCTCAGACTCCCTGCCTTCTCCTGAATTAACAACAGGTCACAAAGGGTTGATGCCACTCTGTAGTCACATACTAACAGGGTGCATTTTGGGGTTTTTGTTTTGTTTTGTTTTGTTTTCATTTTGTCAATGATTTTAACTCCGCTCTGTTGGAGCACAACACACTTCATAGTTTGCCTGGTTCATCCTTTCTCCTTCAAAGTTATTCCAACTACTCAGACACTCATAACACTCAAATTGCAACATCTGTCATATTCTCAGAACTTTCAAAATAGTTCATCTTCCTCCATAACACCATGCTTCTTATTACCACAAATTTCTACATCTAATTTTTTACTTATGGGTCATAACAGGGCTAAGAATGTTAACTCAAAATAACCCAAAACTAAGTACAAATGTGGCAAATAAACCCACAGACTAAACACCAGGCTGGTGGAAATAAAAATGCCTAATCACAACCACAGCATCATACTCTGTGTTGACGTACTTTGACATACTTTGACGCTGCTGCATAGCTTGCTGAGGATCTGCGAAAGTGCACTAGACTGAAAGGTCCTTTTCAGTAGTAATCACAAGCTCAGAATCAGACATCAGACACTGAGTTCAGATCTCACATTGCCACTGACTAGCTTAGGATCTATGACAGGTTATCTCATCTCTCTGTGCTACAGTTTTCTCATCTGTAAAGCACAGATAAATGAATTAATGGTTACCAGGCATTTAGCATCATGTTAGCACATAGTAAATGTTCAAAAGTTCATCATCACTTCTGTGACTACAACTACTGGAAAAGCTTTGTATTAATCCAGTGATAAGCACGTTAAAGGTATGTTTCCCCTTTTTCCACTATACATCATAATACCCAACCCCTATTGCCCCTATTGGGCATTTCAATGAGTATTTTAAATGAGTAGATGAATAAATATATGGATGGGTAAATTAGAATTTACAAAGGTAGAGAGGATGAGAAAAAAATCCTAGAAATATCAACAATAATTAAGAGGATTGGCCAGGTAAATGATAAAGGAGAGGAGGTAAAAGATCTAGGGAAAATGGGGCACCTGTTCAGAGGAAGTTGAGCCCAAAAAGAGACTTGCCAGTCAGAGAGGTATGAGAGTTCACCCTACCTAAGCTTCAACCTGGTGGAGAAGCAAGTGCTACATATTTACATATATTTATTTGTCAGATAATCAGCAAAGTCAGTGGGAAGATACAGACTAGAAGAGCCACAAAAACCAAGAAGAACTGGGAAGAGAAAAACAACCTAGTAAGATGTGCAGGGGGAAAATATTTGGTCCAGAGACAAGCTTGTCTGATCAGGTCCAACATTGAGGAATGTCTAATATTTATCTTCTCTACCAAAAAAACTTCTACTTCCAATGCCAAATAAAACTGAACCCCTCAATTGTGACCATTTGTAGTTTGCAGCGTGGTAAATTATTTATGTAAAGTGACACGGCAGGATAAATGGATTAGAGGTTTATAATAAGAAGCTGTGATAGTGGGAGTGTGAGCTGGATGGAAGAGAGAGTGTCAGAGACTGCTCTAAACAATGTCTCCACCTATAAAATGCAGATAATAACACCTACCTTGTAGTATTATGAGTATCGAATGATTTAAACTATTGCAGTGCTTAGAACAGTATCTGGCCCATGGTAACCCATCCTGCATGTTAGCTCTATTATCAGCGAGAATTAAGGCTAGTACTGGTACCAGCAATGTCTAGGGATAGTAGGTGAATACGAAAATAGATGGCCTGCATGGGGCAGAGGAAAGATGACTGGAGCAAAGAAGGCCAAGACCTGAAAAGGCCAGCAAGATGGACAGGTCCAGCATATGGGCGTGAGCAGGACGACAGGCATGAGGATGGAGAGACAATCGTAAACCAGCTTCCAAAATCTTTAGTAAACAAAGAAATATAACTAGAACAGTAAGAAGAGAACACTGACACCTGGATACCATGAACTTCAAACAATCTACAAGGTTCAAAAGAGGAAGGAAGTAGAGCTGTTTCAAAGTTGCAATGGGGTGAAGGCAGATCTAGGACCTGAGGAAACTGAGCATGAGACTGAGGGTCTCCAGTTCCCAGGGTGCGAGGGAAGGCAGCATCCCCAAGAGACAGCAGGCGTCAGTAAAGGGTAGTCTAGGAACTCAGAATTTGGTTGAAAATATAAGGGAGTTTGCAAATCAAAGCAAGGGTTTGTCAGAGAAGGGAGAAAAGGCCTGTGTGGTCAGGCAGATTCGATACCTTCCACCTAGTAGGGATTGGGGCTTGAAGCTCTAGTAGTGACTAGGGTGAGCTGGAATGGGAGGAAAGTGAGGACTAACCCCAGAGTCTCTGAGAAAAATGAACAAATCGTTGAAGCTACTGTCCTCTTCATAGATGCAGCATTAACACAGGAAAAGGAGCAAGCCTCAGTTCTCCAGGGAGTGACAGCTGCAAAGACAGGGATGAGTTTGAAGAATAAAAATGTCTCCAATGAGAATATTTCCCCCTTAATTTGTTCTTTTCATCTTCTTTTAAGAATTCCGAGAGCCAGGCAATGGCTGGTTCCTTTTCATGGAATTTAAGTTCATTTACTTCTTACTTCTCTACTCTATATGGTTTAGTCTCTAGTATTTAATCACTTGTCTTTTCAACTAACAGACATTTACTAAGTGCTTGCTGTATACCAAACACTATGCTGAAGATATAAAATGTATTAAGGATCCCCTGGCATTGGAGTGTCCAATATCTAAAGAAGGAAATAGGAATAGAAATCAATAGTCATAAAATAATGTAGAAAAGACTGGCATCTTTCAAGTAGCAGAGCATGTATGCACCAATACTTTTTTCCTTTCTATTGTCAAATATGTATGAATATAGGCTTTTTATCACTCATCAGTCGATGGACATTTGGGTTGTTTCCAGTTTGGGGCTGTGGGTGATGATATTGTTCTATAATTTATTGAGGTGATGATTGCATAACTCTGCAAATATACTAAAAGCCATTGAAGGGTAAACTCTAAATGAGTAAATTGTACAGTATATGAATTATATCTCAATAAAGCTGTTACCAAAAAAAGACAGTGATAGAGTCATGCACAGGATATCAAGAGAGCACACACAATGAACACGCACCTAACAGGAGAATGTGGTTTGAGGAGGTGATTAAATGAAGACTTCTTAGAGGAAGTGACCTCTAAACTCTTTTAAATGAGCAGAAGACAGCTAGGTGTAGGAAGCACTGGATGGGGAAGATTGTTCAACATTAACATTCAAAGACATTAAGCTACTTACAGAGGGCAACACTGTTGCTAGAGGAACCTGGTTGTTTCAGAAAGTGGTAAGCAAAAGTAGTACCAGCCATGGGAGGTAAATCACTCCAGTAGCGATGCACAAGGTAAATCTGAGCAGGATAAGACTGGAGGCAGGGAGAACAGTTACGAGGCTCCAAAGCAACAACAAAATTTGGGAGACAGAGACAGGAGGGAAAAAGTGAGTGCCGAGAGAATAAAATAATTCCACAATGAAGTGGAATCCAGAAAACAGAAAAGCATAAATCATGGTAATTAGAAAATTCATCTTCAATGAAAAGGGCATTAAGTTATCCTTTTCCAAACAACATAGTTCAGCAAATCTGAAGCTACCGAAAGTATACAAGAGACAAAAGTCAGCAGGTAGAAGGGGTCATTTTCAGTAGTGGCACTAATACACTATGTATCTTGTACTTTAAGGAATGCCAAAGTGTAACATTATATTTTGTCTTATTCTCTTCTGTATCATGTTAAATAGGAGAAAATGGCCATCACATCTGAATGAGCTCTGTTGACAGTAAACAATTTGGCTTTATCCCCAGGTTTGATGATGCTAACATGGGATGAAGCTTTCTCATTTGATTACTAACCCTTATCCTGTTCTAGTGACACTGAGGATGAGTTATGGCACAGCCTTTGTATATTATTACTATTTCTTAGGAAAAGAAAAGAAAAAGAAATTGAAAACAACAAAACTATCAGTGTATTTCACGTATCACTGAGAAAGTGTACAGAAAAAGATGAGACCTTGCCCCTACACTAGATCAGAACAATGATTTGAATGACATCCAAAACAAGGTGCTGTTAAAGTCACAAATTTCTTTGAAAAGGGAAATTTATAGAACAACAAATCCATACCTCCTTTCCATTTAGTGCTGACAATTAAAAAGCATTTCAGGTTTTCCTTCTTGGGCCACATCCTTCAAATAAACAAGCCAGAATTAAAGGATGCTTTTTAAAAAAACATCTCTGGCTTCCCCTTTCCCTGCAAGATGAATTACCACCTCAATGAGGACCACTGGGTTTATTTAGCATGAGTTACTTTGGGCACATCTATATAGGCTGCCACTTAGAATCATTGAATATCAGAACCTGAACGGGCCACAGTATTAAATTCTCAACTTCTGAACATTCTCTATTCTGCTTGGAAATCCACTTTTACATAAATTGCACACATATATGGCAGGTTTTTCAGGATAATCAGTCACATAATTAATATTCACCCAGTGGAGCTCCTTTCCCTGTCAAACAAAGGGCATAGAGTTGCGTGGTCACCAGTACATGGGCTGGCTCTACCATTTGGAGACTTGAGGCTGACCACTGAGATAGGTGGCTGAGTAGACCCTCAGAAACTGCCTATAAAAAAATAACTGAGTTGTCCAGCCAGGCACTAAGTATTGCTCCTCTATTTCTACCCATGCTATGATTTCTGCTATTATTGAAAGTTATTACACCACTAGACCAGGAACAGTACCTTATTTTGTGGAACCTGGAGCTTATGCAATTTTAGGAGACAAAGAATATAAAATCACAAATACAAAATTAGGTCTAAGGCCTTGGAAGGGTCCCTGCAAGTGAGTGGCTTCATAAGCTTCCTGTTGAATCCATCTATTTGGCACCATAAAGTAACAAACTCCTCAAGTGCTATCCCCAAGTAACTATATTATTTATTTATATTTCTCCTTGTTCTAAGTATAATTTTTTTTTTTTTAAATTTTATTTTGTCGATATACATTGTAGCTGATTATTGCTTCCCATCACCAAAACCTCCCTCCCTTCTCCCTCCCCCCCTCCCCCCCAACAATGTCCTTTCTGTTTGCTTGTTGTATCAACTTCAAATAATTGTGGTTGTTATATCTTCTTCCCCCCCCCCCCGGTTTGTGTGTGTGTGTGTATGTATGTGTGTGAATTTATATATTAATTTTTAGCTCCCTCCAATAAGTGAGAACATGTGGTATTTCTCTTTCTGTGCCTGACTTGTTTCACTTAATATAATTCTCTCAAGGTCCATCCATGTTGTTGCAAATGGCAGTATTTCATTCGTTTTTATAGCTGAGTAGTATTCCATTGTGTAGATATACCACATTTTCCGTATCCACTCATCTGATGATGGGCATTTGGGCTGGTTCCAACTCTTGGCTATTGTAAAGAGTGCTGCGATGAACATTGGGGAACAGGTATACCTTCGACTTGATGATTTCCATTCCTCTGGGTATATTCCCAACAGTGGGATGGCTGGGTCGTATGGTAGATCTATTTGCAATTGTTTAAGGAACCTCCATACCATTTTCCATAGAGGCTGCACCATTTTGCAGTCCCACCAACAATGTATGAGAGTTCCTTTTTCTCCGCAGCCTCGCCAGCATTTATCGTTCAGAGTCTTTTGGATTTTAGCCATCCTAACTGGGGTTAGATGGTATCTCAATGTGGTTTTGATTTGCATTTCCCGGATGCTGAGTGATGTTGAGCATTTTTTCATATGTCTGTTGGCCATTTGGATATCTTCCTTAGAGAAATGCCTACTTAGCTCTTTTGCCCATTTTTTAATTGGGTTGCTTGTTTTCTTCTTGTAAAGTTGTTTGAGTTCCTTATATATTCTGGATATTAATCCTTTGTCAGATGTATATTTTGCAAATATTTTCTCCCACTCTGTTGGTTGTCTTTTAACTCTTTTAATTGTTTCTTTTGCTGTGCAGAAGCTTTTTAGTTTGATATAATCCCATTTGTTTATTTTTCCTTTGGTTGCCCGTGCTTTTGGGGTCGTATTCATGAAGTCTGTGCCCAGTCCTATTTCCTGAAGTGTTTCTCCTATGTTTTCTTTAAGAAGTTTTATTGTCTCAGGTTCTAAGTATAATTTAAGGTGACTTACTGAGCTACTTACAACACAACAAGATAAACCTAAGCTCTAAGAAAATGTATTAGTCCATTTCTGTTGCTTATAACAAAATACTCAGAATGGGGTACTTTTGTAAGAAAACGAAATTTATTGCTTACAGTTTCAGAGGCTGGGAAGTCCAAAGTCCAGGGAACACATTTGGTGAAAGCCTTCTTTGGTGGTGATTTCAGCAATGCAGGGTATCACATTATGAAAATGGTGAAGCAGAGAAAGACTAATCTCCTCATTCACTCTCTTTTTTTTTTTTTTTTTTTTTTTTGTCTTTTTGTGACCGGTAAGGGGATCTCAACCCTTGGCTTGGTGTCGCCTGCACCGCGCTCAGCCAGTGAGCGCACCAGCCATTCCTATATAGGATCCGAACCCACGGCGGGAGCGCTGCACTCTCCCGAGTGCGCCAGGGGGCCGGCCCGCCTCATTCACTCTCTTTACAGCCACCAGAACCACTCCCGTTATTCCAAGAATGGGTCAATCCATTCATGAGGGTGCAGTCCTCACAATCTAATTACCCCTCCAAGGCCTCACCTTTCACTACCACAATAGGATTTCTCACTTCCTTAACAATGTCACAGTGAGGCAAAGTCTCCAACACATTAAACTTTTGAGGGGACACAATTCAGCTCATAAGAGGGAACAAACAAGAGTCTGAACTAAGGAAAAAATAGCAGAAAGCCAGGAATAGAATGAATACTCAGAATATTTCCTGTCCATTTGCTGGAGATATGCAGAAATATAGCTATAAACCTTTTAGCCATCAACATAAAGTGAGAAACATGAATTAGAATAATAGTTTAATAAATAAATGCAACATCTAGTGAGAAATTTCCCCTTTGTGTACTCTAGAATGAAATAAGCCATGTTCCCAACAATGTCTGAGGGCTATTTCCTGTGAAATGCCTCTAGGAAGGCACTGGTATCACAGCAAGGGCCAACCATTAAAGGAGCATCTACAGAAAGGCCAGCTGGTGTGGTTCAGTTACCCTGCTCTGTAGGGTCTCAGTTGATACAAAGTCAGAGCTTAGTATTATGTGTGAATCACACATATTCTGCAAAATCCTCTACAAATATCATTTCTCTCAAATGGTCTTCTATATAAAGAAATGGACAGCAGTGAGTTTGAGGTTATGCTCCAATAAAAGTAGTTGAGTTTTGCTCTAATACATGCTTCATTAATTACTCCATGTCAATAGAGAAAGAACTCATGTCTACATTTTTATTTTTTTTATTGAAACACAGATTATATATATTTGTGGGGTATATAATTGAATATCAATACATGTGTACAATATGTGGTGATCAAATCAGGAAAATTAGTACACTATACTCATGTTTACAAAACATAATCAATCTTTGTGACCCTTAACTAATTTCTCACTAACCCCCCTCCCCCTCCCCCTTTCCCACCTCTAATAACCACAGTTCTGTTGGCTCTTTTCTTTAAGTCCAGTGTGTTATTGTGATTGTTTATTTTTCTTTCTTTCCTTCTTTCTTTCTTTCTTTCTTTCTTTCTTTCTTTCTTTCTTTCTTTCTTTCTTTTTTTGAGCTCCCATTTAGGAGTGATGACGTGTTATTTCTCTTCCTGTGCCTGGCTTATTTCACGTAACATGATTTTCTCCAGACTCATCCATGCTGCTGTGAATGGCAGAACTTCATTCTTTTATATGACAGAATAGTAATCCACTGAGTATATATACTACATTTTCCTTACCCAGTCATCTCTTAATGGACATTTAGGTTGATTCCAACTCTTGGCTACTGTAAATAGGGCTGCAATAAACATGGGAGTGCAGGTATCCCTCTGATATGGTGATTTCCATTCCTTTGAGTATATACCCAGCAGTGGGATTGCTGGATCATATGGCAGTTCTATCTGAAGTTGTCTGAGGAAACTCCATACTGTTGTCCATAATGCCTGCACTAATTTACAGTCTCACTAACAGTTTAGAAGGGTTCCCCTTTCTCCACATCCTTGCCAGCATTTGTTATTCTCTGTCTATTTGATAATAGTCAGTCTAACTGGAGTGAGATGATATATTAATGTGGCTTTGATTTGCATTTCTCTGATGCTGAGTGATGTTGAGCATTTTTTCATGTGTCTGTTGGCCATTTGTATATCTTCCTTTGAGAAATGCCTATTCAGCTCCTTTTCCCATTTTTTAATTGGGTTACTTGTTTTCTTACTGTTGAGCTTTTTGACTTCTTTGTATACTCTGGATATTAATCCCTTACAGGATGCATAGTTTGCAAAAATTTTCTCCCATTCTGTAGGTTGTCTTTCTCCTCTGTTGTTTCCTTTGCTGTGCAGAAGCTTTTTAGTTTGATATAATCCCATTAGTCTATTTCTTCTTTTGCTGCCTATGCTTTGGAGTCTTATTCATAAAATCTTTGCCCAGTCCTGCTTCCTGAAGTGTTTCCCCTATGTGTTCTTTCAGGAGTTTTATAGTTTCAGGTCTTACAGTAAAGTCTTTAATCCATTTTGAGTTGATTTTGGTATATTGTGAGAGGTACAGGTCTAGTTTCATCTTTCTAAATATGGATTTCCAGTTTTCCCAGCACCATTTATTGAAGAGGCAGTCTTTTCTCCAATGTATGAGACAAAGATGCCCACTATCACCACTCCTATTTAACATAGTATGGGAAATACTAGCCAGAACAATCAGGTAAGAGAAAGAAATAAAGGGCATCCAGATTGGAAAAGACAAAGTCAGACTGCCCATGTTTGAAGATGACATGATCCTATATATAGAAAAACCTGAAGACTCTACAAAAAAACTCCTAGAGCTGATAAACAATTTCAGTAAAGTTGCAGGATATAAAATCAACAAGCAAAAATTGGTAGTATTTTAATACTCCAATAACAGAGTAGCAGAAAAAGAAATCAAGAAAGCAAGCCCATTTAGAATAGTCACCAAAAAAAGAAACACCTAGGAATCAATTTAACCAAAGAGATGAAAGATCTCTGCAATGAGAACTACAAATCACTGCTGAAAGAAGTTAAAGACACAAAACATGGAAAAACATTCCATGCTCATGGGTTGGAAGAATTGTCATTGTGAAAATGTCTATACTACTACCTATAGTCATCTACAGGTTCAACTCAATCCCCATCAAAAAACTGATAACATTCTTCACAGAAATCGAAAAAACAATCCTAACATTCATATCAAAAGACCCCAAGTAGCTAAAGCAATCCTAAGCAAAAAAAGTAAAGCCAGATGCATAACACTGCCTAACTTCAAATTATACTACAAAGCTATAGTAACCACAACATCATGGCACTGGCATAAAAACAGACACTCTGATCAATGGAACAGAATAGAGAACCCAGAAATCAACCCACATATGTACAGCCAACTGATCTTTGACAAAGGGAACGTGTCTACTTTTTAAAATTAAGTAATTCAAGAAGATTTAGTACCTGGAATCAAAGACCAAGGGAGAAACTCAGGCATAGCCAAAAGACGGCCCGAGAAATAGTTTGGGGATTGTTCTAATATATAAAAGAAACTATTTATCCTAATTAGTATCCACTTTTTTTTATTTCTAGGAGCTTACTATTTATTATCTCATTATATTTTGCATTATTGAAGGACTTTTCAGTAACTATGACCCACAGAAAATTAACCTGAGATGAAGTATAGAGTCTTGCTTATTTACTCCCCAAAATAACTTTGAAAAACTCAGTGCCCACCCCCACACATTTTTTGACATATAAAATTTGTTGACTTAAGTTTAAAGAGTTGCAAAAGAATAACACATTAATACAACTTCTGATGCATGGTAAACATTGACATTAAAAAATAAAATGAAGAAATAAAATTGAATTACAATGATATTGCTTTTTTTCAAAATCAGATCATGTATCCAAGAATGAAGAATGAATATAACTATTGCTAGAACAAAGCATGGTTTAGTACCAATTCTATTCTATTTTTGGTTCAGCCTTTTTTTTTTTTTTTTTTTTTTTTGCAGCTGGACAGTATGGGGATCCAAACTCTTGATCTCTGTGTTACAAGGCTGCACTCTAACTAATGAAAAAACCAGTCAGACTATTCCTATTTTTGTTTGTGCTGGTAAAAGCTCTGGGAAAACTTGGTAAGGTTTACAGTGGTTATGAGGTCTATCTTTTATAAAACGGAATTGTGAGATATAGAGAAGAATCAGTAAGGTGCCTCCACCACAAGCAGCTTCCAGGAAAGAGAATATATTAATGCTAAAAATATGGAGTTTGGATTTCTAAAAAGTATCTTTCCTTGTTAACTACTGCTGCATAACAAATTCAACTAACATACGTTTGCTCCTGACTCTGCAAGGTGGCCTTGCTCAGCTGAGCAGGTACCCAGTGGTCTCACCTGTGGTTACTCCCACCATATAGTCATCTGGGGCTCGAATGAGACCTAGGGGTTCTTGATGGCCTCACTTGGATGTCTGGGGTAAGTGGGATGTCAGCCAAGACACTTCTACTATCCTCCTCATGGCCTTTCCAGAGGGACAGCACATACTTATTTATATATATTTGGGTGTCAAGAGGGCAAATCCCAGTTGGAAAATACTTATCAAAACTCTGCTTGTGTCACTTTTACTGATATCTCAGGGGACAACAAATGACATGACCAAACTCAGACTCAGTGTCAGTGGGGACTCCCATGAGCATGAATCCCAGAGAACGTCCTTGGTGAGTATCCAGTTCTGCTGCCTTAGAGTGGTCTCTTAATCCATTGTTCTCTAGGCTTTGGGCTCACCTTCTGAGAGGTCCCTCCTTTCTCCTAAGAAATGGCCTGTGTTTGCAGCTGAGTTGCTTTCTAAGCCTGCTCTGTTTCCATTCGAAAGTCGGAAGAGGAAGCCTCTTTTAATTTTGAATGATCTCAGTCTCTTTCAGTTCAGATTGATGGTCCTTTCACCAACACAACCCTGAAAGGTTTGGTGGGCTTTCTATGGACTTTTTGAGGGTTCCATGCCCTAACATCTAAAACCATAATTCTTTTTGAGATGGCCTCTTTTTACTTTAGATATGTCAGGATGCTGTGAGGCAGCATGTTTACAGTTCTTAGATGCATTTTTGTCTAGACAAGAGTCTACTACACTGTCAAATCTTTCTGAGGACATAACTAAGGTTCTTAGAGCCACACCTTGACTTAATCTTTACCTTGAGGCTATTTCTTACTTTGGGAACCTTGCAAGATGGACACACTAGAAATGTGAAACAGTTTTGTTTTCAAATCAGCAAGTCTTGGCTCTGCTGTAGTTCCTCTATATTCTGTCTGCAAACTGAACAGTTCTCTCTTAAGGTCATCCCTCTCTTCCCATACCTTCTCATAGGCAGCTAAAAGACACCAGTGGTTCTTTCGACATTCTGCCTGGAAGTCCCTTAGCCAGGGCACATGTTCTGTCTCCCAAGTCACTGCAGATGTGAGTTCTGCCACAGTGTTGTTACACGGCACCTGTCACCCTTCTCAAGGTGCTGCTTCTTCACCTCCCTTGACTGCAGGTGTCTATCCCCCTGCCTGTGCTAGTGACCCCTGGCCACTTTTCCAACTTCCTCCTTTTGCCTCATGCCAAAACCAATGCAACATTTTAGGTTTGTTTGCTTTTTTCATAACAGCACTGCCTCACTTTTAGGAACCAATTTGTGTTTCAGTTATCTATACAGCATTTGAAAAATCAACCTAAAACTTAGTGACTTAAAATCACAATGATTTGTAGTTCACAATTCTGCATTTTGGGCTGCTCAGCTGGGTAGTTCCTTGGCTGGTCTTGCCTGGGGTCACCCATGCTGCCACTGTGATCTGGGACTCAGTTACAATGAGTGACCCAAAGGGGCCTCATCACATATCTGCTGGGTGGCGGGAGCTGTCAGCTGGGGTCTAGGACAGCCATGACTTCTTTGTATCAGTTTGTCTTCCAAAATGCACATTCCAAATGACAAGCACTTAGCAAGCCTCTGCCTGTGCATATCTTCTAATGCTCCAAAGAACAAAGCTAGCCACTTGGCCAGGCCTAGAGTCAGCATAGGAGAAGACTACACAGGGGCATGGCTTGATTCACTGAAGGGCACCATCATAGCTATCTACCAACCATTCATGTTTGTATCACCCCTTGCAAAGTCTCTGTGACAAGCCCCATCCAGGGATATGCCTACCCCTGTTAGAGAATAGCTGACAGCACTAGCTTTAAGTTACTGGTGAAAGGAGAGGCATTAAGAATAACTGAATGAAAACCAGAGTGGAGCATGGCAGGACTAAGTCTTGAGAGGCTATCCTGCAGGCTCTGGGATGGAAAAGTAGGCTTGGCATAAAGACATGGAGCTGAAACCCTGAGAAAAATGGTCTAACTAGGAGGTTCCCAAAACACCAGAAGAAAAGACAGGTTTCTCCTACTTCACAGTTTTGCCTAAGCAGTGAGATGTAGGAATGGAGCTCCAAAGGTCCCTTCAGTGACCAAAGAGGTCTCAGAAGCACAGGGTAGATGACCTGTGCACACGCTCAGAAAAGCCATATACCATAATGTGGTCTTTGAGCCATACTTAGCTATATGAACAGGAATGCCATTAGAATCATTAATTCTAACTATAAAAGGTAGCTTCCAGGAAGGAGCAGTCACCAATAATACAGTCAGGGTGTTGGGAGCCAGGGGTTAGCATAACTGGATATATTAGCACAATTTAGCTGACGTCATTCACTCATGACCAGAAATGATTTAACGTTGTTTGGACAGCAGACTTCAGTGAATTACCATCACTTTATTTATAAGATTATTAAGAAGGTAAAGCCAGTTTTTGTTTTGTTTTGTTTTTTATTAAAAGTTCTTAACTATTTGGTTCCTCATTCAGATGTTTTCTGCACTCCTTTCTTCAACTACTGATTTGAAGTAGCTAGTCTCTCTGGCTTCTAGCTTCTCCTCTTGTCCTCGGAAACATTCCTCTTCTTTGGTTATTTAAATTGGTATATCAGGTGGTGGCAGACAATTTGTCCCCAACAGCTTAAACAACTTGAGTGTCTACTATACACTGGGGACAATGAGGCATTGCCATTGTCTAAGGGATTTATCACCTAGAGGGGAAATTGATAGAGTATTGAAGTAAAGGCTGAGCCAGGGTGCGTACGGGAGCTTCAGGAGCACACTAGCAGGATGCTAAATCCAGATCGGGGAGGCTCAGGGAAGTTCCCAGAGGAATGGGCACCTAAGTTGAATACTTTAGGATAAATAAGACCTAACCAGGCAGATGCGTCAGGGTGAACATGCTCTAGGCGTGTTCCTAAACTCTTTCTGGAACAAGAAAATAAATGCACATGTACACACATGGCAAACATACGGAGACCTGACAGGTCATTGTCCCCAACAAGCACTTCAGTGTTGCAAAAGAACTCATTTTGCAAAGAGGACAATTGCAAAAGATGCAAAGGCAGAGAGAAGCTGGACACAGAGAGTGGCGAGGGCCGTACCTGAGAATCTGAGCTCTGAAAAGTTTAAGGCAAAGAGTGGCCTGATCAGATACACACCCTGAAATAATCCCTCCAGCCACGAATTAGTGAAGAGGAAGGTAGGGGTGGGAATAGGGGACCAGTCAGGGTTCTTAACCTGGGGTCTACTGACCCCACAGGCCACAGATGGGGTCCCAGAACCAGTGATGTTGCAAGAAAAATATTATGTGTATGTGCTATTTCATCTGTACTTTTGCAATTATCAAAGGATCCAAGATACAAAGGGCTTTACAACCAACCTTCTTATCCACCTGTTAGCTTATGCCTTATTTTCTCATTCCCTCAATTTCTAACTTTCAATTGTAGCTGTTCTGTTGAACACACCCCAAGCATATGTAACCACTCCTTTTCTCCAAATCCAACATGCAGCGCAGAGCTGTGTCTGCTCCATGTAGAAGGAGTCCCTTTCTCCCAGGCAGTCAAAACATTTCTTTTTTTCTTTTTGTTTCACACATGAGGAAAGGCTGCCCTCAACGACTCCCCTTTCAACTTCTAATAACAAGAACATGTACTAACTTGGACAAAATTCAGTCTGCACAAGGAAGATGCTCCTTGTCCAAGACCACTCTTTGGAGGCCCAAAGTGTTGTTGCCACTGGGCTCCAACAATCTGTAGCATTTCTATTAAAAAGAAGGCTGTATTCCAAATAAAACATCCTTTGTTAGCAACTTCACACTCAGCAGGAGGTAAAAATACAGGAGGTAGGATGCACTGAAGGAAGCTGAGACTGCAGCATGAAAAATAAATGATTAAAAACTGGTGGAATATCAGTCAACTCTTAATTAACCAGGGGAATTTGTATGGGTGGTACGGGAAGGGGAGAGAGGCCAAAATTACAATTAAAATAAAATAAAACTATCATCAGTTATAGGATGTAAGAACATCTTAACTCTAGTTAAGGCAACAGGGAAAGTCTACTCCCCGAAGGACTCAGAAAAGCCAAGAGCTGATTAGCAATAATTGTGATCTCCCAAGGGAGAGAAAAAGTGGATCTAAGCCAGGAGGTGGCCTAGGCGAAGAAGGCAGCCCCCAAAGGAGGAGGTTCATTTTGCCAACAGGCCCTGTCTTTCCCCCAATCAGAGTAGTTCCTCAATACTCAGCCCAAAGAAGGGGAAGGAAGCCAGCACCTAGAACTAAGAAGTCACTGTCTGTCCTGGGAGCTGGAAAGTTTAACTGACTAACCAGACAACACACACCACCTGGACAATGCACAATGTTTCAAAGGATGTGCACATGCATCTGGGAGCAGCAGGAAGTGTGGTCCACTAGGCAGCACCAGCACTTGGTGTCAGATGATGATGGAGCTTTGACTCAACTCAGACATCTGTTAGCTGGGGGGGCTCAGGCAGGTTGCTTAACCTCTCTAGACCTCACTTTCCTACTCTGGCTTGCATCTGCTTCACAGATTTTCTCTGAAGATCAAATGAGATGATATGTGATCCCACCTAATGAAGTACTCACCGTAAATTAGCCACTCAAAAGTTTTCCTCCATCATTCTCTGCAACATACAGGAGGACAGGGCTAGCTTATGATAAAGGGATTCATCTGTGCTCCAGGGACCATATGGAGTGGGGCACCGGGAGTGGGGAGAGAGGAAAGGGAAGACTTCACCTGGGGTAAAAGCACTGGCCCTGACTGGGGCTGCGGGAAGTGGAGAAGCTCCATTACCTTTAAAGACAGCTTCTTTCTCAAGGTGTCTCCTTTCTGACCATATGCCTAGTCCTTGTTGAGTTAGTAAATATTTATTCCGTGACACCTTCTCTATTCTGTCTACCCATGTTCTTCTGTCTGAAAGCACAGCTCAAAGACCTGCTCCTCCAAAACACTCCTCTGCTCCTCTACTTTGACTGCACATCCCATCGCAGCATTCTGGTCTTTACTTCAGCTGTTTTTAGGACTCCCAGACCCCGGACCCCGGCCTGGGGTTGAAAATGTAACACAGATGTCAGGGCTTGGGGGAGCCTTGGAGATGATCTTTGAGGTTTCCACAGAGCCCTGGACTCCTGAGGAAGAGCCTCAGGGACCAGGAGGGGCAGGGTGGATGGGGTTCCCAGCCCCCAAACCAGAATAGTCATGGTTTTGTCTTTTATATTAGGGTTCCACTCAAGATCTTATTTATACACAGGATCACACAGACTTTAAAAAATCTTCCAATTCACTAAGTGTGTATATATACACACACACACATATATACATACACACACACACATACACAAACAAGGAGACTTTAAAACATTTGTGGAAAATGGAATTAAAGGATAAAAATAAAAACTTAAACTTAAAAACTTAAAAACTTGAATAAAAATATAAATTTTATTTCTCAACATACGCTCCATCAAATTCAAGACACTTCTGTAAGTGATGGTACCAGCCATTTAATGTATCTCTAAAGAACTGAGGGTCCTAGGAATCTGACCATGTCAGTGCAGTCTTTTTCACATTATTATCTGAAGAAAAATGGGTGCCCTTTAAATGCTTTTTAAGATTAGGAAACCAAAAGAAGTCAGAAGGAGCCAAATCAGGACTGAAAGGTGGATGCCTAATGATTTCCCATTGAAACTCGCAAAATCACCCTTGTTTGACGTGAAGAATGAGCAGGAGCAGGGTCATGGTGAAGAACGACTCTCTGCTAAAGCTTTGGCTAACTTTCTCAAAACTCTTTCATAATAAGCACATGTTATCATTCTTTGGCCCTCCAGAAACTCAACAAGCAGAATGTCTTGAGCAACCCAAAAACCTGTTGCCATGACATTTGCTCTTGACCAGTCTGCTTTTGCTTTGACTGGACCACTTCAGTCTCTTGGTGGCCGTTACTTGATTGTTCTTTGTCCTCAGGATCTTACTGGGAAAGCCATGTGTCATCTACAATTCTTCCCAGATATGCTTCAGGATTTTGCTCCACTTGTTTAAAATTTCCATTGAAAGCTCTGCTCTTGTCTGCAGCTGATCTGCGTGCAACAGTTTTGTCTCCCACTGAGCAGAAAGTTTGCTCAACTGTAATTTTTCAGTCATAATTGTGTCAGCTGAACTAATCAAAATGTCTGTGGTGTTAGCCATTGTTTCTGCTGTTAATCATGGGTCCTTATTTAATTAGGACACGAATAAGATTAATTTTTTTCCTCACAAATTGATGTGGATGGTCTGCCGCTGTGGACTTCATCTTCAACATGGTCTCTTCCCTTCTTAAAACAAGTTGTCCATTTGTAAACTGCTGATTCATTTGGGGTATTGTTCCCATAAACTTTTTGTAAAGCATCAATGATTTCACCATTCTTCCACACAAGCTTCACCATGAATTTTGATGTTTGTTCTTGCTTCAATTTTAGCAAAATTCATGTTGCTCTGATAGGGGCTCTTTTCAAACTGATGTTTTATCCGTCTTAGTGCCTCAAACTAGATACTTTCCAGACATGATATAACAAGTTAGTATGAGTTTATTTTGGCACAAAAAATGTTTGAAATCTACGCATAGTTTTTTCATCATACACATTTTCCGTGAACTTTGTGAAAACCCCTCGTGTGTGTGTGTGTGTGTGTGTGTGTATGTGTGTGTGTGTATACACACACATTGATACACTGATCCCCTGCAACGTGTCAGGCACCATCCTTGGTGCTGGAAATACAGAGTGAACAAGACCCAGAGCAAGTTCACATATTTGAGGGCACATACTATAGCCATGACCTCATCTCACACCATGACGTTGTAGATGAAGACTGAGTATAGGCTGTCAGAATTGTGCCACCCCTGAACATCAGAATTGGAATCTAGATTTCCATGACTTCTGGGTAGAATAAGATGAGTCTAGGTAGATTAGCAGTAAAGGAAAAGCAATAGGAAAAGGAGAGGAAAGTGGGAATAATTAAAGGTGAAGAACTTTTCTTGCTATAGATTACAATAATTCTAATGTAATAGAATAGAAAAGCAATAGATGACAGAAGGAAGAGAATGGGTTTGGGGTCAAGGAGACTTGGCTTTGAATTCTGTTCCTCCATCAAATAGTGTAACATCACTTCCACAGCCCTCTCTGATTATTGGGTTTTTTTCACTTACAAACTGCCTCTTTCATGTTAAAACCTGGATTCATTGATATCTAGGAAGCACACCATGAGTACTGGTTGTTTTTCCCTCCCTGCTTTGCCCTCCCTAAGATAATGAGCTGTAGGAATCTCCCTAGTGTCCGAACTTATTTCCTTTCTCCTAAAGCTCTTACATCTAGATTCTGAAGCTCTGCTTTTGAGCTCCAGCTTACAACCTGGCTTCACTCCAAACTGCTAGCTCCTGGGTGAACACACTCAGGCTCATTTGCCATGGATTGTTCTCTGACCCTGAATGACTCATCGACAGCAGTCTGAGGAGAGGGTCTAGCCCCGCACCCAGCCAGGACAGTGAGGACAGCAGCAGACACCATCCTGGCCCTGGTGGAGGTTGCAATTGTGCTGAGTCATCTACTGTCAGGAAGGCCTGTGGAGACATGGCCTCAAGTGGGCCGTGAAGGATCTCAGAATGTGGACAGACTATGAGAGAGGAGGATTCCAGACAGGCTAGAACAGGCCAACCTTGGAAGGTGGGAACCCAAGTTCACAGGTATGTGTGTGAGAGGATTGGCAGAGTGCTGGCAGGTAAATCTGTACAGGTAACATGAGGTCAGGTCAAAACCAGCTTCGGACACCAGAGTCAGTCCTTCAGACCTCACATCTTTTTTCACTTCACAATGTCAGTTTATAAAAACATTTACTATATGTGCCCAAGAGAATGGAAAGCTGGGACTCAGATGATTTCTTGCACACCCATGTCCATAGCAGCACTATTCACAATGGTCTAAAGCCAAGTGTCCATCAGCAAATGAATGGATAAGCAAGATGTGGTCTATACACACGATGAAATATCATCCAGCCTGGATGGTGGTGATGGTTGCACATCAATGTGAATATACTTAATGCCACTGAACTGTACACGTAAAAATAGATATAATGGCAAATTTTGTGTTATGTGTATTTCATCACAATTTTTTAAATGTCAAAAAAAGTTACCGGGAGTATACTAGGGACTAAGGAACCAGGGAGGGGTAAGACACAGACACTACCATCCGGGACCTACACATTCTGCCTGGAATTCCTGCAAGTTATTTTGTACTGTAATGAACACAGATACTTTAAATGTACTGTCCAAGAGTTAACATACTCTTTCCAGGAGGAACCACCTCACATAAATTTTAATTTGACATGAAGTGGCAACAGGGGGTTACTTAGAATGCCCAGTCTCTGACGTCACGTTACCCGTAGTGTGGTCAGCATACTTCAGAGTCCAAAATCTGAGCACAGATGCATTTCTGTGGCTTCTAATTAAATCACCACAACTAATCTGAATGAGCCACACAGCATGTGCATGCGCTTTTAATGGAAGCCTTCTTTCTGCTTATCTGCTTGATACCAGCAGAAAATAGAAAGTGCTGGTTTTGACTGCTCAGTAACAAGGACCAGGAGCCATTAACATTTTACAAGTCTAAGATTCCTAATGCTTGAATTTTTCTCTTTTCCTAATCAGACTAGCTCTTCCAGCATCATGGCAGAGGCTGGAAGCCAAGGGATAAATTCAACAGAGGCTTTTCAAATGCTCAATTCTGAAGCTATGAAACACTCACGTAAAGATGAATGTTAATTTCTCAGATGAACAATAAAATTTCTCTCAGTAAATGAAACTAATGCAAAAGCAGTTATTTATACCCTAGCATTTGATTTAAAAAACAAATAAATATCGTTATAAATATTGTCATGTATAAAGATTACTGCTAGCTCCCTCAACCCCTCCGTTTACTGAAGTGGCCAAAATTCATTCAGACTCATGTTTGTGAGCATCTCTTTCTAAGATCTCATCAGGTAACCAAAGAAGCAGCTGTAGCTGGTGCATTCAAGAGTTGTGTTTTCCTGAGAATATTGTCGATGCACAGGTGAGTTTGAGTGTGTTTGTCCTTTAGGATATTTGGGGGATAACTTAAGGGTCCTCAGAGACACAGAAAGAAATGTCAGGCCTTGTTTGGCACTAGGTTGAATTTCCCCAGCCTCACACATTTCTGAGTCTGAGTATCCCTGTGAATCTGTGAGGAGGAATAAGCAATGAGGAATCCTTCCCCTCTTTGATCAATACCATAGGAGACATTGCTTTTGCACCTCTAGCAGGACGGTGAACCCTCACAGATCTGCTTCTGGGCATCCTCACTTCTGAGGCCTCCACACTGTTCCTTGGAGTTTGGTCTGCATTGCTGATGCAAGAAAAAAAAACAGGTCACACCAACAGGTTTAGGTAGTAGAAAAGCAATTTCATTAACCTTGGACTTAAAGAGTCACTATGCTCACCAGCAAATGTTTAACATCTGAGCCCATGGTGCTCTCCCCTGAACCTTTTGGCTTCAGCTTCTTTTGGTCAGGCCTAGAGATGAGGTGAGATCATTCAGTCAGTAGCATCCCGGTGGGGTGTTCACAGGATCATAGGAAAGAAGTCTGCAGTCAGCCGTAGAAGGAAGACAGGTCTGTCTTGGGAGAGGTGGGAGGTGTGTGGAAGCATGTGTTCAAAAAAGGGTTCCTGGAAAAACCAACTCCCAAGTTGAGTCCTGAAAACATTTAGTTGTTAACCAGGTGGGGCACAGCAGAGATGATGGGACTGTTGTAGGATGGTAACTATCAATTATGAGTACAGGCAGTGGTTCACCTGGGCTGTGACTTTCCTCCATACTTTGGCTGGCTGTCTCATCTGTGTATTTTTAAGTATTATTACAGAGCCTTAAGTTTTCAAACAACAAGGCTTTAGCAGAAAGTCTAGCAACTAGAGACTCTGGGTTACAATCTTTGGTCAATTATAACATGAGTTATATTTTGAGACCCATTACACACCTCGTTGCTCTCCCAACAATCCCCTGAAGAAAGAATTTTGATCATCTCCTTTTGATGATGAGTAAAGGAGTAAATGAGTAAAGGAGGCTTGGAGAAAATGAACAGCTTCACACTTAAAGAGGTGAGCCAGAGACTGGCCCTGGCATTACCCAGAAACTGTCCTCCTGAATGCTGGTGCCATAAATTCACCTTCCCTTGTCTGCCACAAAACGAATTCTACTAGCCTGTGCTCCCCAGCATCGATGCGCATAGGTCACTTTGATTAAGGCCAAGGAAACCTTCAAGGACAAAACCCTCAGAGTAGAGAGGTGAAGGAGTGTGTGACACTGAGTCCAAAGATGAGGCTTAGTGAGATGCAGTGAGGTCTGCAAGCAGGAGAGCGATGTGTTCTGGTCAGATTGTTTGGGGTCGTGAATCTATGCTTAAGTCTGCAGCTGAACGGTGATAAAGATATAAAACCAGAATGTAGAACACCTGCTGAAAGGAAATTATTGTCAGATAAAACTTCATACGCACCTCGACAAAGTTTGTAATAGTTTCAGTGTTTTCGTTAGTTGGTCTTCGGGGATACTTTGTACCTGCAAAACCATTGTATGAGACACTCAGAAAGAAGCTAATCTGCCTAGAAAATGTAAAGGGAGGATAGGCCAAGTTCACCTGATGGAAATGGCTTGGTGAAGTTTAAGTCACACTTGGAAGACAAAAGAAGCAATAAGCGTCTTAAGATGAACATCCAACAATGCTGGACCTCCCGATTCTGTACAACCTGCTGTTTCCTTTGCGCAAGTAAAACATTTGGTGGAGATCACGTGAAATGATGTCCTGAGATAGAGGCATCCTCCCATTCTGTGGGAAGCACCCATTTAGCACCTGGCAGAGTTTCGCAAATATGAGGGGTGATAGCATCCCAGGGAAAGAGCTGCAACCAGAAGCACTGGAGTAGAAATTCCGTATCAGCGAGGAATCTTTCCACTGTGAATAACAGGAAACTCTATCCAAGTTGGATTAAGCAAAAAAGAAGTTTTATTGACTCAAACGATGAAGAGTCCACAGGAAGTCCTGGATCCTCAGGTGAGGATCAATCTAGCCACTCAATAATGTCAGCAATGTCAGCAAGAACCTCCTCTTCTGCCTCTCTGCTCTGCCTTCCACAGTGTCACCTGGGTCACTGATGGTCTCAAGATGCCTCCGGCAGCTCCAGGGTCACATGCTCAATTCCTTCTCATCCATTCAGGGAAACCATCATTCTTCCACCTTTCCCAGAAAATGCCTTGAGATTTACTCTGATTATCCAGGTTTGAGTCACAGTCCACCCCAACTTATACATGACCAAGGAGTTGGAATGTGCCAATTAGTTTAGCTGCAGTCATATGTTTCATCCCTTGACTTGGAAGTAGAATCAGTTTCTCTGAAGTCTTATTGATCCCTAATCAGAAATGATCAACTATTAAGAAAGGGAACAATAAAAAGGAATACTGAAGAGATAATCAACAAATGTCCACTATAAATACAATTGTTACCTGACTCATCCACAAGCAAGCAAGAACATTTGGTTTATAAAACATTTAAGGGTAGGTTATCATTAATTTAATGTGCCTTAACTGGAAGTCAGAAAAAAATTAATGAATTTAATTAAAGAACTGAACTCTCTCTTCAACTATATTAATAAAGGCTCTTAGTACCTTCTCTTGAGAAGATAGTTCAATGTATTCATTATTCTCTTTAAAACTCTTTTTCCTATGATCAGATCACTGTTAATTAATATTCATCACACACACATGGGCATGGGGTACTGTAATAAGTGCTTTGCAGAACTCTTCAAATATGCTGTAGGAACCACAGGAAACCAAGATTTTCAGCTCAATCTTTGTGCTTCTGAGGTCCTGATATGGCTCATACAAATAAATACGTTAAGTGTCCTCATTTCTCTGAAGAAATTACAATTGTCTTATTTGCATATAGTTAGTAAAGAGATTCCCCTTGGATCAGGGTGACTTAGGCAGTCACGCATTTAAGTCAAGGCAACAATACTCTCAGTTGTCTGCCAGATACACCTGTGTCATCTTTCGTGAAGCAGGGAGTGCTACAGGCTACTCCTGTTGCCGAGAATTTTGGAGACGTTTATACTTCTAAGATTCTTCGAGCCAGATAAGCCAGGTAGGCAGCATGCCATCTCTCCTACAAGTGCTTCAACTTTGCTTGTCACATTTTGAGTCTAGAGTCACTCATCTGAAAAGTGAACTAAACAGGTCTCTTATCTAAACTAGAAAAAGGGTCAAAAAGGCAAAGGGAAACTGTAAAGAGAGTGAACAGTTACTAAAGGGGCAAAACTAAGTATGTAATCTGTGATGCCATGACCCAGGTCCATTCTTCCTGGCCAGGTCAACATGGGTCCTATTCACTGTGGAAGCAAACCAGTCTCCCCTACCTGCCTCCATCCCTCTGCTCCCTGTCCCTCATTATAGTCCAGGCTCACTGTTTATTGCCACCTATGAGGAATGCCAGGAGAGATACTGCTACTCCTCACCCCAAAACACAGTCCATGTGCCCCCTAATGTATAAGCATGATTCATAAATGTACCTGGTGTTAGAAAATGCTGGGCTAGATATTGCATACACTTAGTTTTGTGGTGAGATTGGTCATAGGCATGCACAGCACATTACTGAAGGAAAGGTCAGACATCCAGCCTGGTTCTGTGACCTTAAATTTGACAATGACCCCTGAAGCCAGGACCCACTGAGAAAGGTCCCTGACCCCCTTGCCTTGTTCCCCACAGTGCCCTAAGCCACTTCACCTCAAGCTAGCTTGTACCCTCTCTCCAGACCTGATTTTTTCTCCTCGCCCTCTGTGACACCTCTCTCTAAGGTACTTCTCACATGCACCTTGTATCATGTAATTTGTAGTCACTCAATAATCACTGCCCAGTGAACCCAGGTCAGCCTTCAAGGGTTATAACTCCACAGCAAACAAACTCTAGGTTTACCTCAACCCCAAATAGGATGCCAATGTCCAGAGCTTTAATTCTTAACTTAAAAAAATAAAAAATTTTTCAAATGTAGATATGTTTTTAAAAGGAATATTATGAAACATGAGGAGGTATGGGTTGTAAACTCAAATATATGAAGAAAGAGCATTTATTCAAATGTCATCGGTTTTCTCTTATTTCTGTGATATTAAAAATAAAAGTTAACTATACTTTCCTGGAATTCTCAGACTATTAAAATTATTGAACGGTGCAATTTGACAATGGATACATTTCTCATTCTGAGAATAGTCCATTCCTGGAAACTATTTGATTAAAATGCATAATTATCCAATGGCCAAGGTAGTTTAATGGATAAAACAACCAGCTCTCTCTGACCTAAGTCATTGTTTTGTATCTCCCATATATAATATAGTAATAACATCTCGTTTACAAATAGTAAGACTTTGTAAAATATTTTTAAGTTGTTTTAAAATCTGAAAGCATAACACAACCCTTGCTGGGCTCCGACCGCATCACTGAAGAAGAGCTACTTCCTGTATTCTCCTGAAGTGTGTGCAAACTTAAGAAGGGCCCTAACAGAGTGTTCAAGTAACACATACCTTCTCTTTCTTTCATAACTATTATAATTCAGTATAATCCAGGGAAACCACTCTGAATTGACCTGTGCAGGATGCTGGGCCTCTGGTTTCTATTTCTTAGGAGGCTGAAATTGGGGAACAGAGAGTAGCTGTGAAGATACACACGTTTCATCCCAGTCAGTGTCTAATTGTGACACATCTGAGCCTGGAAAGTGTGTGTCTGTCCTGTGGAGACAAGATAATGTGTCTGCCCCACCTTCCTGGGTCTGCTTTCTCGCAGCATTGGTGAGTGGCCAGGGACAGACAGACAAGAAAAGGGATCCCTGTATTTGCTGCCCTTAGAGCTCAGCCCCTTCCAGGACTGCCCTCTGGAAAGTACACACGGCATTTCGTCTAAACGTGCTCTGTTGTTAACACAGACCGAGGATAGAACCTACATCCTTGGCTTCCTTCAAACCTAGCAGAGCACCTCATGTGAAGCACTCAAGAGGATCAGGCAAGCTCCCTTCCCCTGGCCCATACTGAAGGAACTCAGGTCTCTCTCCAAATTCCCAAGCAACCCTGGCTCTGTCCAGACAAGGACACCAGTTGGGCAAGGGCTAGATGCAGACGGAGAAGAGAAGGGAGCCTTTCTGACTCCAGCAGGACTCTTCAATTGGTTGATTGGTCTCTGTTCTGATTACCAAGTTTGATTTGGCTGATACAAGTGTCTTGATCCTTCCCAGAAAGATGAAGGCTGCTATGAACCAAAGAACAGCTGCCTTTTCTCTTCCAAGGACCCACAAAACTTCTCTCAAAGACCTCTTTACACTCACCTTCACATCACACTTACTCCCAATATTTCCTGCCACGTGACCCTTCCCCATCCAATGCATGTTCATTTGCTGCTGTCTTTCCCAAGCAGTGTTCCTTTTACACTACATGTCTTCAATACAACCCTTATTGCACAAGCTATATTTCTGGCCTCACAATGGCTCCAACAGTAGCTGTTTGGGAGAGCAGAGTCTTTTAAGGCAGCAGGTCTCTTTTCCCAATAGAGCAAATAAAAGAGAATAAAGTAGAAAGACATGAAATAATATATCAGAAAACCAGGAAAGAAATCATAGTAATTGGTTGGCCATAGTAATTGATGAGGGTCTGAGATGAGGTCTTGATAAGTATGACGGAAAAGAGAAAACAGATTCTTACAAGAAAAACCAAAGAAAGAAGGAAAAATGTGGAATGCATCTCAATAAACTGTTTTTTGGGCGCTCCTTTGTGAGGTCTCCTGAGGTCTTATTTCACCTCAGGTGGACATTCTCCATGCAAAATGAATCACATCGAACATTTCCACAGTTCTCTCATATGACTCATATCCCGTTCTAACACGGCCGTTTACATACGTTTTTGTCCTCTCTTCTCGAATGTGAGCTTGCTATACAAGAAGAGTCAAGATAAGTTATATGTTATCATATTCTATTTGCCGTAATTTAGTCTATTTTTTCAGGGTCTTTTCTCAGCAGAAAAAAGAATAAATGGTGCATCCCACTTCCCATAACCGGGTAGGTACTGGTCACCAGTGGCCATTCTACCTATAGTCTTATAGGGTCAACCTCTTTGAAAAGAAAAACAACTTCCAAGTGAAATGTAAATGATATTGGCTCTGTGCAAGGTTGCACTGCAAATTAATGACATAAAATTCAGTTTTTTAAAAAAATCAAATACTTATATAGCTATTTCATTGTGCCAGGAATGGCTCTAAGTATTTTACAAATATTGCCCATTTAATTTCATAACCACTCTTTGGGTAGATGCTATTATTACCCCAATTTACAGAAACCAGAGCACAGAGGGTAAAGTAAGATATACAAGGTCATTCAACAGTGAGTCAGAGGCAGACGGTCTGGGTCCAGTCTGTGCCCTCAACTACAGCAATTTTGCATATGTGTATGTAGTGTGGGTTAAAAAAAAAACCTGTTGTATAAACTGCAGATTTATTGATATCAAATTAATTTATTGTCACTAAAGGTAAAATATACTAAATGTTAGGAATGCAATTTAGAGGTTATGTCTTTGAGTTGGATGTTTGAAGTTATCCAGTTTCTTAGGCAATATATGAAAACAACTTGAGTATCTCAATGTCGTGTAACCTTTCAGAATATTTTGCTTTATGGTTTTATCATATTTGCTTTTTTCTCCTGTGAATACAGCAAGGCCTTCAAAATCAATTGTTCTCAAATAAGCAATGTAATGTTTTATGTTCTGGTCTTTTAAGAAATCTTTACCCAGTTATGTGATGTATCTAAAGATAGAGAATATTATAAGAGATAACATGTGGTACACTTCAATGAAATTGAAAACTCGAGAATTCTTTGCATAAAAACATCAGAACAAGGTAGAAACAGAGTATAGTGTTATCTTAAAGCAGCAGCAGTCATCAAAATAGTCAAGTTAGAATCAAACTAGAACTAGTCATTATTTTATTTATTTATTTTGACCAGTAAGGGGATCGTAATCCTTGGCACGGTGTGGTCTACACCAAGCTCAGCCAGCGAGCGCACCAGCCATCCCGATATAGGATCCGAACCCCCGGCCTCAGGTGCTACCAGCGCCGCACTCTCCCAAGTGAGCCACAGGGCCGGCCCCTAGTCATTATTTTTTAATATCATTTGTTTACTTGCCAGTGCTAAATAGCAACAACAGACACTATGCCTGAAAAGATGATGGTAAGAGAGACTTGGAGATGATCTGGCTGGAAACACTAAGAGTGTGGAGGAAGCTCTAGGTTTGAAGGTTAGATTTCTTTGCCTTATAATGTTTACCCTTGCTTTTTTTTTTAAGAACGGTGATTTCTGTGCAAGAAACTGAACCTCTTCAACTTTCAGTTCTTCCTTCCGTAAAGTCGTAAAAGCCCCTATGTCATAAGTGTGTGGTAAGGACTGAAGCAGACAAAGGGAAGCGCCATTATTACTTCATGGGGGCAGCTGAGAGTGAGAGTTAAGGGAATGGGCTTTGCGTCCAGCTGTGAAACTTCAATCTGTCATTTACTCTCTAAAAGACCTTACACTTCATCTCGAAGCCTCAGCTTCTGCATTAGTAAATGGAGAAACAATAGTCTTTATAAGGTTCTTACAAAGATCATAAAACCAATGCATGTAAAGTACATTAGCATAGTGCCTTCAATAAAGAAAGCATTCAATGTGCAATAGCTCATATTATCATCATTGCAATTATTGCCATAATTATTAATCTTATATTCTCAAATTAACAGAAGTTATTTTTCACTTTTTAACTTACTATGAGTACTAAATCTCATTTACTTCTTCCCCTCCCTCCCTTCATCAATTTCTCAGTTGCCCCAATTCTAGAATGCTCTCTTCTGTGAATACTTAGACTTCAACATGATGTGTTTGAAATTGGCTAGACCTGACCATTCAGGAAAAAGACCTTGCAGGTCTCCCCTGTAGTTAGATTGGGTCATAGACCTGGTTCAAGCTAACAGAAAATAGATGGAAACAAGGTATACCTTCCCCAGGCCTGGCCTAAGACCCCCTGGGCAGTCCTCTGTGTGCTTGAGGCCCATGTCAAAAAGGGTGACATCACAAGATGGAGAAACTTGGACCCCTGAGTCACAGCATGAAGGACAGCCTCCCAGGAGAGCTGTGCAATCTGTACTGGACTTCAACATGAGCTAGAAAAGCTGGCATTGTGCCAAAGCACTTAAATTTCAAGGTTTATTTTTATGGCCTCATAGCCTAGGCTAGATTACTCTAACTTATAAAACTGGTAATCAAGAAGTAGAATTAAGAGTAGGCGTGAATACCAAGATAAAATAGAAGACAGATCAGAGGGAAAAAAGCAACAAATGAAAAAAACCTGAGGAAGAATGAAGCAAGGGAGGACAAAAGAGTACCTCAGCTGGCCATTATCCGCACATACAGAGCTCAATGACAAACATTTGCATAACAAGACCAGTGAAATTAAAATAATTTAAATTAATTGATTAATTGTATTGAATTAGGCCTTGCATCATGAGTTCTCAGATTGTTACGACTTTTATAAATAAAATTAAAATGGAAAAATGGAAAGAGTACTTTGAAGAGAGAAAATGTGGTAGGAGAGAGTGCTAGACTGAATACAAACAAAGGAGAGAGCAGGGGTCAGTCGAATTAAACAGGAGTGAAAATTAGAGACTTTCAGAGCTCAAGGGGCCTTGAGAGCATCTAGTTCAATCCCTTTATTCTATGACTGGGAAAAGGTTGCCTAGAGCTGTGATGTTGCTTTTCTTTAGTCAAATTTCAAATTTATGACCAAGCATGGACTAAAACTGAGACTTTCTAACACCCGATTAGTACTTTCCCCAACCAGCCACTGTGCCACAATACCCAGGGAGAAAGCGACAACTCAAACTGTTACCTAACTGAGTTTAATTAATTAGACTTTGTAACAAGTAATTCTCAATAAAATTTCTGTGTAGAATCTCTCAATGGATTGTTCACTAATGCAATATTTACAAGGAGACATTTTCATTAATTACATACGACAAGGAGATTGTCTCAACTTTTAAATGCTTAAGAAACAAACTCTTTAATGAAATTTCCCCTGGGGAGTACAGTAGTCCCTGCTTATTTGAGGGGGATACGTTCCAAAACCCCAAGTAGAGGCCTGAAACTGTGGATAGTTCCAAACCCTATATATGCCATGTTTTTACCTATACATACATACCCTATGATGTTTTAATTTATAAATTAGGCACAGTAGAAATTAATAACAATAAAACAAAGAACTATAACAATATACTGTAATAAAAGTTATGTGATTGTGGTCTCTCTGTCTCAAAATACCTCATTTTACTGAACTCACCTGTTTTCAAACCACCATTGGTTACCGTGGGTAACTGAAACCATGAAAATCAAAACCAGGGAGGGGGAGAGGGACTACTATATGCACATAATAAAGCCATTGACTTCAGCCAGCACCAATCAGTATTAATGCCTTCAATCATTGTGGTCAATACCCATTACAGAGAGTCACAAAAGTTTCTTTGCTTTCTTGCAGTGCGGGCATAAGGGGAAACAGTGTCCACCTGTAGGAACAGGCCCTGGGCACTGCAACAGCAGCTCTTTTTCCTCCCCAATGACCTCACCATGAATCAATGTGTCACCCTTGGACACTGCCATCCACTCACCAGTCGTCCATTAGTTCTTCAGAAGTATCGATCTACATGCAACAGTTAGGTTTTCAAACAAGACTCAAATGCAGTTTTTGAAGGTATCTTGATGTGGGCCTTGGTAAGTGGTAACTTTTGAAAGGTTGCCTGAAGCTATAACAACAGGAGAAGCACAGCTTGCTTCCTGTCCTTCTCAAAGGACGTGAGCTTTATCTCAACAGCAGTATCCCAGAGCACCTCACATGTCTGAGACAGGAATTTTGAAACAGCAAGCAATTTTCAGCCAAAAACTATACAAATAGGAGCATTTCTCTGTACTCAGAGCTTATTCGCTCTCAGCACAGATAAGTTAAGTGAACTGACATTAGAAATAAAAAATAAATTAAATTAGATTTTGCCTTTTTCCTTCATGGAATACCACCCATAAATAAAATTCTGTGAACCCAACTATTTCCCTTTAGAACATGTGAGAAAACATTGCAATCAACTGCCTGTTGAGCAAAATGATATTATTTGTTCTCACAAGTGTGGCATTTCATCAGAATCATTGTGTAGGCCCTACCAATATTTTCATTGTAGTGTTATTCTATAGTTGCATTAACCTTCTTGTACCATGGTACCAAAGAGAAAAGCATAAAGCACAGCTTGGTTTCATATGTCAAAAATCTCATTATTCTCTAATTACTTCTTGTACTCTTATTAATACCAGGCAGTTGTTATTGTCCCCAGTTTAAAAACGAGTTTATAAAAGTGTAAAGGGGAAAAGTCCTTTCCAAAATACTAATGCCCTAGAGCCACTGACATAGACAGTCTGGGCAGAGCCTAGGACAGAACCCAGGTGGCCCAACTCCTAGTCTATGAATTACAAGCCTATCACAAGGTGATTTTATACTGCCACTTTCCACAGCCCTTAGGATTGATAAATTACATAAGCAGGAGACCATTGGTCTGAGGCTGTTTCTGTACTTGGAGTTTCCACATAACAAACCACAACCTAACTTAGGAGTTTACTTTTGTAACAAACAACTTAGTTCTAGCCAATCAGAAACAGTTGCGCTTCAGCAAATCGCAGGCAGCCAACTCACCACACCAAGCCCAAATAAGGCAGATGCAGAGCAGTAGACAATCAGGTGATTTCTCTATGTTGCCTCTCTGTGTGGTCCATAACCACTCCCTATGCACATGGCTAGGTAGAATACTCTGAACTTCTGGTTCTGAGTGCTGCCCAATTCATGAATTGGTCTTTGCTCACATAAACTCTGCTAAATTTAATCTGTCTAAAGTTTTCCCTTTAACATGATAAATTCTGAAATCCCTGAATAGCCCCCAAAGCCCCACATGGACTGAGTCCTGCCTGCCCCACCTGCCCCATTGCAAGCTCCCTCCCCTCTCCTCACCTGCTTCAGGTGCGAGGTTCCAGCCACATGTCAGGGCCACCATCTTGCCTGGACAAGCTTCATCTTCTCATCACCTGAGTTTCATTCATTCCCAGATGTCCTTTCCTCAGAGATGCCTTCCTTTACATCTCATCTTTTTGTTCTTCATATTATGAAGGTACTTCAAAAAGACTTGTATTATCTTTCAATTCTATTTTTTCATGAATTTTTTGAAGTACCCTATTGTATGCTTTTTCTTCACAGTACTTACCACAACGTATATACACACATGTGTTTGTGGGGTTATTTCAAATCACATACATACACATACACACACACACACACATTTTTAATCTGTCTGTTTAGTGAGCCACTTTACACCCAGTGAATTACACAGTGCCTGGTATGCAATAGGCACTCAATAAATACTTGTTGATTATGAATGAAAATGTCAACCTATTCTGACACGAATGACAGGAGGGAAAAAAGAAATTAAAATGAATCTTCCTTTTAAAGAGCTCTTTTTAATAGTTTATGATGTTTGCCTATTTTTTTCTCATTTAAATTTTAATTCTTCATAACTAGATTCTACCCAAAGATGTTTCTTTTGAAGCCAGGAGAAAAAGAAGAAGGAAAAAAAAATCCTCTGGTAATATTTGTATTTTGTGAAATTTGAAATGGTGCAGTGCCAAAGCAACTTCTGATATTATTATGAGCTCAATCACTTCAAAGAGAAGTTCATTTATAAAACATCATATCTCTCTGGTCATCTACTGAATATTTAAAAGTACCAATCACTTTACTAGAAGGGAAGTTAATCCACAAAAATAACAGTGACAGGAAAACATGTATTAAAATAAATTTTCACAACTTTTCTCTTGCTTCTTTCAACTTTTCCCCTTTGTCCCATGTCAATTTCCAAAATGCTACATTCATTAAGTCATAAGCCCTCTGTCCCAGCCAGCACCATCCTTGAGTATTTTAACTAATCTGATGTCAGTAAATCTGCAGTTGATATAACAAGTTTTTTTCTGTCTTTTTTAATCCACACTACATACACATATGCAGCATTGCTGTAGTTGAGGGCACAGACTGGACCTGGACTGTCTGCCTCTGACTCACTGCTGAGTGACCATGTATACCTCACTTAACTCTCTGTGCTCTGTTTTCTATAGTTAAGGGTAATAACAGTATCTAGAGAAAACTAGCTCATTTACAATAGCAACCAAAATAACAAAATACTTAAGAATAAAGTTAACCAGGGATGTGAAAAATCTCTATGAAGAAAACTACAAACCACTGTTGAGAGAAATTAAAGAGGACACAGGAAGATAGAAAGATATCCCATGCTCTTGGATCAGAAGAATTAACATTGTGAAAATGTCCATACTACCCAAAGTGATCTACAGATTTAATGCAATCACCATCAAAATTCCAATGACATTTTTCTCAGAAATGGAAAAAACTACACAGAAATTTGTATGGAAAAACAAAAGACCATGAATAGCCAAAGCAATTCTGAGCCAAAAAAATAAAAATAAAGTGGGAGGCATAACACTACCTGACTTTAAACTATACTACAAAGCTATAATAACCAAAACAGCATGGCACTGGCATAAAAACAGACACACAGATTAATGGAATAGGATAGAGAACCCAGAAATCAACCCATACACCTATAGCCATCTGATCTTTGACAAAGGCACCATGTCTACACACTGGGGAAGAGACTGCCTCTTCAGCAAATGGTGCTGGGAGAACTGGATATTCATATGCAGGAGAATGAAACTAGACCCATTCTTCTCTCCATATACCAAAGTCAACTCAAAATGGATTAAAGAATTAAATACATGTCTGAAACAATAAAACTCCTTAAAGAAAACATAGGGGAAACACTCCAGGAAGTAGGAGTGGGTACAGACTTCATGAATATGACCCCAAAAGCACAGGCAACCAAAGGAAAAAAAAAAAACAAATGGGATTATATCAAACTAAAAAGCTTCTGAACAGCAAAAGAAACAATCAACATAACGATTAGTGAAAAGACAACCAACATAATGGGAGAAAATATTTGCAAAATATACATCTGACAAAAGATTAATATCCAGAATATACGAGGAACTCAAACAACTTTACAGCAAAAAAACAAGTAACCCAATTTAAAAATGGGCAAAGAAGCTGAATAGGCATTTCTCAAAGGAAGATATATGAATGGCCAACAGACACATGAAAAAATGCTCAACATCACTCAGCATTCGGGAAAGGAAAATCAAAACCACTCTGAGACACCATCTCACTCCAGTCAGGATGGCTAATATCCAAAAAACTGAGAGTGATAAATGCTGGCGAGGTTGTGGAGAAAAAGGAACTTTCATATACTGTTGGTGGGACTGCAAAACAGTGCAGCCTTTATGGAAAATGGTATGGAGGTTCCTCAAATAATTACAGATAGATCTACCATATGACCCAGCTATCCCACTGCTGGGAATATACCCAGAGGAATGGAAATCATCATGCCAAAGGGATACCTGTACTCCCATGTTTATTGCAGCACTATTTACAATAGCCAAGAGTTGGAACTAACCCAAATGTCCATCATTAGATGAGTGGATAAGGAAACTGTGGTATATCTACACAATATAATACTACATGGCTATAAAAAAGAATGAAAACTACCATTCACAACAACATGGATGGACTTAGAGAAAATTATATTAAGTGATATAAGTCAGGTATGGAAAGAAAAATACCACATGTTCTCGCTTATACGGGGGAGCTAAAAATAAATAAATAAGTAAATATACAATCAAATAAATGGTGGGGGGAAGAAGATACAACAATCACAACAATTCCTTGAACTTGTTAAGACAAGAGAACAGATATGATGTAGTTGAGGGGGAGAGTGGGAGGGGGGGAGTGGGGGAAGAAGAGGAATAGGTAAAGAGACATGAAACTCAACTACAATGTATATGGAGAAGTTAAAATTAAATTTAATTTAATTCAACTTAATTTAATTTATGTAATTTTTTTTAAAGTTGGTTTAGAAAGGAAAATACTGTATTAGTAATTTCCAAAATTCTCTTAATACTTAGCTGGTAATAAAAAAAAACAAAACAAAACAAAAAAAACTCTCCCAAATAGTTTTGCTTTCCTGGGACCCAATAAGCACTGTCATAGAAAGATTTAATAAGTAGCTGTATGCAGGATCTTATCTTGAATCCACTTAAGAAACACTATGTAAATGTAAAATTAATCCACATTCTCACATTTCCTCCTTCCAGTCTTTAAATAAAGAGAGGTGTCAAACCCAGAAATTAGTAATCAAACTGATTTTTTTAAAGAATTAAATTATCTACAAATCCCTTGAAACCTTCTTATTTTAAAGGTGCTGCTTACAAAACTTACACATATGTGTTAAGGAATATGACACAAACCACATAAAAAGAACAATCCCATAGAGAAATAATTAAATAAAAGTTTTAAAAATATAAAAAAAGAGAAAATTTCAAACAAACTTATATAAATAACTTGATCAACCCTATTTGCTACTGACCAAACAAATTGGGACATTTACACAGTCTTGAACCTCCCATGCTTTAGCAGCCACCAATGAGTTCTGAAATTTGATAGAAAACCAATGCCAGAGTAGCAAAGTGAGTGATATAGTATAATCACCCAAGGTAAACAAGTAAATAGTTAAAGCATTTCAATCTTTTTAATATTTAATAACACCAGGAAAAATAATTTCATCCATCCTATCTTCTGGGGATTAAATCAGCATTATTTTCTGTGTGTCTACGTGTACAGGTATACACACACACAGACACAGACACACCCCTTTCTTCCTCCTCCCTCCAGCTTTCTCTAAGTGAGATAACAGGCTCTAGACAAAAACATCAATAATAGAGACTATGTGAATTTTTATTTAATTCATGTTTCTATTAAAACTAGGCCATGTTTGGTCATTTAAGTAAAAACTGCCATTCAAATCTCATCCATGAATAAATAAAGCAGCAGAAAAATACTCAATGTATTCACGATGATTTAATCATCTTCTCTTTAGTCTCCTGCACATTTTTTTCAAATTTGAGCAATTCACCCTGAAACTCGGCCAGATTCCAGACAAGACACAGGCTACAGAAGCTGCCCGGCAGAACTGAGGAAGCCGAGCTAAGTGCCATCAGTCTAGAATGGGACATTATACTGCAGTGGTGACAAACTGAGCAAAAAGGCCAGAGGAAGATCAAACCTCCTGGCAGTGCTCTGGGGTGCTATCACACATCCTCCTGGGGCACAGCAATAGAAACCCAAAGAGGCAATCCAGCTGAGCCACACAGAAAATCCCTGAGCCTGATTATAATTAGAAGGTGGTTCCCTCTAATCCACAGCACCAGACCTGCTAAAATGTGCAGGAAGGTTAACAACCAGATGCCCTGAGGAGTTAATAATAAATCCTTTCTCCAGCTACATTTCCAACTCAGAGCCAGGTTGGATTGCCAGTAATTAAAAGACTCACTTGGTAGAAGCCTTTATGAAATAAATTATTGATCTCTGTCAGCACTAAGGAGTAGACATTCAACCTTCAAAACTGCCAAAGGAATTTCTTTTAAAGCCAGAATTAAAGAAACTTGAAAAAAATTCAGCATTTTTATTCACCCATTCATTCATTCACACACATCTATTTGATGCCTACTATGTGCTGCAGCCCCAGGAGAGGGTCCCTTGTTATTGCAGCCAATTATTCTGTATAATTAGCCCATAAATTCTCAATCTGAAGGTAATCCTCAAACCACAGTCTGTTGAATTCAGCAGTCTCCCCTGACCAGATCTCTTATTAACATCTTTTTTTAACTGCCTAGAAAGCTTCCTTCGCTTCCTACTCCATCAGTCTTTGTTATTGCTCCAGTCTCCACACACAAGCAAGCTCTGTAGCCTTCTGGCCCACCTCCACCCCTCCACCCCAGGGAGGAGCAGCCACTCCGCTCATCCTGCCTGGTGGTGCTCTGAACAGACCCCCACACTACTACACTGCTTGCAATCTGTCCCTCACTGCCAAACCTTGGGACCTTCTACATGGTGATTCAACCCCATATCTCCCAGTATGCCCAGCACCTTGCTGGCATAGAGTAAACATTTAATAATTGAGTTAATTAATGGCATTTATGGTGGCAGAGTCACTTGATTTGAGTGTTCTCTCAGACCTTGTTAAAATTGCTAAAGCCAAAGAAAGGTAACCAAAAATAGATGAGATACAAGTGGGGGCCTGAAGATGCCCTGGCTGTGAAGTACTCACACGAAGATGAAATGTTGAGTGTTTTCCATGTAGAACAACACTGTATGGATGACAGCATCTGGGTGGATGAGAGCATTTGAAGGAAAGGAAGCGAGGGCTGCGGGAAGGAGAGGCCGGCAGACGGAGATGCTGCGCGTGGGGAGGGGACGGGTCATCACATGCTTGTGGGGAGCAACACACTCAGGCAATTCACCCCTCACTCCGCCATCCCACCAGTGCTCACCAAGACATCAAACCACCATGTGTGATTGCCAGTAACATGCCTTACACAGGAAATTGAATCCTCGGAATGTACAATCAACTCAACACATTTCAAAAACACATTTCGGACCAGGCTTGAGGGGTTTTTTTAAACACGCACACACTCCCACACATTCTCTCTCTCTTAGAAAGTGGTGAGGCAAACTTCAGCGTGTCCTGTTCCATCTGAACAATGAATGGGGAAAATAAATAAAAAGTGGTATTGTTTTTCCCCATTCAAGGCCTTAAGCCCTCATCAGGACTGAAGTTTCAGTCTCTCAGAAGTAAGAAAACGAAGTGGCTTCCTGGAGCTCAAAGGCACAGCTCAGCCCTCTCCCAGGTTGTGCGAAACGCATGAGCTAATTACACTCTCAAGCTCTAAAACAGGAGGAAGATAATAATCTGTAATATGGCTAATTTAGAGGTCACCCTGATCTGGTAGTTAAGAGTGCATTTCTTCTTATTCACATAAAAGTCCAGTTGTTTAGCTCTCAACCACAGCTCAGCAGCATTTCCGATGAATAAATACATGTTGTGCTCCTTTTCACACAGTGCCACATGCACAGAGTAATGCTTTCCTTCTTCCTGGACTCTGGAGGAGCTGCACCACCAAGGTGGGAAGTGGAGGGCAAACAGTGGAGGAAGAAAAAAACAATTTACAACTTCCATTGCTTTTACTTCTGCATGAGTTCCAAAAGGCCTTCTCATAAGGACAAATAATGCCATGTAGATTCTACTTGCCCAATACCAAATAGCTAGGCCTCCCATTTGGGAACAGCTGTGAATAAGCCACCATTAGCCACAAAGGTAAAAAATCTCCTTCTTAAAGCAACAAGGCAGACAAGATTGCAAACAGGAGGACTTCATGGACAAATGTCTCTAATAACTAAGCTAAGTTGGTCTTCTTCAAAAAGAAAGGGCCACATTTTTGTTCAAGTCAGCACACGTTTATTGAGCACCAAGTATTTTCAGGCACTGTGATAGGAGCTGTAGATCCAGAGCAGTATACTTACAGGAGTTATACCTTACAGTGACAGGCACAGATGCTGAACCAATGCTCTAAGTAAATGTAAGTGTGGTAAAGAGGATCCTGGGGACACAGGAGACAGGCACCCAATCCAGGGTCAGCTATCGTCCCAAGAAGCCACAGCACAAAGGGGTCTGGAGGTATCAAAACAACAGGATCATAATGAGGCTGAACAGGAGTGTGTTTATCTTCCCTGTGAGTTTCCTGATCGAGCCGTTCATGCACAAATTCATCCCTATCATCAGGCACAGTGCTGCCACACAGTGCTGTCTGTGTGCCTGTTGACTGAATTCACAGAAGCAGAAATCACAGGCTCTATTCTTGACCAATTAGCTTTCCAGTCCATTTTTCTTCTTCGGTTAAATATTGGATCTAGTAATAATCTAATGCATCTTGTAACAAGTCTCTGTTTATCTCTCTCTTTCAAAAGATACCAGAAGTTTCTTGAGGGCCGAAATATGGCTTATTCATTCATGTTTTTCCCGCAGGTAGTCCAGGGCCTTGGCATTAGAGGTGCTCAATAGCATCTATTGTGCTGAACTATACTAAAATGAACTAAGAGTGTGAAGTCTATCTATTGCTGCTTTGTTTTAATCATTTAAATGGAAGACTTATCACCTGAACAAAAGCTAAGGATAATATATATTTTATATATATGTATGTTATGTGTAATATATAATACAATTTGCAATAGCATATAATATTATATATACAACAGTATTATATATAATATTATAAATGAAATGTGTGTTTATAGGAATATAAGCTAACACATATTGTTATATAGTTTTGTATTTATTATATAAATTCACCATGAGATCCCTTCTTCGAAGGAATCTTTCTCATTGAAATGAGAGGGATATATTACTTCACTTGTAAAGATGCAAAGGGATTAGGGTGTGATAAAGGAAGAGGAAGGGATCTTTGAGGGTCCCTAAACAAAAACATATAAAGGGAGCAAGCCAAGTCTCCTGTTCTATTCTTGCTCACAACACAGAAAATGAGTAAAGCTTCCTATCATCAGAAGGCAGCATGCAAGTTCAGAGAAATTTGCACATAAACCTGTGCTCACCTTTCTAGTTTTCATGTAGGAAGAAATACTAGATCTGGAACAGGAGCAAAATGCTCTCTGTGAGATCTCAAGGACTCACCTGCAACAGTAGCACGCTCTTCTACTCTGATTGTACAGCTGAGAAAGGACAGTGAAAAGTGTCTGTGTGTAACTGAGACATACGTCTCCTGAAATAGTGCAAGCTTTTCCCCGAGGCATTCAAGTCCTCCAGAGGACTTCACATCTGACATGACATCGCTTCCAGTGAAGCAAGTACGTTCTCCTTAGTGGTAGGATCGAGCGCACTGTGTGTCAGATGAATTGAGGTCTTTAGAGAAAGGTGCCGTGTAAATAGGTAGTATTACCAGGTTCCTATCTTGATACAGAGCTCATTTCAATCCTGATATTAGGAACAAAAGTCATGCGCTCAGTTTTTGTTGGTTTCAATTTACTTCTTTTGGAGCTTCAAATTCAATTACATTCTGAGATGAACATGAAATCAATTGAACAGCTGGATGTATAGTGGTCCTATTTACATAATTCTCTTTAAATTCTATAACAAAATCCCTCTAGTGTGATTGAACATTCCAGTAAGCTTTGGAAGAAGAAAAGAGAATTATTTTAGGCATTCTCCCTAAAAGGATTTTAAGAATATGTGATCTGTATATGCACACATGTATACACATACACACATGAACTATTTGTGTGTATGCATGTGTGTGTGTGTGTGTGTGTGTGTGTATCACATAAATAAAACCCCGACCCTTCATTCAACAATCCAACAAACACATATGTATTAACTAAACTCATAGTAAGGGTATATTAGGGATTCAATAATCGATGAGATTATATAGCTATCACCTACCAAAAATGGTTTACCTTAAATTGGCTAGCACCTTCGTTATTACTTAACTTTAATACTAAAACAAATGTTTTCCCATCTTTACAAGACTTTACTTCACAAATTACTTCTAATATTTATTCTAGTCCTTAACGTATAGTCAAATGTTTTTAAATACATATCCATAAAATTGGGATTATGTCAAAGTAGGTAGTGCAGGAGGTTACTTCCCGTGGCAGAACATAAATATGAGGTCTCCATGGCATGGAGCGTGTTAGGCAGAGAGCTTCCACCACCCCTAGGAGACCGCCTGGCAGAGCGCAGGCTCAACACAGGGGCGCGACAATGAAACAAACCGCGGAGCAGAGCGTGGAGACGCCAGGAGAACAGAGCAAGGACATGAGATGCTGCTCAAGAATATGAGGCCAGGGACGAGGATTGCTTCTGATACCCTGTTCCTTTACCGGTCAGTAGTATGAAGGGTGTTTTGTTAAGATTATGAAGAGTTTCAAAACATAGAAACTACTTTGAGGTTTTTTTTCTTTAAAAAAATCTCAATTGAGTTTAATTTATTTACAGATGCAATAAGACTGGAAATTAGCAATATCTCAATTGTCTAAAATGGAAAAGAATGATTCTGGCAACTACATCAAATGAGATAAGTATCAGTCCTGAAAATATTGTACTACAGATTAAAATGACTGATTATTGAATTGTTAAATGGATGATTGGTTACAACTCAGCACACTTAGTTTATAATGATCACTAGAAACCAGCATGGCTTTACTAAAAGCAGGTAAAACCAGAATCACTTATCTCCTTTTTGTGATAGAAAAGATCAAGAGGATTTCATCAGCATAATACAGTTGAGGTTCAATAAAGTATTTGACGAAGTCTCTATGTATCATTTTGTATAAGACAGAAAGTATTGAGCCAAATGGGAGAGGAATTAGGGGAGACTGAATTTGGTTAAGTAGCCCTAACTCCCCTGAAAATGTCAAAAAAGGGAGTGAAACTCTGAAGGATAGTCCCAGGAGGCATACCACCCAATGATGTTTTCCTTCCCAATCATGTCCACAATTTTAATCCTTCATTTTTCTGAAGACATAGAAGACACATATCTTGCTGCAGAAGGTACATGCCAGGAAGAACAGTACACACATCAGTTGGCTCAGTCAGTCCTCACAAAGCCCCTCGCAAGGGGAAAAGTTACACACACACAAAAACTCCAGTAGAGGCAAATGAAAACCTAGCAATCAGGAAACTGCTATGTCTCATCTGATTTAGTAATCTAGGATCTTGGGACAGATAATTTACAGAATATCTTATTATTTATTATAGCAGTTAACGCACCACACAGTCTAAGTGAAAATGACATAAGAATATACAATGATGATAAACTTCCCTATAAAAAAATCCACATAATTTCAGGTTAGATAAACAGAGATATGGGAGCCAGAACAAGGACTAATCATTGGCAGCCAGGTGTTTCTGGCCAGTCAAGCACATGGATTGTTTCCAGTCCTGGGTATCATGATTTAAGTAGGACTTTGACCAAGTTGGGCCAGTCAAGAAGCACGATGACAACACTCAGGAGAAAGCAGAGCTATGTGTATGAAGAAAGGTGGAAACACCACAGATAAGCCCATTGGGACACTTACTAGTGTCGCTACAAAATGAAGGACCATGTATGACCCACAGATACAGGTTGCAAAAGGTGGATTTGGGGCTCATTATAGGAAGAAATTTCTACTGATTTGGGCATTTCAAAAGTAGAATCATCTGTCCTATGAAGTAAACTTCTCGGACTTGAAAAAAAATTGGTTTACCTATTTTTAGGTCTGGCAAAACCTTCCTTATACCTATAAATTAAGTCCCAGAATTATCTCTTCTGGGAAGATTTACTGACCCATCCTTGCCACTGTAATTTAGATGTCTCTCTTCTTCCCTGTGCCTATTAATTCTCTCTCTCCACACACACACACACACACACGTTTTTATTAGGTCATTTTCACACTACACTTTAATCACAGGTTTTCTTGATTGTCTCTCTAAATAAACTTAAGAGAGCAGAAACCAAGTTTTATTCTTCTCATGTCCAGAGCACCTGATACATCTGCATATCATGAAACTTAGTAAATGAGGTTGAATAAATGTGACAGCTCCAAGTTTCAGCATGGCAGGTGTACAAGTAACAACTGACAATCTCATGACTGACTGCAGGTGAGAAGGAGGTAAACACTAACATGAGGCGTGAGAATTGAGAGCGTGAAGGAGGATGCCACCATAGGAGACAGCAGGAATACTGCTGTGACCTCACCTGGTGTTAAGATCGTGGGCTCGATGACATACAGAGTATTTTATTGTTCATTATGGTATGTGTTGAGCTACATGCCAGACAGTCTAAGACAGCCCTAAACATAGGGCATTGTTCTTACAGCCATTTAACAGAAGAAACAGTCTTAGGTCAAGTCACTTGCTGACCTTATATGGCTAGTGAGTCATTCTAGGATCAGAATCTCAAGTCTGTCCGATCCCAAAGAACTCTGTTCCAAAGAACTAAAAACAGCCTTCAAAAATACATACACTACAAAAATAAAATAAAGTGAAAAAGTCATGGTGAAAGAAAAATCAAACTATGTAAAATAAAGTAAAGCCAGGAGTGACATAGTACATGCCATAAATGGTTACCATTAAGGTAGCATGTTTTGGTGGCAAAGAAAGCCCTAAGTCTTGCTTGATTTCTGGGTCTTTTCATTTTAGCTGGAACACTTCTACTTAACTTCAGTTCATTTCCTAGCTCATAACCTTCCAAATTTTTTGCTTTGCTAACCATAGTGAGAAGACATTTAACATTATAACAAGCAAACTTGTATTTCATCCTTTTTTTAACACTTGGGTTGTGACTTGCCAATTTAAAACAGTTTACTATTTACCAATTATATAATCACTGGTATATTTCACTATTCATAAATTATTTGGTCTATTTGCCAGAGCTAACTCTGACTTCTAAGGAAAACAGCAATTTTATTTGTATAGCAATGTATCATTTATAAGATACAGTCAGTTCTGCTATGACATGATATATGTGTTCCAAAACATCACTACATTATGCAAAATTGTGCAATAAAACCATGAAGCTTATGGGAAAAAAAATAGGTTAAGGGGATAACATTCAAAAGCTTTATCCACACATAAATTTTTAAAAAGGAACTTAGCAAAAACAGTAGCACACATCTTAAATGGTTAAAAATACAAAAATAATACAATAAATGTGACGCTTTCTTTGAAAAATACCTGAATTTGCTTTTAGTAAGTTGCAAAAGGGTTACGGTATGAGATTTTGTGAAGGGTGGAAGAAAGGTTATCTGAAATCGGACAGAAAGTTGTAACCCAGACATGGATATATGGGGCTCATAACATGCATGTTAAACTGAGGTTGCTGTTGTATGTCTGAGGTATGTGTTTTCTGTATTCCTATACACTGTGGTTAAGTTGGGTGCAGTTTTCACAGAGTATAATCTCTCACAGGTGAAGTTATACTCAAAATTTACATATGTTCACTTTGCTTCCTAATATAAGAATTGCATTCGAATATACTTGTTTTCAAAGCAAGTGCTATACAGAATTGACTGTATTCACAAAATTATCATTATAATTTATAAAATATTATACACATCTCCTCATGCACATAAACTTATAAAATATATCGTTATTTTAGCCCGCCCCCCAACCCACCTCTCAGATGAACAAACTGAGTCCAGAATGATTTAGGGACTTTCTAATACCAGTCAGCTAACAGTTGGTTATGCCAGGTCTCAGTTACAAGTCTTCTCTCTCTACTTCCTCTATGCTTTTCCCTAAATTATTTCCCACAAAAACCATTCGGGCCTAAATGACTATCTTAACAGGTTCACTTGATGGACAAGGTCCGTGCATTCAATTGACCAGATTTGGAAATGGTATTAAATGGGGAAGTCCAGAGCCCAATTGTGAAGCCCTGTTCTCACACTCCAGGATATGCAATTGGTGTTGACATTCTGTATGTTTGCACTGTGACACTCATAAAGTCTAAAGGTGAGTTTTCTGGTTGGCAAATGCCACTTGTAGAGAAATTTGTAGGACTAATGCATAACAAATTAGATTAGAGATTTAGTCCCGCTCTACTGAAGGTATCGCGTTGATAGGTCCCAATAAGGAAAAAAATGGCAACAGCTTTGGATCAGAAACAAATGCACACATGGACCCAATGGTGGCTCAGTAACCCTGATGAGATGCGGACACCTAAGTCAAATCCTTGGGAGCAATCATACAAAGACTGGTCCCTAAGAAAATGAGGAAAAAATTCCTGCTACCAAAACAGAAGCCCAGCACTTAATTGAAAAATATGAGTATTAGAGAAAATATGTGCCTCATCTAAAACTTTTGTTGAGCCCAATGTACAAACTAACCAGAAAGTCTGCCAAATTTAGCTGGGAACCTTAGGAGCAGGCTGCAGTGGAGGCAGTGCAATGGAGTCTCAACAGCCCCAAAGACCTCTCTGAACTACAGGTGTCTACTACTGGAAACTGTGCTGCCTGGAGTCCCTGGCAAAGGGAGACGGCCCCCACCTGAAAGCACACCTTGGCGCCCTGCACTCACAGCCTCTGCACCATAACTACCACTAACTGTTTTCAGCTACTGGTCTGCTAGTGAGCACTTAAACAGTTCCCTGAACAGGTCCACTAGGAAATACTGCACCCAGATATTCCATTCTTGATTTCAGTCCACTTAGATGCTAACAACCAAGTTAAAAAGGAAAATAATCTTCATTTGTCAAATGGAAACAACATATTCAAGCAAAAAGCAAGTCCAGTTCAACAGGTGGGTCCTCCTTACCTAAAATTTTCTTTCCATACCTGGCAAGGCCATCACACCTCCTCCTGATGCCTCACCAGGGTGGCCAAGGCTGCCCGAGGGTCTCACTTCCAGGAAGCCCCTGAGCATGCTCAGTCTTAGTCTAATGTTGGCTTGTTCAAACTAAATGAGGACAGTGTCCAATGGGCGGCAGCAGGCATCCAGCCCTGATGACAGCTCTGGATGAATGGCTGGAAAGAGCCAATCAGCACAATAGGACCAACTTAAAGCCATAACTCTTACCCTGGACAATATTTTTAAGGTTCAAACACTATATTTTCACAGATTCTTGAGCTGTGGTTAATGGCCTAGCTGTCTAGTTGGATACCTGGGTGATGACAGACTGGAATATTAAAGAGGTTTCTCTGTGGGATCTCAGAGTCATTGCCACCAACCAATGAGACATTTATGTAATCTATGGAGACACCCTCCATCCCACCATAGGAAGGATCAATACCCAGGTGATACTGAATGGAACAATGAAGCTGATCAGACCTGCAGAGCCCAGGATTCCAGCTCCATTCTTGATTCTTCATTAGACTGGGCCCTTCACTCCTGCCACCATAACCCAGTGGGTTCAAAAGACAGCCCAGGAGGCCAACCAGGACCATTCGACCTATTGGCAGTTGAACTGATTTTCTACAGGTGAGCAAGGATATGTAACACAAAGAGGTCCCTGACCATTCTTGTCAAATAGACTACATTGGTCATCTGCCACCACCTCATGGCCACCACTGGTATCCGATCATGGAGTTGCTATTCTCATAAGAGTGGCAGGTTCTGGCCACACAATTGTAGCACTTGAGACTGAGCTGGCCTGTGTTTGTGGTTATTCAGACCAGCTACAATCAAATGGTGGCACAGCATTCATGGCAAAAAGGGCCCAACAGCAAGCTGATGGTCATGGCCTTTGACAGACATCCTCCTGTCATCATCCTGAGGCTGAATAGACTTTCAGTGACTCAAGTGATAAAAATTTCTGGACAGACTTCATCAGTAGCGTGGTCAGCACACCTTAGTCAAACAGAGTGGGCATGAAATGCAGCTCTTCCCTGCCAGGAAATGCCCCTCTGTCATGGATGGACAGAGAGAGTGGGGAATGGGGAAACCGGCTCTCTGTCTCTGTGGTTCCACCGTGACAATCCCAACCACTCCTTGCTTACTGTCCACTGATCCTAGCACCAGGGAAGACTGTAAGGTGTCATCTTAGGATGGCAGTTAATAACATGGAGGATGACTTCAACTGGTTGCTCCTACTACCACCTGGTTTCAGTCTTAGGAAGAATGGGTCATAGTCCACAAGAACTGTAATCAATCCTGAACTCTAGAATACAGCTAGAGTGGCTTACTCAGGTATCAATATGGGATGTCACAGACCCCTGCAAGTTCTGTCATCATGCCTCAACCTCCATGATTTTTGACCCCGAGGACAGAAATGCTGTGTGCAGGTTGAGGATGACTGGGCAAAGGGAGCAATCGTGTCCAGTAGGACTGGACTTACAGACTGACTGGCTGTGGAGGGAGAGCAACACCCCAGCACTTGCAGAGGTTCTCCTGAGGCCCTGGGAGGTGCAGGGAGGAGAGAATAATGAATATTTTCCTTATCCCTAGACCCAGCACTTCCACCTCACCAGCAGACACAGTCTGCTCAGGTGAAGCAGCAATGGCTGATAATCTGACCCTCTGCTGGACTCGTCACTACTTGCTGTGGAAATGGAAAAACTCATGGGGGCACAGCCAGTACTGGATTATTCTGACCTCTGTTCACACATGTATAAATACCCACAACAGTGCACCATCATTTTATCCTGACCAATACAAGTTTACATGCTTCCTCTGATGCACAAGTGGTCTTGGGTTATGCTGTGTGTAGCTGTTGAATCTGCAATTACTATATGACACTGCCCCCATGGTTTAATAAAAGTAATGTAGCAGTAATCCAGATAAGTTCAACAACAAATCCCAACCTGAGATGACCTTTGCCCCTTTAGATATGGTTGTATGTTGGGGAGAATGAGTAATGGCAAGTCTTTCATTGGGGATAGGGGTACTTTTTGGCCACGTATAATTATTTGCAGTGACACCACGTCCCCCTTGTTGGCCTCCAGGCAGAGAGTAAGGAGAGCTGCCCTACCCGGGGATATAACAATGCCTGGTTCCATACAGCACTGAGAGAGTTCCTTCTTGTCAGAGTCTGCATCCTAGAGACAATGGTAAGGAACCCATCCTTAAATTCATCTACCCCCACCCCCACGAGACAAGCCCTAGAAGGTCATTCTAAATGTTTAATGAGTGGTGGGTTGCAATGGATAATAGACTGGCCTTAGACTACATCCTGCCTGAAGAAGGAGGTATATATATGATCACCAACACTTCCTGTTGTGTTTAGGGTAAGACCACCACTCAGGTGGGACAGTTCGTGTACAGAGTAAGATCTCAGAGTTTGCTCTGGGACTTATTTAGTTGGATACATCTAGGATCTAGGGGCCATGGCTAAGACCAATATTGCCAATTGGCCTCATCCTACAAGCAGGATTCTGCTGATGATATCTCAAACATGTGTTGAATGAGACAAATTAAATACATTTTGTACCAGCCCCCGTCTAGGTGTCTAATCTAAGTAGCAGAAAGGGTGTCATACTTGTGTGAGCCAAGAACTTGTAAGGACCAAAGAGTGAATTGTTGGGAGGCACACCCTGCACATCCTTGCTTAGTGTGCCAACCACAAGGCTAACTGTCCTCAGACCCCAAGCCAGTTCAGCAGCTAGTCACAGAGGCATAGATAGGCCAAGACAACTACTTACACCCTGATGGGGATAGGAGGGGACTGTCTTGTTCAGTGATTTATAAAAGATTGTGAGTCTTGCCCCTGAGTATCTGTCTCAACTGTGGCACAGCCCACTGTGTGCAGAGTCACCACCTGGGCCCTCCACATCATTCATGGGACTTAAAGACAGAGAATGGGGCTACCATGCCGATGCTCCTCGTCTTGCTGCGCCATGAGTATAAACTGTGTGGCTGTGGTCAGTCGGTCTTGCTGTGGTCAATCAACTCTCAGCACTGATGGAACTGTCTCACACTGACCTGCTCGCTCAGTCACCCACTTTTCATTTTGCCATGGCCTGTAAGTTTGGGATCTTCCCTGACACTGGGCCAGGAGTAACAACAGGAGTTTCCCATGGAGCTCAAACCTGGATGACATTTGGCTTTAATCCATCATGTCTTAAAGAGAGTTCATAATGAGATTTCAAGACAAAGACGGTGGTATTGGTGCCTCAAGTGGCCTTCATTTCTGTCATATTAAAGATTTCATGGTACAGAGGGGAAGAAACATGAGGGAAAAAAGACAGGACTGAGAGAGAAATGACAGAATGGAGCCAAGCCCAAAGAAGTAGTCCTGTATTTCTTTGATCCTTGGCTATTTTGCGATCCTCAATTATGATAAAAACTCTCAGAGTTTGGCTTTGAGTTAGAATTGCTCCATCCCTGGAAGGAGAGGCAGGTAGAAACTTTGAGGCTGAACTGCTGCTCTGCTGATACTTCCAAAAAACATATTTTACCTAATTTGCATTTGTGATTCGAACATAAGATTGTGAGATGGAAAAAAACAGCCTTTTCTTATACTAACAGCTAAAACAGATGGCCATGGATCCAATTTGTCTAGGATAAATTATGGTTATCATAAGTGGAATAATTTATACATATGATTTTTGTAAATCCTTCAGCTAAATCAGCTAATCTTCAATAACATTACTAGGATAATGGCTCTCCTTAGAGAATATAAATTATTGGGTACCAGGTAAGCAGATATTTGCATATGCAACTGAGCAAAGATTTTTGTGTATAGATGGTGATATAAAGAATCCACATACTGCAAAATTGTAACACATTACATGCAAAAAGTGTACTTCATTTACCCTATCTCATATTATCTAAGACTCCACACATTGTGGGCAACATTATTATTTTATGACCACTAAAAAAAAGTGGTACTAATGAAACTGACCTAATTATGATTTAGAACTTTTCTATAGAACACAGACTTCAGTCCCATCAAAAACTCTCTTTATACAAGAGTCACAATACTTGTCTCCAGGAATTTTTTCCAAGCTACTGACACCTGTTCTGTAAGATTTGATGCTCACATTTTTTAGATTTTACTAGAATGTGTCTAGTAAAAGATTTTCAGACAACATGGAAGGTACTTTAAATGGCAATTATGATGGTTAATTTTAGGTGTCAATTTGACCGGATTAAGGGGTCCCCAGAGAACTAGTAAAGCATTATTTCTGGCTGTGTCTGTGAGGGCGTTTCTGGAAGAGACCGGCATTTGAATCAGTGAACTGAGTAATGAGGATCTGCTCTCACCAATGTGTGTGGCCTCCATCCAATAGGTTGAGGAGCCGGATAAAACAGAAAGGCAGAGGAAAGGCAAATTCTCTCCTGGAGCTGGGACAACCCTCTTCTCCTGCTTTTGAACATCAGAACCCAGGTTCTCCAGCCTTTGGACTCCAGGACTCTGACCGGTGGCTTCCCAGGTTCTCAGGCCTTCAGCCTCAGACTGAGAGTTACATCAGCAGCTTTCGCTGGTTCTGAGGCTTTCAGGCTTGGACTGAGCCACACTACTAGCATACGGTTTGCAGACAGCCTATCGTGGGACTCCTCAGCCTTCATATTCCGTTAATTGTATAATTTCAATAATTCCCCTAATAAGTTTCTTCTCACATATTTATATACATATCCTGGACTACAGAAATTGTAACACGTAATTGTCCATGAGATGTATAACAGACGGAAAATGTTAAAGTATGTCTGCAGCTGCGTCCTCTCCTTCTTATGTAAACCCACCCAATTAAGCCAAAACTGTTCTTTGTCGAGATCCTATGACTTCCACATTGCCAGGCCCATGGGTCAATTCTCACTTCACAACTCGTTTGATACTTGTGATCGCTTCCTCCACCTGGACACACTCTCTTCACTTGACTTTCACGCACCCTTGACTTCCCTGTCACTCAGGGCCGCTCCTCTTCAATCCACATTGCTGACTCCCCCACTCCCCTCCATCACCTAGTGCTGGCACAGCCCTGGGCTCAGTCTTGGTCCTCTTCTTTCTCTACACTGAACATCCATGGGTGAGATCATCCACTCTTGTGCCTTTAAGTATCATCGATGTATGGACCATATCCAAGTCTACCTCTCCAGCCTAGACATGTCCCCAAAACTCCAGACTCAAACATCCAACTGTGTACTCAAGATTGTCTAATGGATTTCTCACTCAAAACTGAACTCCTTATCCTCTCCCAAAATCTGTTGTGAACATCCTCACCACCTAAGGTGATAGCAACTGCATTTTTACTTCTCCTTGGAATCATCTAGACTTCTCTAATCTCCCTAAATTCCACATCTAGTCTATCAGTTAATCCTGTTGGCTCTCTTTTTTAAAAACTATCCAGAACTTTACCTCTTCTCACCACCTCCATTCCTCCCACCCTTGTCTGAGTCACCATCATCTCTCACTTAGATTACTGTCCTTGCCTTCTAACAGGTCTCCCTGCTCCTGAACAGCTGCCATCTATTCTCACCACAGTCACAACTATGAACCACATTATGGCTCTTCTGCTCGCAGTAGCCATCACCATGGCCAAGAATGCTCTTCCTCTAGATATGCCTCAGAAAACCTTACCTCCTTGAAATCTTTAATCAAAGCCATATTCTCAGAGGTGTGTCCTGACCACTCTATTGAGTACGGCCACAACCCTTCCTACCCCAACCCAAGCTCTCGCAATCTCCTTTAGCCTGCTGTACTTTCCCCCCACAGTGCTTACCCACTGCTAACATTCTATAAAATCCACTTTTTATTATGTTCATTGTTTTAACATCTGCCTTCCCTATAGACTGTAAGCTCCAAAAGAGCAGGGATCTTTATCTGTTTTATTCATTGATGCAAAGAGTATCTGACATACAGGAGGAGCTCAACAAATGTTTGTTGAATGAATGAAGGAAGTTGGAGGAGTATCTGTACAAAGCAAGGATTCTAAGCAATGCTTAGCTCAGAGGTGTCAGATAGTAGGAAATGAAGCTATAGCCTGCAGAAGCAGATAGGTTAAGGTGATAAAACTGCAGTTGGGACTGAAAACAATGAGAAAGAGAAGCCATGAAACAGACTGAGACAAAATAGCAGTGGTGTTAGAGTAGGGCTGTTCCAGGAGCCTCTCAAAGACTTAATAGCTGTGCCCCTTTTATACATGGCTGGCTACAGTTTCATAAGCCTAGAGGAATATCCTCTTAAAGTGATTTTCTTTAATATCTCAATCTACTTTGACTTTCTCTACTGGAACATGCTACCTTCTCAGAATAAAATGTAATTGAAAATTTATCTTGAATAGGACAAAAGCTAAGGAACAGCAGCTGTCCTCCAAGTTTGCTATTTCAAGTCCACAGAGGCACCATTTGAGATTGTATACAGCTACAATGGCCATGATATGTTTTGAAAAAGAATTCCTCAGAATCAGCATATATATAATAAAGACATCTATCTTATAAAATTCACATGAAATCCTTGTATTCATTTAGTGTTCTTTTTAAAAGTTAAAAAATGGAACCATATTCTCTATTCTCAGATGAATAGTTTTGGAAGATGAAAATCTCAGCATGAGCATATTGGGGGAAATAATCAAAGGTAACATTCTGAATTGCAATAGTGATCACTGTATGTGATTGAACACCATCACAAAGAAAATTGCCTATGCAAAATGTTTTTATCAACAAGAGATGAGCATACCCTATTCCAAACAAGAACAATTCAAAATATCTCTAAATCATAATCTAGTTGAAAGTATTTGTAATAACTATACTTTGGTGGATTTTTTTTTTTTTTTTTTTTTGCAAAAAGAAAAATCAAAGAAGAATCCCATTGAAAGGCTCTTTGATGCTTACCCAGAAAGCATCACACCAAACAGTTAAGTCCTTGATCCATCATACACTGCGAAGTAGCAGAAGCAGTTCTCAAACCTAGGTCTGACTCTCTTGCTTTTCCTCTCTTGTGGGCTTAGCAACTTTCTTTGAGAGAACTCAAATTCACATCTATCTTTATATGATATCTTCATTGAGGTTTGTGATATTATTAAAAGATTTTTGAAAGGGGATATAAAATGCAATCTACATTGATCAAAACTATTATATTCTACTAAAATTTATCTTGGGTAAAATAGAAGAAAAAGGCAATAGCATTTTGGTGAATGTCTTTATTTTCAATTTTATAGGCACTGTTGAGTAGATTCTGCATTTGCTCATACCATAATGCCCTCTCCTGAGAACCAAGTGTCTTGAAAGTGCAATTTAAGGACCTGTTCAAACATAACTCATTCTTGTCCTGCACTCTGAATTTTCGACCAGGAGAGTTATTCCTGAAAGACAGCAGTTCTGAGAATATGTTCCAAGAACTCTAAGGTTCTTCCCCCCAAAACTAAGATTTTGTGGTAAAATACGTTTGGGAAACCTGCACACAACATTCCCCTTCTTAAAAATGTGTCATCTGTATGAACATATTAAGGGCTCTGTTTACTGACCTAGTATGTTTGTTAAACTTGGAAATGTATCTAATAAACTTTGGAAATTTTTCTAAGTTTCTTAGATCAGTAAATAATTCTATTGAACACACTTTGATTAAAGCTTTTCTAAACACAGTGTCTACTATCTGTAGTAAGACACAAATATGCTAAGTGGGAGGAGTATAGGACTATGGGTAAATACTATATAAATATATTTATATTATATAAATATAAGTATTTATAGGACTATGGGGAAAAATGATAACAAGGTTGAAAAAGCTTCGGCAAAGGAAAAAATTACAGTTATCATGAAACACTATCAAGGGAGGCCATACCCAATAGGGTGCACGCTGTGGCACCAAATCTAAAACTCTGAAACACATGATCACCTGGGGAACTGTTAAAACAGATTCATGGGTCCCAAGAATCCCAGAGATTCTGATCCAGTAGGTCTGGGGTGGGGCATGGGGCCTGAGAATTCACATTTCTAGCAAGCTCCTAGATAATGCTAATGCTGCTGGTCTGCAATCCACATTTTAGGTAACACTGCATTAGGATCCTGTAAAACAGCAAATCAACTCTGAGACCCTACTAACGGACAAATACTACTTTTGCTTTGGGGGAGATAAAAAGCATGAGACAGGGTCCCTGCCTCCTATCCTGTGTTGAAAGCCGAAATTAACACACAAGAAACTGAATCATACAATATTTTAATAAAAATAGCTAACACTTAAATAGCACTTATACTGTGCCAGGCACTTTTCTAAGACCTCCTTGGATTCCAACAAAGGTCTGCTGAGGGAAGCACTGTTCTTTTCTGCATTAGAAAATGAAGCCTGGAGAGGATGAGTGTCTTACTCAAGGTCTCCCAGCTGCTAATCCCATACAGCATGGCTCTAGAAGAGGCAGACTTGCCCTACACTGTCTCCCTCATTGACACATATGTATCACTTAGTCACACAGCACTAAGTGAAACAGCTGATGGTGTGGGAGCCATTAATGTTTGGCTGAGATAGAGAATGAGTGAATTTAACTAAGGTGACCATCTGTGGTGCATGGCAGGGTTGGGGAAACAGGGCCAAGGGCCTGGGACAGATGCGGGACCATAGAGCTTAACCAGCATGGCCACCGTGTGAGAAACAGCACCAGTGCTAAGCCCAACTACTCTGGGAATTGGCTACCTACAGGAGACTTGAGCAAATACATAAACATATTGGTAACAATGGGAACCAAATTTCTCAGTGCTGGTGAGGCAGGTTCAGATACGGAAGGTTTGTTACACAACAATGTAAATATATGTAACACTACTGGACTGCACTGTACACTTAACAGTGATGAAGATGGTGTTTAAAAAATTATCAAGTAGTATATTTAAAATAGGTGCAGTTTATCATATGTTAGTTTTACCTCAATAAAGCTGTTTAGAAAGTATGGAAAGTTAAAATAAAACCTGTGGATTCAGATTGGAATTGGAGGCATGGTTATAAAATTTGAATTAGATCTTTATATTAGTTGCTAGCATTCTAGCAATACTAATTTCCTGATTTTAACGAGTATACTCTGGTTATGTAGGAGACTACTCTTTTTACTTGGAAATGAATTCTATAGTGTGCAGGGGTGAGAGGGCATCATATCTGTAGCTTTCTCTGGGTGAACAGTGTAGGAAGTTCTCACATTATTCTTGCGATTGTTCTGAATTGTAGCCAAAATTATTTTGAAATAAAAAGTTAAAACTACTCTTTAAAATTTCAAAAGAATGTTTGTAATTTTTGCTATTATGTGGCTGGATTCAATTAGTTTAGAGGTTGTCCAAATCCAGCCCAAACAACCGGATTTATGGAAGAATTCCTCTGAGAGAGCCCCTTCATTTTGCTTTTCAAATTTCAGGTGTCCTATCATGGCCTTGATCCTCTGTGCCTACTGACCCATGCAGAAAGGGCAGGTAATTAAGGGAGGCACTGACTCTTTCCAAGTCCTGCTGCTCTGACCTTTCATCTTTCCTGCACCAAACATGCACAGAATCCGATAGAAGTTTCCCCATTCTGAAAGCCCCACAGAATGCAGCACCAACACGCCATACACCTCATGCTCGCTCCTCTGGATGCTTTCTCTTTCTCCCCAACTCTGCCTTCTCTGGCTTCACCCACACTCTAAAGGTTTTCTTCTGCCAAAGGTTCTAGCTCCTAAACAGGGAGAGGGAAGCTTTGATTTTAACAGTGGAGGTTAGTAGTAGGTTCCTTCACTCTGTTTTTCTCCACCAGAAAAGTTATAATTAATTTTCCTTTCTGAAATACCTACACTTAAAAAAAAAAAGGCTACCAGCATATTAATTTCTTTTCTTTTCCCTAAAAATAAACCCACAATCAAGTCTTTCCCAAAGCTTGCATATCGGCTGTACTGACATAATATTGTCCCTGTACCTAGCAAAACGATAAATTCAAATACGCTAAAAAGCATTTGCCTCCTTCCTGAATCTGTTATATATTAGCTAAGAACCATTTATATGGGCGCTGTCCTTCTCAAAAATTCTCTTTCGTAATATAGTGCATTAGTGAGGATTCTCCAGAGAAACAGAACCAACAGAAGATATACGAGGGTACTTCAAAAAGTTCATGAAAAGATTCATATTCTCTTTAACTCTATTTTTCCACAAACTTTTTGAGGTACTCTCATACATATATAGATGTATACATATGAGATTTATTATATGGAATTCGCTCACATGATTATAGAAGCTGAGATGTCCCACGATCTGCTATTTTTAAGCTGGAGACTCGGGAAAGCCAGTGGTGTAAATTTCAGTCCAAGTCCAAAGGCCTGAGAACCAGGAGCAGTGATGGTGTAAGTCCCAGTCCAAGAGTAGGATAAGGTCAATGTCCCAACAGTCGGCTGAGGGAAGGTGAATTCAGCCTCCCTTTTGTTTCATTCAGGCCCTCGATGGATTGGATGAGGCCACCCCCATGTTGGGGAGGGCATCTGCTTTACTCAGTCTATTGATTGAAATGCTAATCTTTTTTGGAAGCACCCTCACAGACACACCCAGAAATAATGTTTAACCAGATATCTAGGCATCCCACAGACCAGTTTGTTAATGCACAATATTAACCAGCACACATGGGAAAGGGAGAACTTAACTGCCCTTTCTACATGGCTATAAAAAAAGCTACAAGGATTGACTACAATTGTTAAGCATAGGATGGGTTTCAAGGTTATTCATATGTAAGTTACTTATGCAAAATAAAATGCAGTGTGAGACATTTTGAAAAGATGGCAGAAAAAGAGGAGCTCAAATCCCTCCCATGATAGATAAGTCAACAGAAATGACCAGAGTGAAAATCATCAAGTCTAGGGAATGACATTAGAAACTAGGAGAACTTTTGCCACTTAAAAAAAAAAAAAAAAAAAATGAAAGAAAAGAAAAAATACCTAAAGGAATATTCTGGCACTGATGACCAGCTCCTATTTCCCTTTCTGACAAAGTTTATGCGGTTCTGTAATAAGCAATAAAGGAACTCTGGGGAGGGCCAGCACTCGGCTTCCCTTCCACTGTATGGGTGTCAAGGCTGCAGCATGACACTTGGTACTGCCCACTCCACAGTAAGAGAACACTAAGTGTGGGGGTCACGAAGTTTAAGAGCTAAGTTGCTGTATTGACAGAATCTATTGTGATTGACCAATACTTACTTCGTGTTTGCAGAATTCAGTATTTTTACCGTTGAGTCTCTAAAGAGCAGGCAGCATCCTGCAATGCACTTTGAAGAGGAGAATAATCAAGGCTTCTACATTTGCACACTCTTGAGAGAGGTGCAGGATAACCATGTCGACCAGAAATCACCAGTTTGGATGAAAGATTGTGGATGAAGAGTGTGGTACATCCAAATAATTTCCTCAAACCACTTAAACACACATTATTCGTAAAATTTATTGATCTGCTGTTGCTGCAAAAACACATTTCCATGGTGTGTGTGACATAGTGAAGGCTGCTTGTCACCAGTTACCTGAGGACACAAAGGTACCTAACAGTGCAGATGCACAGCAACAAAAGTATCACTTAGGAGGAACGTAGAGTACATGCTCATTGCTGAGTCACTGTCTAGCAAATGTCCAAACAAATATCACATAAATTATTAGTAGACAATAATATGACTTTTAATATAATAGAAGATAACATTAGTAGATACTAGCTCCCACACAGGCCTTCCAAGTGTGTTTCCCTCCTCCACAGAACTCTGTTTGGACCACATTGGGAAGTTAACATACTGCTAGGAAGGGAGCAGGGGAGCTCCGAAACCAGGACACCTCATCACCACCACCACCACCACCAAGAATTTCTGAGTCCTGCTTTTCTTCTATCTGGTGTCCTTTGTGCCCAATAAGCCACATTTTGCAGGTCTTTGGGATTTTGTGTAGGTCCTGTGACAGAGTCACCTCTTACATGGGGTTGAAATACCCAGCTGCCTGGAACTGTTGTCATGGGGGAGAAAGGCCAAGTCGATAGTAGTGACAACTGTGAAAAAGGCAGAGGCCTGAATGCGAGGACCTAACTCCAAAGGTCCGAGTTGTGATTCAGTGAGGGCAGAGTGGGGCAGAGACGAAGCAGCGCCCTCTCCTCTTGTACCACTGTCCGAGGGCTCCCATCCCTCCTCTACCACTGGGAACCGGCGGCCACCTTGCTCCCGACAACAGGGTGCTCCTGTCACTTCACCTTGCTGCTGTGCTCAAGCCTCGACACCAGCTTTGCGTGCCATCAGAATGAAATCCAGAATCCTGGCCCCCACCTCTCTTTTGCTCTCGTCCTGGAGGCTGCTCCTGGAACACACAGGCGGGCAGGCCTCCCCGCCAGGCTGCTGTAATAGGTCCTCAGCTGCTCTGACACTCGCTCCCCGGTGACCATGTGGCTCCTCCCCGCCTCCTCTCGGTCTCTGCTTCGATGACAACTTATCAGGAGGCCTCCCCGACCACTCCACGTAAAGCAACGCCACCCCACCTCCACCTTGCCTGCTGGCTTTTTTTTTTTTTTTTCTCTTTCTCTGTTTTATTTGTCTCCAAAGCTCTTAGCACCATCTGACACATTACATGTCTTATATATTTGTCTCTCTGTGCCTATGTGACTCCAACTCCATAAGAACAGATTTTCCTTCATTTTGCTCATGGCAATACCCACAGCATTTAGAACAACACCTGGCACGTACTTAGCACCCAATAAATAACTGTTGCTTTTAAATGTGGTTGTTTCCTATACTTTGTAATAGGTGTAACTTTGTGAAGCAAATCGGAAGATACTCTTTGCATTTTCATGAGATTACAGTCTGCAGGGTATAGCTTCATTAATTAATTACAGATCCCTTTTATGGGTATGTGGTAATAATGGTGGGGTTTTTTCATCTTTTAAAATAAAGACTAGTTATGTTGTGATTGAACTACAGCTTTGCATTAGTAATTTATGCCACAGAGATAAATGGATGGTTGTAATTAGGAGTGACTAAGATAAGATTTAATGAGCATCTTGATCTTTCTCAAGAATCTAATTGCTCAGATTAGTCTGTCATCTTTGAAAGCTATAAGGAATACAAACAATTTATATATCACTCTCAGAAACTCACAACATATGGGAAATAGTGGGACTGCTAAAGAGTCCACCTTCTCTCCTGATCTTATCTGCCTACTGTAGGTTTATGTGCTCAGTGATTTTATAAAAGGTCATTGTGATTTCTCTAGTTATCTTTACAAAGTTACATTGATTAATTTGAAGAGTGCCAAGGAAAATTTATTATTCTAGTAAAGGAAATTTTTAACAAAATTGGTGTGCCCTTTAGAAAGACAAAAAAAAAAGAAAAGAAAAGCCAAAAAAAAAAAAACCTCCCAGATCACCCATTCATTTTGACCCAGCTGGAGAATGAACATAGATACCTCACCTATCTCCTTATGCATCGTTCTCTGGAGGGGTCTACACGAGTCTTGTTGAATCTCTTGAATGGCAGGGTATCTTACAACTGGTCACTGGGTCTCCAGTGATACATGCAGTGGCCACACAGGGCCGAATGGTTGAACAGTGCCTCACCTACAAGCTGTGCTTGGTGCAGAATAGGCATACAATACATGTTGAAAACTTTCTTTACTCAGTTATCCATTCATTGACTAACATTAACTGGTCAGGAGTCAGACAGTCAGAGTTGAGGAGCAGTTAAACCTGCTCATTAAGCCAGGTGACAGAGACGTGTGCTGTATCAGAGCCCTGCGGCATCTCACTCTCCTGCACTGGGTATGTGCATCTGTCCCTGTATTAGGAAATTGTCATGGACAGTCCCAATGCCCCATTGCCCTTCCCAAGGGCACAAGTGCTCAATGTCCAGCCCCTTCTCACCATAGAGCAGTGATTCTCACGTAAAAGAAGAATTTTAGTTCTTTTAAACTATGCATACCCCACCCCAGAGGGAAATGTCCTTCTTTCCCAACCCCAATTGAGAGGTGCTACCTTCATGCACTCTGAGGATAATAACTCTGCATTCTGCTCTTATGGACAGAATATGCAAGTGTTCTAGAGCAGTGATCCTCCTGCCAAGGAGATGAAGAAAGAGAAGAAGGAGAATGTCTGCCAACATCGGTGTGTTTTCTGGGGATTCACAGAAATGGTAACTCTAAAATCTTTCTCACAAATTCTGGTCTAATTTTGAGCTCCGGAACCATGTCTCCACCTTCCAGATAAACATTTTCACCTCACCTTACATTCAAATATCCAAAACCTCGCCTTTCCTGTAAGAAGAAGGAAAACCGTGCCTCTCGCTTCTTTTGTTAAGAGAAGCACCTTCTCAGGACTCCCAGCTTGGGAGCTGGACACACACAGCCGTTCTCTCCCTGCACACTATCGACATTCAGTCCTGCAATAGCTCATTCCCGTCTCCACTGCCGCAGTCCATGCTCAGGATCTCAGCACTGCCTCTGTGTGATTCAGTCAGTCTCTGACCGGTCTCCTCTCCTGTGATCCAGTCCACCTCGCTGCTGTCCACCCACACCAACGGCATCTTCCTGAAGTACTGCTTCTATTCCACCTTTCCCTCAATTAGAAATTTCAATTATTGCTGGCTGCCTATCAAGCTAAGCAAATCTCTTCCCTCCTCAATATGATCCCAGTTTTATAGCACATACAGTCATGGGTTGCTTAATGATGGGTGCACGTTCTGAGCAATGTGTGATTAGGTGGTTTTATCATCATGTAGACATTTTAGAGTGTACCTACACAAACCTGCATGGTACAGCCTACTGCACACCTAGGCTACATGTTATATCCTATGGCTTCTAGGCTACAAATCTGTACAGCATGTTACTGTACTGAATACTGTAGGTAATTGTAACACAATGGTAAGTATTTATGTATCTAAAACTATCTAAACATAGAAAAGATACCGTAAAAATATGGCATTATAATCTGATTGAACTCTATGATATATGTCCATTGCTGATCAAAATGTCATTATGTGCTACATGACTGTACAAATCATATAACATGTAATCATTATATCATATATTATTATATCACATTAATTACACACACAGTCACATACCCAAAGCCCAGCTCAAACAAGACTATTTCCTGAACATTTTCCTGTCTTCCCATCTCCATTTCTTTGCCCAGTGTCTGGAATTGAAGTCTTTTCCACTTTTCAAGGATGATGTCAAATGGCCCCTCAGGCATTTGGATGACTTCCTACTCAATGGAGCATCTTTCTTCTTTGAATCACATGCTTTTTTTTGTTTCCTCCATGTCTTCTTTATCTTTGTAATACAAGAATTTGGCATCTTTACCTTTCCAGCTCCTAGAACAATATCTGGCACATTGTAGGTGCTCAATATGTATCTGGTAAATTGAAAATACCTCAAGGGGAAAACTATTCAGTTAAGGTTAAGAGTAACACACCCCCAATGCAGCTGACACCAACCAAAGTGAGAGAATAAGGCTGTGAAATATATGTCACTCGATGATGGCCATAACTTTAGTCATCAGGCTGTTTCAGTGAATGCTTGAAATTAATTGAACTACTGAATCAATTTCCTTACCTGTACTGAAACCAGTTGACCTGGGAGTTTATGGTAGGAGAGAATATTAATTGAACTGATTAGCCTGTGCTGAAATAGAACACTCTTTTGGGTGTGAGCACCCACTTGTAAAAACAGCCCTTCCAATGTCAATATAATCATGTGTTTTTGTAAAGGTTACAAAAAAGATCATGAATCACTGTCACTTTTGTCTCCATCTTCTCTTCTGTCACACTTTCCATCAGTTCCTGAAGTGCTGGATTCCCTGTGGACATTGTTGGCACCCAGTTAAGGGACAGTTGAGTTGGGTTTACATTTAGTTTGCATTTAGTAGAATATATTTAGGTATTTAGTAGTCATTTCAAGTAATTAGGTTATTACTAGTTCTCCTGGTGTAGGAATTAGTTCTAGGAATGCTACTGTTACCCTCTGCGCCACTTCTCCCGGTAATGAAACACAAAAGTCAGGTCTAAGGTTCATATGGGAAACATTTATATGAGATACACTTGTATGAGATGTATCTGTATGGGATATACTTTTATGAGATACACTTGTATGAGTTATACTTCCTTTGCACCTGGCATTGGAGTAAGCGAGTAATGATAACTAAACGAAGCTTGAAATGTACAGAGCCAAGATAATCTGTGAAAAATGCTTTGAATCATCAGATATGTAAAATTATAAATAGAAAATTTGATTCTTATAGATGTCTAGTAACAATGGAAGTTCTCTTTCGTCAGAATAGACTTGTTAATGCAGCATATACAATTACAAATGCACAATATATTTTTGTTTGTTTTCAATGAGATTTACAAAAAATAAAATTTGTTCAAATTCTGTGTTTATAAGACACAAATCTGAAGCAGTACTATATAAGTATGTCTGTAGGTAAAGTTTCATATTTCAGATACTGCAATTTATCAGAGTTGACATTTTAGTGTCATCAAAGGCATCTTGTCTATGTGAAGTCTGGTGGTTCCAGATGAAAATGCATTACACATTTGGTACCCATAGTGGTGAAAGAGCCTACAGTTATGTGTTCCAGTGATACTCTTAGACATATTTGGAAAGCTCTTCATTATGCTTTAATCAATTTAGATGACTTTTATATTTTATATTTTAGAAAATCAATTTTATATAATTTTTCAAATTCTTGGTCATGTATACCAAGAAATGAGTATCTTCAATTCAAAAAAGTGCTAAAGATTGGTCATTGTTTACAAAATTTGAAATGTCCTGACACATTAAAACTCACACAGAGATAAGTAAATTTGTTGAAAATAAAAATAAAAAAACGCACACAGAAAAGAACTTGGTACAGGTTTTTTCGAATTTAATAAAAATCCTAAAACTTTTCATGACACACTCAATTACAAATTGCAAAGCTAGGAAAAACTTATCTAAACTATCAATAATAATATACAACTTTTGATCAGGCATGGTAGAGAAAAATATCTTTCTATTTCTCCTATAAAAAAAACAATATTATAAAATCATCATATAAAAGGCCAATCAGAATATGAGCCATAAATTGTAGGAAAAAGTACTATAGAGCTATATTAGACAATTAATAAAAATATTGTTATTTTTATGGATTGTGTGATGTTTGTGGCTTTTTAAAATCTGAAATTTGTTACTCCTTTTTTTATCTTATTTATTTAAATATTCAATTTCACCTTTTTTATTTGAATTTTTGTGTCATTTGTTTTTTAAATTTCTCCGAAGTATAATGATCTTTAGGCCCCACAAAACAGAGAATCTACCTGGAAACTATCACAAAATTACACAAGGAGACATAACTTCAATCATTTATTCAACAAATAATTTGTTGAGTACCTCCTTCTTGCCAAACACTGCAAATTCTAATTAGAAATCCCGGACCACGTGGAGCTTCCATTTTTGGTTAAAGGGAGATAAATAATAGATAAGAAAATCAGATAGAAGGTGAGCTACTGATAAGTGTTTGAGGAAAGCTGAAATGGGTAAGGAGAGGCTGTGGAGGAGGGAGATTGTCTACTAAAGAGGGTGCTTGGGAAGGTCACTCTGAGAGCAAGTGAACAGGTGAGAGGATGACCTTGTGGTCCACGTGGACGGGAAGGAGGTGGGGTGGCAGAAGACTATTGCAGCCAGAGGCAACTATGCAGCAAAGAGGCAGGAGCAGAGCATGTTCTTCAGCAAGGAGCACAGTGTGGTTGGACCAGAGCAAGCAAAAGGCAGGGTAGGGTAGGAAGCAGGCAGACATTAACGAGTCTGGAACAGTTTGTAAAAAGAAAAGGATGGAAGCAATTATGGCAAAATATTAACATATATAACTTGAATGTGTAAGATATTGCTGTTAAATTTAAATATTTTTTTCATTTTTTCTGTATGTCTGAAATACTTTGTAAGTACAGATATACATATGTATGTGTGTGTGTGTGTGTATATACATATATCCGGGGGGGGGGGGGGGTTGGCATCCAAATGTACATATTAGGAAATGAGAAAAATTGAAAATAAGTATCACATCAGCGTCAGATAGAGAAAAGGCCCTGATAGTGTTCAATGTCACAGATGGGGAAACTGAGGCCAAGAGAAGATAAGCCACTTGCTCAAGGTCATCAATCAAAGCAAGCTCTTAACAGAGCTAGAATTCAGGGCCCAGCAAAGATCATATTTAATCTTTCTTAGAAATATGTTTTAACCATTTTGGTCATTTCCACTTAAACATTCTGAAAATTGTCAATTTTCCTCTTTTAACTATAGGATGCAGAATCACCTGGAATACATATGACTACATATGTAATAGTTATATATGTATTGGATTATAATAGCACTGTTTTTAAATGTAAATATGACCATTAAGATTTATAGGTTATAAGCCACTTATGACTGCATAGGATAAATTATATCTCGTGGTTTTAATACTGTGGGAGCACAAATTTCTGTTGTTAATTACATTGTAGAGCGTTGGAAACAAGCTTTATGTACATACTTAACTTGTTACCTAACTTCTTTTTGCAGCACTAAAAGAACCCTGGTAAATTAATTCTAAGTATTCATACCCCAGGGTTAAAACTAAATCCACATTTGAAATTAAATTAAGTGTAAGCCTGCTCATCCTGAGAGAAAAAAACAGTCTAATAAAATAGCACAGATGCATTTATAACAAATATGTGAGGTAACTCTGAAGTAATTAAAAGGCATTCCAAAAATAGTTCATTGTCTTTTAATAAAATTCAGCTTCATCTATCTAGAACATTTAATCAAGTTTTATTTTTTTATGAATTCATGGCATATGAAATTGAGGATTAATGAAAGTTCATTTTGAGTAAGATATAATATTACAGCAAAAAAGTGTATAAAACCATAAAATATTTGTTAATAAAATGCTAATGTAAGAACTTAAACTTCTGTAATGAATAGCATCTCGATACTAACTAATTTTAAAGACTTTCAAGGACATAACAGAAGATAATGCATTATAAGAAAAATATTCTAAACTACTGGTTCTTCATCCAGAAACAGATTCATGACCTAGCACAAAATAAACTTCCTTAGGAGTTCATAAACAAGAAGTTCCGAGCAGCCTCAGCAGGCCGACTCACTCAATATATTTTCTATATGGCCAACAGGTTCAATAAATGGCTAAATAAAAAATATTTATATAATTCAGTGAGGCACAGTTTCTTGGGAACCATTATGTTCAATTAACTTAAGACACTATTTCTGATAATACGCAAATATTTAGACATACTACAGTACAGGATAAATGACTACAATTTGTGCCTATACTTCTAGAAATCAAATATGAATTACTTCATTTTTCCAGGCCACTATTATATACCACTTTAAAAGATTATATATGGCCACTTATGTGTTCCAAGGTAAAACTAAATATGCTAAGAAATGTAGTTGTCTCATTTTATGGCAAAATGCTCAAGTAAAAGCTCTCTTTTTCCCCATTAGGGTAATAATGTGATTAGATTTTATACTTAAGATATTAAAATTTGACCCACTTCTCCCGTTAATTAGTTTAATGCTAAAGAAGCAGGAACAAGATAATATAAAATTTGTAAGTTGGTTTTATAAATGAGAAAAATGTAATTTGTGTGTACTTACAATGCCTCCAAAATAAAAAGTGAATTTCTCAGCCAAATAATCACATTATTAACCTATTTTTTTCCATTTTCAACAATATGTAGTAAGTGCCATTTCTAATAACCAACTTAAGTGTTTGTAATTTATAAAAACGTTAACATCCTCAGTATAATGCTGTTTTCTTTTATTGTGGTAAGAACACTTAACATGAGATCTACACTCAACAAATTAAGTGCATAATACAGTATTATTGACTACAGGTACCATGTACGGTGGAATTCTAGAAATTGCATAACTAAAACTTTACATCCATTGAATAGCAACTCCCCATTTTTCCCTCCCATCCAAAGCTAGTGTCATATCCCCAATTAATAAACAAGAAAAATAAGCCCAGGTCCTTGTGTGATTTTTTTAGAAGTTCTCACAAAAAGTACACATCAGCGCCAGGTTACATACTAGGGCTCTCTACCCCAAATTGTTTTCACTCTGCCTCAACCATTCCTCACACATGAATAAGGCAGGTTCCTGTCTTCAAGGACTATATATGATGGTAGTGTCCTTAAAATAATATTTTTGAAAATCAATCACAAATTTTAGAGCTGGATGGGCATGTTGATATTACCAAGTCTAGAAGTTCTCAATTCCTATTCCTTATTGCAACACACACACCAGATCACTTTGACATGGGCAATGGATAACCATGTAATATATGTATTATTAGATCAGCTGTAAGTTATTTACAATTTCTAGTGTATTAGCTGTAACCACACTTCTTTCTGTCCTGCAAAAGATCATTAGAACTCAAGTGAGAGTAGTGTCATTGTAGGACAACGTTGGAACCAGCATTTTAATCATCACTAATAAAAGTTGCTTGGGAAATACCTCAAAAATTATCTCAAAACACCAGAACATAGAAATAGTCCAGTTTCAAGTGTCAGATTTAAGCCCTTTGTTATAAGGACTAGAAGTTAAGCAAATTGTACATGGATGAAATTTTGGTACATGATAAAAGCAGTATTAAATTTAGGGATCCGAATTCTGTTTTTTTTAACCACTCTATTGTCACTTTTACCTGCTTATAGAGGTGGGAAATGTGAAATACCAGGACTGGATTCAGTCATGTAGGAGATCAGGTTAAAACACATTTTGATATCTGTCTTTTCTATTTCTTGCACCATTGAACACTAAGGTTATATAGTAGTTAATATTAGAGAGGGAGTTGTGGATATGGGAAGAGAAAAAAAAAACAGAAGAATAGCACAAAAAGCTTCTAGGAAAAGTGGTTGAAGAAAGAAATTAAGACAAATGAGAAAGGCTTTTCACCCTGGACTGCAAATATGCATTCTCTCTCTGTCTCTCTGTCTCTCTGTCTCTCTCTCTCTCTCACCAGTGAATCACTGAATCAAATAGTTATTGAATACCTAGTTATGAACCAAATACCACACTTGCTGCTAGAGGAAATATTATATGTTCATACTGCTTTTATAACTCTTCAGTCACTCTAAGAAATTAGAGTTCTATATATACTAAGGAACTTACCAAAGGCCCTAAAAATTAAGAATTAATGCCAAATGGTAGGCAATCTATAAGTATTAGTTTTTGTTGATATAACTATATTGATACCACCATTGTTTAGCATCAGATTTATTACGAATTTGTTTCAGGCCTACTTGTAAACATATGTTGGCTTTTCACAGAAAACTTATCTCTATTGCTGTATGGTTATATATAAAAACCTCTTTTAAACAATAAAGTCTACTTTTGGGGTTAATAACTTAATACTGTTACCATATTGATAAAATATAAAGAATTACAGCAACTCTTTGGGACAACTACTTCTACCCATAAAAGAGTAAGACCTAGTATTTTACTAAAATGAACTTTGAGGATATAAATGTCTTTGAGAAGGTGTACAGTTATCTCTGTGGAATTATCAGAAAGAAGCTATGCATGCTAATTGATTCAATAGCTTGAGCATGATAAACTGTAGATTTTTAATAAATACTGAACAAAAGCATTTCTTTTAATTTTAACCATTACACTTATCAGAAGAATTAATGGTGAAAGTAAAGAACATAAAATAAAGGCTTAATTCTAAACCTGTATAAGTAGACATTTAACACATGGTATAATTTTTATTTTTATTACTGTAATAGATAATGGATTTTGTCAATAAGATACAACTTCCCCAGAACTTCTTGAAACAAATGTGAATAGTTTCATTGGATGATAGAATGTGAAAGTACAGTATTCTCAAAAAAGTTTATCATTTTTAGGACCTAAAACTTCAGTAATGGATAATTCATCGTTTTATGAGAAGATAATACCATAGGAGAAAGTCTGGGGAGACCAGGTAGCCAACCTCAAGCCATCCCATCCTGTGCGAGGTTCTTTACTCCGCCACAGGAAAGAATTCAAGAGCAGAGTCACAGTAGGAATGAAAACAGATTTAACGTAAGGGATAAGAAATACAGACTTCACAGGAAAAGTGTGGCCTAGTTCCAGAGACTGAGCAGTGAACACAGCAAATTTAATACACAAGTGAGAAATACACACTTTATAGACAAAGTGCAGACTGGTTCCAGAGTGAACAGCAGCCCGCAAAAGGCAAGTTTAACACAAAAAGTAAGATATACACACCTCACAGGCAAAGTGCAGGCTGGCTCCAGAGACAGTGAACAGAAGCCCTGCCTTCTTCCTGGATTCAACTTTTATAGCTTGGCTATCTACACATATTCATGTGATGCAATGAATATTCAACCAAGGGGGTGGGTCTCAGTTATGTAACTGGTTATGTAACATAGCCTTGCACATGCTTAGCTGGTCTCTTTGGAGTATGCTCATTGGTCAAATTCCTACATATGCACAGAATACACTTAGAATATTCTTGGTGCTCTCTAGCACCTCCAGTGGGAGGTCATTCAAGGGATAAACTTTTTTACTGAGTATGCTCAGCAACCAAGGTTACATGAGTCTGCCTCCTGTGGTCTCAGTCTCCATGTGCTGGTACTGAAAATAGGTGCTACAAGCAATAGCAGCTCAGGACTCACAGGGAGTGGCCTAAAATTCAACCCCAGGGGGACTGAGCACCTCTTACCTCACAACCACTAATTTTTTTCAACATATTACAATATATGCAGTGTTATTCACGAAGAATGGAACAGTGTACTCATTACTCAGAGTACGTTCACCCATTTAACCCTCAACAATCCTGTAAATATGAATTATTATTTACATTTTGTATATGGGAACACAAGGACTAGAGAGGATCATAATAGCCCAAGTTCCCCGTGCTAATAAGATTTTATGACAGAGACGTCTATATGTCCCTATAGCCGTAATAATGCAACCTACTGGTTTTTTCCTGCCATCTACTCTGAAAATGAGAGTTCTGTTCTTTTAAGTTTTACTGGGTTTCTGGTTTACAATAAATATAGATACTTGTTTTCTTTTTTAATTATATTACTGAACTTCTTAATCCAAAGCAATAAACATTTATGCAGTGTCATACCTTCTCCAAATTTTATCTTTTTATCACAAAGCCTAAATCACGCAGTAAGAGCTATGGTTAGGGCTCTGAGGAGCAAGGTGGTTGTTTGTTTTTCATCAAAAAAAAAAAATGAAACTTATTACAGGCAGGGTTTAAGGTGGACCTCTTTCACATGAGAACCTTCTATTTTTAATTGGGCACATAGCATTCCCAACCTCTTACAAAGCTAGGTGTGACTTTGGTCTGGCCAATGTGATATAAACGAAGTGTTGTATGTCAACTTCCAGAAACTCTCCTTAAAACACAGCTGGCATAGGATAATGACGGATTAGGTAATTCAAACCAATATTCCTCATAAGAAAAATGAGAAAAGACAAACATTTAAAAGTTTGCCTGAGGATATTGTGGAATTAAAAAGTTAGTGAATATTTACAAGTTCATCACATGGAAGAAAATGTACTCCCAGATATGCAAGTCCAGCCCTTGGAGTTGCCTTTTCCCTAGGGTCTGTGTAACAAACCAGAAGAAGCAGCAGAGAGTCTAAGAATGCTGAGCAGAGCTTTTTAATAGCCTCATACAGATAATGGCACAGATATTAGATTCCAGAACCCACCAAATAAAAGAAGCCTTGTAAAACAAACACTTTGAGTTGGGAACCAAAAACTACAGTCTTTAATTAAAGGGGAAACAGAACCACACTGGCCTTAATTGGAATGAAGCTTAGTTTTGTATAATGTCAGTCATTAAAATTAGTTTGTGGTGATCCAGGTTGGCTAGTGTCCCTAGCAACCAGCCATGACAAATATAAATTCTCTCTGAAAAAAAAAAAATCAACCTAACTCTCAAACTATTTCTAAAATTTTCCATATGTAATGTCTCATACATAATAAAAAAGTGAGTCACAGATACAACAGTACTTACTATGTGATAAAAAAAAAAGAGAGAGAAAATGAGAAATACAAACAGACCCACAGAAGAGCTAGAAAACAGTTACATGAACAATCTTAAATAAGTAAGCTAAATATTTTCAAGGAGGTAAATTTAAAACTCAAGAAAGTTGGCAGATTAATGGAAACAAAAAAATAAAAACTTGAAGAACTGAAAGAGAAATTAAGAATTTAAAGGATGTGCTTAAAAGTAGATTGGATGCAGCTAAAGAAAAAATTAGTGAACTTGAAGATTGCTCAGAAGAAAACATACAGGATGAAGTGTAAATAAACAATGGGATGTAAAAGAACAAAAATGGAGCATAAATTTGATAGAAATACAAAGAGAAAGATATATACATATAGTAGTTGAAGCTCAGAGTGACAAAAGAGAAAGAATGGGGCAGAGGTAATATTTGAAGAGATGAGAAAATTTCTGAAAATTTTCCAATACCAAGAAAAGGCACCAAAGTACAGATTCAAGAATCCCAACATATCCCAAGCATGATAAATTTAAAAACAAAAAACAAAAATAATATTAGTGGGTTGAATAGTGTCCTTCAAAAAACCCATGTCCATCCAGAACCCCAGAATGTGACCTTATTTGGAACTAGGATCATTGCAGATGTAATTCATAAGAATCTCAAGATGAAATTATCCTATATTTAGTGCCCACCCTAAATCCAGTGACTAGGGTCCTTATAAGAAGAGAGCAAGACACAGACAGAGAAGAAACCAGGTGAAGATGATAGCAGAAACTGGAGTTATGTTGCCACAGCCAAGAAATGCCCAGGGCCACAAGAAGCTGGAAGATGCAAAGACAGATTTTTCCCTAAAGTTTCTAGAGAGAGTCTGCCTCTTCTGATACCTTGATTTTGGCTCAATGATACTGATTTAAGACTTCTAGCCTCCAGATTTATAACAAATTTCTGTTGTTTTTTAAGCTATCCTTTCAAGTTTTAAGTTGTGGTTTTTGTTACAACCACCCTAGCAAACAAATACAAATACCAAGAACATAAAGTTCTGAAAACAGAACTAAAGAGAAAATTTACCTTCAAAGAAGCCACCGTAAGACTGACAGAAAAATTCTCAACATAAACAAAACGATAGAGAAGATGAAGGAATGTCTTCAAAGTGTTGAATCTTATTGTATGCATTAACCATTGCTGAGTAAAGGATACCACAAAACTTGGTGGTTTAAAACAACACACATCTATTACCTCTCAGTTTTTGTGGGTAAGAAATTCATGTACAACTTAACAGGGTGCCTGTGCCTCAAGGTCACTTCTGACTTTGCATTCAGCTCTTGGCTGGGATTGAGGTTTTATCTAAAGGTTGAACCTGGACAAGGAGAAGGAAGCTGCTTCCACATTCACTCACACGGTTGGTGGCAGGCCTCCGTCCCTCACCATGTTGGTCTATTGACAGGGATGCCTCACAACACGGCGACTAGCTTCACCCAAGGCAAGTCATTCAAATTCAGGTGGGATGAGACTCCTCAGGTGTAAATCCTTACATAGAGCAACTCAAGTGTTGTTCCTCATGATCTGAAAACCTGTAAAACTAAAGAGGCAAGTAATCACCCCCCAACACACCAAACATACACTGCTGGAACATGAATAGGATAACCACTACAGGTATTCCTGTTCAAAGATGAGGAGACCTGAGCCACAAAAGAGCCACTAGTCCATGGCAATTCTGAAATCCAGGTGAGAAAATGTTGCAAGTTCTTTGATTGCATATCGAGGGCTGAATAATTTTCCCTGGTTCTCAGCTGCACCGCTGAGTCACGTCTCCTTTCTCGTGGCAGTGGCGTGTGTTTGCAGCTGAGAAGTGCCCAGTCTGCTTTCTGCCAGAAGCTGCTCCTCATCCTGCACTTTTCTGTCCTCCTCAGTCCAAGCTGTTGATGCTTCTACATACATAATTTCATAACAACATTGTGGGTCTCCTGCCAATCTTCTTAATATTCACTCCATTTTATAAAAGCTACATCTCCAAATTTCCTTGAGAGAAACCCTTCTCTATCTAGGGTTAAGGTACAATACTCAAGCTTCTTAGAAGACTTATTGTTTGAGTAAGAGGATCTATGAGTCGTATCATTAAAACATTTTAAAAGGCCTTTTATCTGACTGAATAATACTCTGAGGAAATCACCTTTGATCTTTCAGTCATGCCTTCAGCTTTACCTTTAGATCATGCTTTCCTGAGAATGCCTTAGATCTGATGTTTGTTTAGAATCCACTTCTTAATTTTAGCATTATTTTTGATATGTACAGGCTGAGAATTTTCAAAATCATCAAGTTCTGGCTCGTTTTTGTTTGACAGCCCATGCCTCAATTTATCTCTCTCTTTTCACATTTTACTATAAGCAGCCAGAAGAACTTTTCTTGGAAATTTAGCTATATCACTCAGTTCAAAGAGAAAATTTTCTACCTTCCGTACACTTTCTGCCACTTCATAACAAAGATCCCCTTTCTCTAGTTTCAGTGAGATATTCCTCACTATTTGGTAAAACTTCACTGGAAAGCGTTATCAATAATTGTGAGGCTTCCGCTAACACTTTGTTCAGTGCACTTCAGCCTTTCACTAACGCTCTCTCTTAAGTCCACTGACTAGTTCCAAAATCACTCCCACCCTTTTGGTATTTTTTTAATTTAAGCATCTCATTTATGCTGAGTGAGAAATGACAATCTCAAAAGGCTGCATACTGTATATTTTTGTTGTTGTTTTTGAAAAGGCTCAATTTGCAGCTTTTATTCAAGTTATAAAATGGGAATTACTTCAGGTGTACATAATTCATCCTGACAAATTTGTTTCATTTGGTGTGTGTCTGTCTGTTTGCCTGCCTGCCTGTGGATTCAAGATTGTATTTTTGGAGCCTTGGGATGTTAAGCCCTTGTTAAGTTAGCATGTCTCATGACAAAGGTCCAGACCTCTAAGTCCTATTTCACTGAAATGTTGTACTTTTCTATAGGCAGTCTTCCAAACAGAAAAGGCCATTCAAACTGCTATCCACAACAATAAATAGGCAAACGCAGTGCTGGCCCAGCTGAACAGTGGACTCCAACAGCAGCTCAGTGCAAGGAATGCTTCCCAGAGTTAGATTACCATGCTTTTCCCTGGCTTTTGTGTTTAGCTTTTTGGCCATTGGCTGATTGTCACTGTTGTCTCTGTTCTCAAACCCTTTTCAGAAGGTGGAGAATTACTGTATTTAAGTTTCATGGGTTGGTTCTTGCATGCTTATAGGAAGACTAGTAACTTTCATGTGTAGGCTGCATACAGTGTGTGAGTTAAAAGGGAAGAGAGTCTGTTACAGAGGCTGTTTGAAGCATTGTTTGTCATCCAAAGCTTCTGGATAAACACTAATTGTTTTGACCCTCTCTGAAAGATACCATACTTATTTCAGTGGAAGGAGGTAGTCCCGGTTCTATTAAAGGCCAGCGCCTCCCCTAGTACCTTCTTAAGGACATCACCCCTGTCCTTATCATCTATTTCTCTTCATCATTAGTCTTCCCTGTATTAGTTTCCCAGGGCTGCCATAACAAAGAACTACAAATCTGGTGGCATAAAATAACAAATTTTTTCTCTCATAGCTCTGGAGGCTAGAAGTCTAAAATACATTATGTAACATTCTTCAAATAACAAAATTATAGGGATGAAGAACACCACAACTAGATACTTCAACATGACTCACCATTATTACCTCCATAATCCTAACTCTTCATCGTACTTCAACTAAAATTCTCAAAATTTATCTACCCCTCTGACCCTGCAGAAAAAACCATAAAAATATCAAACCACATAAACCCCTGAGAAAAAAAAAAGAACGAAAATCTATTTGCCTCTTTCATTACCCCTACCCCAATGGGAATGCCCGCTGAAATCCTCATTATCCTACTACCCAACATAATATATCCCTCCCCCTCCTGCCTCATTAACAACCGCTTAACCTCCCTACAAAAATGATTGACCCAACTCATCCTAAAACAACTAATAGCAATCCACAACACCAAAGGATGAACATGATCTCTAATATTAATTTTTCTAATCCTGTTTATTGGCTCAACAAATCTACTAGGCCTTCTACCCCACTCATTTACACCAACCACCCAACTATCTCTTAACCTAGGCATGACAATCCCCTTACGAGCCGGAACGGTAGTTACAGGTCTTCGCCACAAAACAAAAGCATCCCTAGCCCACTTCCTACCACAAGGAACACCCACCCCTCTCATCCCCATACTCATAATCATTGAGACCATTAGCCTTTTCATCCAGCCTGTAGCCCTGGCCCTACGATTAACAGCCATCATCACAGCCAGCCACCCGCTCATGCACCTTATCACAAGTGCCACACTAGCACTAACAACCTTAAACCCACCAGCAGCCTCAACCACCTTCATCATCCTCATTCTACTCACTGCCCTTGAACTTGCCGTAGCCCTAATTCAAGCCTACGTGTTCACCCTCCTAGTGAGCCTCTACCTACACGACAACACCTGATGACTCACCAAGCCCATGCCTACCACATAGTAAACCCTAGTCTCTGACCACTCACAGGAGCCCTGTCTGCCCTACTCATAACATCTGGTCTAGCAATATGATTCCACTTTAACTCTAACACTCTACTAGTCCTAGGCCTACTAACCAACCTGTTAACCATATATCAATGATGACGAGACATGGTAGAAGAAAGCAACTTTCAAGGCCACCATACGACCATTGTTCAAATGGGCCTGCAGTACAAAATAGTCCTGTTTATTGAATCTGAAATCTTCTTCACCAGATTCTTCTGAGCCTTTTACCACTCAAGCCTAGCCCCAACTCCCGAACTAGGAAGATGCTGACCACCAGCAGGCATCAACCTCTTCAACCCTATTGAAGTCCCACTACTCAACACATCAGTCCTATTAGCCTCCGGGGTATCCTTTACCTGAGCTCACCACAGCCTCATAGAAGGAAACCGTAAACATATACTCCAAGCCCTCTTCATCACAAGCTCTCTAGGCATTTAGTTTACACTCCTCTAGGAACGTAGGAAGAGGATGGGGGTGGCTCTACAGGGGTAGCATAAAGGAGATTGTAGTAAGGGAACAGTTATGTATTTTGATTGCAGTGATGGTTACACAAATCAATACATACAATAAAATTGCTTCAAACTACATGCACACAGAGGAACACACACACGAGCTCATGTGAAATTGGTGAAATATAATATTTATAATACTTGCGGATATACAATATTTGCATGTTCTATAATTGTCAATTTCCTGTATTTTATATTGTACTATAGTAATGTAAGATGTTACTGTTGGGGGAAGCAGGATGAAGGTTATACAGGGCCTCCTTGTACATTTTTTGAAACTTATAGCAAATCTGTTATTTCAAAATAAAACGTTTTTTAAAAACTTATCAAAACTGACACAAGAAAAATAGGAAATATGATTATTTCATATCTATTAAACAAACTTAATCAAGAATTAAAACTCAGGCTCAGGTGAGTTCACCAGCAAATTTTATCAGACATTTAATAATAATAAATAAATCTATATCTTATATAAATTTTTCAGAGAATAGAAAAATTGGGAATATTGTCCAACTCATTATATAAAAACATTTTAATCTTGCTACCCCAAACCTGGCAATTTCACAGCATTACAAAGATATTACAGACAGAAAAATTACAATTCTGTCTCACTGAAGAGTATAGCTAATCCTAAACAAGGTATTTGCATGTTGAATCCAGCAATGCATAAAGGCAAAATTTGTCAAGACCAAATTGGGTTTATTTTCAGAGAGAACGATACAACAATCACAACAATATGTTGAACTTTAAAAAGTAGAGAACAGAACTAGGGTTACCAGAGGTAGGAAAGGGGGAGGTGGGGTAAGGGAGGAAGTGGTAAAGGGCCACGAAGAATGATTACATTGTATATTGTTGAATATACTAATTATCCTGATTTACACATCACATATTGCACACAAGTATTGATATTCAACTCAGTACCCCATAGATATGTACAATCAACTATGTTACAATAACACAAAAAAAATTTTTTTAACTTAATAGATTGAATCAACATTTGAAAATCAATCACTTAATTCACTAACATAATAAAAGAAAAACTAATACAGAGCTTAATATATGCAAACAAATGATAAAATTAAATACCCATTTATGAGTTTTGAATAACAACAACTCATAAAACTAGGTGAGAGACTGAACCACAAGTGGACAATGGACAGGCCATACACAAAACCCACAATAACAATCCAGGAAGCCAAACAGTAACCTCAGTAACAATTGGGCCAAAATGGCTAGGACTTGGTTAATAACTGACAGCTTCCCCAATATCTGTCCCTACATATAACTTAGGAACAACCAAAGAAAGTCAAATATGTACCCCTAACCAATTACATAGGATGTCCTGTTTCTAGTCCCAGTCTATAGCTTCCCCGTGCCAACTGCCTCCAATCAGGCACTCCTAAAGCTGCCCCTCTGTTCCAGTATAAAGCTTTCCCATTCTTGTGCCTTCCTGTGAGTCTCTGCCAAAACTCAAGTGATGGTGGCTGACTCCCTCGCTATATAGCAAGCTCTAAATAAATAGTCTTTGCTTTTCTCACTTGGTTGGTCTTTCTTTATTTCCACAGGAATAGAAGAAATTTTTCTTGTTTGATAAAGGACTTCTACAAAAAACTTATGACAAACTTCATACTCAGTAGTGAAATAATGAAAGCTTTCCCTCTGGGCTTCTAAAAGAGAAAAGTTACCTCCTACCACCATTCAATTCAACATTGTGTTGGAAGTTCTAGCCAGCACCATAAAGCAAGAAAAAGAAATAAAAATATAATAAAATCAGAAAGGAATAAATAAAATTGTCATTTTTGCAGGCAATATGATTGTGTAAGAAATAAATCACAATAAATCTATATATAAATTATTAAAAATTAGTGACAAGATTAACAAAGTTGCTAGATACAAGGTTAATATGCCAAAATCAATTCCATTTTTATGCATTAGCAGCAAAAATTTGGAAAATACAATTTTTAAAAGACACTTTTTATAATAGCTTAAAAATATCAAACATCTAGGAAGAAATACACTCAACAATCCAGAAGACTACTACACAGGAAACTTTAAGACATTATTGAGAGAGTTTTTAAAACAAAAATAGATATTCTTGAAAAATAAAACAATATGATAAAGATGAAAGTTCTACCCAAATTATCTAATATATTTAATGTTATTTCAATCAAAATCCCAATAGATTTTTCTATGGAAATTGACAAGCTGATTCTAAGTTTTATATAGAAAAGAACAAGACCAAGATTAAGCAAGACACTCTTGAAAAATACATCAGGGTGGTTCTACCATATATAACGATCTGATATAAAGCTATAGGAACTGAGGTAGTGTGGTCTGCCACAGGTGCAGGAAGATGAACAAAGGGAGTAGAACACAGATTTCAGAAACAAACCCATCCATACATCAGGACGTGAGGTAGAAGAGAGTGTTATCATAGAGCAGGAGGGAGAAAGATCTTTCAATAAATAGTTCTCAGTCAAATGTATATCTAAGTAGAAAAACAAAACTTCATCTCTACCTCACACCATTCAAAAAAATTACTTTATGTAAGTGTCTTAGTCTGTTTTCTGTTGCCCTAACAGTATACCTGAAACTGGGTAATTTATCTTTAAAAAAACCACAAAATTTGTTTATTAAAGTTTTGGAGGCTGGGAAGTCCCAGATTGAGAGACCACAGCTGGTGAGGGCCTTCTTGCTGGTGGGACTCTGCAGATTCCCACAGTGGTGCAGGGCATTGCATGGCAAGAAGACTGGGAGCACTAGCTCAGGTCTCCCTTATTCTAATAAAGTCACCCACCAGTTCATTCCCATGATAACCCATTAATCCATTACCCTACTAATTCATTAATCCATAAATAAATTAATACATTCATGAGGGTAGAGCCACATTGGGGATTAAGTTTTAACATGAGTTTTAGAGGGGATATTCAAACCATAGCAGTGGGTTGTAAATCTAAATGTGAAATGCAAAACAATAAAGATTCTAGAATATAACAGAGATTACCATCTGCCTGATCTTGTGGTAGAGAAAGATTAAACAAGACACAAAAGCACAAAATAGAAAATTTCTAAATTAGACCCCGTTAAAATTAAGATTTCTGTTCATGAAATTTTTAAAAACTATTATAAAAATGAAAAGGCAACCATAGAGTGAAGAAAACTGTTTGCAACACATTTAATTAACAGTAGAATAGTATCCAGAATATATTAGGAACTCCTAAAAATCAAGAGGAAAAAGACAGATACCCAACAAAAATGGGCAAGAGAATTAATAAACAGGCACCTCACAACTGAGAATAATACAAAGGGCTGTAAATATATGAAAAAGTGTTCAACTTCATTAGTAATCAGTGAAATGAAAACAAGAGACACAAAAAGGTCCCATTATACACTCATGAGAATGACTAAATGAAAAGATAATAGCATGTGCTGACAGGTATGTGGGACATTGGGAACTCTCATGCACTATCGATGGTCAGTTTGCACAACCACTCTGAACACGCACATACTCAACAGAAATACTTACTCGGGTGCACTAGGGACAGCAGCACTAGTCCTAATAGTCCCAAGTTAGAAACAACCCAAATCACCAACAGTAGAATAAAAGCATAAATTATATACACAATGAAACTGCATTAATTACAGCTCCATATGACATGATAAATCTCACAAATATGTTTTTAAGAGAAAAAAAAGATAGATTCAAGAATAAATACTGTATGACTCAATTTATATAAAATTCAAAAATAGGTGAAGAAACCAGAACAGTAGCTACCTTTGAGGAGGAGGAAAGGGTGCTGATGGAGAGGTGGCAAAGAAGGGGTAATTTAAAAGCACCTGAGGGGCTTGCCGTCTCTACTTCTTGACTGCTGTGGTTATTCTCTGAGCATGTTCTCTATGATAATTTATTAAGCTGTACATTTCATATTGTGCATTTTCTGTACAGGCATTATGTGTCAAATAAAATAGCTTTGTAAAAAGGACACCTACTCCATGCCCTTTTTCCTTCTTCATTTCCCTGCATCCTGCTGCCTCAAATGTTATAGGGAACAGCTGTGCCCTGGTTACCCCACGGGACACTGACCACAAGTTCTGGGCATAACATACTTTGGCTAGAAAAAGCCAACATCCGTGAGGCCAACAGACTCTCCCAGACTGTCTGCCTCTGGATTTTTATGTGAGAGAGAAATAAACCTTTACTTAGTATAAGACTCTGCAGTTTTGATCAATGGAATACAAATCCTAACCTGGTGCAGAGAGCCAGGCCACAAATCTAACATTTCCACTTTCACACTCTTTCCACAACCTCACACTGAGTCTTACACAACCATGGATGAACCATGCTGGAAATTTTATGTCAAAAAAAAGAAGCAATCAAATACATCTATGTAAAAATGATTACTGGGGCACTGCCAGAAAACTTTAATTGGAAAATTTCTGCTTTGTTACACCTTAGAAATCAAAGTGTTTTACGGTATTGATTTTTCTTTTTCAGCCACAGCAGCTGTTGCTTCATAAAAGTGGAATGTAACCTTTTCCTCTTCCCCTGTGATTTACTCACTCTTGTGTGTTAATACTTGGCAAATGATTTTTCCTGAATATGCAGATATTGTTAAGCACTTTGCTCGGTTTTTCCCATGACAACTGCAGGGTACACTTAATGTCATCTGGAATATTTTACATGAAAATGAAGAGAGGCAACAGAAGGAAATGTCATCTAAAGATGTGATTCACTAGCTTAAAAAGACATTTCCTTAGCAAGGGGTCATTCAAAATGTTTTACAGAGAGATATTTATGGCCGTATAATCAAACATTATAAAACAGAAATTCAGTGCAAGAGCCATCCACTGGGACAAGCAGCCCAAAGACAAGAATTTAACTGGTTATATCACAGCTCAGGCAAACTTCATGTAAAAATTCACAACTGTATTAGTCCATTTTTGTTGCCTATAACAAAATACTTGGAACTGGGTAATTTATAAAGAAAATGGAATTTATTGCTTACAGTTTCTGAGGCTAGGAAGTCCAAAGTCCATCTGGTGGTGGTGACAGTGACCCAGGGGTCTCACACTGCAAGATGGTGGAAGCAGAGAGAGCAGAGAGAAAGAGACAGACTCTACTCTTCTTTTAAAGCCCTCAGAACCACGCCCCTGGCCACCATTTTTAATCCATTCACCACTGCACAGTCCTACAACCCAATCACCTCTTCAGGGCTCCACTTTTCAATTACCATTATAGAATTTCCCGCCCTCTTAACAGTCACAGTGGGGGCTAAGTTTCTAATATGTAAAACTTGGGGGACACAATTCAAGCTTCAATGAGTTTTGGGGGTACATAATTCAATTCACTACAACAACAAATCATTTTCTAACATTCAGTTTTCTAATTTTCAGGTAACTTTTGAGTTTCTTGGTAGCAATTCTTGGTAGATAGACTCTAACCCAAATTTTTGAGGTTTGTTTCATGTCCTCCTTTAATATCTGAGATTTTGAGGGCAAGGGTCTCTCTCCTTCACCTACTTTGGCCTTGTCTACATTTACCCCCATAAGGAAGAAGACCACTTGGTGTAACTGTATGTCTCAGGTACAATGAGAGGGTGTTATAAACTGAATATTTGTGTGCTGACAAAATTCAAACGTTGAAGCCTAAACTCCAATGTGATCATTTTTGGAGATGGGGCCTTTGGGAGGTAATTAGGTTTAATGAGGTCTGAATGAAGAGCCCTGTTATGGAATTTTCTCCTTATAAGAAGAAGAGAAACCAGAGTTCAAACAGTCTGTCACCATGTAAGGATACAGTGAGAAGGCAGCTGTCTACAAGCCAGGAAGTGAGTTCTTTCCAAGAACCAAACCTGCTTGTGCCTTGATCTCGTACTTCAGAACTGTAAGAAAATAAATATTTGTTGTTAAGCCTCCCAGTCTGTGGTATTTTGTTATAGCAACCTGAGCTGACTAAGACACAGGGGATTAATACAAACTTGAGAGGGGTTAAAGATCTAATGAATGTGAAGATTCAAGGAAAACAGAATTCTGTATCCATGGCCACAAGGGGCAAGAAGAAGCCAGTACCCTGGAGAGAAAAGAGGAGCTGGAGAATGAGGGAAGGAGGAAACAGAAAGTAAGAGGTCGGGGACTTCTGTGTGCCCATCTGAGACAGATACTGCACAGACTAGTAGATGACCCAGTGTGTTCTACAGCATCTTTTGACCACTGTGTTCATGCTCACTCCATGTGAGGTTAGGAAGCATCTATAAGAGTTCAGTGGTTGAGTCAGCTTTGTCTTCAGAGTAGGGTCCCAGCAGGGGAAGAATTGAGAAAGGGAGAATTAATAAGCTTTTATACCTCACCAGGAGAACATAACCTCTAATATGTTTGAAATTGAGTACTTCATCTCTCTAGGAGGTGAGACTGGAAAGAAATTGTAATAGAAGGAGAAAAGGGGACAGATGCTCCCTGTTACCTCCATCAAGAACTCACCACCCCTCAACCCCTATGAGATTGCCATGATTGATTTATCCCTCTCTCTTCTACTTCAGCCTCACCTTCCTCCCCCACCTTCGTTCAACTCCTGGCATCACACCTGACTAGCTGCTTTAGGTTAGACAAATTACTTTGCTACTCTAAACCTCAGTTTCTCCATCTATAAAGCAGGCATATTAATACTATCTCCAAAGATGGCTGTGACAATTAAGATGAGACATTATAGAAAGTCTCATAGTGCCTGATACATATGGGGTGCTCAGTAAATGCTACTTCCCCTTTCATGTTACAAAGACAGAATGTGTAATATGGACAAAAACTACTGAGTACTTGCTAAAACTACTGGATTTTTTCTATTGTTGAGTTAACCTAAAACAGGAAACTTCTCACTTGGGTAACTTAGTAAACTCTTCTTAAATCTCAGTTCCACATTTGTAAAATTGTGATAAAATTGCTTCCTCGTTGGGGGGATTTGTGAAAATAAATGATGGGATAATGTCTCTAGAGTGCTTAACATATGTATTAGCCAATTTCTGTTGCTTATATCAAAATACTTGGAACTGGATAATTTATAAGAAAACAAAATTTATTGCTTACAGTTTCTGAGGCTTGGAAGTTCAAAGTCCAAGGAACACATCTGGTGGTGGCAACAGTGACCCAGGGGTCTCACATTGCAAGATGGTAGAAGCAGAGAGAGCAGAGAGAGACAGTTCCTCCTGCCACTGTCCTTTTGAAGCCATCAGAACCACACCCATGACCACCGTTTTTAATCTATTCACTACTGCACAGTCCTACAATCCAATCACCTCTTCAAGGCCCCACCTTTCAATTACCATAATAGGATTTCCCACCCTCAACAGTTATGATGAGGATTAAGCCTCAATGAGGTTGGGGGAGTATCCAGTCCACAGCAATATCGTATTTAAAACATGGCACTTTTCAATAAATGGGAGCACATAATCATTAATTATTAATCATGAAAGAGAGTGCATAAACTACTTTTTCTGGCTAAGCTTGGATTCAAATTCTGAAGAGCAGACAACACCTCTTCATACCACCACTAATGTATGTTTACACAGGTTGATATGTATTGTAACTTTTTATTTGTATCTAGGCGAGAAGAACACTACATAGCCTTTTATATTCAACAAATCCAACATTTTTAAAGGGAGGTATAAATTAAAAAGCAGTACATTTAATTTATTAGTTAGCCCTAATTGATCAGTGTTGAGAAAATGGAGCATAGAATATACATGCTTCAAGCAGTAACATCCTAAACTTAAGATGAAGAGCAAAGGGCAGAAAGGAAATTACAGATGCCATAAACCCCTATTTAATAATTTAGTTTGGCACCAGGCTTACACAATCTACACATTCCTACATATAAGCAGTGCAAAGGCAGATCTTTCCAATGATATATTTATTTTCCCTCTGCTGTATTTCTTGAAAGACTGTATGCTTTCTCTATCTGAAAGTCCTATTTAAGGAGCATGAAAAACCAAAGAATCCCTGGGAATAAGTACCTGACTACTTCTCAATGTTTGGAAATTTAGGCAAATTTAAATTTAAATTTCTATACCTCTCCCAACAGCTGGGAGGTTTTCCACTATTATCCTGTTGAATAGGTTTTCCATGACTATTTTTTTTCTCCTTCCCTTCCAGAACACCCATAATTTGGATATTTGTGTGTTTAAGGTTGTGTGATAGCTCTTGTAGATTTACTTCATTTTTTTAAATTCTTTTTTCTTTCTTTTTTCTTTTTTCTTTTTTGTCCACCTAGGTTATATCTGGTCATCTGGTGGAACAGTTGCTTCTTCCATTACTCAGCTGTGGCATTTAAGGAGAGAGAATTCCTCCTGTAGATGTGTTCTATATTAACAATTGGATAGGGTATTTCAATTTTGGTTCCTGGTAGGTGCAGTAGTGTAGTCTCTGTGTGGTTACTTCAACCGTATTCAACATCAAAGATGTCTGTAAGTGCCTCCACGGCTTAGGCACTGGGGGACTCAGTGGTTCCTTGCTGAAGTGAATGACACTGTTTTGGTTTGTCAAGGATGCAGGGAAAACTAGAGTTCTTAGAAGGAGTACCTGGGTGCCCTGTCACTCCTTGGCTGCAGTGGGTGACAGACCTGATATGACTTGCTGGAACCCCAACTAGTGTCCCACTGGGGTGTATTAAAATTCTTAAGCTTGAATGAATGACCCTGGGTGGGATTTCTCTTTCCTCTTTCCTGCAGGTAGAGGTTTCTCCTGGGTCTTTGCTTCTCTTTATTTCCTCTTTCCTCCTGCCTGGTAAAATGCAAAAACAACTGGAACCAAGTAAGGTAGAGATGGTGGCACCTGGGCTGGGTGTCAGCAGGGAGCTGGATGGACTGCTGTGCAGGGAGAAAGCTGATAACAGTGGCAGTGTTCTGGAGCTCAGAGATCCCCAATGTACTCAATTCAAATAGGTACTCTCTGAGATACATTATAATCAAACTGTCAAAAGTCAAAGACAAAGAGAGAATCCTAAAAACAACAACGAAAAAATGAAAAAATCAAGTAACCTACAAGGGAGTTCCCATCAGACTAATAGCAGATTTCTCAGCAGAAATCTTAGAGGCCAGAAGAGAATGAGATGATATATTCAAAGTAATAAAAGAAAAATACTTCCAGCCAAGAAAACTACACCCAGCAAGGTTATCCTTCAGAAATGAAGGAAATGTAATGTTTGTCCAAAACAAACACAAACTGTTGGAGTTTTCCACCACCCCTACAAGAAATTCTCAAGGCAGTCCTACATCTGGAATCCAGAAAATGATAATAACCACCATGAATACATGATATAGAACATAATCCACTGGTAGAGCAGATACACAACCAAAAAAGACAAAGAAACAATATCTTACAACCTCAGAAAACCAACAAACACTTAAGGGAAACAATAAAAGGGAAAGAAAGGAACAAAAGATATTTAAAACAACCATACAGAAATCAATAAAATGCCAGGAGTAAGACAATAACTTTCAATAACAACCCTAAATGTAAATGGAATGAATCCCCCCCTCAAAAATTATAGACTGGAAGAAATGGATTAAAAACAAGACCAAACTCTCTGCTACCTACAAGAAATTCACCTCACCTGTAAAGACACACACAAACTAATAGAAAAGGGATAGAAAAAGATATACCATGCAAATCAAAACAAAAATGAGCAAGAGCAGCAATTCTCATAAGGGATAAAATAGATTTTATACCAAAAACTATAAAAAAGAGACAAAGAATGTCATTATATGATGACAAAGGGATCTATCCAGCAAGAGGATATAATGATCATAAATATATAGGCACCCAACACTGGAACATCCAGAAATATAAAGCAAACACTATTAGACCTAAAGGGAGGGATAGAACCCAATACAGTAATACTTGGGTATCTCAACATCTCCCTCTCAACACTAGAAAGATCATCTAGACAACACATTAACAAAGAAACATAGGATATAAACTACACTTTAGACCAACTGGACATGGAAGATCTCCAAATTCATCCAACAACTACAGAATATGCATTCTTCTCATCAGCACATGAAACATTCTCCAGGACAGACTGCATGTTAGGTAACAAATCAAGACTCAACAAATTTTAAAAAACTGAAATCATTTCAAGTATTTTTTTTCAGATCACAGTGAATTAAAACCAGAAATCTATAACAAGTGAAATTTTTGAAACTATACAAATACATGAAAATTAAACAACATGCTCCTAAATGACCTGTGGGTCAAGTAGAAATTAAACAGGAAATCAAAAAACTTCTTGAAACTAATGAAAACAAAGACACATCATACTAAAACCTATGGGATACTGCAAAAGCAGTACTAACAGGGAAATTTACTGCAATAAATGGTTACATTGAAAGAATAAAAAGTCTTCAAATAAATAACCTAATGTTATACCTCAAAGAACTAGAAAAACAAGAACAATCCAATCCCCAAATTAGTAGATGGAAAGAAATAATTAAGATCAGAGCAGAAATAAATGAAATAGAGACTACATTGGGTTGAATGTCCCCCCAAAACATAATCCCCCGTGACTGTTAAGAGGGTGCGAAATCCTATTATGGTAATTGTAAGGTGAAAACTTAAAGAGGTAATTAGATTCTGAGGACTATACCTAGTGAATGGATTAAAAATGGTGGTCATGGGCATAGATTCTGAGAGCTTTAAAAGTAGAGTGAATGAGGAGGTTAGGCTCTCTCTGCTCTCTGCTCTGCTCCACCATTTCCTGCCATATGAGACCACTGGGTCACTGTCACCACCACCAGATTTGTTCCTTGGACTTTGGACTTCCTAGCTTCCAAAACTGTAAGCAATAAACGTCATTTTCTTATAAAATAACCAATTCTGTGTATTTTGTTTTAAGCAACAGAAACAGACTGATACAGAGACCCAAAAAAATGATACTAAGATCAACAAAATAAAAAGTTGGTTTTTGAGAAGATTAACAAAAAAGACAAACATTAGCTAGACTAATATAAGAGGAGAGTATAGCTAAATATTAAAATTCAGAAATGTAAAAGGATATATTACAACTAATATCACAGAAATGCAAAGACTCATTAGAGGCTATTATAAAAAAGTAAATGCAAATAAATTTGAAAATCTGGAGAGAATGGATAAATTTCTGGACACATAAAAACAACCAAGAATGAACCAATAAAACATAGAAAACTTGAACAGACCAATAACAAGTAATCAGATTGAGGCACTAATCAGCAGTCTCCCAACAAAGAAAAGCCCAGGACTGGATGACTTCACTGCTGAGTTCTATCAAACCTTTAGAGAAGAATGAATACCAATCCTCATCAAACTATTCCAAAAAAAAAGGAAACAGGCCATTCTCCCAAACTATTCTACGAGGCCATCATCATCACCCTGATACCAAAACCAAAGATACAAAAAAAAAAAAAAAAAGAAAACTACAGACCAATATCCTTGATGAATAAAGATGCAAAAATCTTCAACAAAATATTAGTGAACAGAATACAGCAACACATCAAAGAATTATACACCATGATTAAGTGGGATTCATATACAGAATGGCTCAATATATGCAAGTCAGTAAAAATGATACACTACATCAGCAAAATCAAGGACAAAAATCATATGATAATCTCAATAGATGCAGAAAAAAAGCATGTGACAAAATTCAACATCCCTTCAAGATAAAGACTCTCAACAAATTAGGTATAGAAGGAAAGTATCTCAACAAAATAAAAGCCCTATATGACAAACCCACTGCCAAAAAAAAACAATGAAATACTCCCATTTGCAACCACATGGATGAGCCTGGAGAAACTTATGTCGAGTGAAATAAGCATAGCTCAGAGGGATAAGTACTGCGTGTACTCACTCATACGTGGGAGTTAAAAGAGAAAGGAGGAAGGAAAGAAAGACCACAGTAGTGCATTTGATTTGCAGAAGGAGAGAACATTCTATGGGCTACAAAGTGGAGTGGGGGGGAAGAGGGGAGGGGGAGTAAGGTTGGGGATAATTGGGTGGGGCACATGGGGTACCAATGCAATTTGTGGTTAAGGGTTTATAGCCAGTATGAATCTGTCCCCCACATCACAGGCACAAGGGATGACAATCAGCTTTGTATCTCATGAATATTCACAACCAATAAAAATATATATATATATACATATCATCCTGAACAAAAGAAAGCTGAAAGCTTTCCCCTTAAGAATAGAAACAAAATAAAAATGCCCACTCTCACCACTCCTACTTAACATAGTATTGGAAGTACTAGCCAGAGATATCAGGCAAAAGAAAGAAAGGGTATCCAAATTGGAAAAGATGAAAAATTGTCCCTCTTTGTAGATGACATAATCCTATATAGAGAAAAACCTGAAGACTCTACCAAAAAACTCTTAGAGCTGGTAAACAAACTCAGTAAATTTGTAGGATACAAAATCAACATGCAAAAATCAGTAGCTTTTGTATAGTCCAACAATGAACTAGCAGAAACAGAAATCAAGAAAGCAAGCCCATTTACAATAGTTATCAAAAAATAAAATATCTAGGAATAAATCTAACCAGAGAAGTGAAATATCTCTATAATGAGAACTACTAATCACTGCTGAAAGAAATTAAAGAGGACACAAGAAGATGGAAAATCATTCCATGTTCTTGGATTGGTAGAATTAACATTGTGAAAATGTCCACACTACCCAAAGCAATCTATGAATGCAATGAAATCCCCATCAAAATACCAATGATATTCTTCACAGAAATAGAAAGAACAATCCCAACATTCATATTGATGGAGTTTGGATGTGTTGTCCCCTCCAAAACTCACGTGGAAATTTGATCCTCAATGTGGCAGTGTTGGAAACTGATTGAGTCATGGGGGTGGATCCCTTATGAATGGATTAATGCTCTCCCTGCAGGGGGGAGTAATGAGTGAGTTCTCGCTCTATTAGTTCCTGCGAGAGCTTATTGTTTATAGGACCCTGGCACCTCCTCTCTCTCTCTCTCTTGCCTCTCTCTCTCTCTCTCTCTCTCTCTCTCGCTTCCTGTCACCATGTGATCTGCTTGTACCCCCTGGCTGCCTGCCACTTTCTGCCATGAGTAGAAGCCACCTGAGGCCTGTGCCAGATGCAGCTCTCCCAGAATCGTAAGCCAAGTAAACCTCTTTCCTTTATAAATTACCCGGTCTCAGGTATTTCTGTTATAACAACACAAAACAGACTAATACACAAATGGAACAACAAAAGACTCCAAATAGCCAAAGCAATCCTGAGCAAAAATAAATAAATAAATAAAGTTGGAGGCATTACACTACCTAACTTCAAAATATAATACAAAGCTATAGTAACCAAAACAACATGGTATTGGTTTAAAAATAAACACATAGACCAATGGAACAGAATAGAGAAGCCAGAAATCAATTCACTTACTTACAGGGAATGAATCTTCAATAATGGTACCAAGAAAATACACTGGGGAATGAAAAATCTGTTCAATAAATGGTGCTGTGAAAACTGGATATCCACATGCAGAAGAATGAAATTAGACCTCTTGCTATATACTAAATTGTACCTTTTGCTGTATACCAAAGCCAACTCAAAACAGATTAAAGACAAACATAAGATATGAAACTATAAAATTCCTACAAGAAAACATAAGTCCTACTTCAGAAAGTAGGACTGGGCAAAGACTTTATGGATATATACCTCAAAAGCATAGGCAAGGATAGAAAAAATAAACAAATGGATTATATCAAACTAAAAATCTGCACAACAAAGGAAACAGTCAACAGAGTGAAAAGATAACCTATTGAATAGGAGAAAATATTTGCAAACTACGCATTTGAAAAGGGGTTAATATTCAGAATATAAAAGGAACTCAAACAACTTAGGGAAAAAACAAACAATCCAATTAAAATATGTGAGAAGGAGCTGAATGGACATTTCTTAAAGGAATATATACAAATGGCCACTAGGTACATGAAAAAATGTTCAACATCACAGCTCTATTTACAGTAGCCAAGAGTTGGAACAAACCTGAATGTCCATCCATGGATGACTGGATAAGGAAATGTGGTATATATACAGAATGGAATACTACTCTGCCATAAAATACAATGAAATACTGTCATTTGTAGCAACAAGGATGAACTTAGAGAAAATTATGTTAAGTGAAATAAGTCAGGCACAGAAAACAAGATACCGCATGTCCTCATTCATAAGTAGGAGCTAAGAAAGAAAGAAAGAAATAACGATCACAATAATAAGTTGAACTTTCAGGACAGAACAGAACTGTGGTTACTAGAGGTAAAAAGGGAGGGTGGGTAGGGGTAACGAAAAACTGGTTAATGGACACAAAGAATGAGTATGTTTTGAATATGATAATTATCCTGATTTGATCACCACATATTGTACGCAAGTATTGATAATCAACTGTGTCCCCCACAAACATGTTTAATCAATTATGATTCAATAAAAAACAGATTTACAAAAAGTTTTATAAGAAAAGTTTTATATTTTTTTCTGTAAAGTTCTTGCACATATTTTAGTAAATAAATCACTGAGAGCTTGGTGTTTTTAATGCTGTTTTTCCTGTCTATTGTAAAATGTGTGTTTTTAGACCCTAATACAACATATTTTACATTGATTATTTTGGGCAATTCTAACAAAATTTCCTATTAGTTTTATAATTCATTTGTAGATTATTTTGTATTTTCAACATGTATATCACATATTGTCTGATTAAATATAGTATTATTTTGTTATTCCATACATGAAGAAATAATATTTTTACCATTGTTGATAAAAGTATATTTTACCAAATTTCTATAGAGAATAAATAGATTGAGGAAAAGTTTCCTTAAATCAAGATAACAAAACATTTAAGTGAAGAACCAACAATATTTTAATAAAAGTCATAAAAGCATTGAAAAAAATAAATACATTTAAATTTTTATAGGAACATTGATTAGTTTTTCACCATATTCTTATGCCTCTTAAGGAAATGCTCCTGCTGAGGAAGGTTTGCAAGAAGAGTTCTAAGAAAGAAACCTCTTCTCCCTCCCTGATTCCTCAAAATCTTTCATCACATCAGGGCTGAAATAAAGGATGCTGCACACAGTGGAGAAGCTCCCTCCTGTGTGAGGTGCCTCTTTTCACCTCAGCTTTTCCCTTCCTTGTGTTTCCTGCAAGTTCTGAAAAGAAAAAGCTGCCCTTCTCAATGGAGAATGTACCCATAACACAATTATGGAAGAATAACAGAATCGTTTTCTGTCAAAAACAGTGAATGCACTGGAATTCTCATTCTGTTCTGCTTCCTAAATCACCTCTGAGCTCTTTACACCTATTCTCTGCCTCTACCATTTGGAACTCTGCACCCCAGATGCATGAACACAGGCTTCTGAGCCAGCTGCCTACTGCCCCTGACTCGGATTCTGCAGTCAAGTTGACTCCCAAATTGACTCTGGAGACACCAGGGACATATTCTGATTTCAACTTCATCTCAGCCAAGTCCTGTTATCTCATTACCAGGCTTAATCCAATGCTCCTGTACCTCCCAGGCTTGGTTGGACCCTTCTTTCTTTCCTCTACTGCATTTCAGGTATTTCTATTGTTTGAATGTATGTGTCCCTCCAAAATTCATAAGTTGGAACTTAAAACTTAAGGTATTAATAGCTGGGGGCCTTAGGAAAATGATTAAGTCGTGAGGACCCTGCCTTCCTAAATGGCATTAACACCCTCTTAAAGAGGTTTCAGAGAGCTGCCTGGCCCTTCCTCTCTTCTGCCATGTAAAGACACAGCCCTTGGTCTTCTTTCTCCCATATCTGCAGTGTGAGAATGTAGCAAGAAGGCCTTCACCAGACACAGAATCTGCTGGCACATTGCTCTTGGATTTCACAGCCGCCAGAATCACAAGAAATAAATTTCTACTGTTTATAAATTACCCATCTGGTATTTTGTTATAGCAGCTCCAGCGACTCAGACGGGTATATATTCACATCCAGAAGAGAGTCCAGTGCAAAATGGAAGGTAGGGTCTCTTGTTCAAAAAGCAGGAAAAAAACATTTTTTTTTCGTTTTTCTGCAGTCTCTCTCTCTACCTGTCCTGTGTTTTTTATTTGCTGGGTAACGCCACATTCCTGGGGGCACAGGGATCTTTGTGGGGTGAGTGCAGACCCTCACAGGTGTCCAGGCATACCTGGAGCACCACCCCATGATTCCACATGAGGATGGTGCACCTGACAGTGACCTCTCCCTGCTGATGCCTAGGGCCCCAGGCTGGAGGGCGGTGGTGGGCCCCAGGAGAGTGCACGGCTGAGAACCCACCTGGAGTCAGGGAGATAAAGAGAGAGAGGACATTGCTCCCCTCAAGGCACCAACCCCCAGTGCATTCTCTATTGCTCTATGATAGTTCACTGACAAAATGCAAAGTCAAGGAACTGATGAAGTTCAAGAGGGCGACTATGGAGCATTAAATCAAAGTGCCAGCTTAACCCTTGAAAATGGCCTAATAAGAAATGTGAATTTGTTCATCTCTTCACAAAGGGTTGCTGGTCTCATACTTTATGGAACTCCGCTAGTTGAGGCTTGCAGTGATTAGTCACCTCCCCATTTGCCTAGAAAAGAGTTGTAACAACATATAGCTACACTGATTTCCAGAGGAATGAATTTACAAAGACTCATCATTTAACAACCCTGCAGTCCTGAGAAGACAGATTTGGTTACAAGGACACAAAAGGAAGAACCTGATATCTCAGAAAGACCAGATCAAAACACAGTGGCACAGGAAGGGTCCAGACAGATGCAATGTGAAGGCTGTCCAGTTTAGCACCTGCTTAGATCAGTGTATAAGGGAATTACCGATCATTTAGTAAGTATGACAATGGTTCTGTGATAACTGATGTTCTTATTTTTTGGAAATCATGCTAAAAGTACTTAGAGATGAAGTACTATGATGCCTAGAATTTACCATTTAGTAAAAATTATAGAGATGAAACAAATATGGCGAAATGTTGAGAATCAGAAAAGTCTGGTGGTGGATATATGGGTACTCATTGTACTGTTCTTGATTCTTTTCTGTAGTTTCAAAAATACTCATAACTGGAGAGGGTTGCCAGCATCTACTACGTGGCCCTTATAATTTACTCTACGTAATCAGGTAATGGAAATAGTAGACAGTGTTCATCATAGAGTGCAGGTTCATCCATACTAAGAAACATGGTTAAAAATATCCCCTCCCCCAGTGTATTTTTACATACTACTACTTGGACCAGAGGGTCCTACTTATCCAGGGCTCACACTGGACAATACTAGGTAAGCATCCACCCTTCACCCTGAGAGCCTCCAGCCCGGCTGTGCCGCATACCTGTTCTTGTGGGATAGAAGCTCATGGAAAGACTTTGGAATGTGGAATCAAACAGAGCTGGAATTTGAGCAAGTTCCTTAATCATTCTGAGTTTCAGTGGTGTGTGGTCCGTACCTCTGGAAATGGATATATGGATTTTGGTAGAGACTTTTTTAAGTAGTTCACTTCTGACTTTAATTACCACCTGTGTATGAGTAACTCTTAATTCTACATATTTTGCTCTGATTCGTCACTAAATATGCACATCCCAGCATCTGAAGGACACTTGGGTGTCTTTCTCACACCTGAAACAACATATTTAAATCCCTCAACTGAGCACATCTTTCAAATTTCACAATACTCAATATGGGTATATACTTAATGGACCTCGTCTACCCCTTCCAAATTTCCTAAATTTAAACTTGGGTTCCAATAGACTACTTCCTCTTTCACTAGTCAGTATACAAAACATTTTGACACTTCTCCAAGGGGAGCTTGTGAATTCCCAGCTCATGGCCCTGGTTTATCATATTTCCCTTATGAAGCATGTATTTCCTCCTTCCTTTCAATGTCAAATGCTCCCACAAAACTGAACACTGCAGTGCTGTAGGCGGTGCAACATTAACAGGCCACAAGAAGCAGTGGAGAACAAAGTTTGGGAACAAGACAATCCAGGATTAAAATTACGGTTCTTCCTCTAATTTGCTAAATTGTGTAAACTTTTAGAGACTCAGTTACATTTTCTATTAACCAGGTAGAATCTTATCTGTGTGTCTACAGAGGATTAAGAGACCTACTGTTTACAAAGTTCCTGGTGTGAAACAAATCCTATATAAATTAGAAGCAGTAGGGAAGGGTAAGAGTAAAGTGCAGTCACAAGGGCACTGTGCACCTGCTAGGCATGGGAGGGGCTCAAAGCACCGAAAATAAGACTCACCCTCTCTCGTCCAATATAAGCCAGCCATTGCAAGTGCATACTATCTTGTTAGAGACTACCACCCAGACAGCCTCACCTCTGGATAGAGATATTGGAGTAGATCATAGGCTTGAACTGCACTCTGGCCAAAAATACTATATAAAGATTAAGTATGTGACAAAAATTTGTAGCAACATCAGCTAATTGCAAAGTGGAGGAAGAGAAAGTAATTAAAGTTAGAGATGAGCCAGCAAGTAATTCACCTAATCGTAAGCACGGAACATTCTCCAATCTATAATCTTCTCTGCCCCAGGCGGAAGGGAAGGAGGGAGGACGGAGTGTGCAGAATGCTTAAGCATGTCTGCCAGGTTCCTGGTGTGATTTTCTGGGGTTGACACAAGCTGCTCATTTCACCTGCCACCAAGTAGATCAAAGCAGTATTGTTTAATGTATTTTCTCTGTGCCTTTCTGTCTAATTCTTCTCTCCCCTAAAGAAAGTATTTCCTCCACTGAGCATGGTTTAAAAAGAAAACAGGTAATGGGTATTTATTTCATGGACAGTTAACCAACAAATATGACTTATGATCCAAGGTTACAAATACAGTTGACCCTTGAACAACACAGGTTTGAATTGCTTGGGTCCACTTACATATGGATATTTTTCAACCAACTACAGATAGAAAAGACATTATTTCCAGGATGTGGAACCCACATCTACAGAGGGCTGACTTTGCATGTTCCCAGTTTGGGTATTTTGGGGTTTTTTTTCACTGATGCATAATTGACTATACATATTTTGGGGGCACAGTGTCAGCTATCATTATTTGTGTACAATATATAATATTTGAATCAATATTATTAGCATATTCATTATTACAAATCATAATTATTCTTTGTGCTCCTTATCCAATTTCTCCCTAACCGCTCCCCTCCTTCCACACTTCTACTAACAATAAATTTGTTCTCCTTTGAAAGCTCAAAGTATTATAGTGGATTTCCTTTCCTTCTTTCTTTCTTTCCATCTTAGTACCCACTTATGAGTGAGGACATGAAGTATTTCTCTTTCTGTGTCTAACTTACTTCACTTAACATAATTTTCTCCAAGCTCATCTGTGTTGCTGTAAATGGCAGAATTTCATTCTTTTTTATGGCTGAGTGGTATTCCATTGTGTACAAATACCATAATTTCCTTCTCCAGTCATCTGTCAATGGACATTTATGTTGGTCCCATATCTTGGCTATTGTAAATAGAGCTGCAATGAACATGGGAATGCAGGTATCCCTTTGACATGGCGATTTCCATTCCTATGGGTATATACTCAGTAGTAGGATTGCTGGATCATATGGAAGTTCTAACTGTAGTTGTTTAAGGAACCTCCATACTGTTTTCCATAATGGCTGCACTAATTTACAGTCCCACCAACAGTGTAGGAGAGTTCACCTTTCTCCACATCCTTGCTGGCATTTGCTATTCTCTGTCTTTATGATAATGGCCAGTCTATCTGGGGTGATATGACATCTCGATGTGGTTTTGATTTGCATTTCCCTGATGATTACTGATGTTGAGCGTTTTTTCATGTACCTGTTGGCCATTTGTATGTCTTCCTTTGAAAAATGTCTATTCATCTCCTTTGCCCATTTTTTAATTGGATCATTTGTTTTTTTACTGTATAGTTGTTTGAGCTCTTTGTATATTCTGGATATTAATCCCTTCTCAGATGTACAGTTTGCAAATATTTTCTTCCATTCCATAGGTGTCTTTCCACTCTGTTGATTGTTTCCTTTGCTGTGCAGAAGCTTTTTAGTTTGATATAATCTCATTTGTTTATTTTTTTCTTTTATTGCTTGTGCTTTTCAGGCCTTATTCATAAAGTCTGTGCCCAGTTCCACTCTCTGGAGTGTTTCCCCTATGTTTTCCTTTAGTAATGTTATGGTTTCAGGCCTTATATTTAAGTCTTTAATCAATTTTGAATTGATTTTTTATATGGTGAGAGGTACAGGTCCAGTTTCATTCTTCTGCATATGGATGGCCAATTTTCCCAGAACCATTTATTGAAGAGGCAGTCTTTTCCCCAGTGCATGTTCTTGTTGCCTTTGCCAAAGATCAATTGGCTATAAGTACATGGGTTGATTTCTGGGTTCTCTATTCTGTTCCATTGGTCTGAGTGTCTGTTTTTATGTCAGTATCATGCTGTTTTGGTACAAAAGCTTTATAGTTTAGTTTGAAGTCAGGTGGTGTTATGTCTCCAGCTTTTTGTTTTTCCACACACACACACACAGACACACACACACACACAGCCCGGATTGCTTTGGCTATTTGGGGTCTTTTGGTGTTCCATATAAATGTTATGATTATTTTTTTTTCTATTTCTGTGAGGAATGACATTGCTATTTTGATGGAGATTGCATTGAATCTGTAGATCACTTTGGGTAATATGAACATTTTCACAATGTTAATTCTTCCAATCCAGGAGCATGGAATGTCTTTCCATGTTTTGTATCCTCTTTAATTTCTTTCAGCAGTCATTTGTAGTTCGTGTTCTAGGTGATCTCTAGATCTTTCACCTCCTTGGTTAAATTGATTCCTAGGTATTTTATTTTTTCAGTGACTATTGTGAATGTGCTTGCTTTCTTGATTTGCTTTTCTGCTAGTTCATTATTGGAGTATGAAATGCTACTAATTTTGAGGTGTTGATTTTGTACCCTGCAACATTACTGAAATTATTCATCAGCTCTAAGAGTTTTTTGGTTGAGTCTTTAGATTTTTCTATACACACGATCATGTCATCTGCAAACAGGGGCAGTTTCACTTCATCTCTTCCAGTTTGGATACCCTTTATTTCTTTCTCTAGCCTGATTGCTCTGGCTAGTGCTTCCAACACTACATTGAATGGGAGCAGTGAGAGTGGGCATCCTTATCTTATTCCTGTTCTTAAGGGAAAAGCTTTCAGCTTTTCCCCATTCAGGATGTTATTGGCGATGGATTCGTCATATATGGCTTTTGTTGTGTTGAGGTACTTTCCTTCTATACCTAATTTGTTGAGAGTCTTTATCTTGAAGCAATATTGAATTTTGTCAAATGCTTTTTCTGCACCAGTTGAGATAATGTGTGGGTTTTGTCCTTGATTTTGTTAATGTGGTGTATTGCATTTATTGACTTATGTATGTTGAACTATCCTTGCATCTCGGGGATAACTCCCATTCCTGGCTCACTGTGGGACTTAAGCATACGCAGATTATGTCATAGGCAGGGGATCCTGGAACCAATCCCCCAAGTATACCAAGGGACAACTGTACATTGCAGAAACATTACAGTCCAAAATCCACAATCATTCCAGAAAACTATAGGCACAGACATTCAGGAGTACATTTGAAAAGTAGAGGAACGGAGCTTAAAAAATCCACAGAGGACAGTAAGAGAAAGAAAATTCATATTATAGATGATCTTTTTGTGTCTGTGGGTCGATTTTTTGTTGTTTTTCTGTTTTGTTTTTTAACCTGTATTTTTCTAGTGGTATCATATCTAAAAAAAATCAATGTCATTTCAGCATCAGAGCATGTAACACTCACGTCACTCTTTTGTTCCTGACTGGGTGGGAGGTCTTGCCGGCTGTCCTGCATGCTTTTCATCCCTTGTTTCAAAAGTTGAGGGATGCTCACAAGAACAAGCAGCTGGCAGGGCTGGCTCCTGAGGGCAGGTGTGCTGACTTCTGCTCCCTGACACTTTGATGCTTATCCTCCAGAAATCAAGCTTGAAATCCAACTAAACTATGTATTATCAGTTGAATTGTATCCCCCCTAAAAATTCCCTAACCCCCAGTACCTCAAAATGTGACCTTCTTTGGAAATAGGGCTATTGAAAATGTAGATAGTTAAAATAAGGCCATCCTGGGGTAGGGTGGGTTCCTAATCCAAATGACTGGTGTCTTTATAAGATGGCCATGTGAAGACAGAAACACCCATGGGGAACACTATGTGACAGTGAAGGCAGAGGGCAGAGATCAGGTTGATGCTTCTACAGGACAAGAAACACCAAAAATTGTCAGCAACTACCAAATGCTAGGGGAGAGGGCTGGCACAGATCTTTCCTCACAGCTCTTAGAAGGAATCAGCCCTGCTAACTCCTTGATCTTAGACTTCTGTTCTCCATACCATGAGACAATAGATTTCTGCTGTTTTAAACCACCCAGTTTGTGGTACTTTGTTAAGGCAGCCCTAGAAAACTAGTATGCAAGATATATTTTATATGAGGCAGCAGGGCTTTTACATTTGAAGTAGGTTAAGAACATGTAGGCTCTTAGGCCATACCCCAAAGCCACCCTGTAGTAGTGGATAGGATGTTGCCATAGGAATTGAGTTTGGGTCCCAACTTTGTGTGACCTGGAGTTCAGTACACTCCTCTGTAAAATAGAGTTGGTAATAGCTACTGAGTCACCTCACATGTTTATCAAGAAATTCAAATAAAGCAATAGAGGAAAGTGCTTTGTAATCTAATAAGCTAATACAGTATACTTTGGCATTATTATCATGTTATATGTCTAGCAGTGCTCACTGGCCCTGTCATGATGTCATCATACAATGATTTTCCAAGGAAAAACTGCTATTTTTTGTTTTATGATTCATTTATTTATTAAATATTCATTTAGGTCCCTCAATGAGCTGTTTAGGCTCATTGGGGATACTGAAAAGATGTTGTCTCTGTCCTTTACAGACCTTATATTTGACGTAAATAAACATCTTCAGTCATGTCTCTGAAGATGCATCCTGACTGCTAAGGTTAATAAAACAGCACACCAGGCTGAAAGCAAGGGGGACACATGGAAATCTCAGAAATGGGTTGATTGGGTGAAGGCCAGAAGCTCACAGGTATCACTGATATTCTCAATTGTGAACAAAGACAGTACAGAGAACTTGAATACCCATAAATATGATGTCCTGGGCGAAACCTCTCTGCTACCTGGGAAACTTCAGTCTCTTAGGAATAGAAAATGAAAAGATGACAATTCTAGGCAGTTATCTCAGGCTCAAGAGACAGGAGGAGATTATTTATCTGAAGTTTGCACATTGGAAATAAGACCTTCACTATAACTGTGACAGAGACAGCCTTTGCCTCAACCTTTTGGTAAAGCACCCACAGTTAGAGAAACAAAAATCGGACACATACAAATACGTCCAATGAAAAGTTCAGTGCACTAACAATTGTGCCAAATTCCACATGTGCACTTCTCCTAAATGTCAACTCATATAATATAGAATCTATTTTAGGAACTTTTAAAGGACAGTTGTATGGGCTATGAGAAATTGTAATAGGGGTATTTGAGGAAGGGAAGTTAGCAAAGACTTCTCTGAGGAAGGGACTGGAGCTGAGATATGAAAGGTGAATTAGAGTTAGGTAGGAAAATAGAACAGGGGGCTCTCAACAGAGGGAACAGTGTGTGGAAAGGATCTATGGAGAGACACGGGACTGAGGGAGGCCAACGTGGTACAGAAACGAGAAAGAATGCTATGAGGAGGTCAGGGGAGGGAACGATAAACAAAATGTGGTTCCTGCCAAATGTCCTCCATGGTGCTTTGTTGTCAGAATGGTGTCCTAACTGATAAGATATGAGGGAGATATGTTTTCTTTCATCTTCTCATGGTGGCATCCATGTAATCGTTAAAATTACAACTCTTCCTAAGAAATGTACTTTCTTAGGCAATATTTCTTTTCAAATTTACAAAATGTAATAATATAATGTCTAATGACTGCATCACAATTTCAAAAAATATGCTGGGATGTGAATATCAGGTTTCACAAAACTGTTGAATGGATACATACATAGGGAGCTGTACAGGATGCATATGGACACACATACAGACTTGAAAAGTCAACCATATTTGAACATAGACTTTGGAATGTTAAATCACCCAGAAAACGAATAATTATTTTTCAAACTATTTTCAGACAAATGTGTTTTCAGTTTTTCAATACCTTACAAAATAATGATGCAAGAGCTAATTTTTTTCAACTTTACAAATATTCTAGATGTTTCTATTTCCCGTTACCAGCAGTGGAGGAAACATATAAATAGAAAGAATAAGGATATTGCCTCTTTTTTAATATAGATATTTGCTTTCAAAATGGTAATCACATCTTAACCTTGGTGAAGCTCTACAGACACTACCTTGGTCTCCCACACCTTCTCCAGTGTTCTTTGCACTGGCCACGGCTGCCTCTCATTTCAATTCCTGCTCAAAATCTTTGGAAGCTAAAGGCAAAAATCTGTCAACTCAACCCAGTCAGAGCAGAGTGATCTCCTGACTGCTGGAGATGACAAAACAAAGAAGAAACGAGAGAACATGGATCCCTCTGGAGAGCGGAAAAGGTCAGGACTAAGAGGCAAGGCTAAAAGTGGATCAATTCTCAGCAAGCTGGATCTTCAGTGGAAACCTGCTGAGTTTCCACTTCCATGTAATTTCTGTGCACAGACCCGCAAACATGGTGGGCGATTTTCAGGCCCCACACCTGAAGAAATCACCCATCTATTACCAGACTCTTTCTTTGACTAATCTCCATAAAACACAACAAATAAAATTCATCATTATGTGCATATGCAGAATGTTCAAGCTTGCTGGGCACATCTGTATTTTAATAATGAAAGATTTCTAATTGTTTGATAATGCTGGATCTACAAATCCCTTGGCCTGAATGTCATGGGCATGCTGGGAAAAGCAAGTGCGTGTGCTGCTCCTGCCTCTCCACATCACCTAACCACAAGCACTTCTGCTTCCACTGGAATCTTAGGTGACTGTGCTTAATTTTTTTTTAACTGCGCAAACTAAAAACAGGATCCAGCTAGATAAAGTAATGATGACCTGGATCAGACAGCTCAGCACAACAATTGAGTTTCCTCAACTCAGACTGAATGCGTAGAAGATGCACATTTCACTGCAAATGTGAGTTAACACACGACCATTTAATTGTAAATGGAAAACACTAGAAGCAGTTAAAGAATATTGACTTCCAGAGGTAATGGCAGCGTGAAAGCCAGAAATAGAAACTGAGTAGTTGGCTACCAGGCCAGAGATGTTGGATTCATTCCAGCTGAATACTGTGGTGAAGAAGAGCAATTGCCTTTGTGTAGCTTACTGCTTTATGTCAGTTAAAAGTGTATCATTCCTTGTGTTCGTCTGTATCCTGGACTTAGTTTCTTATATAACGATAAATAGGACACAGTCATGAGCACACACTAAACAGTTCATTCCCTTTCATTTACCTATTTAGGAGTGAAGACACTTATTGATGGTGATCTATGATAAAAAATACAAAAAATAGAATCACAGAATATTACAGTTTGCATGAACCTTTAAGCCTGTCTAATTCAACCCTCTGAATGTCCAGATGAATTAAGTTCAGCATGGAGGAGGGAGAGAAAATTACTTCCTGCAAGGACAGAGCCAGGAATGTTGACACTAATCTACTAAATTTCCAGTTTGCTGTGGTTCAACTTCACTCTTCCATTTCTGGAGAGAGAAAAGGCCACAGCAAAGTAAAAAGTCAGTGTAATGGGAATCACCAGCAATTACTGGTTTCCTGCTTTCACTCTGTCTCCCCATGATCATTCCCCACAGAGCAGCAAGGAAGAGCACTGTTCAATACAAGTCAGGTCCCCTCAGAGCCCTGCTTAAAACTCTTGGTTGGTTCCACTGTGATTATCACATAGCGGATTTTAACTTGAGACTAGGGTTCATAAACTTAGATGGGGAAAAGTTCATCTTTGCTAGGTTTTACCACCTCCTTCCATTATGAATATAGCTGCAAAGCTAGTCATTTTTGCACTACCTACAACATACACACTAACAGGTATTTAGATATCATATTATAATTGCTGCTGATACCTTGAAATCATGTTTACCCTATCTCTAGTTTAAACTTACAATAATTTTGAGATTGACTTCTAAGTCTGGTTATTTACTGTGTTAATACAGAAGCCTACAGATTACTGTAATGCAAATTTGCTTTTATGATAACTACATTTCATTATAATGGCATTTCATGATAGAATTATATTCAGGAAATATATTTGTATTCATATTATCCTTTTATTATGTATTTATATTTATATAACTATATATTTGTTTTACATACAATTATATTTATAAAATGTAATTTTGTAAATGTAATGTTCATTTCATTATAAAGGCATTTTATTATAATGTTTCCTTTGGAACCCTATGTCTTTTATGCACTCAAAAACATCATTCAGGGAAGAGATCCATAGGCTCTACTAGCCTGCCAAGAGGATCCCTGGCACTAAAACATTGAGGAACATCTTTCCAGGTGGCCTTGGCCCCATCTTGCACTGCTTGTATTCGTTTTCCTCACTCCAGCCACTAACCTCTTCCTGCCCCCAGCCCGACCGCTCCTTCCCACATCCAGCTGTGCATACTCCTGAGGGTCCCTACCGTACCCTCCGCAGTTAGTTCTTCCCCATAGTTCAGGTCTCAGCACAATGTCCCCTCTTCAGAGAAGCCTCCCTGGCCTCCTCCCTCTGCTATCCTCTAGACCAGGGATTGGCACACTTTCTGTAATGTGTACATATTTAGATAATAAATACTTCAGGCTTTGCAGGCTAGTCCTTCTCTGCCATTTTACTGTGAAAGCAACCATATATGTGCAAACAAGTGCGGGCTGCTGTCACCCAATATACTATGTTCAAGAAACAGTCTCCGGGCCAGATTGACCTACAGGCTGTGGTGTGCCCACCCTGGCTCTGTACCCATGACTTGAGTCCTCTAGAGCACTTCTCACTGTTTGAGATAATCTTCTTTGTTTCTTTGTATATTAAATGCCTCCCCAACTGGAATGAATCTTAAAAAGTTGTGATGAGAAAAGCTTGAAAGTGTTTCTAGTTTATTACAGTGGACCTTATCTAATAATAGAGCAGGCGGTATGGCCAAGGATTCCTCCAGAGAGACTTTCCTCTGAATCCCCTTTATTAGAATTAAAAATATTACTTTTCTAGGATGCTTGGTCCCTAACATGTCTAAAGCCATTGAATTGCTGATGGTAGCACAAGGCTCAAGACAGAGAGTTCTACAGGTTTTCTTTTTGTGGCTCTCTCTTTTTTATTTAAAGCCAAAATATCAAACATTAAAACTTATCCAGTTCAATGTAGCTAGGCAGCATGCAAAATGACCCAGTGAGACATAAAGAGTAACTAGCCTTCATGTTGATGGTATCAGATTTGCTAGCAGGATTAAGAAAGCGAATTTCAGAAATCCCAGAAAATGCCTATAATTAAAATCTTATTTCAAACCCACCCTTTATTCAGCATGGATTTCCTAAAAGATGTTTAGTTTGTTCATTAATTAAAATATCCATGAAATTATACCCATTTCCTCATTCAACCAGACAGCCATTCTGCATAATTACACTTCTCATAGTTATAAATTTGGTTATTAGAAGTTAATGAAGAGTACTATCCTTAATCTTATAACATTTACATTCGACCCCCTATAATTTAAAGTAAAATCTTTATAAAGATCTGTTTAAATAGTCAAAAAACCCTAGCAAAGGATATCATGATAAATAATTTTATATGTAGGAAATATTCACCAAGAATAATAACATCTTCCATTTTACATACATAATAATTTATTGAGTGCTTAATTATATCGCTTGATCTTTACCAAAACCCTGTGACATAATCAGACAAGAACTATAATGTCCACTTCACAGATAAGAAAACTGAGACTCTGCAAGGGGAGCATGATGGCCAGCCAGAAGGAGACATCACTCATCTCTCCTACAGGGACAGAGAATACATTGAATGTGCAGCTACACTGGGATGAAAAAAATGGAAGAAGGGAACAGAAACACATCCAGTGAGTAGCCGAGATGTTGATGAATGTGGAAACTCAGGATAGTCACAAGGAGAACAGAAAAATTCTCGGCCAACACCACCTCATCCCCCACTCCAGAGTGGCAAGGACTCAGTCGGGATTTCTGACCATGGGACAGTGAGCAGACCTTTGACCCAACCCATGCTGGAGTCTGTGCTGCCTTTGTAGCCCTGCACTCAATGTCCAGAACTGCTGTGAGTATGAGCAGCTGCATTGGCCTGGGGAGGGACACACGCCCCCACGCCCTGGGTTCTAGACTACTGTGGCAAGCTTGGGACCAGGACTGACCCTTGGTTTCAGCCTTGTGCTCTGGGAACAGACAGTTCAGTGCAGTGAGGACACCACCCTCGGAATGAAAGGGGTTGGAGTATGCTTCCCACATACCCAGAAGGCACACCTTATTCAGGCCTGGTGCTGCAAACAGTGACCCCACCTACATTGGTAGGATGCACATACAATACTTACAACCATGAGGATGAGGATGAGAACCCACCTGCCCATCTTAGGGGTGGCCTCTGCAGCCAGAGACCCAGTGCTGGGAACTCCTGGCACACACACAACTGAATTGACCTGGGGAGGGTCACACGTTAAATTGCCCTCACCCCCTGGACCCAGACTTTTGCAGCAGCTGCAGATTTGAAATCAGCCCCAACTCTTGAAAGCATATCACTCTGGACCTCACAAGGTCTCACTCCCCTGTGGTCACCTCATTGTGCTGGGTTGCCCACACCCACTGCCATGCAGCTTCCTCTGCTTTGAGAACAGGCAGTCAAATGCAGCGAAGGGACCACCGTCAGGACAAAGGGGATCAGTGTGAACATGTTCCAGAGTCAAAAACTGCCTAATTGGGGTATCTAGCCACTGCTGGCAACACCCCTTCACTGATGAGGCACTCTTAAATTTTGTGTAGCCATGAAGAGGTGGTGGAGGACTCATACACCTCTCTCAAATACAGACATGTGCCTGAAACACAAGTGAGCCTGCCCAATTCTCCAGCAAGGGGGCTTCAGAGAGATCTGGCATCTCTTCTGGGAGCACAGCAGCCCACCCACAGCCCCAGAGACCCTGTGTGGGACAGCCCATCCAGGCTGAGAAGATCCATAGTGTCCCAGTAATGCTTTTAGGGTCACAGAGGCCTGTCCACAACCACAGCAGCCTCACTCAGAGCAGCTGCTCCAGCTGAACAGCGATGGAGGGCCCCAGCATCCCTCTTGAGAGCAAAGGGTCTCCCCCAAACTCCTAACTCCTCACCCAAAATATCCCACTTCAACAGTGGAGCTGCTGACTATCCCAGTGTCTTTCCTGAAAGTACAGAGCCACACACACAAATCCAGTGACCCCACTCAGTGTTACACATTTCAATAGCCAAGCTACAGAGTACCTCAGTGCCTTCCCTGGGGGTACAGGGCCCTTCCCAAAGCCCCGGGGACACCATTGAGCCACCAACACTAGCTGAGGGGCTGCTGAGCACCCCATAAACCCCCTCAAAGACTAAGGTCCTGATCATGACCCCAAGAATCCCCACCCAGTACTGTCCATTTAAGCTGAAGACTTTCACCTCACTTCAGAGCACCCATCAAGGTCACAGGTAACTAGCAGAAATGCCAGCAAGTCCACATAGAGTCACTCACCTCAGCCAAGAAGCAACGGGATGTTCAGGCACTTCTCTCTAAGAACCTGAGATCTCACCTGCAACCTCAATGAACCAACCTAGTGTTACTCACTTCAGCAAGAAACTACTGAGTGCCCAGTGCCTAGCCACAGAGTCACAAATAGACAACTCTAATATTGAATATAGTTGAAGGAACCACACTGAGAGTACACTATTGCATCTACCCAGAACCAAAACTAAAACACCCTACCCAACAGTCAATATAAAACATATCTACAGGAGGGAGTCTCTCTCCTCAAAAGCCATTCCTGAGTATTAGAAGAAGCAGCTACTCAATCAGATGCCCACATATCAATGTAGGGATACTACAAATACAAATAAAATAAAATAAAATAAACAAATGAACAAGAAAAGATGACACCCCCAAAGGAATACAATAATTCTCCAGTATAAGACCTCAAACAACAGGAAATCTGTGAAATGACTGAGAAGGAATTTTAAGCAACAATCTTAAGGAAACTCAAAGAGATTAGGAAAACTCATGTAGATGACAAAAGAAAATGAAAAAATAACCCAGGATATGAAGGAGGAACTGTATAAAGAGACAAATACCTTATAAAAGAATGTAGCAGAACTCATGGAACTGAAGGATTCATTGAATGAAGTAAAAAATAAAAATGAAAAGTTAAGCAACAGGCTAGAGCAAGCAGAAGAAAGAATTTCAACCTCAAAGATAGGATTTTTTAAAAAATAAAACTCATGGACCAAAAAGAAAAAAGAATTTTAAAAAATAGAGAAAAACTACAAGAGCTGTCAGACAACTTTAAGCATAAAAACATCCAAATTATGTGTGTTCCAGAAGGAGGGGAGAAAGGAAAGGGCATTGAAAATGTGTTCAAGAACTGAGGTTCCTAGAGGTGGGAAAGGGGAAAGGGAAAGAAGGTAAAGGAGGAATTGGTAAAGGGCCATGAAAAACAATTACATTGTATAATGCTGAATATACTAATTATCCTGATTTGAGCATTACATATTGCACACAGATAATGTATTCAACTCTGAAACCCACAGAGATGTACAATCAACTATGCAACAATTTAAAAAAAGAAAGAAAGAAAGAAAACCTGTTCAATGAAATACTGGTAGAAAACTTCCCAGGTACTGGAAGAGATAAAGACTTCCAGACCCATGAGGCTCAAAGACTCCCAATCAGATTCAATCCAAAAAGGACCTCTCTGAGACACACTGTATTCAAACTGTCAAAAGTCAAAGACAAAGAAAGAATCCTTACAACAGCAAGAGAAAAACATCAAGTCACCTATAGGGGAGCTCCCATCAGACTAACAGCAGATTTCTCAGCAGAAACCATACAGTTCAGGAAAGAATGGAATGATATTTTTAAAGCTCTGAAAGAAAAACTTCTAGCCAAGAGTACTATACCCAGCAAGGCTATCCTTCAGAAATGAAGGGAAAAATACTCTACTTTCAACACAAACAAAAGCTATGGGAGTAAACCATCACATGACAAGCCCTACAAGAAATCCTCAATGGAGTCTTACATCTGGAGTACAAAAAATGACAATCACCACCATGAAAACACAAGATAGAACAAAATCCACTGGTAAAGAAGATACACAATCAAAAAGGCAAAGAAACTATATCTTACCATACTATATCTTACCACCTCAAAAAAACCAACAAACACTGAAGATGAACAATAAAAGAGAAATAAAGAAACAAAAGATATTTAAGACAACAATACAAAAATCAATAAAATGACAGGATTAAAACAATATCCTTTGATAACAGCATTAAACGTAAATGGATTGAATTCCACACTCAAAGGACATAGACTGGCTGCATGGATTAAAAAACAAGACCCAACTATATGCTGCCTACAAGAAACTCCCCTCACCTGTAAAGACACACACAGAGACCAATAGTCAAAGATGGAAAAATATCTAACATGCAAATGGAAACCAAAAATGAGCAGGAATATTCTTATATAAGATAAAATAGACTTTAAACCAAAAACCATAAAAAGAAGAGCACACCCAGGGTCCGAGTCAGGAGCTGATGGCAGTACCCCATGCCCAAAAGCAGGCAAGAGTTCATGCCAAAAACACCACTTCCACATGGGTGGGCTGCCATAGCCACTGCCACAGCTATGGATGCCAGCAAAGTGGCTTGACACCACAGCAGCAGCTACAGCTATTGCGCAGGTGGCCTACTGGAGTCTTGACTACATTGCCACAAGGAGAGTCACCAGCAGAGACTGGAAAAAGAGGATGTCTCTCTCCTCAAAGCCAACTCCAGAGTAACAGAAGAAGTGACTGCTCTATCAGATGACCAGACATCAGTGTACAGATACTAGAAATATGAAAACCCAAGAAAATATGGCACCACCAAAAGAGTGTTGTAATTCTCAGATATCATACTCTATAGAGCATGAAACATTTAAAATGACTGAAAAGGAATTCTGAGCAACAATCTTAAGGAAATTTACTGAGATTCAAGAAGACTCAGACAACACAATGAGAGGAGAAAAAAATCCAGGATATGAAGGAGGAAATTTACAAAGAGATTAATACCTTAAAAAAGAATGTAGAAGAACACATGGAACTGAAAGATTCACTCAGTGAAATAAAAAACACAACTGATAACTTAAGCAGCAGCTAGAACAAACAGATGAAAGAATTTCTGATTTTGAAGATAGTGTTTTCAAAATAACCGAGGCAGACAAAAAAAGAGAAACAAATTTTTAATGAAGAAATGTAAGAGAGCTAGCAGAAAACCTTAAGTGCACAAACATTCAAATTATGGGTGTTCCAGAAGGGGAGGAAAAGGAAAAGACATGGGAAACCTATTCAATGAAATAGTAATGGAAAACTTCCCAGATATAGGGTTCCTTCAGATCCATGAGGCTCAAAGATCCCCAAACAGATTCAACCCCAAAATATCCTCTCCAAGACAATTTATAGTCAAACTGGAAAAGCTCAAAGACAAAGAGAGGATCTTAAAAGAAGTAAGGGGAAAGTATTAAGTCACTTATAAGGGAGCGACTATCAGATTAACAGTAGACTTCTCAACAGAAACTCTACAGACCAGATGAAAATAAGATGATATATTCAAAATACTAGAAAAAAAGAACTGCCAGCCAAGAATACTATATCCAACAAGGCTATCCATCAAAAATGAGGGGGAAATAGTGCCTTTTCCAGACAGACAAAAGCTGCAATAGTTCACTACCACATGACCAGCCCTACAAAAAATTCTCAAGGAAGTCCTGCATCTGGAATCCAAAAAACAATAATCACTACCATGAATACACAAGAAAGAACAAAACCCACAGGTAGAACAAAAGTGCAAACAAGACAGAGAAAGAATCTATATCTTACCACCACAAAAAATCAATAATGACAATGTAATAATGCCCCTCCTTTATTTCTGATTTTAGTAATTTCGGTCTTCTTTTTTTCTTGGTCAGTTTAAATGAAGGCTTGCAAATTTTGTTGATTTTTTAAAGAATCAACTTCTGGTTTTGTTGATTTTCTCTATTATTTTTTAATTCCCTATTTCACATATTTCTGCTGTAATCCTTGTTATTTCCTACTTATATTTGCTTTCAGTTTAGTTTGCTCTTCTTTTTCTATTTTCTTAAGGTAGAAATTACATCACTGATTGAGATTTTTCTTATTTTTAATATAGGTGTTTACAAACATAAATTTTCCTCTAAACATTGCTGAACTCTTCATCCTATGAATTTTGAAATGCTGTGATTTGATTTTTATCTCAAATTACTCTTTGATTTCTCTGTAATTTTTCTTTTTACCCATTTTTTTAGGAGGGTGTTGTTTAATTTCCACACATTTGTGAGTTTTCTAAATTTCCTTCTGTTATTCTGGTCAGAGAACATATTTTCTATGATCTTAATCTTTTTTAAAAAAGGAAAAATATAAACAAACAGAAAAGTTCATGGAGAGATTTCCATTTTCTTTCAGCTCTATTTTCCACAAACTTTTGAAGTGCCCTTGTGTTTATATTCTGTTTTATTGGATTTTATGTGATTTATGTTGCTGAACTTAGGTATTTAATTTCTGTTCTTGATTTCTTTTTATTAAGTGGACTTGTTGATATACTTAGAAATTAATTTTCCTTTGAAAATTTTATTCATCTTCTGTTGAAACTAAATTGACATTTGCACACTTTTGGAAGACTTTTGAGAGCTATTTCAGATAATTATAGAGATTATAAAATGAAATATCTGAATTTTAATGACTTTTACATCTCCAGTTTTTGTAAAAATTTGAAGTCTTACTTTCTACAGAGTATTTGGTTATTCATTTGTTATTCAGTTTATGTATTTGTTATTTGCACAAATAAATGTGCATAGTCTTGTTTTAAAAAAAGAACAAGAAAAAAAGCATTAAGAGAGACAAATCCATCCACTATACAATAATAAATGGATCATCCAGCAAGAAGACATATCAATCATGAATATGTATGAACCCAATACCAGAACACCTAGAGCAAGGGATATCTTTCCATCTTCTTGTGTCCTCTTTAATTTCTCTCAACAGTGGTTTGTAGTTCTCTTTATAGAGATTTTTCACATCCTTGGGCAGCTTTATTTCTAAGTATTTTATTTTTTTCATGGCTATTGTAAATGGACAAGCTTTCTTGATTTCTTTTTCTGCATGTTCACTGTTGGAGTATAGAAATGCTACTGATTTTTGTGTGTTGATTTTGTATCCTGCTACTGTGCTGAAATCATTTATCAACTCAAAGAGTTTTTTTATAGAGGCTTTAGGCTGTTCAGTATATAGGATCATATCATATGCAAAGAGGGACAGTTTGACTTCATCCTCTCCAATCTGTATGCCTTTTACTTCCTTCTCTTCTCTGATTGCTCTGGCTCATACTTCCAACACTATATTGAATAGGAGTGGTGAGAGTGGGCATCTTTGCCTAGTTCCTGTTCTTAAGGGGAAAGCTTTCAGCTTTTCCCCATTCAGGATAATATTGGCAGTGGGCTTATCGTATACGGCTTTAATTATGTTTAGATACTTTCCATCTATGCTAACTTGTAGAGAGTCTTTATAATGAAAGAATGTTGAACTTTGCGAAATGCTTTTTCAGCATCTATAGAGATGATCATATGGTTTTTGTCTTTGCTTTTATTGATGTGGTGTATCACATTTATTGATTTGCATATGTTGAACCAACCTTGCATCCCTGGGAAGAATCCCACTTGATCATGGTGTATAATTTTGTGGATGTATTGCTGTATTCTGTTAGCTGGTATTTTATTGAGGATTTTTGCATCTATATTCATCAAGGATATTGGCCTGTAGTTTTCTATTTTTGATGCATCTTTTTCTGATATTGGTGGGAGAAAAATATTTGCAAAATAAACATCTCACAAAGGATTAATATCCAGAATATATAAAGAACTTAAACAACTTTACAGCAAAAAAACAAATAACCCAATTAAAAAATGGGCAAAGGAGCTGAATAAGCATTTCTCAAAGGAAGATATAGAAATGGCCAACAGACATATGAAAAAATGCTCAACTTCACTCAGTATCTGGGAAATGCAAGTCAAGACCACATTGAGATACCATCTCACTCCAGTTAGGAAGGCTAACATCCAAAAGACTGAGAATGAGTGCTGGAGAGGTTGCCATGAAAAAGGAACTCTCATACATTGTTGGTGGGACTGCAAAATGGTGCAGCCTCTATGGAAAATGGTATGGAGGTTCCTCAAACAATTACAGATAGATCTACATATGACCCAGCTATTCCACTATTGGGAATATACCCAGAGGAATGGAAATCATCATGCCGAAGGGATACCTGTACTGCGATGTTTATTGCAGCTCTATTTACAATAGCCAAGAGTTGGAACCAGCTCAAATGTCCATCATTAGATGAGTGGATAAGGAAACTGTGGTATATCTACACAATGGAATAGCACTCTGCTATAAAAAAGAATGAAATACTACCATTAGCAATAACATGGATGAACTTAGAGAAAATTATATTAAGTGAAACAAGTCAGGCACAGAAAGAGAAATACCACATGTTCTCACTTATTTGTGGGAGCTATAAATTAATAAATAAATAAACACACAAACAAATGGGGGGGAGAAGACAGAATACCCACAAAAATTCCTTGAGCTGTTTAAGTCAAGTGAATAGATGTGATGGCAGGGAGGGGAGAGCAATGAGTAAAGGGGCATGAAAATCAATTACAATGTATATTGAGAAGTAAAATAAAATAAAATATGAAAAAAAAATTAAATCATTTCAAGTATCTTCTCAAACAACAGATAAAAACTAGAAATCAATAATAACTGAAACTCTAGCAACTATACAAATACATGGAATTTAAACAACATGCTCCTGAATGACCTAAAGGTCAAAGAAGAAATTAAACAGGAAATCAAAAATGTCTTGAAACTAATGAAAATAAAGACACATCATACCAAAACCTATGGGATACTATGAAAGCAATACTAAGAGGGAAGTTTACTGCTATAAATGCTAACATCAAAAGAATAGAAAGACTCCATATAAACCATTTAATGTTAAGCCTCAAAGAAATAGAAAACTAGAAAAATCCAACCCAGAAATTAGTAGATGGAAAGAAATAATTAAGATCAACGCAGAACTAAATGAAATAGAGACAAAAAGATGATACAAAAGATCAACAAAACAAAAAGTTGGTTTTTCTGAGAAGATAAATAAAATAGACAATCAATTAGCTAGTCTAACCAAAAAAAGAACATAAAAGACCCAAACAAAAAAAAATCAGAAACAAAAAAGGAGACATTACAACTAATACCACAGAAATACAAAGAAGCATTAGAGACTATTATGAACAACTTTATGCCAACAAATTTGAAATTTGTAGAGAATAGATAATTTCAGGACACATAAAACCTACCAAGACTGAACCAAGATGACATAGAAAACCTGGACAGACAAATAATGACTGATGAGATTGAAGCAGTAATCAGCAGTGTCCCAACAAAGAAAAGCCCAGGACAGGATGTCTTCATTGCTGAATTCTACCAAACCTTTAAAGAGTAATTAATACCAATTCTTTTAAAATTGTTCAAAAAATTGAAACAGAATCCATTCTCCCAAACTCATTCTATGGGACCAGTACCACCCTGATACCAAAACCAGACAAAGATACAAAGAGAAAATGAACACTAGTGGTCAATATGCTGGATAAATATAGACATGAAAATCCTGCACAAAACATTTGCAAAAAGAGTAAAACAGCATATCAAAAAGATTATATATTATAATCAAGTGGGATTCATCCCAGAGATGCCAGGATGGTTCAACATATGCAAGTTCAATAAATGTGACACAACACATCAACAATATCAAGGACAAAAACCATATGAACATCTCAACAGATTCAGTTAAAGCATTTGACAAAATTCAGCATCCCTTCATAATAAAAACTATCAACAAATTAGGTATAGAAGGAAAGTATCTCAAAACAATAGAAGCCATATTTAACAAACCCACAAACAATATCATACTGAATGGGTAAGAGTTGAAAACTTTTCCTTTAGGAACAGAAACAGGACAAGGATTCTCACTCTCACTAATCCTATTTAACACTGTATTGGAAGTACTCGCCAGAGTAATCAGGCAAGATAAAGAAATAAAAAGCATTTAAATCAGAAAAGACAAAGTAGAATTGTTCCTTTTTGTAGATAACATGATCCTATCTAGAGAAAACCTGAGGACTCTACAAGAAACTCCTAGAGCTGATAAATGAATTCAGTAAGTCACGGGATACAAAATCAATACACAAAATTCAGTTGCATTTTTGTACACCAACAACAAACTAGCAGAAAAAGAAATCAAGAAAACAAGCGCATTGACAATAGTCACCAAAAAATAAAATACCTATAAATCAATTTAACAAGGAGGTGAAAGATCTCTACAAGAACTAAAAAATACAGCCAGAAGAAATAAAAGAGGATGCAAAAAGATGGAAAGATATTCCATGTTTATGGATTGGAAGAATAAACATTGTGAAAATGTCCATACTACCCAAAGCCATCTACAGATTCAATGCAATCTCCATCAAAATACCAATGACATTTTTCACAGAAACAGGAAAAAAAAATCCTAACATTCATATGGAACAACAAAAGGCCATGAATAGCCAAAGTGATCCTGAGCAAAAAAAAATAAAGCCAGAGGCATTACACCACCCAACTTCAAATTATACTACAAAGCTATTGTAACCAAAACAGTATGGTACTGGCATAAGAACAGACACTCAGACCAATGGAATAGAATAGAGAACCCAGAATCAACCCAGGAACTTAAAGCCAACTGATCTCCCAAAAGGCACCAAGATCATACATTGAGGAAAGGACAGACTGTTCAATAAATGGTGCTGGGAAAAATGGATATCCATATGTAGAAGATGAAACTATGCATATACATCTTACCATAAACCAAAATCAACTCAAAATGGATTAAAGACTTACACGTAAGACCTGAAACTATAAAACTCCTAGAAGGAAACACAGGAGAAACACTTCAGGATGTAGGACTGGGAGTAGACTTTATCAATAAGATCCCAAGTGCATAGGCAACAAAAGAAAAAATAAACAAATGGGATTATAAAAATCTAAAAAGCTTCTGCACAGTGAAGGAAACGATTAACAGACTGAAAAGACAACCTACAGAGTGGGGAAAAAAAACTTGCAAACCATACATTCAACAAGGGATTAGTATCCAGAATATACAAAGAACTCAAACAACATAACAGTAAAAAGAAATAATCTCATTTAAAAATGGGCAAGGAAGCTGTAAGGACATTTCTCAAAGGAAGACATACAAAGCCACAGGTACATGAAAAAGTGCTCAACATCTCTAATCATCAGGGAAATGCAAAACCATATTAAGATGTCACCTTACCCCAGTTAGACTAGCTATTATCAAAAAGACAGAATAACAAATGCTGGTGAGCATGTAGAGAAAGGGGAACCCTCCTGCACTGTGGGTGGGACTGTATCATTATGGAAAACATTATGGAGTTTCCTCAAACAACACAGATGGAACAACCATACAATCCAGCAATCCCACTTCTGGGTATGTACCCAAAGGAATGGAAACCGTCATGTGGAAGGGATACCTGCGCTCCCATGTTTATGACAGCTCTATTATCAATAGCCAAAATATGGAATCAACCTAAATATTCATCAATTGGATGACTGGGTAAGGAAAATGTGGTATATATACACAATAGAATACTATTCAGCCATAAAGAAAGAGTGAAATTCTGCCATTAGGGTGGATGAGCTTGGAGAAATACCACGTCCTCACTTATAAGTGGAGAGAGAAAGGAAGGACAAGAGAGTGAAAGAGAAAGAAAGAAAGATAAAGATTACAATTATATGTTGAACTTTCAGAAGGAGAGAACAGAATGGTGGTTACTAGAGGTGGGAAAGAAGGAGGTGGAGCATGTTAGGAAGAAATTGGTTAATGGACCCAAAGAATGATTATGTTTTACAATGATGAACATGCTAATTATCCTGACCTTGATCATCACATACTGTACACAAGTACTGATAGTCAACTCTGTACCCCACAAATACATATAATCAATTATGTTTCAATTATTAAAAAAAAAAAAGAAAACTGAGGCTCCATTAGGATAGTTAGCCAAGGTTACATTTTACTAAGCAGAACTCATATCTGCTGAACCCTAACAGAGTGTGCTTCCACTTCAAAACCGGTGCCTCAGTGAACACTCAGTGCAGGGACTCCAAGGAGAGGAGTTAACTGCATGTAATTTACACTATTAGTAAAGCTCAGCCACTGAGGGCAGGGGAGGAGAGTCTTTTTCTTTAATTATTGTCAGTAAAGACTATCAAACATTCACAATAACTAAAGCAGGGCAGAATGGATCGGGCAGGGGAAATACCAGAATATCTAGGTAAATAATATTATGATACCCAGAATATCCCCAAATATTCTAAATATTTTAAAATTAATACATTTCTGAATAACCCATAAGTCAAGGAGGAAATAATGAGAGAAATTAGAAAATATTTCCAGTTAATTTAAAGTACAACCACAACATATCAAAGTTTGTGGGACACAACTGAATGAGTGCTTAGAAGGAAATTTGTAGGATTAAAATGCTAATGTAGCAAAAGAAGAAAGGTCTCAAATCAGTGATCTAAGCTTCCACCTTAAGAAACAAGCAACAAAAGAGCAAATTAAACCCAAAGAAAACAGAAGGGAGGAAATAATTAAGATAACCATATAAATCAATAAAATAGAAAAGCAATAAAGAAAAGTCAATGAAACCAAGAGCTGATTCTTTGAAAAACTCTATAAAATTAATAAGCCTATAGCCAGACTGATGAAAAAAAAAACACACACACACACAAATTACCAATATGAGGAATTAAAAGGGGAGCATTGTTATAGATCCTACAAACATTAAAAGGATAATAAGGGAATATCATGAAAAATGATTTACCAATAAGTTTGGCAACATACATGAAATGGGTAGATATCTTGAAAGACAAAAACTACCAAAGCTCACTCAAAAAGAAATAACTTGAAGACCCCTACATCTATTAAAGAAATTGAATACATAGTTTAAAATATTACAATTCAGGAAACTCCAGGTACAGATGATGTCACTAGCAAATTTCTTTGAATATTTAATAAAGAAAAAATAACAATTCTTCATATTTGATCAAAAATGCAGAGAAAACACTTCCTAACAGACTATATAATTCTAGAATTATTCTGATACTAAAGTATTAGAAGAAAAAAAACTACAGACCATAAATATAACCATAAAAATCCTTAATAAAACACTAACAAATTTGAAAATCTGGAGGAAATGGATAAATTTCTGGACACAGACAAGCTCCCAAAACTGAACCATGAAGATGTAGAAAATTTGAACAGACCAATAACAATAAAGGAGATTGAAGCTGTTATCAGAAGGCTCCCAACAAAGAAAAGCCCAGGACCAGATGGATTCACAGCAGAATTTTATCAAACATTCAAAGAGGAATTGACACCGATTCTTTACAAACTATTCCAAAAGACTGAAACGGACGCAAATCTCCCAAACTCATTCTATGAAGCAAACATTATCCTGATACCAAAACCAGGTAAAGATATAACCAAAAAAGAAAACTACAGGCCGATATCCTTGATGAATATAGATGCAAAAATCCTCACTAAAATACTAGCAAACAGAATACAGCAACACATACGTAAAATTATTCATCACGATCAAGTGGGATTCATCCCAGGGATGCAAGGTTGGTTCAACATACGCAAATCAATAAATGTGATACACCATATTAATAAACTCAAACACAAGGACCATATGATCATCTCTATAGATGCTGAAAAAGCATTTGATAAAGTTCAGCACTCATTCATGACAAAGACCCTCTATAAGTTAGGTATACAGGGAAAATATCTCAACATAATTAAAGCCATATATACCAAACCCACTGCCAATATCATCCTGAATGGGGAAAAGCTGAAAGCTTTTCCTTTAAGAACAGGAACTAGACAAGGATGCCCACTCTCACCACTCCTATTCAACATAGAGTTGGAAGTACTAGCCAGAGCAATCAGAGAAGAGAAGGAAATAAAGGGCATCCAGATTGGAAAAGATGAAGTCAAACTGTCCCTGTTTGCAGATGACATGATCCTATATATCGAACAGCCTAAAACCTCTACAAAAAAACTGTTGGAATTGATAAATGATTTCAGCACAGTAGCAGGATACAAAATCAACACACAAAAATCAGTAGCATTTCTTTTCTCCAATAGTGAACATGCAGAAAGAGAAATCAAGAAAGCCTGCCCATTTACAATAGCCACCAAAAAAATAAAATACTTAGGAATTGAGTTAACCAAGGAGGTGAAAAATCTCTATAATGAGAACTACAAACCACTGCTGAGAGAAATTAGAGAGGATACAAGAAGATGGAAAGATATCCCATGCTCTTGGATTGGAAGAATCAACATAGTGAAAATGTCCATACTACCCAAAGTGATATACAAATTCAATGCAATCCCCATCAAAATTCCAAAGACATTTTTCTCAGAAATGGAAAAAAGTATCCAGTCATTTATATGGAAAAATAAAAGACCACACATAGCCAAAGCAATGCTCAGCAAAAAAGATGAAGCTGGAGGCATAACACTACCTGACTTTAAGCTATACTACAAAGCTATAATAACCAAAACAGTATGGTACTGGCATAAAAACAGACACACTGACCAATGGAATAGAATAGAGAATCCAGAAATCAACCCACACACTTACTTCCATCTGATCTTTGACAAAGGCACCAAGCCTATTCACTGGGGAAGGGACTGCCTCTTCAGCAAATGGTGCTGGGATAACTGGATATCCATATGCAGGAGAATGAAACTAGATCCATACCTCTCACCGTATACTAAAATCAACTCAAAATGGATTAAGGATTTAAATATACACCCTGAAACAATAAAACTTCTTAAAGAAAACATAGGAGAAACACTTCAGGAAATAGGACTGGACACAGACTTCATGAATACGACCCCAAAAGCACGGGCAACCAAAGGAAAAATAAACAAATGGGATTATATCAAACTAAAGAGCTTCTGCACAGCAAAAGAAACAATTAACAGAGTTAAAAGACAACCAACAGAGTGGGAGAAAATATTTGCAAAATATACATCTGACAAAGGATTAATATCCAGAATATATAAGGAACTCAAACATCTTTACAAGAAGAAAACAAGCAACCCAATTAAAAAATGGGCAAAAGAGCTAAGTAGGCATTTCTCTAAGGAAAATATACAAATGGCCAACTGACATATGAAAAAATGCTCAACATCACTCAGCATCCGGGAAATGCAAATCAAAACCACATTGAGATACCATCTAACCCCAGTTAGGATGGCTAAAATCCAAAAGACTCTGAACGATAAATGCTGGCAAGGTTGTGGAGAAAAAGGAACTCTCATACATTGTTGGTGGGACTGCAAAATGGTGCAGCCTCTATGGAAAATGGTATGGAGGTTCCTCAAACAATTGCAGATAGATCTACCATACGACCCAGCTATCCCACTGTTGGGAATATACCCAGAGGAATGGAAATCATCAAGTCGAAAGTATACCTGTTCCCCAATGTTCATCGCAGCACTCTTTACAATAGTCAAGAGTTGGAACCAGCCCAAATGCCCATCATCAGATGAGTGGATACGGAAAATGTGGTACATCTACACAATGGAATACTACTCAGCTATAAAAACGAATGAAATACTGCCATTTGCAACAACATGGATGGACCTTGAGAGAATTATATTAAGTGAAACAAGTCAGGCACAGAAAGAGAAATACCACATGTTCTCACTTATTGGTGGGAGCTAAAAATTAATATATAAATTCACACACACACACACACACACACACACAACCGGGGGGAGGGGAAGAAGATATAACAGCCACAATTACTTGAAGTTGATACGACAAGCAAACAGAAAGGACATTGTTGTGGGGGAGGGTGGGAGGGAGAAGGGAGGGAGGTTTTGGTGATGGGGAGCAATAATCAGCCACAATGTATAACGACAAAATAAAATTTAAAAAAATAAAAAATAATAAAAAAAATAATAAAACACTAACAAAGTTAATCCAACAATATACAAAAAAGGAAAATACACTCTGACCAAGTGATATTTATCCTAAGAAGGAAAGACTGGTTTGATATTTGGAAATCAGGCAGTGTAATGTACCATATCCGTAGACTAAATCAGGGCAGAAAAAAAACCATAGATTATCTTAATAAATGTGGGAAATACATTGACAGATTTTGACATCCATTGATGATTAAGAACTCTCAGAAAACTAGGAATATGAGAGAACTTCCTCACAGAATACTTTTGTCATACTCTTTTTTTCTCTTTTGTTTGAAGCAGTCACAAGCCCACCCAGCCTCAAAAGAAAGGGGCATTGACTCTACCTCTTAATGGTAGGCATGTTAAATTATTTTCAGCTATTTAAAAAACAATTACAGGCCATCTTCTGGCAACAAATTATTGAAATCCCTTTCACATGCAAAATACACTCACCACCTTTCCACTTGTACGTATTAAAAGTGATGACGAGTGACTTCTGAAGCTGAGTCCTAAAGTCTCTCCTTTTGTTCATTTGGAGCACTTGCACTCTGAGCCTTGAGATGCCCCGCAAGAACTCCACCTGCCCTAAGGCCACCATGTTGTGAGGAAGTTCAACCCACAGGAAGAGCCACTTCAGGTGTTTCAGTAGATGCATCACCTGAGGTCCCAGATACTGTGAAGCAGAAACAAGCCATCTCAGCAGCATCCTATCTGAATCCTAACTCACAGAATCTGTAAGCATATAAAATAGTAGTTGTTTGACATCATTAAATTTGAAAATACTTTATTACGCAGCAATAGGCAACTGGAAAAATTTGTAACTGGGATATCACTATTGCTTCATCTATACTTCTCTCTTTTCCAGTCAAGAGGAGTCAGCAATTTTTCCCATCAATACAAATTTTGCCAATTTATATTCAAGATTCTCAAAATTTTAAACCCTTATTCTCTTTAGATAAACCCAAAAATCTTGCACCCTCCTTTTACCTAACCCAAAATTTCTAAATAAATTTTTAAAACTTAATTTTTTAAATTCTTGGAAGGGTACAAAGAGCTATTCTTTATTTTGAACCACGGAGCTCTCCAGAACCTGACTTATCCCCCTAATACTGAATGCCATGTCAATCACTGATCTATTCTTTCATGTCAATCACAATCGTTGATTAGAAGAAAGGATTAATTTCCATTTCTACTGTAATATGTACATTTTGAAAAATTTGAACAATCACTAAGGAATACCATCCAGTATTTCAAAATTATTTGGCAATGTCTTTGCTAGTTCTTTCCAGAAGTATAATACAGAATTTTGATTAACAGCCTACAGGTAATTACCTATGCTCTACCACATCGAAAAAATTAAATAAATAAGAAAATGTAAGTAAATTACAAATGTAAATATAAAACTTTATTGTAAGAAAAGAATTTCTCATTGACCATCTGAAAATTCTTTTTTCTTTCCTGTAAAAACTCTTCCAAATCCTCACAAATCTTTACTCAATCACATGAGAGTCCTTGAAGACAACAGGGGTGAGCCAGTAGCAATACGAATGGCCCTGCAGTGGTGAGCTCTTCTTCCGTGGTGTCATTTATCTTTTTTCTCCTGCGATCTGAATGTCCTCTTTTTGTGCCAACGTGGTTTTAAAAAATTCATTTGAGGTTGAAAATGCTATGGGGCCTTTGTTTTCATTTTGAATTATAAAAGACACTTGCAGGTTTCTAAAAAAGAGACATTTGGTGACAATCAGGCAGTTTGCTTTAAAATTATTTAATCAGCTAAGAGATTTAGTCACTTGGTGACCCCATGCCAGTTGATAAAGTTAAGATATATCATGAGCATATATCCCTTTCCTTCAAAAATGAATAGTGTGGGAGAAAAAATTATTCAGCTTAATTAACTCATTCCATTGCTACCATACCGTTTTAAAACTAGACTGTCACCTGGTACTTAATTCTCTGAGATGAGATTGGAGAGCAAGTCAGTTTAAATCTAGATAGGTATAAGATTGAGTATATAGAGGTAAACATACACCCATATGCAATTAGGGCATAGTTTCAAAATATCAGCCAGTAGACTTACTCTTCCACCGTTTAGAGTGACAATGATGCTGAGGCTTACTGTCAAGACCAAAGACAGAAGGGCATAATCTTGGCTGTGACTGCCAGATTTGGGTGGATTACCTCTTCCTTCTACATCTCCACTTAAGCTTATCTTCCAGGTTCCAAAATCTACCTCTACTATAAAGTACTTATAGTTACTTTATTAGGCATTCACTTAACAGACATGATTGAGTGCCTGCTATCCACACTATTTCAGGCACTGGGCTAGAGCAGTGGACAAAATGGACAAATTGCCTACCTTTTTGGAGTTTACAAATCTAGAGGAGCAATACAAACAAAAAACAAATAAGAATGCATATAGTATGTTAGATGGTGCAAAGTGATGTGGAGAAAAATAAGGGAGAAAAGAAGGATGAAGTAAGAGGGGTGCTATTTTGAGCAGAATGCTCACAGAAGGCTTCTCTGAAAGGGTAGTTTGAGCAATAACAGGGAGATGAAAGAAGGAACATGTGTATATCAAGAAAATGAATAGACCACGCAACAAGAGCAGCCTGTGCAAAGGCCCTGAGGCAGAAAACTGTCTAGGTTCTTAAAGAAACAGCAAGGACACCAGTGTGACAAAGACTGTGCAAAGAAGAGAGAAATAGGAGGTGAAGTTGGAGACTTCAGAAGAAATCAGGTTGTGTGAGGCCTTGCAGGCCATGGTAAAGAGTTTGGGTTCACTTTGAGTGAGATTGGAAGCCATTAACATATTCTTGTCAGAGGAGGAGATGATCTGAGAGGTGGCGCAGACAAGGGAAGAAGCTAAGAAATCACTTTTATAGGTACAATCCTGATTTCCCCAAATTAGCAATGTTGCAATGTTCTCTTTTTTGTGATGTATGTGTAACTTGCAAAGGGATGTGTGTGTGAATATGTGCACGGGTGTGTGTTTGCCTGTTTGTGTGGACATAAAGGAATAGCTATTATTTTGAAGGCATATGCATTTTATACGTGAGAATCAAAGCATTCTTAAAAAGAGGCTTGGAGCATTGGCCATAACCGCCAATTTGCATATCTCAGAATTAGAGATAGTAATAACATCGACAATGATACAAGTTGTTTTCTTGATGAAATAGATTAATTCTATTCCCTTTGGCCACCTTTAAAGTCAAAACGTGATTTAAAAGATGAAATTCACACCTCCTAACCCTCATTTCATTTCTCTGTCAGTCACCTAAAGCTTACTAAGTTTAATGACCTGTGAAACATCCTCTAACAGTGTGAGAAAGTTATGGGAAGCAATCAATACTGCTTTCCCCATCTTCCCCTGTCCCCTTCAACATAACTTATACATTTTCTCCATATACTGAATACTCCTCTTCCTCCATGGACTAAAATGACAGAAAGAGAAAATGCTTACCCCTGTCAGGTTTTATGCGGCCATAAGTAACTGTTCAATCAATAAGCAACTTTAAAAGTGGCCTGCTTAAAGAAACGGCTCCTAGCAGTAAGGTGTTCCTATTATGCAGAATTTAGGCCTCAGCCTGGAATTCTATGAATTGGATATGAATCCAGGGGCTGCTTTATTTTTAAATTGAGAGCATGCAACAGCCAATGTCACTGGAGGCAAACTATAAAGTCTTAGTCCTATCACAGTGAGTACTTTCAAAATCACCTATTCAGAAAGCTAATGTTCCCTGTAGTACAGAGAACAGAGAAAATAATGAACCACTGCTCCCATAAAACATTTTGATAAATACCTGGTTTAATTAGGCCACTTCACCATGATTAATCTTATCTGGATCCAATCCTCCCCCAAAGATATCTGGTACTATCAATGGATGCTAACCAAATGATGAGAAACCTTTTATTTCACTAAGTATGAAAAACATACCAGCAGCATCAACTAGAACACAATCCTGTTCTCCACAGTAGAATGGTCTTTGGTCTTTGTCCCACTGAGATAATTCGAAATGTAAGCTTCTATATCCAGTAATATCCTTGCCACAAACCTCTAGTTAAAGCTGCCGTGTTTTGTTTTATTTGGAATCATTTCTAAGTGGACTATACACACTCCAAGGACAGGGACTTTGTCATACTCACTTTTGCATGCTTCACAGAGGCCAGGAAAATTTCCTCACGCATGAAGAATGTTGAGTAAATATTTGTTGATTTGAAACATTTACTTTAAGTCATAGTGAGCTGTATTGAAAATACTGAAAGAAATGTTTTTCTACATTATTAATATCACGTCCCCTTACAACAGTCTTCTCTTACTAAGAGCACTGATTCCCTGATTCAATAGTAATGGCTTCATCCAAGGAGTTGCATAGCTATCATTTTATTAATACTTGGATCGTGTATCAGTGAGATGTTTCCTCATCCCCTGGCACTTCAGAGGCATCAACCCCTGGCCATTTAAATAAGAGGCATGGACTGCAAGAGTATTTACTCTTGGCATGCGAAGTTCTAAATAATTTTAACGTCATTATTTAAAAATTGATCTTTATTCAATAAACTGTGGGTCCACAGTGTTGCATTCTCAGGGTGGGCTCTTAGAAGTTTTCAAGGACCTTAGAATTCAGTTGTATAACTTTATTCACAGCAAAGCTGCTTTAAAGTATTCGCATTCTCTACATTTTCGTAGGAACTCGGATATCCTCTAACTTCCTTACAAGGTAGTCAGGTGTACTCTCATATGTAAAAATACTAATTATGATGGACTCGAATAACTGTAACACTCTGACCAGCAAATACCCCAAAGTGAGGGCTCCCCTAAAAACCACACTGAAAGGCTGCTTCATTTTGTGTCCTCAAAGAAAAAGTTATTAAAGGAGTTGTTCCTTTTGAGATTTTTGCCAAGGAATCAGCGCAGAATGTTACTTCAATAACACCAACAGCTGCCCAGTACTTTAAAAAAAAAACAAAAAACCTCTAATTCCTTCCTACACAAACTTTAATCTTTTTGGTGCATGCTGTGACTTCTTCAATTACCAGGGAAAATAAGCAGATTTCATAGTAATGCAATAGCCTGGAGGTATATTTTTCAGAATATACCTCAGAAACTAATAAGGGCACTTAAGAAACAGAGAGGCAAGTAGAACCATCATTGCAAGGAATTTTAAAGCCATTTATGTTCTATTCAGAGCACAGAAGGTCCCTAAGTATTCTGAAGTTGCTAGGTGTCCCGTGAAGGCACCTTTTGTATTTTGTTATAGCATTCTGTTATAACCTCTTATGCCACCAGAAAAATGATCTCTACCCTGATTATACTCCCTGTAGCCCTCTCCAGTTCAAGGACCACTGACTTCATGGAGCCTCTCACAGTATGTAGGGTATAGGCTAAGCATCTATAAGAAAGAGGCCCCAAAATACAGTTGGCCAAAAAATATAAAGGTTATTCCTCTTATTAATGTGAAGAAGTCAGTGAATGGTCTCAGCCATTTGGGGACCAACTTGCTTTCATTCTGTCACTCGACCACCCTGAGGCGTGGGCTTCGTCTGTGCGGGGAGCCTCTCCTGGGCTGCATGCCAATGATAAGCAAGGATGTCAAGGACAGACGTAAGTTCACAAATAAGAAAACCTATCATGTAATGGCAGGCTTGGCTCTAAAAATAGCTACCCTAAAAAATACCCACTACTAATCATGAGAAAAAATAATTTAAAATAAAAAAATAAAAATAGCCACCCTTCTACCCCTTATGAAATAAGGATTTAAGAATTCCAAGTAAGAGGAAGGTTGGCCTGGCATTTTTTCCTTCATCTGGGGAAGGGATGGCAGGTGTACCACCTTCTCATTGTGGCTAATGAGCCAGCTGGCTCCAGAGGCTCCCGTCCCTCTGGGTCTGTGAGCACGTACTGGAGTGGACGGCATCGATGGGCGTGGCCGTCTGTGCTCACCCCAGCGTCCCTGGTGTGCCGACTTGGCTTATGCTAGAATTTTAGCCTGCCAAGCATCAAGCTCGTTCCTCTGCTCTCACTGGAGTCATCCACTGGTACTCTGAGTTGAAGCTGGGCCCCGAGAGCCACTGCCTCTGCCTGGGTTTGAGAACAAGGAAAGAGAGTGGAGGGCAGACGCCTTCCCGTGTAGGACATCACCAGGAATTTATACACATGACTTCTCTCATATCCACTGCCAGGACGTGGGCTCGGCAGCCTTATTCTCAGGTGTGTCTCAGATACCAGTGCTTTTCTGGCATCAGCATCCTAAGTCCCACGTCCCAGGATGCCCCTTAGACCAGGACAAAGTGAATGATTTGTCACCCTGAAGAGGAGTTCGAGTACTAAAAGAAAGAAGAGGAAATCGACCTCGAGGGTCAATTAACAGTCCCTATTCCACCTCCTCTAACTTCTCGGTCTTCTCTTTCTTCCGTTCTTCTTGTTTCTCTTTTTAAAATGAACCCTACTTAATAGAATGAGAGACAGTTTTCCCTTGTTATTTAACTGTTTGATAATGCCAGCCTGTCTCTCCTAGGAGAAATGAAGATCTTTGGAAGTAGACTCAGTTAAGTTTCTTTTTGTATGTCCAGAGCTTCACACCCTACTAGATAGAAAGAATATCAATAGACACACACATTTATGACAAAAGATATGTGCCAACCTATTATGAGCACATATCTCAGGTTTGAGATCAACAAGTGTTTTTAACCTCTGAATGTACTTTCCTGTATTTTCTGACTTTTCTACAATAGTTGTTCATTACATTTTTATTTTTATTTTAACACTTATTTGTATACATTTGTGGGGTGCAATGTGTTGTTTCAGTACTTAATATGCTGCACAGTAATTCACTTAGGGTAGACAGCATAGTTTTGTACCCATTAGTCCACTCCTTCTCTTCCCCGCAACCCTTCTCCCCTCCTGGCCCCTGGTAACCATTATCCTACTCTCTACTTCTAGGAGAACCACTTTTTTAATATAGATAGATAGATGATAGGCAGACAGACAGACAGATAGATAGATAGATAGATTCCACATAAATGATTTCATGTGGTATTTGTCTTTTTTTTTGTCTGACTTAATTCACTTTACATGATGGCTTCCAGTTCCACCCATGTTGCTGCAAATATCTTTTTTTTAAAAAAACAGCGGAGCATTAGTCCATTGTGTATATATACCAGTTTTTTATCCATTCATCTGTTGATGCACATTTAGGTTGATTCCATCTCTTGGCCATAGTAAATAATACTTTGATGATCATGGGAATGCAGGTGTCTTTTTGATATATTGATTTCATGTCTTTGGGGTATACACCCAGTAGTGAGATAGCTGGGTGATAGGGTGGATCTATTTTTAGTTCTCTGAGGAACCTCCATACTATTTTCCACAGTGACTGTACCAATTTCCATTCCCACCAGCAATGTAGGAGAGTTCCTTTTTCTCCACATCATTGCCAGCATTTGTTATTCTCTGTCTTATTGATGAGCCATTCTTAATGAGATGATATCTCACGGTGGTTTTAATTTGCATTTCTCTGATGATCAATGATGTTCAGCATTTTTTCATGTGTCTGTTGGCCATTGTATGTCTTCTATTGCGATACGTCTGTTCAGGTCCTTTAACCATTTTTTAATTGGGTTATTTGATTTTTGCTGTACTGTCATGTAAGTTCCTTATATATTCTAGATATTAGCCCCTTGTCTGATTTGTGCTTGGTAAACACTTTCTCCCATTCTGTAGGTTGCCTGTTCAGTTTAATCTTCTATCTGTATTTTCTCATGACTCCCTGAACATCCTTAAGAGGGTTATTCTGAATTCTCTGTGAGACATTTCATAGATCTGCTGTTCTTCTGCATCCATTGCTGATGCTTTATTTCATTTGGTGGTGACATATTTCAATGTTCTTTCTCAATCTTTGTGTGTTTACATTGATGCCTAGGCATTTAGAAGACTGCTATTTGTTGCTGATTCTCTGGGGAAGGTTTTCTGTGAGGTCATTAATCATTTTGGGGTCAGGGCTATATGGAAATTCTGGCCCTGGACAGGGTCTTTTCGGCCTCTGGGCAGCTCTCCTCTCCGGTCAGTTGCAGCCCCTTGCTCCTAAGCAGGCCCAAAGGAATGCTGCAAGTGGATTTTTTTTTTTTTTTTTTTAAGGGTAAAATATGAGGTTTTTTTTTTTTTTTTTTTTTTTTTAAATTTTATTTTGTCGATATACATTGTGGCTGATTATTGCTCCCCATCACCAAAACCTCCCTCCCTTCTCCCTCCCCCCCTCCCCCCTAACAATGTCCTTTCTGTTTGCTTGTCGTATCAACTTCAAATAATTGTGGTTGTTATATCTTCTTCCCCCCCCCCGGTTTGTGTGTGTGTGTGTGTGTGTGTCTGTGTGTGTGTGTGTGTGTGTGTGTCTGTGTGTGTGTGTGTGTGTGAATTTATATATTAATTTTTAGCTCCCACCAATAAGTGAGAACATGTGGTATTTCTCTTTCTGTGCCTGACTTGTTTCACTTAATATAATTCTCTCAAGGTCCATCCATGTTGTTGCAAATGGCAGTATTTCATTCGTTTTTATAGCTGAGTAGTATTCCATTGTGTAGATGTACCACATTTTCCGTATCCACTCATCCGATGATGGGCATTTGGGCTGGTTCCAACTCTTGGCTATTGTAAAGAGTGCTGCGATGAACATTGGGGAACAGGTATACCTTCGACTTGATGATTTCCATTCCTCTGGGTATATTCCCAACAGTGGGATAGCTGGGTCGTATGGTAGATCTATCTGCAATTGTTTGAGGAACCTCCATACCATTTTCCATAGAGGCTGCACCATTTTGCAGTCCCACCAACAATGTATGAGAGTTCCTTTTTCTCCACAACCTTGCCAGCATTTATCGTTCAGAGTCTTTTGGATTTTAGCCATCCTAACTGGGGTTAGATGGTATCTCAATGTGGTTTTGATTTGCATTTCCCGGATGCTGAGTGATGTTGAGCATTTTTTCATATGTCTGTTGGCCATTTGTATATTTTCCTTAGAGAAATGCCTACTTAGCTCTTTTGCCCATTTTTTAATTGGGTTGCTTGTTTTCTTCTTGTAAAGTTGTTTGAGTTCCTTATATATTCTGGATATTAATCCTTTGTCAGATGTATATTTTGCAAATATTTTCTCCCACTCTGTTGGTTGTCTTTTAACTCTGTTAATTGTTTCTTTTGCTGTGCAGAAGCTCTTTAGTTTGATATAATCCCATTTGTTTATTTTTCCTTTGGTTGCCCGTGCTTTTGGGGTCGTATTCATGAAGTCTGTGTCCAGTCCTATTTCCTGAAGTGTTTCTCCTATGTTTTCTTTAAGAAGTTTTATTGTTTCAGGGTGTATATTTAAATCCTTAATCCATTTTGAGTTGATTTTAGTATACGGCGAGAGGCATGGATCTAGTTTCATTCTCCTGCATATGGATATCCAGTTATCCCAGCACCATTTGCTGAAGAGGTAGTCCCTTCGCCACTGAATAGGCTTGGTGCCTTTGTCAAAGATCAGCTGACAGTAAGTGTGTGGGTTGATTTCTGGATTCTCTATTCTATTCCATTGGTCAGTGTGTCTGTTTTTATGCCAGTACCATACTGTTTTGGTTATTATAGCTTTGTAGTATAGCTTAAAGTCAGGTAGTGTTATGCCTCCAGCTTTATTTTTTTTGCTCAGCATTGCTTTGGCTATGCGTGGTCTTTTATTGTTCCATATAAATGTCTGGATACTTTTTTCCATTTCTGAGAAAAATGTCTTTGGAATTTTGATGGGGATTGCATTGAATTTGTATATCACTTTGGGTAGTATGGACATTTTCACTATGTTGATTCTTCCAATCCAAGAGCATGGGATATCTTTCCATCTTCTTGTATCCTCTCTAATTTCTCTCAGCAGTGGTTTGTAGTTCTCATGATAGAGATTTTTCACCTCCTTGGTTAACTCAATTCCTAAGTATTTTATTTTTTTGGTGGCTATTGTAAATGGGCAGGCTTTCTTGATTTCTCTTTCTGCATGTTCACTATTGGAGAAAAGAAATGCTACTGATTTTTGTGTGTTGATTTTGTATCCTGCTACTGTGCTGAAATGTAACAAAAACACTATCTACAACCTAAGGAACCAACAAACACAGAAAACAAACAGTAAATCAGAAAGCAAGGAACAAAAGACACTTAAGACAACCAAACAACCAATAAAATGCTAGGAATAAATCAACACCTTTCAATAACAACTCTTAATGTAAAAGGCTTAAATTCCCCCAATTAAAAGACACAGACTGGCTGACTGGATCAAAAAGCAGGACCCAACTATATGCTGCCTACAAGAGACCCACCTCACCCATAAAGATTCACACAGACTAAGAGTGAAAGGATGGAAAAAGATTTACCATGCAAACAGAAAAGAAAAACGAGCTGGAGTAGCTATTCTTATATCTGACAAAATAGACTTTAAACTAAAAACCATAAAAAGAGACAATGAGGGACACTACTTAATGATAAAAGGACTGATCCATCAAGAAGACATAACAATCATAAATATGTATGCACCCAATGTTGGAGCAGCCAGATTTATAAAACAAACTCTATTACACCTAAAGAAGGAAATAGACACTAATACCATAATAGCAGGGGACCTGAACACCCCACTGTCAATATTAGACAGATCATCTAGGCAAAGAATCAGTAGAGAAACACAAGATCTAAACAAGACTCTAGACCAATTGGAATTGGCAGATATCTACAGAACATTCCACCCAACAACCTCAGAATATTCATTTTTCTCATCAGCACATGGATCATTCTCCAGGATAGATCACATATTAGGTCACAAATCAAGTCTCAATAAATTCAAAAAAAATTGCAATTATCCCATGTATCTTCTCAGACCACAATGGATTAAAACTAGAAATTAACAACAAACGAACCTCTGGAAATTATACAAACACATGGAAATTAAACAGCATTCTACTTAATGACATATGGGTCCAAGAAGAAATCAAGCAGGAAATCAAGTGGATTTTATGAACCGAGGGCTGGTACAGTGTGCTTTGAAGACCCCCTTTCCCTTTCCCCTGCAGACTCCAAGCAGATGTATACTAAGGGTGCTGCTGCAGCTTCTTCCAGCTGTGTAACAGCTAGTCCCACCTCCAAATGGGCTGGCTCAGAACCATAGGTGCTGTCCTATACCACCCCTCTGTTGCCTCTTGCCTTGACAAACTTCAAGGGTCTCTCCTCCTCCTCCCCCAGCTCCAGCCGTTCCAGGTTGGCATTCTGCTTTTTAATAGTTGTAAATTAGTTACTTGTGGGAAGGTGAGATGCTGGGAATCATCTATTCTGGCATCTTGATGACATCCTGTTCGTTTCTTTTCTAATTGGACACAACTATCATTTTAAAAAATGCTTGTTAAAATAAATACTAGTTCAGGGTATGGCAAAAGATGCCTTAATCTCCATTTCTAAGTCTATGTTAGAAATACCTATAACACAGACTGTGAGTTTTTCCATTCATACCATATATTATATAAACATTTATGGTCTCATGTAGTCTTGTGGGAGAAGTATTGCCTTTTTACATGGGTGAAACCTGAGGCTTTGGAAATTTAATGTTCTTATGTAGTCAGTGGCTAACAAGTGAGAGCGGCTGTTTCTCAGAAGTCTGCAATAATTATTTCTAACATTTATTAGTGTTTCTATATGCCAATTACTACTCTAAAAATTTAACATATTTTAATTTATTTAACACTCATTACAAGCCAACAAGTCAGGTAATATTATGATCCTCCAAGGTCTGAGGCTGCAGGTGGAGTGCCTTGCCCAAAATCACATAACTTTTTAATGGTTCCTAACCATTGTACTAGTTGACTTCTCTAACTCTCTCTAAATAGACTTAGGCTTTCCTCCCAAAGGACATATAAAACAACTGGGTTATTTACTAAAAAGAAACATGAGAATCATAGAAACCTTCCTTTTTTTTTTCATGTTGCAGGTAAGTTGAAAATTTCAGTGGAATAAAAAGCAGTATCTGCAATGCACACAGAATCAGGAGAAGAAACCTCCCATCACTGTCAATGTCATTCACAAGACTAAATTTCCTCCTGACACTTTAAAGTACCCTGTTACGACCACCACCATCTGCAAGGGCAGGTGGCTGTCCCTTCCTGTCATCAACTAATTTTCACAATGACTCTGTTTTGAATTCATATATCCTTACGTATGCAAACCAATTTATGCCCCCCATTGTCCAGATGGTCTCAATATTTTTTGAATATCTAACGTACTCCAAATTTGAGTGTAGAAATTTCTTGTCTCCTGTGCTTCCTGGAGGATTGAAAGTTGGTACCAACCTCCTGAAGCATTTACATTTGATGCTTTCAGATGCAAATTTCATTCCTAAGGCATTACAGTTGGTCATAACAAAAATTTCCCATTTTTTACTAGTAATCCACTATGGATTCTATTAATGAGAAAATTATTATTGAATATGTGCATTTTCAGAAGCTCAAGAGGTTAAAAGGGCCTTGGAGACCACTTAGTCCATTAGTTCCCAACTTCCAAGTCATCAGAGCCTGGAGTTCCTCACACTCTTCACACGCACCTCCAAATTTTGACCAAAGGGTGAAAGTCATTTTTGCTACAACTGTGGACAAACAATGTTTCAGCAGTGTCGGCCAAACAGGAGATAAAGAGGAGCGGTCAGTTGTCTTGGTTCAGAGTAGGGAACAACTTGCTGCACATTAGAGCAGGAGCACAGAGTAGCTTCAAGTTGGGGCCAGTGAAAGACTGGAAGGAAAGATCTCATAGGCCACTCAAGAGCTCTGCCTGTGGGTGTGTAAAATACCACATCCAGGACAGAAACAGTTGGACCCAATGAGCAACCATTTGGTGACTGTGCAGTCTCTCAAGCATTATAAAACTCACTTCTAGTTTTAGACTCATGTTTATTTTTTAATGGCTTCTAGATTCCCACAAATATCCTAATATTTGAAAGTGTGAAAGGTTGAGAACCCTGATCTATTCTGACAATTCCCTTTTCCAGATCAGGCAACTGGGGCCTTTGCAGGATAAGCGTTGTGCCAAAGTCACCGATCTAGTAGGGGGGTGTATGATGAGCACTTTATTCAGAGATTTTTCTCCCCGCCTTATATCCTGTAAGAACCTAAGACAGGGAGCAGGTGCCCAGGTAAGCACCATCCCATGCAGTGACCACAACACAGCTGTAGGCCCACTCATGCCTGTCTGAACCCCAGAGAGGCCCACCCACCAACCAAGCAGGAGCCAAGGCACCCCACCACACATTCAGCTGCATTGATACAAGAAGAGTCACCATGAGAAATTACACACAGAGGAACAAGACTTTACCCCTCATAGCCCACTCCAGAGTAATAGAAGAAACAAGTATCCTACACTTTACCAAAGATCAATGAAAAAATACAAGAACCACAAATGAACATTAATATCTGACACCACTGAAGGAATACAGTAATTCTCAAATACCAGACCCCAGAGTAGGAAATCTTTGAAATGTCTGAAGAGGAATTCCAAGCTCTGATCTTAAGAAAACTCAAAGAGATAAGAGAATAATCAATTAGCGAATACAATGAAACAAGGAAAAATATCCAGGATATGAAGGAAGAAATTTACAAAGATATTAATACCTTGAAAAAGAATGCATCAAAACTCCTAGAAATGAAGGGTTCTCTCAGTGAAATAAAAAACAGAACAGAAAACTTGAGCAGCAGGCTAGAACAAGCAGAAGAATGTCAGACCTCAAATATGCTCTTTTTGAAATAACCCAGGCAGACAAATAAAAAAGGAAAAAAGAATTGAATGAAAATGAAGAAAATTAAAGAGAGCTAGCAGACAGTCTTAAACACACAAACATCTGAATCTTGGATATTGCAGAAGGGAAGGAGAAAGAAAAGGCATTGAAAATCTATTCAAGGGAGTAATAACAGAAAACTTCCCAGATATAGAGAGAGATGCAGACCTTCAGATCCAGGAAGCCCAAAGATCACCAAATGGATTTGATCCAAAAAGATACTCTCCAAGATACATTATAGTCAAACTGGCAAAACTCAAAGACAAAGAGAGAATTCTAAAAGCAGCAAGAGACAAGTATCAAGTCACCTATAAAAGAGCCCCCATCAGACTAACAGCAGCCTTTTCAACTGAAACTTTACAGGCCAGAAGAAAATTGGATGATATATTCAAAATACTAAAGGAAAAAATTGCCAGCCATGAATTCTACACCCAGCAAGGTTATACTTCAGAAATGAGAGAGAAATAGTGTATTTCCAACACAAACAAAAATTATGGGGGTTCACTACCACATGACCAGCCCTCCAAGAAATTCTCAAGAGAGTCCTGAATCAGAATCTGAAAAATGATCATCACTATCATTAATTTTCAAGAAAGAACAAAACCCATTAAAACAAAAATGCAAATGAGAAAGAGAAAGAAGCTAAATCATATCACCTCAAAAATCCAACTAACACTGTAGATGAAAAATAAAGGGGAAGAAAGGAAAAGTTGATATTTAAAACATCTAAAGAAAAAGCAATAAAATGCCAGGAGTAAGACAATACCCGTCAATAACAACCCCCAATGAAAATGGATTAAACTCCCCATTCAAAAGACACAGACTGATTATATTAAAAAGCTAGACCCAACTATACGCTGTCTTTAAGAGACCCACCTCACCTGTAGAGACACAAATAGACTAAAAGACAAGGGATGAAAAAAGATACACCATGCAAATGGAAACCAAAAATGAGCAGGAGTAACTATTCTTATATCGGACAAAATGGACTTTAAACCAAAAACCATAAAAAGACACAAAGAAGGCCATTATATAGTGATAAAGGGTTCTATCCAGTTAGAAGACATAATCATACATATGTATGCACCCAAACTGGAACATCCAGATATGTAAAGTAAACACTCTTAGACCTAAAAAAAAGAGATAGACCCTAATACAACAATAATGGGTGACCTGAACACCCCTCTCTCAGCATTGGACAGATTTTCCAGCAAAAAATCCACAAAGAAACACAGGATTTAAACTGCACATTCAATCAATTGGAATTGGCACACATCTACAGAACTTTTCACCCAAACAACTAAAGAATATACATTCTTCTCATCAGCACATGGAACATTCTCCAGGATAGACCACATACTAGGTCACAAATAAAGTCTTAGCAAATTTTTAAAAATTTGAAATCATCCCAGGTGTCTTTTAAGACCACAATGGATTAAAACTGGAAATCAATAACAAGCAAAATTCTGAAAACTACTCAAGTGCATTGAAACTGAACAACATACTCCTGAATGACCCATGGGTCCAAGAAGAAATTAAACAAGAAATCAAAAAATGTCTTGAAACTAACAAAAATAAAGATACATTATACCAAAATCAGTGGGACACTGCAAAAGCAATACTAAGAGGGAAGTTTAATGCAGTAAACACTTACATCAAAAGAATGGAAAGACTTCAAATAAACAACCTAACATTATGTCTCAAAGAACTAGAAAAACAACAACAGTCCAACACTAAAAGTAGTAGAAGGAAAGAAATAGTTAAGATTAGGGAAGAACAAAATGAAATAGAGACCCAAAAAATGATACAAAAGATCAATGAAACAAAAAGTTCATTTTTTGAGAAGATAAATAAAATAGACAAACCATTAGCTAGGTTAACAAAAAAAGAAGAAAAAAAGAGAGAAGACCCAAATAACAAAAATCAGAAATGAAAATAGAGACATTACAAACAATACCAAGAATACAAAGAATCGTTAGAGACTATTATAAACAGATGTACACGAACAAATATGAAAGCCTGGGGGAAATGAATAAATTTCAGGACACATACAAACTACCAAGACTGAACTGAGAAGAAATAGAGAACCTGAGCAGACAATAACAAGCAATGAGATTAAAGCAGTAATAAGAAATCTTCCAACAAAGAAAAGCTCAGGAACAGATGGCGTCACAGCTGAATTCTATCAACCTTTTTTTTATTGTGAATATTCATGAGATACAATGCTGACTGTCACCCCTTGTGGGATGAGGTGAGGGCCAGATTCATACCAACAGCATATCCACCACCAGAAATTGCTTTTGTAACCCATGTCCCCCATCCATTTATCTCCACCTCCAACTCCCTCCTCCTCCCCCATTCCCCTCACTCCACTTTGTAGCCTAAGGAATGTTCTCTCCCTCTGCAGGTCCAATGCCCTACTGTGGTCTTTCTTTCCTTCATTCTTTCTCTCTTAGCTCCCACATATGAGGTGAGTACATGTGGCATTTATTCCTCTGTGCTTTGCTTATTTCACTGAAAATAAGTTTCTCCAGGTTCGTCCATGTTGTTGCAAATGGTAGTATTTCATTCTTTCTTATGGCAGAGTAGTATTCCATGGTGTATATATACCACAGTTTCCTTATCCAATCATCCACTGATGGACATTTAGGTTGGTTCCATGTCTTGGATATTGTAAACAGAGCTGTGATGAACATGGGAGTGCAGGTATTCCTTTAACATGATTTCCATACCTCAGGGTATATACCCAGAAGTGGAATAGCTGGATCATATGGAAGATCTATCTGTAGTTGTTTGAGAAACCTTCAGACAGTTTTCCATAGCGGTTGTACTAATTTACAGTCACGCCAACAGTGCAGGAGTGTTCCCTTCTCTCCACACCCTCGCCAGCATTTGTTATTCACCATCCTTTTGATTATAGCCAGTCTAACTAGGGTGAGGTGGTATCTCAATGTAGTTTTAATTTGCATTTCCCTGATGACTAGTGATGTTGAGCATTTTTTCATGTATGTGTTGGCCCTTTGTATGTCCTCCTTTGAAAAATATCTATTCAACACCTCTGCCCATTTTTTAATTGGGTTATTTGTTTTTTTGCTGTATAATTGCTTGAGTTCTGTGTATATTCTGGACATTAATCCCTTGTCAGATGCATAGTTAGCAAAAATTTTCTCCCACTCTGTAGGTTGTCATTTCACTCTCTTAATTGTTTCCTTTGCTATGCAGAAACTTTTTAGTTTGATATAGTCCCATTTCTTTATATTTTCTTTTGCTGCTGTGCTTTTGGGCTCATATTCATGAAGCCAGTGCCCAGACCTAGTTGCTGAAGTGTTTCACCAATATTTTCCCTTACTAAATTTACAGATTCAGGTCTTATACTTAAGTCTTTAATCCATTTTGAGTTGGTTTTAGTGTATGGTGAGAGATGCATATCTAGTTTCATTCTCCTGCATATGGATATCCAGTTTTCCCATTTATTGAAAAGGCACTCTTTTCCCCAATGTAGATTTTTGTTGCCTTTGTCCAATGTCAGAAGGCTGTAAGCTTGAGAAGTGATTTCTGGGTTCTCAATTTTACTCCACTAGTCTGAATGTCTATTTTTATGCCATTACCATGCTATTTTGGTTACAACAGCTTTATAGTATAATTTAAAGTCAGGTAGAGTTATGCCTCCAGCTTTATTTTTTTTGCTCAGGATTTCTTTGGCTTTGGGGGGTCTTTTGTTGTTCCATATGAAAGAAAAAATTGTTTTTTCCATTTCTGTGAAAAATGTCATTGGTATTTTGATGGGGACTGCATTGAATCTGTAGATCACTTTGGGTAGTACAGACATTTTTACAATGTTAATTCTTCCAATCCAAGAGCATGGAATATCTTTCCATCTTTTTGTGTCTTCTTTAACTTCTTTCAGAAGTGGTTTGTAGTTCTCATTGTAGAGGTCTTTCACTTCCTTGGTTAAATTAATCCCAAGGTATTTTTTCTTCATGACAATTGTAAATAGGCTTACTTTCTTTATTTCTCTTTCTGTTAGCTCACTATTTGAGTATACAAATGCAACTGATTTGGGGGCATTTATTTTGTATCCTGCAACATTACTGAAGTTATTAACCAGCTCTAGGAGTTTTCTGATAGAGTCTTTAGGATTTTCTATATATAGTATCATGTCATCTGCAAGTAGAGAAAATTTGTCTTCATCTTTTCCAATCTGGATTCCCTTCATTTCTTTCTCTTGCCTGATTGCTCTGGCTAGTACCTCCAGTACTATGTTGAATAGAAGTGGGGGGAGTAGGCATCCTTGTCTTATTCCTGTTCTTAAGGGAAAGGCCCTCAGTTTTTCCCCATTCAGAATGATACTGGCAATAGGCTTGTCATATATGGCTTTTATCGTGTTGAGATATTTTCCTTCTATACCTAAATTGTTGAGAGTCTTTATCATGAAGGGGTGTTGAATTTTGTCAAATACTTTTTCAGCATCTATTGAGATAATCACATGGTCTTTGTTCTTGAGTTTGTTGATGTGATGTATCACATTTATTGATTTTCATATGTTGAACCATCCTTACATCCCAGGTATGAATCCCACTTGGTCATAGTGCATAATTTTTTTAATATGCTGCTGTATTCTGATTGCCAACATTTTGCTGAGGATTTTAGCATCTAGGTTCATCAGGGACATTGGCTTGTAATTTTCTTTTTTTGTTGTGTCTTTATCTGGTTTTGGTATCAGAGTTATGCTGGACTCATAGAATGAGTTTGGGAGAATAGCGTCTGTTTCAATTGTTTGGAATAGTTTGAGGAGAATTGATAATAACTCCTCTTTAAAAGTTTGATAGAATTCAGCTGTAAAACCATCCGGACCCAGACTTTTCTTTGTTGGAAGATTGCTAATTACCGCTTCAATGTCCTTGCTTGTTATTGGTCTGTTCAGGTTTCCTATCTCTTCTTGGTTCAATCTGGGTAGTGTGTATGTGTCTAGAAACTTATCCATACCTTCCAAATTTTCATATTTGTTGTCATACAGTTGTTTATAATAGTCTCTAATAATTCTTTGTATTTTTGTGGTATCGGTTGTAATGTCTCCCTTTCCATTTCTGCTTTTTGTTATTTGGGTCTTCTCTCTACCTGTTTGTTTGTTTGTTTGTTTTATTTTGTTTTGTTTTGTTTTGTTTTTTTTAACCTAGCTAATGGTTTGTCTATTTTATTTATCTTCTCGAAAAAACAACTTTTTGTTTTGTTGATCTTTTCTGTTATTTTTTGGGTCTCTATTTCATTTAGTTCTGCTCTGATCTTAATTATTTCTTTCCTTCTACTACTTTTAAGTTTGGATTCTTGTTGTTCTTCAAGTTCTTTGAGTTGTAGCGTTAGGTCATTTATTTGAAGTCTTTCCATTCTTTGATGTAAGCATTTATTGCAATAAATTCACCCCTTACTACTGCTTTTGCAGCATCCCACAGGTTTTGGTATGATGTATCTTTTTTTTCATTAGTTTCTAGAAATTTTTTGGTTTCCTGTTTAATTTCTTCTTGGACCCATAGGTCATTCAGGAGCCTATTATTTAGTTTCCATTTATTTGTATAATTTTCCAAGTTTTACTTACCATTTATTTCCAACTTTATACCATTGTAGTCTGAAAAGACACTTGGAATGTCTTGAATTTTTTTTAATTTGCTGAGACTAGACTTGTGACCTAATATGTGGTCTATCCTGGAGAATGTTCCATGAGCTGATGAGAAGAAAGTATATTCTTTAGTTGTTGGGTGAAATGTTTTGTATATATCTGCCAAGTCCAGTTGGTCTAAGGTGTAGATTAAATTGTGTGTCTCTTTGTTGACTTGTTGCCTCGAAGATATGTCCCATACCAAAAAAGGGATGTTCAGATCACCCACTATTAATGTATTAGGACCTATTTCTTTCTTTAGGTCTGAGTGTTTGCTTTATATATTTGGGTGCTCCAGTATTGGGTACATAAAGCCTACATCTTTATGATTGTTATGTCTTCTACCTGGATAGATCCCTTTATCACTACATAGTGGACTTGTCTCTTTTTATGTATTTTGTTTTAAAGTCTATTTTGTCCAATATAAGAATAGCTACTCCTGCTCATTTTTGGTTTCCATTTGCATGGTATATCTTTTTCCATCCCTACACTGTTAGTCTGTGTATGTCTCTACAGATGAGGTGGGTCTCTTGAAGACAGCATGTACTTGAATCTAGCTTTTTAATCCAATCAGTCAGTCTGTGTCTTTTGAATGGGGAGTTTAGTCCATTCACATTTAGTGTAGTTATTGACAAATGTTGCTTAATTCCTGTCATTTAATTGCTTCTTGTTTAGATGGTTTAAATATCTTTTGATCATTATTTCCCCTTTTATTTCTCTTCTTCAATTTTACTTAGAAATTTAAGGTGGGATGATATAGCTTCTTTCTCTTTCTTACTGGCATTTTTGTTTTAATGATGGGTTTTGTGCTTTCATGTGTATTTGTGATAGTGGTGACCATTATTTGGATTCCAGATGAATGACTCCCTTGAGAATTTCTTGCAAGGGTGGTCGTGTGGTGGTGAATTCCCACAACTTTTGTTTGTCTGAGAAATACACTATCTCTCCCACATTTCTGAAGGAGAGCCTTGCTGGGTAAAGAATTCTTGGCTGGCAGTTTTTTTCTTTCAGTATTTTGAATATATCATTCCACTTCTTCTGGCCTGTAGGGTTTCTGTTGAGAAGTCTGCTGTTAATTTGATGGGGGTTCTCCTATAAGTGACCTGATGCTTTTCTCTTGCTGCTTGTAGAATTCTTTGTCTTTGAGTTGAGCTTTGCAAATTTAACTGTACTGTGTCTTGGGGAGGATTTTTTGGATTGAATCTGTTTGGGGACCTTTGAGTTTCCTGGATCTGAATGTCTGTATCATGCCCTACACCTGGGAAGTTTTCTGTTACTATTTCCTTAAATAGGTTTTCTATACCTCTTCCTTTCTCCTCCCCTTCAGGAATACCCATAATTTGGATTTTAGAGTGCCTGAGGTTGTCTGCCATCTCTCTTAAATTTTCCTCATTATTTTTAATTCTTTTTTCCTTTTTTTGTCTGCCTCAGTGATTTCAAAAAGACCATCTTCCAGCACTGAAATTCTTTCTTCTGCTTGCTCTACCCTGCTGCTCAAGCTCTCAGTTGTGTTTTTTATTTCATTGAGTGGGTCTTTCATTTCTAGAAGTTCTACTACACACTTTTTTAACATACATTAATACCTCAATACACCTTTGTAGATTACTTAATATACTCTTTGTAGATTTCCTCCTTCATATTCTGGATATTTTTTCTTGTTTCATTGTGTTCTCTAATTGAGTCTTTCTTTATTTCCTCAAGTTTTCCTAAGATCATTGCTCAGAATTATTTTTCAGACATTTCAAGGTTTCCCTGTTCCATGGAGTCTTACTTTGGAACATTAGTGTATTCTCTCAGTGGTGTCATTTATTCTTGTTTATTTGTATTTCTAGTAATTTTTCATTGATGTTTCATCATTTGATAGAAGGTTTGCTTCTACTACACTGAGGTTGGCTGTGGAGTGGCCCTAGTTGCTACTGTGGTGGTAAATTCTCTTTGTTTGACAGTAATTGTGGTGGTGGTTATGTTAAACCACCTTGGGTCCTGTTCCAGAATCTGTGGTTGTAGAATAATCTCACAGCTGCACGCAATAATGCTGGGTTCACCTCAGCAGGTCAGACTTCGCAAGCTGGTGGGGTTTGGCTGGTCTCACCTTGCCAGGCTGGCTGAGATGCAGGCAGGCTGGCATGCTCCCCTCCAGGTCCAAGGGGAGGTGAGGAGTCACCTCTACCATGGGGTTCAGCTGGTCTCACCTTGGTGGGCTCGCCGGGGCACAGGTGGGCTGATGGACTCCCCTCCGAGTCCAAGGAGGGGGGAGGGGCCACCTCTGCCATGGGGTTCAACTGGTCTCACCTTGGTGGACCAGCAGGTCACTGGTGGGCTGGTGCACTCCCCTCTGGGTCCAAGAAGTGGGGAGGGGTTGCCTCTGCCATGGGAATCAGCTGGTCTCACCACAGTAGGCCGGCCAGGGCCTATCAAACTTTTAAAGAACAATTAATACCACTTCTCTTCAAACTTTCCCAAAAAATTGAAACAAAAGCCATTCTCCCAAACTCATTCTATGAGGCCAACATCACCCTGATACCAAAATGAGATAAAGATACAACAGAAAAAGAAAACTACAGGTCAAGATCCTTGATGAACATAGATGCAAAAATTCTCAACAAAATATGAGCAACCAGAACACAGCAACACATCAAAAAATATATACACCATGGTCAAGTGGGATTCATCCCAGGGATGCAAGGTTGGTTCAACATACGCAAGCCAATAAATGTGATACACCACATCAACAAAACAAAGGACAAAAACAATACAATTATCTCAGTAGATGCAGAAAAAGCATCCTACAAAATTCAACATCGCATTGTGATAAAGACTCTTAGCAAATTAGGTATAGAAGGAAGTTATCTCAACACAGTAAAAGCCATTTATGACAAACCAATTTCCAATATCCTCTTGACCAGGAAAAAACAAGGATGCCCACTCTCACCACTCCTGTTCAACATAGTAACAGAAGTACTAGCAAGAGCAATCAGTCAAGAGAAAGAAATAAAGGGCATCTAGATTGGAAAAGACAAAGTCAATCAGTCCTTGTATGCAAACAACATGATCTTATATATAGAAAAACCTACAGACTCTACCAAAAAACTCTTAGAGCTGATTAACAATTTCAGTAATATTGCAGGATACAAAATCAACACCACAAAATCAGTAGCATATTTATACGCCAGTACGGAACTAACAAAAAATCAAATCAAGAAAGCAAGCCCATTTACAGTAGTTGCCAAAAAAATTAAATACCTAGGAATCAATTTAACCAAGGAGGTGAAATGTCTCTACAATGAGAATGACAAAACACTACTGAAAGAAATTAATGAGGACACAAAAAGATGGAAAGACATCCCATGCTCTTGGGCTGGAAGAATTAACATTGTGAAAATGTCCATACTACCCAAAGCAATCTACAGATTCAATGCAATCCACATCAAATTACCAATGACATTCTTCATGGAAATAGAAAAAACAATGTTAACATTCATATGGAAAACCAAAAGATCCTGAATAGCCAAAGCAATCCTGAGCAAAAAAATTAAAGCTAGAGACATGACACTACCTGACTTGAAGTTATATTATGAAGCTATTGTAACCAAAACAGCATGGTACTGGCATAAAAATAGACACTCAGACCAATGGAAAAGAATAGAAAACCTGGAAATCAATCCATATACTTCTAGCCAACTGGTCTTTGACAAAGGCAACAAGAACACACATTGAGGAAAAGACTGTTTCTTCAATAAATGGTTCTGGGAAAATTGGACATCCATATGCAGAAGAATGAAACTGGATCTTTACCTCTCACCATATACCAAAATCAACTAAATAAGGAATCAAAAACTTAAATATAAGAACCAAAACCATAACATTACTTAAAGAAAACGTAGGGAAAACACTACAGTAAGTAGGACTGTTCAAAGACTTTATAAATAAGACCCCAAAAGCACAAGCAACAAAAGAAAAATAAACAAATGGGATTATATCAAACTAAAAAGCTTCTGCACAGCAAAGGAAACAATTAACAGAGTAGAAAACAACCCATGGAATGGGAGAAAATATTTGCAAACTATACATCTGACAAGGGATTGATATTAAGAATATACAAAGAACTCAAACAACTATACAGTAAAAAAACAAACAATCCAGTTAGAACATGGGCAAAGGTGATGAACAGACATTTTTCAAAGGAAGACACAAATGGCCAACATGTACATGAAAAACTGCTCAGCATCAATACTCATCAGAGAAATGCAAATCAAAACCACATTGAGATATCATCTCACACCAGTTAGAGTAGCCATTATTAAAGGACTGAGAATAATAACAAATGCTGGTGAGGATGTGTGGAAAGGGGAACACTTCTACACTGTTGTTGGGACTGTAAATTAGCACATCCACTATGGAAAACAGTAGGGAGGTTCCTCAAACAACTACAGATAGAACTACCATATGATCCAGAAACCCCACTACTGGGTATATAGCCAAAGGAATGGAAATCATCATGTCAAAGGGATACTTGCACTCTCATGTTCATTGTAGCTCTGTTTACAATAGCCAAATTATGCAACCAACCTAAGTGTCCAATCAACAGACAACTGGATAAGGAAAATGTGGTATATACACACAATTGAATACTACTCAGCCATAAAAAAGAATGAAAGTCTGCCATTTGCAGCAACATGGATGAATCTGGAGAAAGTTATGTTAAGTGAAATAAGCCAGACAAGGAAAGAGAAATACCGCATGTTCTCACTTATAACTGGGTGCTAAGAAAGAAACTAAGAGAGGGAGGGAGGAAGGAAGGGAAGGAGAGAGGGAGGGAGGAAGGGAGGGATAAAGGGAGGGAGGGAGGGAGGGAGGAAGGAAGGAAGGATAGAAAAGACCACAATACATTGAACTTACAGAAGGAGAGAACAAATATAAGGATACTAGAGATGGTGGGAAGGGGAGGGTCTGGAGAGTTGGTGGTAGGGTAAAGGGCATAAAGAAAAATCATGATTTGTAATAGTGAATATGCTAATAATAAATTTTTTTTAAAAAACACCCAAAGCAGTGCCGACACCAACTGGGCCTCAATCCCTTAGCAAGCAAGTGAGCAGTACAAGTGTCTTAGTTTAGGTTGCTATAACAAAATGCCATGAACTGGAGGACTTATCAACAGCAGAAGTTTATTTCTCATAGTTCTGGAAACTGGAATTCTGAAATCAGGGTACCAGCATGTTTGGGTTCTGGCAAGGCCATATTCTGAGGCTTCTTCTGGCAGATACAGATGGCTCGCATTTTGCTGTAGCCTCACATGGTACAAGAAAAAATGAGAGTCCTCTGAGGCCTAATAAGGGCACTAATCCATTCATGAAGACACCACCCTTATGACCTAATCTCCTCCCAAAGGCCCCACCTTCTAATACCATCACATTGACAGTTTGACTGTCAACATATGAATTTTGGTGGGGACACAAAAATTCAGTTTATAACAGGTTAAATCAAGATAAGACTGTACTTACAGATTCATGCCCAGAATTGATTTGCTCACTGACATTCCTTGGGTAGGTCTCCTACACACCACTCCTTCCCTTCTGATAGAATTTCTATGTGACATTTGACAAGACCTGGCATCCCATCCTGAATCCAAGTCCCATACCATGTTCCCTGACCCATCTATCATCCTACATCCTCACATATGGCACTCACAACTGAACTTTGGCCTTGGTCTATTCCCCTGGAGCTTAATGGCTAGCTTCTTCCCCAGAGTTACAGCTTTTTCCATCAAAGACAGTAATTCCTAAACCAAGCTCTTCAGAAGCTCCTGCCCCTCCCCAAGTAGGACAGCACTAGGAGCATGTCCAGGGTTCCCAGTGGCCAATTTTCTGCCCCCTTCTCCTGGAATAGGGGACAGCTGCCTACTTGCACCTACTTCAGCCTCTCAAGTGCAGTAGAAATTACTTATAATTTGACTTAATGCATTTGTATATTTATTCAGTTAGTGACTCAACATCCACTGTCTGGTATGGACCAGGCATGGTTCTGGACACAGAGGATACACAAATGTATGAAACAAAACACAAGCAGATAAACAGAAATGGTGCCTGTCTTCAAAGAGCCTGAAAACTGAGAAAGAGAGAGAGAAGCAAATGTATGGGCTGAAGTGTTATTGCAGGAGTATGTAGAGGGACAGTGGGAAAGGCTACCAGGAGGCAGTGAGGAAGCTGAGCAGCAGGTGTGGGGACCTGAATGAGACCATAAATCTATCTATCCACCCATCCATATATCCATCCATCTGTGCATCCATCCATCTATACATCTATCCACCCACCCATCCATCCATCTATCCATCCATCTATCCACCCATCCACACATCCATCCATCCATACATACATCCACACATCCATCCATCCATCCATCCACACATTCATCCATCCATCTATCCGTGCATCCATCCATCCATCCATCCACCCATCCATCCATCTGTGCATCCATCCATCTAGCCATCTATCCACCCACCAATCCATCCATCAATACATCTATCTATCCACCCATCCATCCATCTGTGCATCCATCCACCTATGCATCCACCCATCCATCCATCTATACATCTATCCATCCATCTATCCACCCATCCACCCATCCACCCATCTATCCATCCACCTATCCCTCCATCCATCCATCTATCCATCCACCCATCCATCCATCCATCCATCCATCCATCCATCGTTGCATCCATCTATTGGCTCTCCTGCTCACAGCCATCTTCATTCCTTCCAGTAATATTATCCACCCCTACCATGGTCGGGGGATCAGCTGAGAGCAAAGGAGAGGGAAGATAGACTCCATTCTTCTACAAGAGTTTCTCACCCTTTGCCAAGCCCTTCTCACACTGTCCCTCCAGCCCTCTCCTTAGGAGTTAGTTCCAAGCTCCTCTGAGAATACTCCTCTATCTTTCCTCACCAGACTGCCCTGGACTGCAGGTCACCTTCCCTCTATCACTCCATGCCTCTGATTCCAGCCATCAGGAGCCAAGGGGTGTTTCCACGTCTCGGTGGCACATGGGGGCTGTTTCTCTGTCACTGAGACTGCACTGTGGTCCAAGCACTGTACACAGGTGGACACTCAGTAAGTCTGTCCTTTCTTAAGTTAAACTGGATATGATGGATGAACTTTGGTCTCTAAAACTACCTCCATATGCATGTTCCTATAACAACAGCTTCAAAACAGCCATTTGAAATGCAGAAAATTTGTAAGGTATTTTGCATTACTAGTCTTTCAGTTCATTGAATCCACCAATGTGTATTGAGTGCTTAGGAGGTGCTAGGTATTGTGCTGACAATTGGGATACAAAAGACAAAAAAGACATTGCAAAGGGCTAACATGTGTCAAGGAGGTGAACGTCTGTTTCAACATAAGTATGGTAACAGAAGAACCAAAAAAGCATTCTGAGGCACAAAAGAGGGATGAGCGAAGTCTGCTGTGCTTATCCTAGAAGGTTTAACTGAGTGAAGGTCACCAAATCTAATAGGATTAGCCCCAGAGAGAAAGAACAAGGAAGGAGCTTCCGGACTGGAGGAACAGCATGAGCAAAGCCCAGAGGCACACAAGAGCTGAGTGACTGGGGAAACAGAAAGTGGCCTTGTATCTGCAGCAGGGGTGGGAGTGGGGACACAGAACAAATGTGGCCAGAACAAGAATGCTTTGAAAGTCCTGTTTAGGATTCTAGATTTTACCTAAGTCTGATGGCAATTGAAAACCACCAGGAGATTTTAAACAGGGAAGAATCATGATCAGATTGGTGTTTGAGAAAGACAACTCTCTCAGTGGTATGAGGAATGGATTCGAGTGGGACGAATCTAATCTGGGAGCCCAGATAATCAGGGCATCTGCAGTCTTATCCACCTTCCTGCATAGACCCTGGAATGTGTCTTGAATTGATTCTTCAAATTTCCACACAAGGATAACAACCTAGTGAAAATTATAGCATCTGTATCCACCAATTTAAACTCCATTATTATAACCATCCAGGGCAAAGCATGTTACTGTTTTTGTCATTGATACACAAGGCAGGTCACTGAGCTTACTGATCGGAGACACTCAGGGTTACAGTAATAACACGTTCATGATAGAGACAGCATGGCATTAATCAGAATGATGTTCCTTCCTTTTTGCTTAGGAACCACATTCCTCCTACTCTAAAAGTGGTTGCTTAATGCTAATATTCTTGGTGATTCTGGCAGTTTCATGCAAAATGAATTTCTGGTTCAAGTGCTTAAATATTGTGGTTGCTGCTTTTTTAGTTTTTCTCTTTTGTTTTGGGGTAATTTAAATTTATCATGGTGATTACTTCAGAATGTCGTATTTTCTCTTTCCACCTTATTACTACACATATTTGTAATCACTTCCATGACCAACCTTTCATGCTTACCTGAAGTTTGAGAGTAGAGCTGATATCTGCTACTCTCCTTTTGTCCCCTGTATCACTTCTTTTTGTGATTATTTCTTTTGTAATACCCTCTCCTGCGTTAGTAAGGATTAACAGTGAAACAGAAGCCATAGGAGGTTAGATATAGATTAGATATAGATATAGATCTACAAGAGAAGATTTATTATGAGAATTGACTTATAAAATTTGGAGGCTGACAAGCCCCACATTATGAAGTCTGCAATCTGGAAAACCAGGAAATCCTGCTAATGTAATTCATTCTGAGTCCAAAAACCTAAAAACTAGGGGAGCCAATGGTGTAAGTGAAAGAGTTTGAAGACTCAAAAACCAAGTGCTTCAGTGTCCAGGGGCAGGAGAAGACAGATGTTCCAGCTCACACAGAGACAGCAAATTGCCCTTCCTCTGCCTTTTTGTTCTTTCCAGGCCTCAAAGGAGTGGACGATGTGGTGAGCGTCATTAGCGAGGGCTGTTCTTTACTCAGTCTACTGATTCACATGCTCATCTTTTCCAGAAACACCATCATAGACACAACTAGACACAATGTTTTACCAGCTATCTGGGCATCGCTTAGCCCAGTCAATATGACACATGAAATTAATCATCACACCCTCCCACCTGGCTCTTCCTCTCTGTGGTTTAAAGGGGTCTGACCCCACCCACCTCCTAGTATACAGGGGTGGGCCCATAACCCAGCATAGCCACTGAACCTACTATCTCCCCAGACACAGTAGCTGTTCAAGAAGGCGCAGTTGACCAAAGCTAGGCCAATGAGAGTCATCCATGGGATTCCTAGAGATACCGAGAAAGAGATACTCTCTTCTCTGGGCCTACATGCTGTAAAGCCACAAGTTGCCAGTGGCTCTCTGTGGCACCTGAGAATAAATCACATCTCCAAAGAAGTAGATTTGAGAGATGGGAAAGACAAAGAAAGTTCTATGGCATTGTTTGGGCACTTGGGCTTGACGATGACAGTAGCAGGGACTTCTGCGTTATATGAATCAGCACTTCCTGTTTTCTTCTCTTTAATAAGTCGGAACTGGGTCTCCATCACCTGCAACAAAGAGTTGCAGATAGAACAGTGGGTCATCTTCCTGACTTCTAGAGGTCTGGAAACAGTGCAGAGATAAGAATGAGAATTCCACAGAATTCTTCTTGGTCCTACAAGTCACTTGCCCTATTTCCACTACTCCCCAAAAGGTACGTGATGCAAATACCTCCCCCTAAATCTTCATTACTGTGTTCTCATTCATCCATCCCATTAATATTTTCAAGCTCTTTCTGTGGACAAAGTGAGGTAGTTAGTATTGTTAAACTCTAATTTGGGAACAGACAATCTACATAAGGAGACCGAAGGCCTCAGAGGCTTTATATGAGATTGTAGTACAAAAAAATTTTGGAGGTAGAATCCACACTAGCTGAATCCTCAACCACATGACATCCCCAGGTGAAGACATGATTCTCCCCTTTACACTCGTTCTGAAGAGTCGAACACATAAACACACCCAGTCCCTCCATTGTGATAAGAAATAGAGAAGAGATCAGCAAAATTCCATAAGAGCAGAGGGAAACACCTATGGAAAAGGTTTTCTTGGGAGATCAGTGTTCAGGAAACGTTTCACAAAGGAGGCTTTGGGTTTGGAAGACTACAGAAGCCCTTTAAGCAAGAGAAGCATTGTACACAGAGAAACCCACATCAGTAAAGCTGAGAGGGGTAAAGAAGACAACAATTTGAAGTGCGGCACTTCACCTCACATGACTCTGGGCTTGAATGCCATGCAGGCATGTGTGCCCTTGATCCTTAAGCAGTGAGTCCCTGAAAAGGTTTCACAGCAGGGGCTTGCTGTGATCATGTCTCTTTACTTATCAAATGAGCTTGCAGGTTGGGAGAAATATCCACAAACATGACATGGAGAGAAGGATGGACAATGCCAGCCACACGGATCAGTCAGTGTGGTAACAGAAGTGGCACCATATAGTTCTAGTAGTCACCAGATTACACCCGCCATTTAGAAAGACAATCCTTTGATCAGGTGGGAACTAAGACAAGGAGCCACAAGTAGTGGCCTGACCATGAAGAGGCTTTTTCATAGGTCAAGGGGAGGATGGTAAGGCCCTAAGGTAGTAGACACAGAAGTGGAGAACACTGCATCTCCTCCTCCTCACCCTCGAGCTCTACTGTCTGCTCTTCAGGTGGGCACCAGTACACGTGCCACCACCATGCCAGGGACCCCACACATGTTCCAGAAGGCATAACTTGGCTCTTCTTGCTCTCACTCTTTGATTTTTTTTGCAGATTTCAAACAGAAAGTAACTTCAGGAAATGGTATTGAGAATCTTTTGCCTTCTGAAAATAAGCAGTGCTCTTCTGTTACTGTTTCAGAATTCTTGTTCTCTAGTGGCTTGAAAATAGTGTGTGCTCCTCATAAGCCTACTCAAGGACATACTTAGTAACACTGTTTTTTAATCCTGTATTAAAAAAAAAAAATCAGGGCCGACCCCGTGGCGCGCTCAGTAGAGTGCAGCACTGGGAGCACAGTAGCGCTCCCGCCGCGGGTTCGGATCCTATATAGGGATGGCCTGTGCGCTCGTGAGCGCAGTGCGGCCGGTCACAAAAAAGACAAAAGAAAAGAATAAGTTAACTTTGAAAATCCTGACATAAAGACATTCATGTACACACAAAAAGCTGTAGACATTTCTAGATATTCTTCAGGGGTAGTGGGGAGGGGGAGGAACTTTATAGATGTATGACAACCCACACAGTGACATAAAGTCTTAATTTAATATTAGTAATTATGGTATTGCATCTTGGATCCAGTGAATAGATTTAGATCCCCGTATTGGATATAAAATCATTTAACATGATTGGACAACCCTATGCCTCAGCAACTAATTAATTTTGTTACAACCCACCAATCAATAAGCACAGGACTAACACTAACTGATGATGACATCAGGCCCCCACTGCTATCGATGTGCTATGCACTAAAATTTCCAGAAAGGCTTGTCTGCTGGTGTTTTTGTCAGCACTGAAGTCAGTGGAAGTGCCAAATGCAACAGGAAGATAACCACTGGAGTCTCAGCCTCTGTCCGGACCCATTTGCTTTGGTAATTACATTCTTCCTATCTAATTTCCCCACCACCAACCCCCTGTGTGTTCCAATTGGTTAAGACCTTGACTTACATCATCAGCTTTCTGAATTTTTCTACAGCAAAACTCAACAGGGAATGAAATGAGAGGCATTTTAGACATTCGTGCATTGGGGCCAAGGCTTGTTCTTGCCTCTGCATTCCTGAAATTAATTTGAGTGCAGGCTTTTCAGAGCAAGGGGAGAATGAAGAAGAGATGTTAACAGGAAGGAAAGGAAAGTATCATTTGCAGATGAGAGAGTTAAACGAGTCAGCAGTCCAGGCAGAGAAATGAAACCTAGACAGCAAGAGAACAACCTTCCCTGAGGAAAATTCACCACCCTATTTGTAAAGACAACTTTAGTTTCTTACAAAGTAGTAAGAAAGTGAGCTTGCATGATGGCTTCAGAGATGTAAATTGTAGGGGCAACACTAAATAGGACCATGACTCATAGTTTCTGTACAGATACAAAGACGTACAAACACATTAGGCTTTCAAAACCATAAACGTAGCCTCTGAACTTAGACTGTTATATTTAGCAACACTTTCGATGTTAAAATGGTCACATGGGAGGGACACAACCAGGAACTTAGAATCACAGGGGCCTGAGGCAGAGGTTTTATCCCAGCTCCAGAGGCCTTTTCGGAGTGTGAATCTCACACTTCCATTTTCCTACTGGATGATAAATTTCTTGAGGGCAAGGACAATATCCTCATTTCTATAACCCGAATCTCCCCGCATCCACTCTCCATCTCCATCCCTACACAGCACATAACCAGAGTTTTGTAAAAGTCTTAATAGGTACATGGTGTTTGAATTGTCTCAAAGAATAAAAATTGCAGTCACAATATTTATTTTTTGAGATATGGCAGGTTTATCAGAAGGAGAAAAAATGTGACTTTGTATAGGTGGACTTTTATAAACCATTATCAGTTTTCCAGTTTGGTCTATGAACGACTGAGCCAATAATGTAGCTGCAACAGTTTTGCAATACATTTGAAATACCCACAATCCAACAAAACTAAAGGAAAATTTCCCATGAATCAGTTTATCTTAAATGCCAATAATCAAGTAAAAGTTATATTAGGAAATAACTTGGATAAAGGATGACATTTGTGAAGATTCTGAAAGGGACCGGTAAACCTTAAAAGAGAACTCTATTATACTTAAATCATTCAAAAATATATGACTTCATTTTCCCTTTATGTATGTATACCATGCTAGGTACTGTTAAACCTATCAGCCAGGATTATGTGCAGTTTTTTTTCAAACACGAACGAAAAGAGCGAGAAGTTTCGAAAATGAATAGACAAGACCCAGAAATGGGTTTGAGGGAGAAAGAAGAAAAAAGACGTTGTAGAAGAATGTGTGAAAAGACCATGCCTATGTTAGAATTAACCCTGCTTTGAGCTCTCAAACACAGATGATTAGTCAAATAAATTCCCAGAGAGAGGAAAGATGGGTGTGCAACCTCCCCTGGATCAACAACCAGTTACAAAGTCCCAGGAAGGACCAAGCCAAGGTGAACTGGCTGCTGTTTAGAGGTGGAAATGGGCAGATAACATGTATTAGCCTCGAGCCTTAGGAAGCTTTGGGAATGAAAACGTTTATCATATATTACAGGAATGCAGTGCATTTTTCTTTTTTTTTGGCTTACCCAGAAATACGTAGAAAGAAGCCTTTGCCCACCCTCAGCTTACATAGTGCAGTTGGAGCTAAACCTCTCCCTGACTCCAAGGGTGAGCACATGACCCAGGCCGAGCCAATCAGAACACTCCATCCCTGAGGCATGAGGACAGGTTCAGGAGTGAGCACATGACCAAGTCCAGCCAATCAGAACACTCCATTCCTGAGGCATGAGGACAGGTTCAGGAGTGAACACATGACCAAGTCCAGCCAATCAGAACACTCCATCCCTGAGGCATGAGGACAGGTTCAGGAGTGAGCACATGACCAAGTCCAGCCAATCAGAACACTCCATTCCTGAGGCATGAGGACAGGTTTGGGGGGCACATGGCATAAGCCTGCCATTGGAAGATATCTATGAAGCTCTTCTAGAGTTATCTGGAAGAAGCTTTCTCTTCCTGCTAAGGTGGTTAGTTTTGGTATGATGTAAATTCACACTGTTGGTGGCCATCTTAGAAACCATGTGGGGAAAGCCTGCCTAAAAATATAGGTAACCCAGCGCTCTGAGAAGGAGACGCCAATCCTGGCTACATGTCTGTTCAACTAGATCCAGGTGTGTGTCCCTAAATACAGCTGCACCCCTCATTTCATAATTATGTACGGCAATAAGTACACTTTTTCACTTTCATATCATTTGAATTAGGATTTGTCTATTTACAATAAAATTGTACTACTAATATAAGGACATGATGAGTTTGCATGTTCATAATTAAAAGAATGCTTATGAAACAAATTAAGTCCTTAAGTGGAACAGGGAAAAGTCCAGAGGAAAGACCACCTAATACATTGCTGGGCACACATTAAAAAATTCTCAATAGATGCTTATCAAATAAAGTAAATATTAGGGAGGGGACATAAAGCCATGTGATTTCAATACAGAGAAAGGGAAAATGTTTCAAGTCCTAAGGATGAGGAAAGGAATTACTTAGAAATCAATCTATGTTCAATTAGAAGTGAATTCTTAATGATCAACTTCTTGGCTGTAATATAAGCAGAGCAAGGAAGAAAAGAAAAGTCTTTCTGCTAAGGAGATGGTGAGTTCCTTGAGATTTGACCTGGGCCCTGCTCATCTGAGCATCCCACCTCCAGTATTAGCAGAAAATTATGATCTGTCTCAGCGGACTCTTCCTGTACTTCCTGAGACAGATCACTTCAACCAAGTTCCAAGCTCCTGTGTGTCTCTGAACTGATTCTCTGTAGCCCTTCCTAAAAAAGGAATCATAACTCCTTCCATACTATAGTCCAGATAAGAGCCTAATCTTCTCTTTCATGTTAGCAAGTGCATTATCAATGTCATCAGCTATTTCCAGCTTGAATTTCCAGAGAAACTGAATAACTTCAAATAGAGGATACTCACTAGTCCTCTCTTCCCCAATACATCATCAATGCATACATTACATTTTAAACAGAAATGATACTCTCTGCTAGGTCAAATCAAGAGTCTAACACAGAAGGAGGCTGTTTGAGATAATCAGACTCTTGCATAATAAACTTACACCAGGACACATTCAGAAGTTTTGTGTGTATGTGTGTGTGTGTGTGTGTGTTTACTGAAGAAACTGAGTTAAGACATATTGTTGCTCTTGGTAGAATGCAAAAATGTTCACCTTTAATATTCTAATAAAACCATATTTACTCAATACCCCAAGTCCCACTTTCAAGCCCCATGAAATGATGTGTGGACTTGTTTGTTATACGCGATTATACTTTCATGGAGAAATAGGCAAAAATATATACAACATTTAGGTTTCTGATCCTAAGAAATCAGCAATAAAAACCTCTGTCATTAATAGAAAGAAATATTTTAAGTTCTTAGGAGTACTGTAAACCTCTAGGAAAACATGATAGTTTGAACACGTGTATTAAAATAGTTTCCTCCTGAAATCCCACTAGTAGGTGGGTAGATATGAGAAATATCCACAATTCACACGGTCAAGAGGAGACTGCAGCAATAAAGCTATGCGAGCTGGAGAGTCGCTTGACCTGGAAGGCCAGAGAGACCTGGCACTGGACTTATTAGTGGGGATTATTAAGCATAGCCTGAATCACATGGCCTGTAAAGCAGAGGTGAGGGCACAGCTGAAATCAGGAATATTGGCTGAAAAGTCTGCCCAAGGAGCAAGGAGACCCTGCAGACAACTTCTTTCATGCCTGCAAGACTAGAAGTTTATTTTGTATAGAGAATGCAGCAGTAGCCTTGTCCTGGCAGAGCAAGATGGCGTCCATGCTAGAAGTCAGGGACAAAAGAAGTTTCCACACTGAGCCCTGGGATATTCCCACCAGCCCTCACATCACAGACAGCCAGGCTTATTCCCACAGGAAAGAGACTAGCAGATTTCTCACCCCAGGAAACTAGGAGTTTAATAGAAAAGACCCACAGATATAAACAATTAGGGAGACCCAGAGAAACTGTTCATAAACCACCCTATAGCGCAGACTTCAGGTTGTAAAGCCTGCTACACTCAAACATTCCAGTCAGCTGTGTGGTGCCTCACTATTTAATGTAAGAGTATGATAAAGACTCTCCTTTGACTAAACTTGAGTCAGGCTCCTCGAAGTTCTTTCTGACTAGGTCTATTCCTGGGCTTCCCTCTCTGTTTCAGCAGAATCTAGGGTGTGCAACAATCCTGCTAAGTCAGTTTAGCAAAAATTCCCTACCTTCCGTATCTCACTGTCTTCCATATCTTATCACCCTGGTCTGCCTTAAGCAATAATTCCATTAGGTAGGTCTTGCAAAAATTACTCTACCCTCAACGTCTCCTCTATGTAATTTCCCATCCACTGACCCCCCACCCTGCTCTTTGGATATAAATCCAAACTTGTCCTTATATTCAGAATTGAGCCCCATCTCTCTCCCTACTGCAAAACCCATCATAGTTGTTCCTGTACCTCCTGCCAACCCCCGCCCCAAGACAGATAGTCTCCTTACCATCTTTAACAAGTGTCATAAAATAATTTTTTTTGACAATTAGCACATATAAGAAAATCTTTAACATGAAAGACAAAGATAAAAATATCTCAAAAGAAGCATTCATGAAATCAAAACAGAAGAAAGCGATTTCTGTTTCTATTACAGTATAGCTACATCAGACAAACTCTCCCAGTATAAACACGGTAAAATCAGGATAATTTTTTATATGCTGCTGAAAGACACTGGAGAGTAACCAATAAATTGAGGACTAAAAGGCAAGATAAAGAGAAAGCATGTTATGTGAGATAATCATTCTTTGTCCCTCTTCCTCTGAAATACATGTCGATTATAAGCATCAAATGAGGAGCTGAAAACCAGATAGAAAGTCACTGTGAAGGGCTTGCAGTAGTCTCATAGAGATGGCGAAACAGAGACTGAAGTTCAATGTTATTCAAAACAGCCAGAATTGTAATGAGGAAGACCTTGTGGGGGGGAGGAGTCTTGTAGAAAATTTAGTACAATATTCTTCTATAGACTAAGAAGCTAAGCAGAAAGCAGCAACCAAAAGACTAAAATATAAAAATAAAAATGGAGTTTTAGCAACCTTTTTGTGTTGGAAAAACAAAAATTGTAGTCCAAGCCAGCCAAGGAAGGCCAGCTCTGGTAAATACCCCAGGCCATGCCCCAGGAGTAAGGGCAAACTGGCAATAGAGCAGACCTCACAAAGGCTGAAACATGCTCAAATCATCTCAGTCCCTGATTGGATCAAAGTGATCTACTAGTTATTTAAAATAAACAATCAAATAAAAATTCTAGTACTGAAAAATACAATAACCAAAATAAAGAATTAAATTGAAGGGGTTAAGAACAGAATAGATTCAGTAGAAGAGAATACTAGTGAAAAGCAAGGAAGATTTAAATAAAATGTTCTCACTGTTTACAAAAAGATTAAAGATAAAAAATACAGAGACATGCATAATTTATAGCAGGCTATAAAATGTCAAAATGCATATTTTAATTTATAAAGTAACCACTAGAGGGATAATAAAAGAGTATAAAAAATAACTAATTATTGAGAGAGAAAATGGAATAAGATTTTTATTATTACTAACTCATATTGCCAAACCTCCAAAATTCTTAGAAATTGAAGGCATGCATGAGGTACCTGTGAAGTAGAGGTGAAGGTAAGGCTAAAATTAGGTTTCCAAATCGAAAACAATCAGAATTAAAAAAATAACAACAACCAAAAAAAGAGATGAAATAGAATACAAATAGTAATATGGTAGATATAAACCCATAATCCACATATAGCAATAATTATATTTAGTATAAATGAGCTAAATCAGTAATTACAAAGAATATAAAAGTACCAATTCTCCATTGAAGGGAAAAGATTAGTAGACTGCATTTTTAAAAACAACTATATTATGCTTGCATATCCAAATATGGAAAAGTTTTAAGCACATAGAGATGTTGGAGAGAAAATTATTTTTAAAAAATCATGCAAGCATTAATGAAAAGATCAAAGGTATAGATATACTGACATCAAATAAATTGGACTTTAAGGCAAGAAGCATTAATAGAAATAAACAAAGATATTTCAAGATTATAAAAGGGTTGATCCTCCAGGGAGATAAAATAATTTTAAATTATTTGCACATAACAACATAGCTCCAAAAGATGAAAAAATAAAAGTCCTCTATTAGACTAGGAAATTTTAATAATCCTCTCTCAGTAGCAAATAGAAGACAAAGAGAAATAAATACATGAAATATTTGATGACACAATTTGACATTGCACTTAACTGTAGAATGCACATGCTTTTAAATGCATGTAGAACATTTATTGAAATCATTTATATGATGAGTCCTAATATGAGTCTCAACAAATATCAAAGGATTGAATAGTATAGAACCTGTTCTTTGACTACAGTGAAATTAGCCTAGACATCATTAACAAAAAAGATAATTAAGGAAATTCCCAAATGTTCCAGATTAGGAAATGATTTCCTATATAATCCATGGATCAAAGAAAAACTTAGAAATTAAAAAATATCTTGAAGCTAAGTTAGAATATTTAAGTAAAGTGGACAAAAATGCCTTGTGATGGCTGATTTGGGGTGTCAATTTGGCTAGATTAAGGTATACACAGATAGCTGATAAAGCGTTATTCTCAATCACTGCTTTAATTATTCTCAATGCTTCAGTAGGCACCGTGTCCATCCCTCTTCCACTGAAAGGGAAGCCCAGGTGGCCTGGCATTTCATTGGAATGGTTGGGCTGCCCCTGGTGTGTCTGTGAGGGTGTTTGCAGAGGAGATAGGTGTGTGAGTCAGTAGACTGAATGGGGAAGATATGCCCACAAGGTGGGCAGGCACAATCTAATTGGCTCAGAGCTAGGATGAGACACAAATGCGGGGGGGGGGGGACTGTTGTTCTCTCTCTTTCAGAGCCAGGACGCCCTGCTTCTCCTGCTTGTGAACACCAGAACTCCAGGTTCTCTGGCATTGGGACTCTGAAACTTGCACCAGCAGCCTCCTGGGCTCTTGGGCCTTCAGCCTCAAACTGAGTGTTACACCATTAGTTTCTTTGGCTCCAAGGCCTTTGGACTTGGACTGAGCCTTGCTACTGGCTTCCCTGGTACTCCAGCTCTCAGACAGCCTGTCATGGAACTTCTCAAGCCTCTGTCATCAAGTGAGCCAATTCCCCTAATTATTTCCTTCTCATATCTCTCTATATGTACATATATACATATATACCTATGTATATCCTATTGGTTCTGTCTGGAGAACTCTGACTAAAACATGCCTTGAAAACACAAATTACCAAAACTGACACAAGGAGAAATAGAATAGTTGAGGGCTATATGTGCACTTAAAGAATTTAATTCATAACTTAAAATCTTCTCCCAGAGAAAACTGCAGACCCAAATGTATTCATCAGTGTATTCTTCCTACTACTTAAGGAAGAAATAAAATCAATTTTACATAAAATTTTACAGAAGATATTTTAAAAGGAAAAAAGTTGAGAATCCAACTCTTTTGGTGAGGCCAACATAGTCTGGATTCTGAAAGCTAACGAGGACATTGCAAGGAAGAAAAACTACTGGCAAGTAATTCTCATGAACATACGTGCAAAATAATTAATAGAATAATAGTGAATCAAATCCAGCAATGCATAATAAAGCATAACACAACAAAGTTGGCCTTATTCCAGGAATGAAAGATTGAGTTAAGATGAGAAAATTGACTGACATTCTCCACATTAACAGAACAAAGGAGAAAAGAAAAAAATCATCAGCACAAAAATACTGCAGGTGTTGATAGTGGTGACATCTATTGTACAGCTGAAAGTAAGTTTGAAAACCATTGTCCTAGAGAATCATTAACAGTTTTGAATGACCCCACTGCAGTTCCTTCCCCTGGGAGTTTACCTTTATTATTAATAATCATCCCTATTTGATTACAGGGAAACTTTGCCCACCTTCCTACTACCACCATTCAACTGCTTTTTCAAGAATTGTGACTAATAGAGCATAAGATCTGGAGTCAGAAAATTTAGAAAAAGTCACACAACCTTTCTAAATTTCAGTTTCCTCAGCAATTAAAAAGAGAGAGCAGAGTCTGACCTGTTATATTATAAGCAATGAATTGGAAAATGCCCAACTAATTATGAAGCACCATACAAATAGTGTTGTTATTTTACCCTTCCAAAACTTAAATGGAGCAATTAACAGTGAAAGACACTGGGTTTCACTTAGGATACAACATCCTTAATAAAGATTATGTTTATCTATTTTATATATGGAAATTAAAAGTGGTTAGGTAGGTTCCTAAATTGAAAATTGGATGAATACAGATGATCTGAATGAAAATGACTAAATGAACCGAGTAATGATGCCCCAAAGTCATTTAAGACTTCAAATCATCTCCCCCTCCAAAGAGCAACTCTCCACCTCACCCCCATGCTCAGCTCTGTGAATGGTTGCTTGAACTTCCCATTTTTCTTTACGTGCATAGGCAGACTGCAAGACACGGAGAGGTGATGCAGTATAGCAGTTGAGAGGATAGGCTTTAGAACGAAACAAATCTGGTTTAAATCCCTGATGCACAATGCAGTGTGATCTTGGGTAAGCTATTTGGTTTCTCCAAGCCTATTTATAAAAGTGAGGATTTTAAAACTTTTCTAGCAGAGTTTTTGTAAAATTATGTAAGGAGAGGTTTGTGATAAGCTTTGCACGGTGCCCAGCAAGTAGCAATCATTTTATAAAAGACACCCACTTATCACCATCGTCATAGGTTTAATTTTGCCATGACACACCTGGATTTTTACAGGAGATGAATAAGGTCATCTAGATAAGGGAGATTTCACTGAATTGGAGGAGTCGAAATGATTTTTGAGGCAATGGTCATCAAGATGATCTAAATGTCGTTTTTGCATTCCAACAAAGCTATGACACAGACTGATGTGAGCAATATTTTCTCCTACATTTTCTTTTTTTTTTTTTTTTTTTTTTTTTGTCGTTTTTTCGTGACCAGCACTCAGCCAGTGAGTGCACCGGTCATTCTTATATAGGATCCGAACCCGCGGCGGGAGCGTCGCCGCGCTCCCAGCGCAGCACTCTACCGAGTGCGCCACGGGCTCGGCCCTCTCCTACATTTTCTATGTAATTTGTGACTAAGTGATTTCTTACGAGTGCTTCTCTAGAGCTGAAAATTAAGAGAATACATATCCACTTAATTATCAAATGCCTATATGTAATTCCCTTTATGTAATCTCCCTAGCTGCTGATAAATTTACCAGATTCTAGGGAACTGGCCCTCCATGGTGGGCACTGTGGTTTGGCCATTCAAAGTCTTTTCTTTTTGAGAATAACCCTTCATCCACTCCCTGTTGTTTTCGTGGGGTTGTTCATTATCACACCCATCCCCCTGCCATCATGGGCGCAGGATGCAACCTGGTCAATCAGTGAATTTCGTCTTCCTGGCAGGTGTGAACACATGATTTCTGCAGGGTCAGTTAGAATCTATCTTGGGATTTTCTGTATGGATTCTGGGAGAAAGAGTGTCTTTCTCTTCCTTTTGTAACAAGTTTGCAGCTCTCAATGGCAAGTAGTCATCTTTCCCTCCTGCAGACATGACATGCTTGACAGTGAAACCAATATAGAAAGGAAAATAGAGCCAAGATAAGGACAGACAAGGACAGAGGACCAATGACATTGTTTGGGCTCCTGGAACAAATCACTCCCAAAACTCATCACATATACCCTCCATCCCATACCTAGTTTTATGAGCAAATATATTACGTTTTCTACTTAAGCTACTTCAGTTTCTATCAACTCTAACTGAAAAGGTCTAATTAATGTACTCATTGAATCAAACATTTTCCAGAATACAGTATTTATTGCCTCTCAACTTGCATTCATCCCATCTGTATGATTGTCCCCAAAAAACATTTGACCAAAATGTTTGGAAGATTTGCACAAAGGTCAGGCTAGAGTCTCTCATTAGTTTGTTGGTTTTGCTTTTTTGTTTTGTTTCATTTTCTTTCAAGTTAGGGTCATCCTGATAGTGGTGTAACTTTATATCTCCATGTATATACATTTTTTTATTGAGCATAATAGACAGCACCACAGAAGTACATAAATATCAAGCAGCAGTAGAAAATTTTAAAACTTCAAGTGTATTGTTATTTAACAATTACTCAAACATTAGCAAAAGGAAGATAATATTTTCAATGCTTTCAAATTTATTTCTGAAAATGTATAACAAATGCATTCCAATGCAGAAATGGCTCTTTTTCACCCCCTGAAGTTTTATGCTTAAAAAAAGTAATTCCCTATGGATCTCACAACCATTCTATTACAGAGGAATTAAGACCCTCAGAAAGCAAGTAGAAAAACTGGATTAGACTTTGATTCAGTTAAGTTTTAGCTCAAATGAGGCTGATACTTGAGATGCATAAGTGATCTGGATTTACCAATTTAACTATCTTTGCAACTACTTATCTGCATTTTGAAAACATTTTCCTTATTTGTCATTAGAAATGCAACATCTGCTTGTGGTAAAAAATAAAAAATAAATGAACAATATAGAAGCTTATGAAATAGAAAATGAAAATACTTCACCACATTGATTCCCCATTCTCAAGCAATAACCAATGAATTTATATCAACTTCTTTAAGCATTGTTATCTTAATTCTGTCATGCAGAGCCTGGTAATATACAACAGAAAATGTAATTCAGAAGGTACCTATGATTTAAGAAACAAGAAGGTCTGAAAACCAGAGCAAAAAATTATTCCATCAACAGGATCTGCGTAACAATAGTTAAGAATTTAATGTCAAAAAAAAAAGAATATAGTGTGATTTTACTGTTAGGCAGCTTTGAAATGTCACTTGGGGTAGTTCTTGTGACAATAACATGCGTCTTATTTAGAAATAGGAAGTGGATTCTAGCTTAATCAATTTCAAGGGGGAAAACCTCTAGTAACAATTCTGTCTTTGAAAGCATCAGAGGGTGAACTCATTGACAGTGAATGAGGTAGGAGAAAAGTGAGGAAAGTATAGTGTAGCATGATGTCCACTCCTATTATGAGGATGACCCAAACTGTGCCTTAAAAGAGAGGAGAATGCAAAGTAATTTAGGGGAGACATAGAAGCCCCTTAGGCAGTTAAGTCGTCTATTGAGTTAGAAAGACCTTATGAAGTGGTGGCCCCAGAAAAACAATTTGTGGAAACATCTGCTGAAGGACAAGAATGGAGCTCACTGAAACTTCACTAATTGAATGTTTGAATGAGTCCCAAAAAAAGAGAAGTCTGTGCATCATTATGTGTGCAAGGAGGAAATACGCACAAAAGTAGCTGCACTGACAGCCACTCACCACTCAACATTAGCCAATTTAGTTATCTCGCCTGAGGCAGCCCACGTAAAATGAAGCAGATGCCACCAAGGCAGGGTTTCCCGTGTTTTATCTACATGTGCCTGTGTCTTGACAAAAAATGGAGCTCTGATCCCTCTCCTGCACACCCTAGCACAGTGATGTGAGTGCATGCATCTGTTTCCATAACGCAAGGTCAGTACATCCAGGCAAAATAGCATGCAGACATTAGTGTATGCCACATAATCTTAATGTAATACATTTTAAATATGTCACAGCATCATAAATAGCTAAGACGGCTGTGTCTTCACTGCTGTTGCTGAATTGTGCTACCCAAAATGAAAAGGCTCTAGTTGATCATGTTATCTTTCTATCATTGTGCCCATCTACTGATTACAGTAGGTAAGAGAAAGATTTGAGTGTTTGCTATAGATATATTGTCTATGCATCATTTAGTGCCAAAAGAATTTTAATTTCTTCCCTTCAAACATCAAAGACATAATCTGGTGACTTATTTCAAGTAAATAAAGGTGAAAGCAAAGAGGATAGCTTAACCAAATTTAAATGAGCTTATATCTTAATTGTGGGTGCACCTGGATGTTTCCAACAAGCCCATAAGCCATACTGGTTATGTATGATGCTACCACAGCAGCTCCTGGAAAGAAACAGGACCCATAATTATTTTTTATTTTCTAGCCAAGTCTGCATTTTTTTTTTTTTCAGCTTGCTTTTGGGCAACTTAATGCTTTATTGGCTAAGCTTGCTTGATTATTTTTTTTCTTCTATCAGTAGCTGCTGTTTGTCTAGTAGGTCAAATGACAAAAATTGTCTTATTTCTTTCCTAAAATGCTTCTCTTTTTTAAAAAAAATTTTTGCACAGACAACCACAGCATGTAATACATTTCCTGACTCCAGAACATCATTTACGAATCTGGAGAGAGACACTGAATTTTGGCAAAAGTTAAACAGCCTGATGGATCACTGTTTCTATAACAAGGGCACATTGTATCCTCCTCGCAGTCCATCTTGCTCCCACAGAACTGAATACAAGCAGAGACGGAAAATGACAAGTTGCTGACAACTGGGTCTAGAAGAACTACTTTAGGAATCAAGTTTATAATGCACGATTAAATTTCTGTACCTCCTATTTAATTATACTGAGATTATCCAATTATGTATTCTTTGCATACATAATGTAATATCTTTATTAATACATATACTGTAAAGGTGGATTTGTTTCTGTTGGGTATTGCTTATTATATTAAGCACCAGCTGTCTTTTCTAGAATCTGTGTCAAGTTCTGAGCTGCAAAAAATGAAAGAGTTGGCATCTGTGTAAAGTGACTGTAGATTCCAGGAGGCCTGCGTTGCTCAAACTGCAGCCTCACCTGGCTCAGGGCTCCAACTCCAGCCACAAAAGCACTGATTTGGAGTCAAAATAACTTGGGTGAAACTTTTATCCCTTCCTTGTATTAGTTACTTGACCTTCCCCAAGTCATTTGCTACTTCTGAAATCAACTTTTCCCCTCTATTAAGTGGGAAACAATAATATTTTGTAGTGTTTTGAAACTCATGTAAGTGGAGATGGGTGTGTGAGAACAGCATTTTCCTAGATATCAATATGCAGGAGTTGAGACATATGGCAGCCTTTGTTTTGACTAAAGGCATAGATTTTTACACAACAGGGAAGCAGGGAAAGATGAAAGGAAGACAGGGAAATGAAGCACAAGATTGGATATGTTCACCAGCCTGCCAAATGCTGGAAGAGCCACTATTGCCACATACCCAGTCCCCACCAAGGACCAGCCCTCACCAGGACTAATGCCACATACCTAGGCTCCCACCAGGAATCCTGCTACATAATAATATCTCACAAGAATGCAGCATTTTCTCAAAGCACATGCAAAATTAGGAAGGCCAAAACACCTGTCTCAAAAGGTTTGCAGGACTTTACTATAGGGCAAAGCAGAAAAATTGAGCAAATTCACTTACATGTGAGACAACCCTAAGAACTCTTACTATTGTTACTTAGTCAGCAAGTAAAACCAAAGAGTCAATGTGATTTAGGCATTAAAAATAATGTAATCTCATTTATACTCACAAACTGGTAGGGCGTAGGGAAAGCAAAGTTGCAGTTATATATAAAATATTTGGGTTACAATTACACATAAGAATAAATTTACAGGGTCGTTCTTTCCTCTCTCAAGAGTCTGCCTCTGGCCCTGGGAGCAAGCAGTCAGAAAATGCAGCTAACACAGGGGAGCTCATCCCTTCTGAAACATCAGGACACGTCCAGCATCAACCAGAGTTGGCGCACGTGCTCTGGAACATGCCCTACATGTTTACTCTCCAGGTCTGCCACCAGTAGGGGCCATGAGCCAAAGACACTCATGGTAATTCCAGTGTGTCCTACAATGGCTGGAAAGTGCAAATTCTCCAAGTTCCCAGAAAATGTTCACAAGAGAGAAGTTATGAAAGAATTAGGGAAATCGAACAGCTGCTCTACTAGGGCACATGACCACATATCCAAATTATTCAAATGAACCTCATACATTCTAACACTGGGGTTCAGAAAATGTGTTTGCTGTCTAAGACATGCTAATTCATTACTGTGAACACTGATAGTTTGTGTTCATAGTGCTTTTCATCAAAAAAGTCCATTGTCTTATCCCTGACATCAAATTTCTTCCCTTCCTACAGCTATCCACAGTGCTTTGTAATGATTCTCATCATTTCCCCTGAAAGCCTGTGTAGAGCTAGAACTGGGTCTGGAGATCCATTCAAAAACCCTTCACACGCAGGTCTATGAGCTAGGTAACTGGACAAAACAGTCCCTGGAACCTTGGTTGAAGAAGGAATAGTCTTTATTCAGCACACACAACACTATGAGCTAAGCAGTCCACAGAGAAATTCAGAAACTCAACTGCTACCGGCAAAGTCCAAAGAAAAACTGAAACTGGGCAGCTGTCAGCAGAGTAAACATATTCTATTTTGAGATGCAAGCTCTCTGCCGCCAGCTTCTGATTCACAAACTGAAGAACACACAAAAGCAACAAACTAGAAAGACACATGGGTGCACATGCACACTAACTCCGCCCACACACAACTTGTTTACAAGAAATGTCGAGGGAGCCTGACTAAATTATTCTATTTTCCCCACAATCCACCCTTCAGGGTCCCTCGTCATACAATCTACACATTAAAAATCTTCCGTGATGTTCCCTTAGCGAGGATAAATGACCTTTCTATTTATACAACCTATTGTCTGTTCGATATGACTTAAGTCTTGTCCTTAAGGCTGTCCTGTAGTTCTGTCCTTTAGTCGCACATGTCCAGTTAGTAGTCATCACTGGTGTGATTTTCCATGAGAGCCTTGTAGTCATACTGAGGTGAAGTTCAGTGCATATTCAGTAGATTATCACGCCAACATATGTATGTACCCAGTCAACTCTGGTGCAGTGCCTGCAGCCAGAACACTATGGGCGAAAAGACAGAACGGTTATTGGTACCAAAAGCAGAAGTTCTCAGCCGTCTGGTAAGATACATGCCAGTTTGCCATCCTGAGAAAGGATGGCTGCAGGAATAGGTATTTTACCCCATTTGGGGCCCCACAAGTCCATACAAACAGAAGACCAGTAACTCTCTGACTCTGGCAGTGGTCCCACAAGATCCACCTGCCACCATGTCAGGGGCACTCTCACATGAGTTATCTGCCCATCAGGAGCACCCATCTGCTCATCAGGAGCACATCTGCCCATAAGGGGCATTTTTTCTCTCAGGTTTATGTGGCACCCGGCAAGCCATTGACCACCCGGCCTTGCAGCCAGCATGCTGCATTCTCCAATGTAGCCACCCAGCTACATCAGCTGCTGGAGCTCTCTCCAGCCACCTTACCTTAGCCAGCACATCACCTTCATCATTGCCAATTCAACATGAGGCCTCTGGTCCTCGCCAGCCCCCAAAAAACGAGCACCTTGGCCTGCTTGTTAATCAAAATGGAACATTTCATCCACCTCCTCACAAGCAATCAAAAAATCTTTTAAATCCACTGAACATACCTTGCTACCTGTTTCCGTACATTTAGCAAAACGCTGTTCAGGGCACAATTGTTGCCAGAAGGCAAACAGAACTGCATTTGGCTGTCAGTCAATTTTCTTCCTATCAATCCCCGCTGCAAGCAAGTCAAGCCACATCTGCTTACAGCTAGTCTTGCTTGGTCCCTTTGGGATAAAATCCCGAGCATTTCTTGGGGGTTTGGTCTTATCCACCTTTCAGACCCCTTTTGCTTGTCTGCTATCCTCTACTTCACCCAGGCTGGCTATCATGGTCGTTACCTCATGTATAGGATGACCAGTGTATGGGGCCAGTATGGCCATCAGTGACCCAAAGGATGTTGATGGGGCATTCTGCACCACTGTCTCTCATGCTGCCTGTAAAATTGTCATCATCCGGGTGACGAGTGTTCACATTAAACATGGACTGCTGCATCCCCAGCTCTCAAATTATTTGAACTAACTCATCATACGTTTGCCATTTACTAACAATCTTGGGCAGTTCTCCAGCATTTGCCCACATGGTTCGGGCAGCTGCACTCACCCATTCCATTAAGGAGTGATTACCTGGCCCTTGTGTATACCTGCAGCTATTCTGCAGCTGCTGCCTCAGGGACGGGTGCATGGTGATGGAGGCCAATTTTTCCATCTACTCACCAGAGCACATCACACTATCCACCCCTAGGTCCCATAACTGCAACAGCCAAGCAGCCAGGGGCTCCCCATTTCTACGTAAACTGTCTCCCAAGTCAACTAACTCAACCTGGGTATATGGGACATAGGTGGTAAATTGGGTCACCTGCGGATTGCCCACTGGTTGTCCACCCAGTCCCATAGGCTGCTAGCATTTCACTTTCTGGTGCATGACAGGTTGTGCCTGGGGACACATGGTCTCCCCCAACTCTCCACTGGGTTCGTCGTCCTCCCTGGTGTGAGAAGCAGGAGTGGCCAGTTACTGTACATCATCCTCCAGGGCATCTATCCGCACTTCCAACAACTCTGCTTTCTGCTTTAAATCTTGATCAACTTTCAGCAAAGTGAGCAGCAGCCAGGCTCCAGTCAGCAGAAAAGTGGCCATTTCCTCCTTCTCCAAGGGCTTCTTGGCTCCTGTATCTGCTCAGAATCCTGCTCTGACAATACCAATTGTAGAGCTAGAGCTAGGGTCTGGAGCTCACAGACCCCTCAAGCTCATTCACAAACCCTTCACACGCAGGTCTGTGAGCTAGGTAACCAGCAAAAAGGTCTTTGAAGCCTTGGTTGAAGAAGAAATAGTCTTTATTCAGCACACACAAGCTAAGCAGTCCACAGAGAAATTCAGAAACTCAACTGCTACCGGCAAAGTCCAAAGAAAAACTGAAACTGGGCAGCTGCCAGCAGAGTAAACATATTCCATTTTGAGATGCAAGCTCTCTGCCGCCAGCTTCTGATTCACAAACTGGAGAACACACAAAAGCAAAAAACTAGAAAGACACATGGGTGCACATGCACACTAACTCCATCCACATACAACTTGTTTACAAGAAATGTGGAGGGAGCCTGACTAAATTATTCTATTTTGCCCACAGCGTGTTTAGGGTAATTCAGTTGCCAGGATTTGTAAACCCAGTTTACATGGTCTGTGCACTATCAAAGCTGTGCACACTATCACTAAAGGAATCCCTGAAAAAATAATGGCAAACTGATTATATATGAAGACCATAAAACCAGCTGGGCCCTGTTTAGCCCTTACCATTTCTAAGTTGTTATTTGTCATTGTTCTGGCTTCCTGCGCCCAACTCTGTGAGTTAATGCATGTTCCGAGGATGGTTTTACATCTAGGAACAATGAGATAACACCAGAAGCAGAAGACTAATGGGAAACTAGATTAAGCATTTACTATAAGGAAAAATCTGTTCCGTTGCTGCTCAGCATCACATATCAGTAGTGGTTATACTTTCAGAGAATACTCTTTGAGCTATTCGACAGTTTCACACCACACGGGAGACACTTTCAGTTTGTTTATCAGCATGGAGTGTGGTCAACTAGCATCTGCTCAGCTGGGAGTGAACTAATACCATCTGCCCATGGAAATACCAGACCAAAAGATCAAGGTTTGGCTTATTTTTTAAAATAAGATCAGCCAAACCCATAACACAGAAAATAAAAATACAGCTAGCAATTCAGTAATAAATAATGTAACCAAACTTTGGTACATACAGACATTTAAAACTGTTCATTCTGAAGCCATCCTTTCTGTATTCTCATGTTACTGCCACGTTCAACATCATATTCAGCTGGATTTTTGAGAGTCATAGCAATAGTCCATAGAACACTAAAAAATAGTTCACAGATAGGATTGCTCAGTGAATATGTTCAGTCAGATTGACACGATTCAAAAAAATGCACTTTCTGAAAACAACACTGAGCATTCTGGAAACATGTTGACTTGCTTAAGGTCCCAATGCCACCTGAGAACCAGGTCATCAGAGCAGCTGTTGTCCCCAGCTGCTCCCTGTAAATAGGGCAATGCATCAAAAAGACATGGCAAATTACAGGTCCTGCTGGAGGGAGTGGAAGTCATTGCAGAGGTGTGATGTGCTGGGGTTTTCCCTGTAGAAACTGAAAGTGATCAGTAAGACTCCTGGGTGTCCATTATTAAAGAAAAAACATTCAAGGACTCTCGTAAAGCACAATATGGAAGAATTTTTTCAGGACTATGGCCACAGGTACCACTGCAACAGGGTCTTGCAATGAGGGAGAGAGATTGGACTCAACTCTGAATATAACATGGGCAAATGAGAATTTATAGTCAAAGAGCAGGAACGGGGGTCAATAGATGGAACAATACTAACAGGAAATATCATGCGGGATTCTAGCTAAACTGACCTAACAGGATTCTTCCTGAAGATGCGCCAGGGTGATCAGACATCACCTGGGGATGGTGAAGGATAAGGAACCTGATCAGAGGTTGAGAGTGATTGGATACCAAGAGTAGGGATTTCTGCTAAACTGACTTGGCAGGGTTTTTGCGAAAATGACTGGATAAGAAAAATGTGGTATACATACTCAATGAAATACTACTCGGCCATAAAAAAGAATGAAATTCTGCCATTTGCAGCAATGTGGATAAACTTAGAAAAAATTACGTTAAGTGAAATAAGCCAGACAAGGAAAGAGAAATACTGCATGTCCTCACTCATAAGTGGGAAGGAGGGAGGAAAGGAGACAGGGAGGGAGGGAGAGAGAGAGTGAGAGAGAGAGAGAGAGAGAGAACAAAGGAAGATCACAATAATATGTTGAACTTTCAAAAAAAAGAGAACAACTGTGATTTTTAGAGGTGGGAAAAGGGGTAGGGAGTTGGCAAGAAATTGGTTAAGGGTCACAAAGATCGATTAAATATCAGTATACTAATTATCCTTATTTGATCACCACATATTGTACACAGGTACTCAAATCTGTACTGCACAAACATGTAAAAGCAATTATGTTTCAATTTTTTTAAAAAGTTTAAAAAACTGGATTTTATAGGGAAGTGCACAGATAGGCCTAGAAGGTTCAGAAGCCTGACAAAGTTGGTCAAGAGAAGAATCTTTGTCACCATGGTGTCCCAGTCTCTATTTTTATCAGTTTTGTTATTGTGGTAAAATATATGTAACTTATAAGATTTACCATGCTAAGCATGGTTGATGCACAGTCCAGTGGATTAGGTACATTCTCATCATCGCACAACCAACTCCACCAACCATTTCCACAACTTTCTTCACTTTGCAAAACTGAAACTCTGTATCCATTAAACACTAACTCCCCATCCCCTCTTCCCCCAGTCCCTGGCAACCACCATTCTACCTTCTGTCTCTATGAATTTGACTACTCTAGGTACCTCACATAAGTGGAATCATAATATTTGTCCCTTTTTTTCTAGCTTATTTCACTCAGCATAATGTCGAGTTTCAACAGTGTTGTCCAGTGGGTCAGAATTTCATTTCTTCTTAAAGTTGACTAATATTTCATTGTATGTATGTACCATATTTTTCTTATCCATTCACCCATTAGAAGACATTTGGGTTGTTTCCTTTTAGCTACTGTGAATAATGCTGCTAGGAATATGAGACTTTTTTAACTTTAAACTTTTAAAACTTGACAGCATGTGTAATGCAAGCTCATTTGGGAGACAGTAGATCATGGTGGTTCAGAGAACAGACTCTGAGGTCAGACTAGCTTGAATCTCAGCTCTGTTGCTTCCTGGCTGTGTGACCTGGGGTCAGTTACCTAACTTCTCTGTACCTCAGTTCACTAATCCATAGCATATAATTTGTCATCCTGTCTAGTGCTATTTTAAGGATTGAGCAATGTATGGAAAGTGCTTATCTCAGGTCTTTGCACATAGTAAGTATTTAACAAACATTAGCTATTATTTTTAATACAGAAAAATCAGGGAATGCAAGCAAGCAAATGGAAGAAAATTGAAATTCCCCTTTATCCTAAAGGTGATCCTTATGATGTATTTTGAGGTATATTTGTCCTCATCTTTTTTTCACACAAATTAAATACCATAGACACTGTTTGATCAACTGTGTTTTTCACCTAACCATAAATTACAAACCTCTTTGTGATTCTGCAATTATACTTACAAATCATCACTTTTAATGGCTGCATAATCCTACCGTTTGGGAGATTCCACCACCTCTTTAATCAGTTCCAGATCCATCTTAGTTTGAGTTTCCCAGACGCAGATCCTGAGATACTCCTGGAACAAACCAGTGAGCAGGTGAGAAAGCAGGACAAGGAGAAGGAGGCCGCCAGGCACAGGTATGATCTCAGCAAAGCCCCAGACAGGGAAGCTTGAGCCTGAGCCCGTGGGAACAAGAACACCTCGGAGTAGTCCCAAGCCAAGGCAAGTAGGCTGGATTTTTCTACTCACTCAGCTGTCAGGTATTGGCTAAGACTCACCCAGGAACCCTCCCAGCTCCCTGCACATGTGGGCAAAGCTTGCTCCAATAGCTGTGGGCACTGGTGCTACTGCTAAGGCAAGAGTCACACTCAGTGACACACACCCGAGAAATCCACCCAAGAAGGTGGGGCAGATCACCAACAGCACACCCATAAGGTCCCAGCAGAGGAATAGAATCAACTCAAACACATCAATGTGGGCAGAGAAGAGGCGCGAGTCCAGCCCCAGGTCTGTATACCCTTTCTCCGTCAATCGTGCAGCACACCCCCCGACTCTTGACTGCCCTGTGTGGCTCCTTTCTCTCAGGCCCATCGGCCTCACAACTCAGCTCCTGCTCATCTACAAATAAAAGATGTGTCAAAGTCTGCCAGCCAAGTCCTACCAGAAAGCATCAATAGACCACATAAGTGACTTACCAAGTGCTCTGTATCTTCACAGCAACAATGTGGCAGAATTATTCTTATCTGCCTGGGTCAGGGAGTTATAAATACCAGTCAAGGACTCAAGTCCTGTAAGATTCCTTCCAGACTCTATAAACAATCTTACAAAACGTCCAGGGCAGGACACTGTGAGAATTTCGGTTGATGTTAACCTTTCTTGTCATTACCAAGTTTCTTTTGATGGATTTTTATCACGATGGCAGAAAATAGAAAAGCATATTTCTTTTCTAGGTTCCTAGGAGTTGCAGGAAAATTGAATGTAACACAGTAGGTTCTCTGTGCCCGGGCACTGTGCCGTGTAGGACCTGTACACACCTTCGGTCTCCGCACGGGAAGGACGTGGTGGGCTCCTCCTCGAGAGGTGTGTGCACTCTGCCTCCGTGTTTCCATCCAGCGAGTTCCTAAAGCCCTGTGTGTCCTACAGGGTGGCTGGGAGAAACCAAGAAAGGACAGCCTCAGAAAGCCCTGTGAAGAGTGATACTTGATCCTCCTCCCATTATGGACCTGAAACCTGTTGCCACAGCTGTCATGGCTCAGAGAAACTGAGACGAGGTGGAGATACGGACCCCATTCCAGCTGAGCACTAGGAAACATGTGTTGCTGAAAATCAACATGACTTGTGATCCTCAGGCTCCTGGTGAGTCCACTGAAGGCTTTGGGATTCATTCATTACCTGACGCGGCATTCAATATTGAGGTTCCTGCGATCACGGATCACAACAGTGAGAATGTTATTCGTGTCAGCCTTGAGGGGGGAAGCACAAGGAAACAGAACACTCCCAGCAGAGGGCACAACACAAAACACAAGCACGTGTGGAGATGGGGACAACTCCGTCCCAGGACAGGGACTAGAGTCGGCTCATGAGTGAACTCCATGGAAGAGAGAAAACATCACTGGATTGAAGGCAAGAAAGGGGACTTTTAGTTCCTGCCCATCTGGGTGACTAACTTGTGTCCTGATTTTCCTTGGGCTTCCCCAGTTTTAGCAGTGAAAGTCCCCCATCCTGGGAACCCTCAGTCCAGAGCAAAACAGGATGTTCTGTCATCCTATGTGAACCTCAGCCAGAGAATAGGGTTGGTTAGTGCTGACTGAATGTTTGTGAACCCCTCCCCAGATTCACACGTTGGACCCTAATCCCCAAGGTGATGGTATTTGGAGACTGGGCCTCTGGGAGGTCATTAGGTCATGAGGGTGGAGCCCACATGCATAGTATGAAGAGACAAGAAAGCACTTGCCTCCTGTCTCTCTCTCTGTGCCATATGAGGACAGAGTGAGAAGGTGGCATCTCTAAACCAGGAAGACAGTCCTCACCAGCCCTGAGCATGCTGGCACCCTTCGATTTCCAATCTCCAGAAATATTATTTACAAACAATATTTCTTCAACCTGTGAGAAATAATTGTTGCGTAAGCCTCCCACTCTATGGTATTCTGTTATAGCAGCCTGGACAGACTAAGACAGCCTCTCTAATAAGAAAAGCACAGATTATTTCTGAGTTAATGTAGGCAGAGCATTTAGAACAGTGCTAAGTGTTAGGCACTGATGGACAGCACACTGTGGGGGGTGTGAGCACAAGCTTCTGAACCATTCTGCCTCTGCCACTTGCCACCTGTGGGCATTGACCTTGGGCAATGATTTAACCTCTCTGCACCTCGTTTTCTTATCTTTGAAATGGAGAAAGATGATGATGATGCTGATGATGATGATGGTGATGATAGTATCCACTTTTCAGGTTTGTTCAAAGAACTGAATGAGTTAATATGTTGGAGAATTTGGAATAATGGCTGGAACACGAAAGTGCTGCATTAGTGATGGCTGCTATTATTAAAAGCATGGACACAAGTAGTGTGGACATGGGTTAGAATCCCAATTCCATTGCATACAAGCTGAGCAAGGTACTTCATCTTTTTAAGACTGAGTTTTTCCTACTGTAAAATGGGAGCAATTTATAAGGTAGTGCTTGTCTCACAAATGTCCCGTGAATATTAAGTAAACTTAGGTGCATAAACCAGTGGATACAGTTCCAGGTACACAGAAAACTTTCTCATCAGTAGGATAAGACTTAGATTTGATTTTCTTCTAGTCTCTTTGGGTTCCATGATTCTGGTTTCTCCTATAATTTAGATATATAATGTGTTAAATCGGCTTCTTGTCCTACCCATGACGATGGGAAATAGCAAAGTACAAAACAGGATTGTTAACCAAGAGCACTGAGTATCTGTTGAGTTCACTCAATGGTTTGAGACACAAAGCTCAGCTCCCATCAGAGCTGGAGCTGGTGGTCGCTGGAAAGTGCTGTGAGCCAGTCAGGAAGAGGTAAGAGCAGAAGCCAAGCTCAGGGAGTCAGGGACTCACCCACGGTGAGGAACTTGGGGAACAATTTATGGTATGATTGAGATAATTCAGTCAGGCAGCATCTCTTTCACCTGGAGTTATCTTTACCAAGAGAGGAGCACCCTCTTTCAGGGCACAAAATCCAGCCACGGTTTGTAAACAAAAACTCGAAGCTCAAAACAACTGACATATAAGCAACCTTTTTGATCATAACCCATTGTGAATTGAAGACTAGATAAATATAAAAGTCAGTCCTCTCAGCTAAGAAGCTAAAAGTCATTGTTTTCCAGAGTTCAGAAACAATTTAAAAGCCAATATTTTTACAGTTTTTTTCATGTGTAGAGAAAATAGGGGAAATTATTTTAGACAACTTTGCTCTATATGCCACCAAAGAAAAAATACATTCTTTAGTGTAATATATTTCTCAAGTAAAGAAAATACAAAGAGTTGAAAAATAATCTCTAATGATTTCTAAAAATATAGCCTGTGTTTCTTTGTTTCCATCAGAATACCACTTCTGATTTATGTATTTTATCTGCTTTAATTAATCTGGATTGGATTTCATATTATAAATTAATTTTAATTCACAGATATTAAATCCTCACTGAGTATAATGAGTTTTATTTTTAAACGGTAACAAAATCAATATTTTCTTTGCGATGACATATTAACTATAGTTATCCCATTTCTCTTTTTCTATACTTCTAGACTTGCAAGTGTATCCCAGAATACAAAAATGGAAAGAGAGACAGACATGATCCTTTTTTTGTATCTTCCGCAAAATAAAATTAAATCAGAATGCTATTTGTGTTCTCAGAACAAATGTAGAAACTCTTTCTCTCCTTCTCTCAAGTGATTCCCTATAAGCTTTTGAGTTATCTCTATCAGACTGGCGATGGGACAGTTGTTCTGTATCATCAAACTTCCTTGCATAACATTCATGTAACATTTCTTGTGCCGTCACAAGTGTCTGAGTGGGAAACGTTCATAAATAAGACAATCAGTAGCTGATACCACAAGAGAAATCTTATTGAATACCTAGTAAGGGGATCATGATCAATTTATCTTCTGATTAAGCAAAGCACCTTGAGGTGGAAGATTATTCTGGATTATCTGAGTGGGCCCCATGTAATCACAGGGTCCTTATAAGAGGGGGCAGGAGGCTCAGAGCCAGAAAAGGAGATGACATGATGACAGAAGCAGAGGGTGGGTCAAGGAAGGGGCTGTGAACTGAGGAACGCAGCAGACTCGAGGAGCTGAGAAAGGCCCCGAGGGCCCCCAGAAGGAGGGCAGCCCTACTAACATCTTCATTTGAGCTCAATAAAACCCATTTTGGACTTCTTACCTCCAGAACTATAAGATAATAAACTTGTGCTGTTTCGAGCCACTAAATTTGTGGTAATTTGTTACAGCAACAATAGGAAGCTAATACAACATTCAAGGGTCCAAAGAAGTTCGGTTGTACTGGCATCCTCTGAAATATTTTCTTGGGGCAATCAAATCTCACATTTCTTTCCTGATGCCTGAAATGCCATTAGTTATGAACAATCCTGGGACACGCCTGCAGTTGCTCTATTACTGGCCTGTCCCCAGGCCTCACTAGGAAGGATTTGCACCCCAGTGGACTGAGGACAGTACTTTGTTTCTTTTGTCAACTGGTTAGTGGCTGATACATGCCCATATAAAGCGAATTAATCATTGCCAGCTCCCTCCTTCACTTACTTCTCCAAAACTCATGTATTAAGTATCAGTTAGGCACATGGTTCTGTGCTTGGTAACACAAAGGAGACAAAGATGGATAAGTCCTGGACACTACCCGCAGGAACTTTCTGTTTCATAGGAGAGAAGGGTCAGAAACATAAATAACCACAGTGTGAGGCAGACATTGATGAGTGTCAGCAGGGAGATAAGGAATAAGAGTTTAAATGTTCAAGAAAAGCAACATTAGTGCTTACTATAGAGCTCAGGCCCAGTGAAGAGATCAGCTTGAATTCTAGCTGAAGGTGTCAAAGACGATTCGGAGAAGAAAGTGGAATTTGAGCTTGGTGTTAAAGAATGGCAGGATTACTTAAGTTAGAGAAAAGAGCATTCTATGGAGCACATGAACAAAGACACAGAATCAAAAAAGCATGGAGTATATTTAAGAAAGGAGTGCTGATTTTAAAATCCCCAGCAGCAAGAATTTTTGTCTAAAATTTGTTCACCCCTCTACCTTATGCCCAGGTCAATAACTGACAAAAGCAAGTTCTTGAGAAATATTTATGAAGGAAGGAAGAGAAGGAGGGAGGATGGGAGGGAGGATAAGACCCATGTGAGGATGATAGATTGAAATTGTAAAACCACCCACATTCTGAAAATACTACACCAAATATATGCTTTTCAGAACTCGGTGTCCACTGCAGCATGATCCACTCAGGAATCTGCCCCTAGAAGTATATGCCTGATTACTACAAGAGCAATTAACATTTGTGGAGTGTTTTTTGCCAGGTGCCAGACACGTGCCAACCATTGGATCCTGTCAAAGTTCTAGGTATTTTTGTCATCCCCATTTTTTAGATGATAAACTGAGGCACCGAAAGATAACTTCTCTGAGGTCAAACAGGTACAAAGCACAGTCCTCTGAGTTTAGAGCCTGTAGTCAGTGCCCTAGAGGACAGCTGTCTGTCTCCACAGCATCTGACCAGCCATTCCTGTTCTCTTTGTTTGTCTATTCTATAGGCAATTTTTAATATAACACCAAATATTGATAAATGAGTAGAAAATTAATCATGTCACACACTGCTAGAGGGGCTTTAACTTGGCAGACACTCCTGAAGAAGCAACGAGGCAATAGGCTACATAACTGATGTATGTACACCAGTTCACATTCTTCAACCTAGTCTCCCAAATTTCTAAGAATTCGCCCTATGAAAACAAGCAGAGATGCATATGCCAGGATGACCATATCAGCATTTTTATAATAGCAAAAAAATATAATTAACCTATATATTCAACAATAAGATAGGAATAATTAAATAAATAATATGATGCCACATTAATGAGAACGGAAAGTGCCCAGAAGTCATTTTTAAGTGAGAACACTATATCCAGAGCCATGCAATGCCCAATTATGAATTTAAAATGTACAAGTGTGCACAGACACACTGTTAACAAAATCTATATATATATGGAAAAGAGAGAAAGAGAGAATACCATGTGGAGATTCACATGTATGGATCTGTACAGAAGGCATGGAACGTATGGATCTTATTAGCAGTCATTTCAAGCTCAGTATCTGGCACACAATAAATGCTCAATATTAGTTGACTGATTAATGTTGGACTGTTTTCCCTTTATTATCTTCTATGTGTTCTCCTTAGAACATGATTTCCTTTATAGTAAGGAAATCAAATGATTATAAAAATATATCAGGCCTATCAATGTCGTAACATTCATTTCCGTTTCCTTCTGTTCTGTGCAAACGGGAGTGTTTCTACAAGCAAGCTTCTGCTGATGTGGAAATGAGCCCATCTCCAGGGGCCATGGCATTGGTAGTCATGCTAAAATAAAAGGAAAATGCTAAGTGCCAGTGTCTGATCTTCCTGCACATCCTTGTAAGCCGACTGTGCTTTGATGTAAGCGGCAGCTGTGCATTTGGATCAGCCTGAGAGGCACAAGGCAAGCGAGGCCTTGCGCTCTTTGTTCTTTCTCCTGTGCTGCTAGAGATGTCCCATTCACAGGAGATGGCACAGTTAGGAGAGATGAAGATGCTGCAACCTGGGAAGCACATGCACTGGTGATATGCAAACAGCTTAGCTTACCTGGGTTAAGATCGTAATCAAATTAGGCTTCTTGGTATTTATTTTCATTCTCAATACTGATCATAAAAGTTTCAACTTTTCTCAGCATTTCTTTCCTAATAGTTTACATTGCACAAGCCCAATATGCAGACATAAAGGATCTAAGACTCTTTCTCCCAGATTCTCCCCTTCAACAAAGAGGGCAGCAGGATCAATGTGCCCCACCTGTATTGGAACTAACCTCCAAACTCTCTTAGTGCAGCCAGTCTGAAAAGGGATGGACATTTCTTCACCTCCTCATTGTCGCAGAAAAGTGGATTTCTTTTTCCATATTCTCCAACTATCTATATTCCTAATGCAATATAAACTATGCAATATAAAACATGCAGATCAGGCAAATGTTCCAGTCAGAATGCAGACTCACTTTGCTCTACCTGTAAGGCCAGATGAAGCACAGTCACAGAGGAGGGCTCCATCTTTCAAAAATGTATTATCTGAACCTATGTAACAGTTCATTTTATGTCAACTTGGCTGGGCCACAGTGCCTGGAGGTTTGGTCAAAGACTATTCTGGGTGTTTCTGTGAGGGTGTGTTTGCATGACATTAACATTTAAATTGATGAACTTTGAGAAAAGCAGATTGCCCTCCATAATGTAGGTGGGCCTCATCCAATCAGTTGAAGGCCTGCATAGAACAAAAAGACCAATGCTCCCCAGGCAAGAAGGACTTCACCAGAACACAATCTTCAGACTTTACCTATACCTTTTATCTCCAGCCTTCCAGTCCACCCTGCAGATGTGGACTTGCCAGCTTCCATAATTATATAATAAATTTCTCAATCTCTCTCTCTCTCTCTCTCTCTCTCTCTCTCTCGATACATATATACATATATCCAATTGATTCTGGAGATTCCTGATAAATACAACCTAACACACACTTGCTTTGTGTCCTTGGCAACACCTGCAGACCTTAATCTTAGACTGATACTCAACTAACACCTTTGCACAGACTCTATGTGCCTTCTGGTTATGTCATCTCCTGACCTAATCAGTCCGTGGCTGTGCTTTTGGCGACTGCATTCATCTCATGTACTTTACCCAACCCGTGCCCTATTTTCTGCTTCAACAGTTCATCTTGCATGAAACAGGTTGAACCAATAAGAGATATTGAAATAAAGACTATATTCCTAGGAACCTATTTACATGGTATAGTACATACTTTCCCCAATAATGTGTTCACACTTTCTACCATCAAGTGATATTCTCATATGTATTTCTTGTGTGGGTTCAAATATACCTGCAGTGTCTCATAACTGGATAGCTTACTCAGCACAGATTCTGGCTGCCCTTTGGTGGCATCCTACATCAAGCAATGTAGAAAGGCAGAACATCCTGGAAAATACAATATGACAGTCCTGTCTGAAGATGAGGGGTCAGAGGGAAAGGACTTCTACAATAATGACTTTACATGCTTTACACAGAATTTCAGTGCTTCAAGGATTTCCCAATGTTGACATTGTTTTGTCTTCATAACAGAGCAAGATTTTTCTGTTTGTTTATTTTGTTTGCACTTTGTTAGCTGGAGTAACAATTGGATAAATTTTCATTAGAGTAAGCAGGGTGTCAGGGTCATGCACTTTAATTCTACTAAAAATTATGTATTTATTATAACAGCAATGGAATGTAAGCATGAATGATTAGACATGCAAAAAGGAAATCATTTTTCCAGGGCTTAATACTTAAGGAAAAACAGAGATTAAATGAAACATTTTATTTTATAAGTAATATTTGTGGTGGCTTTTTTTTTTCTCATTCAGTTAACAGATACATATTGAGTATCTTTTGTATATAACCAAAAATAAATCTGTCTCTCCTACATCCGGCTGAAAGCACATTATACGCAAAACCTAGTCTTAAATAATGCAATTAGACAATCATCATCATCATCTTAATTGACACTGGGTTACTGAGGCTAAAAGGGGGAAAAGGAGGATTTATTAAAAGAATACTTGACTCACATTCTAATCCTGCAATCTTGCCTCTCAAGGAATCAGGTTCATATATGAATTACAAGGTCGTGTTCATGTACACTTCACAATTTGCCCTGAATGGGAAATTCCATCAGAGCCATGGACATAGTAATACACCTTGGCTGAATTAAACCTAAAAGAAACACTCCAGAATTCCAATACCTATTACGGATCTGAAACTGCAATGATGTGTACCACGCAATACTATTCCTCAAGCCTTACAGTCAATAGATCCAAAAAAGCCCAGACATTCATGTAATAAACCACAGACTCAATGAGCTAGCTCAGGTGCAAGATAAAGGGTAATAAAAATTCATTACTTGCTATAATAGTTTTCCCTGAGGTGCCTTCAGGTTCTAAAGGGCAGGTTTGTGCATAATTAATATCTAGGAGACTAACGGACTCTGAATGCCTCCTTCTCTGTCTCTTCTTCCAACTTACTGTCTGAACAAGATTATATCTCAGCAACAACCATCTATTCCACTTGAGTTCTTTTCTCTACAACATAGTGAGCAAAGACTAACATGGGAAACCAGGTGTAACAGAGCCAGGATTACCCAGTGTGATTCAGAGAGAGAGTGTGGCTGGGTCACAGTGGATAGCCTCCACTAGCACAGAGCTACAGCTCACAGCTCCCCCATGGGCTTGGCCAAGATGCTCTCAAAAAGCTTCATCCCCTTGTCATTGTTCCCAGGGCGTCTCTTCCAGATTCTCCTCCAGCACAGTCCTAGCTTCTGCTCACCTGTCTTCTCTGATGTTCTCGCTCACTGCTCCCTTCCTAGACAGTCCTGACTTTGCTTCCAGGTACTCAGATCTCAATTTTAACAACTCTTTCTTGTTTTTGTGCCTTGTGAAGGGCCAGCTTCTTTCATTCCAAGGCGCCTACCTAAGGTCCAGAGAGTCCAAATTTCCCATAAGGCAAAGTGGACAGCCAAAAGCAGGCAATGAGTGTTACATCCATAGAATAGCTATGTGTCCTAGACCGTTAGTATTAATCTGGGTTCCCATAAAGCCCTAGGTTAATCTCAGGTGTTTCAGGGCACTGAAAAACTTATCTTAACCTCCATCTCTCACCCTGTATTAGTCAGAGCTTTCCAGAGTAACAGAACCAATAGGATGTGTATATAGATAGACAGGGATTGATTATAAGGAATTGACTCACCCAGTTACGGAGGCTGGCAAGTAAATACACGCAGTGAGGGCTGAAGGCTGGAGAGCCAGTACTGCTGCTGCTGTAGATAAAGACCATCTGCCGGAGAATGCCCCTTGCTCGGGAGGCTGGTCTTTCACTTCTACTCAGGCCTTCAATTGATGAATGGGGCCCACCCACATTATAGACAGCAATCTGCTTTACTCAAAGTCTGTTGATTAAATGTCAATACCATCCAAAATCACTCTCCACACTGACATAAAACTAACTATCACACACTATAATATTGCAGATCTAAAATTAAAAGACAATATAAGTTTTTTTTTAAAAAAAGGAGACTTTCTTCTTGCCCTGAGGTAGAGAAATGTATTAAATAAGAAAAGATTGAAAAACTATACTGTACTACTGTGCATTAAAATTAAGAATTTCTGGTCCTCAAAAGACATCATTAGAGTGAAAAGACAATCCTCTGGGGGCAAGAATATGTTTACAAATAAATTTATCCAACATAGTATTTATATCCAGAGATACTTGTAAAACATCTATGAAAAAGTAAGAAAAAGGTAGAGAACCAAATAGAAAAAATGGGCAAATTACTTGAACAGGCATGTCACAAAAGTTGTTACATAAATGGCAGATGAATACCATAATGTGGTCCTACTATTCACTACCAGAAGGGTTAAAATGAAAAAGGCTGACAATTCCAAGTCTGGAAAGCATGTCGGGTAAAGTGAACTTTTATACAATGGTAAAATGTAAATTGACACAACTGGTTTTGGAAATACTCTTGACATAGGAATTCAGCTTCTCTGTGTAATGCCAACAGATGAGCAGGCACATCAGCATTAAAAGATTTGTATACAAATGCTGATAGCAGCACTTTTTGTATTAAGCAAAACACTGGAAATAACCCAAATGCCCAGTAGCAGAATACAAAATAAATTGTGGTATATTTCAATGAGAATAAAATATTCTACAACCACAAGCAGCACATGAATGAATCTCACAAGCATGAATTTGAGTGAAAGAAGCCAACACAAAAAGAGGAACTGCTACATGCTTTCATTTATAAAGAGTTCAAAAGCAGGGAAAATGGCTCCATGGTGTTAAAAGTCAAGAGCAAGGCTACCCTTGGGGCAGGATGACAGCAAGAAGCTCAAGAGGGCTTTTGGATTCTGGAAGTGTTCTTTTTCCTGATCTAGTCACAAGTCTCATCGATGTAAGTAAAAATGCAGTAAACTGTATACTTACGATTTGTGCATTTTTCTGACTATACATTACATTTAACTTTTTTACAAAATTATCAGTACAGGCATTATTGAAGAATACAGGGCAATTAATATGTTACCAGGGAAAAAAAGACCACAGAAAGTCTTTGTAAAGTTAAGATAGGTTACTACTACTGCTTCCTTTAACCTATGAGGTCTGTCTTTCTGTCATGTAGCAGTTACAATGCAAAGTAAAACTGAATTAATTTGCATACAAACAGGCAAGGTTGGTGAAGCATCATACATTAACTCTGCTGATAGATGCTGACAAGTAAGTTGAAGTACTTCTCAGTAACTCTATTTTACTCTTTTATGCATTTTAATAAGGCACCAAACAGCATTAATAATTTAGAAATAAATTTTCCTGTGGATAAGAAAGGCTTCAATGGGCTTAATTTTTAAATAACACTCACAAACCACCTAATCATTTTATCCCAACTGGTGCCGAGAATGGAAATACTTGTGCTTCTAGTTACTTCAGTGAGTTTAGTTCATCTCACGTGAAAGGAGATCAGGTTAGATAACAAAACCTCAGAGGGAGAATAAGGAGATATTCACAGACCTAAAAACTTCATTGAGTCTCTTAGTTCTTCAAGAAAATGAGACATAAATGGAGATGCAAAAAGAAAAAAAAATCAAATTCAAAGACCTGCCATATTTTTTATTTTAATATATTTTATTGTATTTTTGTGATAAAATATGCATAACATAAAATTTGTCATCTTAACCATGTTTCACTGCACAGTTCAGTGGCATTAGGTACATTGACATTGCTGTGTAACTACCTCCACCACTCATCTCCAGAACTCTTTTCATCTTGCAAAACAGACACTCTGTACCCATTAAGCAATAACTCCCCTTTCTTCCTCCTCCCAGCCCCTGGAAACCATCACATTGCTGTTCTCTATAAATTTGACTTCTCTAGGTACCTCATATAAATGAAGGCGTACAGCATTAGTCTTTTTGTGACTGGCTCATTTCACCTGGCATAATGCCTTCAAGGTTCATCCATGTGGTAGCATGTGTCAATATTCCATCCCTTTTTAGGGCTGAATAACATTCCATTGTAGACACAGACCACATTACCTTTTAACTATTGTGTCACATTTTTAATTTGAGGTTCTTGTGATCAAAAGATGGCCACAAATTCTTTAACACTCCTCCCACGAAAAGGTGAAATTGATGTTTTCTGCCTTGAAATCTAGGTGAGCTCTATGACTGATTGGCCAGTACTGTAAGCAAAAATAATATTCTGCTGGTGTCTCTGCTCAGGCTTAAAAAACTGACAGCTTCCACTGCCTTCTCACTGAGGACCACAGAGAGACCACGCACAGGTGTCCTGTCCACTGTACCAGCTGAGCCCTGCCTTCCAGCCATCCCAGCCAAGACCTGCCTTCTGCCAGCTATGGAAGGAAACTCAGTCACTGGCACCTACAGTACAAGAACCACCCAGTCAACCGGTGCCCAAATTCCTAGCCCACAAAATCCTCAGATATAATAAAATGGTTCCTTTAAGCCACTAGATTTTGAGGTAGTTTGTCATATAATAATAGGTAAGCAGAACAACCTTGGCTCCAACACTTTAGAAAATCCCTGAGGCCTGGCAGTAGATCTCCCACTAAAGAAGGGATATCAGATCTTTAAATACCTGAAGCAGTTGAGAAGTTCTTGGTAGAACAAACCACCTCAGGGCCAGACTATGAACATCTTGTCAATCCCAGGCAGGCATGAAGGAGCAGCCAGACCACAGGAAATGATCTGGAATTTTGACCCTATAACCCTGAATTTGCTCACTCAACTAATAAAGTTGTTTCAAATACATGTTATGGGCTAAGCATTACACGAGGGACTTGGGTGACCAAGGCAAGACACATACCTGCCCTCCCTGTCACTGATCTCCCTGTTCTCACCATTCCCTCATACCTCAGCTACTTTCTCTGCTAGTTCACCATCATTCATCACCCCTGGCCCTCTACTCCAGAGTCAACAGACACACTCACAGGTGTGGTGTTTTGCTGCAGGCCAGGACATCCTGTGAGCTCCCTCATGTATCTGAGTGTAGCTGTAAAACCACACATCTTTCCTGGGAAAGGACCACTTAGCCTATAAAAATAAAATAAAATAAAGGAAAGGGAAAAAAAAAGATACAGCCACGCATTGATCAAAACTAGTATTTTCTGGTATTTTTCTAATGAATTTCTTTTAGTTCATTTTGATTATACAGTCTACAAAAAGTTACCCAGTGTGCATTTTAGAATTCATGAGAAAGATAGAAACTCACTGTTAACTTCTTAGTCCAAGACAGCATAGTGAATTCAAAAAGAAAACTGAGCAGAATACAAATAGCTCTTAGGAAAAAAAAATTCTCACTTTACAAATGAAAACATAGCAAACCAATTGCTTCTAATAGAGTTTTGACTGCTTCCCAAGCTGGGCATGAAAAGTTTACCATGTTTAGATTTGTTTTATTTCAGAAGGAAGGCCAGTGAAGGCTTGCTGTAATACGGGAGCCTGCTTACTTGATAATGTAGAATGGGTTCTTCTGCAGTCAACAATGATGTCTACACCTCCTGTCTTTCTGTTGGGGCTGTCATTGTGAGGTGGGCAATGATGACTTCGGTGCATAGACTCAGCCTGTCCTGTCCCTAGGCCATCAGAATCAAAGCTGGCATTCACGAGGAGACTCATTCTTACCAGCGGGAAGTCTCTGGAATTCACTCGGTGATATTAGCAAGTGTGGGCCAGCAGGAGGGTTTCTTGAGCACTGACATGCCTGAGCATCTTCAGCCTTCTCCTCATTCCCATCATACTTGCTCAGCCCTGATGTAGGAGTTTCTCTCTCATATCTCTTATTTATAGTGAGTTGGGATAAGAGCCTTGTTATAAACTTAGCTCATTTTAGTCCATTCCACCCATTAACAGTGACTTGATGCACTTAGATCACCCAGAATGTACCTAGAGCCTGCTTGTCCCAAATATCTCAAATATAAAAAACAAAATATGTATGTGGTAATGGTATTAGCCAGGGTTCTCCAGAGAAACAGAATCCATAGGACACGTACAGATATATAGAAAGAGATTTATTCTTAGGGATTGGCTCATGTGTTTATGGAAGCTGAGAAGTCCCACAGTCTGCCATTTGCAAGTTGGAGAACCAGAAAAGCAGGTGGTATAGTTTCAGTCCAAGCCCAAAGGCCTGAAAATTAGGAGAGACAACAGTGTAAGTCCCAGTCCTAGTCCAAAGGTTTGAGAACCAGGAGCACTGGTGTCCAAGGGCAGGAGAGGATGGACATCCCAGCTTCAGCAGAGAGAGCAAATTCACCTTCCTCCACCTTTTTGTTCTCTCTGCACCCCCAACAGATTAGACAAGGCCACCTGCATTAGTGAAGGTGAACTTCTTTACTCAGACCACTGATTCAAATGCCAGTCTCTTCCAGAAACACCCTCGCAGACATGCCCAGAAATCATGTCTTACCAGCATCTGAGCAACCCTTAGCATCATCCCCAACAGAATCTTCCCAACTAGTGACCGATATATCTATTCAAAAATAGGTTTGTGAACAGTGAACCTGTTAGGCAGAGGAAAATGAAAATTGACAATCCTTGGCTTGATTATTGTTATGACTATGGTAATAAAGATTTCTTCTTAACCTCTTAGTAAGAGTCTCTAGCCAGGTCCCTAAACTTGTACGTCTAAGGATAAGAAATGACTGGTTACAAACTTCTTACGAAGGCTGATTTAGAGTCACTGCCTGAGTATAAATCTTGGGTTCACCACTTACAGAACCTGGGCAAGGAGGCCTCTCTGAGCCTTGTCACTTCACCTGTGAAAAGGAGCAGTGATGTGCTTCTGTCAGATCATTGTGAGGGTCACATGTGATGATCTGTGTATAGCACAGTTACAATGATGGAATAACATAGTGTAAGTTCATTATGAGTAATTTTACCATTATCATTGTTGGCCAGTTTTCTTGTGGAAGCAGTCCCATTTTGTTAACCTCAACAAACTGCAGTGTAAACAGAGGGACTCTAAAGGTGATTGGAGTTCCATTAAGGAGCATTTAGGTATGATTTGGCCAAATTATATTTTTACTGTTCCAGTAGATGTCCCATTAGGATTACAGCAATATGAAATCTGTTTATGTTACAAGAACCAAGGATTTTTACCCCAGTCCTCAAGACCTCTCTCCTCCTGGGAGTAGTGAAAGGAACAGAAAGCATTAAAAAAGAAAAGAAAAGAAAGAAAATGAGTCTAAGGTTTAGCCATTTACATCTACTGAAAATCTGTGCATCTTCTCCTTTTCATTGAGGATTTACTGGGTGTCTTTAATGTTCAGATGTGTGCAAGGCCCTAGAAAAATAAGCATGAATGGCACACAGTTTGCGTGCCTGCTCTTACAGCCTCAGGGACTGTGAGCTCCAGGACTTGCCACCAGCAGCCCACCACCACTGAGTTGCACATACCTATCTCCCAGCAGAGCTGGCTTTTGTGAGTGCCTGAGAAAGGTCAGGAAGAGAAATCACCTCCTTTAAACTACTGAATACATTTTGGGAAACAGTAGGCTTAATTGGTATTGCCATATCAGGATTTCACTTTTTACCACTAAGGATTTATAAGGATTTTAGATTTCTGGTGACAGATATTCTTTAACAAAATACATATACCTGGGAATTGTTCCTGACTCTTTTCCCAAATTAATGTTTACCTTGATTCATATCCATATTAACGCAAAGATTTTTCTCCATCACAGTCCTGAACATCATCACTTGCCTCAAACAAGAATTCTTGTTTTTATTAACTCAAACCATTGAGAGGGAAATGTATCTTTTTCTTCAGCTTCTCAGGTGCTAATCAATTGCTAATTATCTTTAACCATATCGACCTTCTCCCACTGTTTTTGCCATATAGATTAATGAGTGACATTCTAAAGAGCCAACTTTATGCATTGAAAGGAATGGATTCATGCATTATTCACTCCACATAAATACATGCACTTTTATTTGGAACTTTCAAAGATCTCAGAAAGAAGCACCAAGGAGAGATACAATCTGACAAAGGCAAGAACTGGGACAGGAAAATTATATACGATGAAAATGGAGAAAAATAGACCAATCAGTGCAGAAATGAAGGTGCTAGGAAGGAAACAAGAACATGAGGGAAAAAAACAAGCGCCCCAGGTGTGTGTAAATCCTCAGGGTGTGCCAGGCACCGAGCCTCACACTTGCAGCGCCCTCTGCCGGATCCCAGTGGGTACACACACAACAAGTCCGGGCAAATGAGCACTTTGTTACGACCCTGCCACTGGCCCCCGTGCTCACTGGCCCCCGTGCTCTCTGGCTTCCAATCCTATGAGCAGAGTCGAACCATTTTAGGCACTGAAAAATAGTTTTACCTGAACTAAAGGAAGGATAAATGAAAAGGAAGGGTTTCCTATAGGCTTTCTTCTCGTGAATTCCGTTTATTTTCTGACTGGCCATCTAAGGAAGGTAGCGAACTTGACGCTTTCTCCAAACAAGCCCTGGTCCCTCTTGTGTCACAAAGAGAGGGGATGAGAGGAGATCCAAAAAAAGAATCCAGAGAGAATACTACAAAAGATCGGGGCATTGTCCCCACTTCCTGGCACAGAGCTTCAGTAGCCTTGGAATTTCCTGAACAATAGGAGTGTCTTTGTTATGTTAATGAGCCTCCTAATTGGTGACCACGTTGATGTGCAAGGAGGGGAGGTGCCTTGGGCCCCGAGGAGGGACACAGAAGCTCTGCACCAGGGCCTCTCAGAGTTCACCCAATGTGCCTCTTCATGTGGCTGTACCTGATCTGAATTCTTTATAATAAAACTGTAATCCTAAATATAACTCGTTCCTGAATTCTGAGAGTTGTAGCAAATTATCAGACTTGAGGGGGTTGTAGCAATCCGACATTTGTAGCCAGTCAGTTGGAAGTGCCTGTGGCCTGGGGACCCCCAAAGTGTAGCTGGGAAGGACAGTCTTGCTGAGGACTGAGCCCTTAGACACTGGAGTCTGAGGCTGGCTCTGGGCAGTCAGTGTCAGAATGGGATAGCAATCCACCCACTTGGGTGCAAACAGAATAAGAACTCGCTGTTCCTTCACCTTCACTCTTCCCTTTGATACTACATCCCCACAGTGCTCTGCTCTTGACCTTGAGAGCATATCAGGATGCCTTGATTTCAGGGTGGAGTGAGATGGCAGGACAGGGAGCTCAAGTTCTCTCTAAAGTTATCGCTTCCAAACCTTTTATTAATCAGCAAAACCCTTTTTCAAATAGTCTTAGGAAAACTCTAATAAATAAAATAGATAAAAGCATTATTTTATTAGTAATTTCAATTTCACATTTTCAAATTCATTACTCTAAAGTTGTTAATGAAATTAAAGTTAGCCCATCAGTGGTTTCTAATATGATAATACTTGGTGTATAATGTATGTTTGGCTATGCAAGTTATCAGGGGTTAAATGAGTTTTGTAAATGATATCCAGAGTTGCTTTGGCCCAAAGTGAGCATTCCCACGTCTAAGGTATATCAACACATTCAAGACCCCTGAGGCGTGGAGCCGGGGGAAGCCAAACCCAGCCACAACCAGGTAAAGAGCACACCCAAAACACCATTTTCACGCAGGTGGCCCTCCATAGCCACCACCATCGCCAAGGCTGCGGCAAAAGTAGCTAGTCTCTCTATCAGCAGAGACAGCCACTGTGCAGATGGCACGCCAGTTCTCTCAACTTCATTGACACAAGGAGAGGCACCACCAGAGACCAAAAAAAAAAAAAAAAGAAAGAAAAAGTTTTGTGGAGAAGAAAGCACAATCCAGAGGAAATAAAAGAACCATCTGATTTATGATAATAGGGGAGGACTTGGTCACATCTGTCTTAGTACTGGACAGATCATCTAGGCAACAAACCAACAGAGGAACAGTTAATCTATCAAATGGAGAGAACAAATCTATGGTTATTAGAGGGGGAAGGGGAGGAGGAAGGGGAGAGATTTGATAAGGGACATAAAGAGTAAGCATGATTTGTAACAATGAATATGCTAATAAAAAATAAAAATAAGACTTTTGTCTCTGTTTTTTATTGTAACAAAATTGATTTTACATATCTGTGAGGTACAGAGTTGCACATCAACACCCATGTGCAATATGTGATGCTCACATCAGAGTAATTATTACATTCAATAATATACTCTATCATTGCTATTCATGGCCCTTTACCCATTCCTCCCTCCCCCATCCCTTCCCACTTCTAGTGACCCCAGTTGTCCTTTTGAAAATTCAGTGCATGGGCCGAGCCCATGGCACACTCGGGAGAGTGCGGCGCTGGGAGCGCGGCGACGCTCCCGCCGCGGGTTCGGATCCTATATAGGAATGGCCGGTGCACTCACTGGCTGAGTGCTGGTCACGAAAAAGACAAAAAAAAAAAAAATTCAGTGCATTATTGGGAATGTTGTATCTTTCTTTCTTCTATTTATATGTTTATAATTTTAGCTCCCACTTTTTTTGTGACACATTTAAGAATAAATAACTTTAAAACTAAGTATTAGAAGAAATGAAGAATCATTGACTTTTTTGATAAAATTATTTTCAAATGCTTGCAGAATACCTGAAAACACTCTACAGAATAAGGTTTGACTATCCGCCTCTGCCCTAATAGACAATGAGGATTTAAGTCCTGAGTGAGTCAGGGAGCTAGAAATGAGACCCTTGCTTAAAACTAGAAAATCCTCAAAGTGATGAACACTTATGAAGAAGAGGTCAGTCAGAAGAAATCCACCCACTGTCTCAACAACACAACAGTAAAATTTGTCTCTTCCTAAGCCCTCGTTTCAAAAAAGAAAAAAAAAGTTTTCTATGAGAAATTGAAAAACTGAGTTTATAGCTAACTAGAGCAAGTATCAGCAAACTATGGCCCACATACCAAATTCATCCAATCACTGGTTTTTGCAAGCAAGTTTTATTGGAAAATTCCATGCTCATTTGTTTACATATTACCAATGATGACTTTCACAAAACAGCAGCAAAATTGAATAGTTGTAACAGAGACTTTATGGCCTGCAAAACCCAAAATACTTACTGTCTGACCCTTTCCACATAAAGTTTGGCAATCCCTGGACTAAAACATGGGGTACTAATTTACTCTGTCTGGGTTATTCAAGAATACTCAAACAGAAAAATTAATATATAAAAATTGGCCCCAGGATTTTGATTTTGATATCACTGGAGTACTAGACAGATGTAAACACAGAATCAGGGTGAGTATAGTTCAACAAGACATTTTCAGGGAGCAAGAGTGACCACATTCACATAACTTTTATTATAGCATACTATGATAATTGTTCTACTTTATTATTAGCTATTGTTAATCTTTTACTGTGCCTAATTTATAAAATAAGTTTATCATAGGCACATATGTATAGGGAAAAAACATAGTATATACAGGGTCCAGTACTATCGACAGTTTCAAGCATCCACTAGGGGTCTTGCAATGTATCTTCCAAGAAAAGGGTGGACTACTGTACAATAGAATTAAAATACTTAGAAATTATTTAAAAGATTTGAAAAACATAAAAAAGACACTAAAAAGAACCAAAGAGAAATTTTTAAAATATATGTCAAATGACTAAAAATTCAATTAATGAGTTAAGTGGCTCTTCAGATAGCTGAAGGGGAACTGGTAAAGTAGGAAATAGAACCAAAGAAATTACCCAGAAGGCAGCACAGACAGAAAATAACTTGTAAATATGAATAAATAAATAAATAAATAAGGCAAAGAGATTACAGAATAAAAAGGTGCATCATTATCTTGTACGATATCCTAGAAGACAGAATAAAGAAAAAAGACAAAATTTAAAAATGTTTTTAAAACAAAAAATAGGGACAGAATTTTTTTTAATTGGTGAAAAATATACATATTTAGATTTTAAAAATCACATGTCCTGGGTAAGACAGTCTTTTAAACTAGCTCCCAAAGATACCCACCTCCTGTTATTCACATTCTTATGTAATACCCTACACTTGAGTGTGACTTGGACTTAACTAATTTCTAAGAAACAGAAATGGCAATGGTGATGAGATGGCATTTCTGAGATTAAGTATAAAAAACAATGACTTTGGTCTTGCTGGCATTCTCTCTCTGGCTCTTCTCACCTGCTTGTTCTGATAGAGAAGGCCACCTGGTGAGGAACTGTGGATGGCCTTCAGCCCACAGCCAGCAGAAAAGAGAGGTCTTCAGCCTAACAAGCCACGGGTGAGCTTGGAAGCAGGTCCTGTTCCAGTTGAGCCTTGATATGACTGCAGCCCCAACCAAAATCTTGACTGTAACTTTGAGACAGACCCTGAAACAGAGGATCCGGCTAAAACATAATTGGATTCCTGACCCACAGAAACAATGAGATAATAAATGTGTATTGTTCAAAGCCACTAAATTTGGGGGTAATTTGTTACACAGTAATAGATAGCTAATGTGCATCCCAATAAGTAAAAGTAAACATTCATTGAGCCACTTCACTGTGAAATTTTGGTACAGCAAACACAAAGAGTATATATTAAAACCAACTGGAAAGAAAAACATAGTACATATACAAAGAAATAAAATGATGAAAGAGAATAACTCTCTGCCTAAAAGCCTACACCCAGCTACTATCAGCAGAGTGAAGGGAAAGTAAAGACAGTTCAGACAGGGACTGAAATGATCTACAACTCATAGATTCTTGCTGAATGAACTCTTAAAGGATGCACATGAGAAAGAAGAATACTGAACCCAATGGAAAGAGTAAAACAAGTAAAGATGAGTTAGGAATTGGTAAGCCCGTGGGTAAATTTAAACAAACACTGACTATGTAAAACAACAACAATAAAACATTCAAGGAAATTAAAATCACGTTGGAACTAAAATATTGAAGAAAATACCATGTAAGAAAGGAAGTTATTAATCACAGTTAAATTCTTAAGTCTTTATATTATTCAGTAGAAGGATAGAGATATTGAGTAACTTTAGACTGTTAACACTGTGCATATTTTTATTTTTTTTTTATTTTTTTTTTATTTTTTTTATTTTTTTTTTTTAATTTTATTTTGTCGATATACATTGTAGCTGATTAATGCTCCCCGTCACCAAAACCTCCCTCCCTTCTCCCTCCCCCCTCCCCCCCAACAATGTCCTTTCTGTTTGTTTGTTGTATCAACTTCAAACAATTGTGGTTGTTATATCTTCTTCCCCCCCCCCCGGGTTTGTGTGTGTGTGTGTGTATGTGTGTGTGTGAATTTATATATTAATTTTTAGCTCCCTCCAATAAGTGAGAACATGTGGTACTTCTCTTTCTGTGCCTGACTTGTTTCACTTAATATAATTCTCTCAAGGTCCATCCATGTTGTTGCAAATGGCAGTATTTCATTCGTTTTTATAGCTGAGTAGTATTCCATTGTGTAGATGTACCACATTTTCCGTATCCACTCATCTGATGATGGGCATTTGGGCTGGTTCCAACTCTTGGCTATTGTAAAGAGTGCTGCGATGAACATTGGGGAACAGGTATACCTTCGACTTGATGATTTCCATTCCTCTGGGTATATTCCCAACAGTGGGATGGCTGGGTCGTATGGTAGATCTATTTGCAATTGTTTAAGGAACCTCCATACCATTTTCCATAGAGGCTGCACCATTTTGCAGTCCCAGCAACAATGTATGAGAGTTCCTTTTTCTCCGCAGCCTCGCCAGCATTTATCGTTCATAGTCTTTTGGATTTTAGCCATCCTAACTGGGGTTAGATGGTATCTCAATGTGGTTTTGATTTGCATTTCCCGGATGCTGAGTGATGTTGAGCATTTTTTCATATGTCTGTTGGCCATTTGGATATCTTCCTTAGAGAAATGCCTACTTAGCTCTTTTGCCCATTTTTTAATTGGGTTGCTTCTTTTCTTCTTGTAAAGTT